>NC_090933.1:839946622-840589245 GCF_040938575.1 Ambystoma mexicanum | reverse complement strand
AGGACTCATCCAGCTGATTGTATTGTGCAGCTCTTTTCCTCGTGCCTACAGACTCGAGTATGTCTTTGCTGGCACTCCCGAACATCAGAGGGAGGAGCCTACAAAAACGTACTGCCTCGGCAAAGCCGAGGCAGAGTGAGCAGTGTGTGCTGTGCTGTTCACTGTTTTCCGGGACTTATCCAGCTGATTGTATTGTGCAGCTCTTTTTCTCGCGCCTACAGACTGGAGTCTGCCTTTGCTGGTGCTTGCTAACATCAGGAGGAGGAGCCTACAAAAACTGACTGCTGAGGCGGAGTGTGCAGAGTGTTCTGTGCTGTTCACTGTTTTCCAGGACTTATCCAGCTGATTGTATTGTGCAGCTCTTTTCCTCGCGCCTACAGACTGGAGCTGCCTTTGCTGGTGCTTGCTAACATCAGGAGGAGGAGCCTACAGTGTTCTGTGCTGTTCACTGTTTTCCAGGATTTATCCAGCTGATTGTATTAAGCAGCTCATTTCCTTGTGCCTACAGACTGGAGCGTGTCTTTGCTGGCGCTCGCTAACATCAGGAGGAGGAGCCTACAAAAACTCACTGTCTCGGCGGAGCCTAGGCGGACTGAGCAGAGTATTCTGTGCTGTTCACTGTTTTCCAGGACTAATCCAGCTGATTGTATTGTGCAGCTCTTTTCCTCGCGCCTACAGACTGGAGTCTGCCTTTGCTGGTGCTTGCTAACATCAGGAGGAGGAGCCTACAAAAAGTGACTGCTGAGGTGGAGTGAGCAGAGTGTTCTGTGTTGTTCACTGTTTCCAGGACTTATCCAGCTGATTGTATTGTGCAGCTCTTTTCCTCGTGCCTACAGACTGGAGTATGTCTTTGCTGGCGCTCCCTAACATCAGGGGGAGGAGCCTACAAAAACGTACTGCCTCGGCAAAGCAGAGGCAGACTGAGCAGTGTGTGCTGTGCTGTTCACTGTTTTTCAGGACTTATCCAGCTGATTGTATTGTGCATCTCTTTTCCTCGTGCCTACACACTGGAGTCTGCCTTTGCTGGTGCTTGCTGCCATCAGGAGGAGGAGCCTACAAAAACTGACTGCTGAGCCGGAGCTGAGGCGGAGTGAGCAGAGTGTTCTCTGCTGTTCACTGTTTTCCAGGACTTATCCAGCTAATTGTATTGTGCAGCTCTTTTCCTCACGTCTACAGACTGGAGTCTGCGTTTGCTGGTGCTTGCTAACATCAGGAGGAGGAGCCTACAAAAACTGACTGCCTCGGGGGGGCCCAGGCGGAGTGAGCAGAGTGTTCTGTGCTGTTCACTTTTTCCAGGATGTATCCAGTTGATTGTGTTAAACAGCTTTTTACCTCGTGCCTACAGACTGGATTCTGTCTTTGCTCGTGCTTGCTAACATCAGGTGGAGGAGCCTATAAAAGCTCAATGTCTTGGTGGAGCCTAGGCGGAGTGAGCAAAGTGTTTTGTGCTGTTCACTGTTTTCCAGGACTTATCCAGCTGATTGTATTGTGCATCTCTTTTCCTCGTGCCTACACACTGGAGTCTGCCTTTGCTGGTGCTTGCTAACATCAGGAGGAGGAGCCTACAAAACCTGACTGCTGAGGCGGAGTTGAGGCGGAGTGTGCAGAGTGTTCTGTGCTGTTCACTGTTTTCCAGGACTTATCCAGCTGATTGTATTGTGCAGCTCTTTTCCTCACCCCGACAGACTGGAGTCTGCCTTTGCTGGTGCTTGCTGACATCAGGAGGAGGAGCCTACAAAAACGGACTGCCGAGGCGGAGCCGGTGCAGAGTGAGCAGAGTGTTCTGTGCTGTTCACTGTTTTCCAGGACTTATCCAGCTAATTGTATTGTGCAGCTCTTTTCCTCACGTCTACAGACTGGAGTCTGCGTTTGCTGGTGCTTGCTAACATCAGGAGGAGGAGCCTACAAAAACTGACTGCTGAGGCGGAGCTGAGGAGGAGTGAGCAGAGTGTTCTGTGTTGTTCACTGTTTCCAGGACTCATCCAGCTGATTGTATTGTGCAGCTCTTTTCCTCGTGCCTACAGACTCGAGTATGTCTTTGCTGGCGCTCCCGAACATCAGAGGGAGGAGCCTACAAAAACGCACTGCCTCGGCAAAGCCGAGGCAGAGTGAGCAGTGTGTGCTGTGCTGTTCACTGTTTTCCGGGACTTATCCAGCTGATTGTATTGTGCAGCTCTTTTCTTCGCGCCTACAGACTGGAGTCTGCCTTTGCTGGTGCTTGCTAACATCAGGAGGAGGAGCCTACAAAAACTGACTGCTGAGGCGGAGCTGAGGAGGAGTGAGCAGAGTGTTCTGTGTTGTTCACTGTTTCCAGACTTATCCAGCTGATTGTATTGTGCAGCTCTTTTCCTCGTGCCTACAGACTGGAGTCTGTCTTTGCTTGCGCTCGCTAACATCTGGAGGAGGAGTCTACAAAAACTCACTGCCTCGGCGGGGCCCAGGCGGCGTGAGCAGAGTGTTCTGTGCTGTTCACTGTTTTCCAGGATGTATCCAGCTGATTGTATTAAGCAGCTATTTTCCTCGTGCCTACAGACTGGAGTCTGTCTTTGCTGGCGCTTGCTAACAACAGGTGGAGAAGCCTATAAAAGCTCAATGTCTCGGTGGAGCCTAGGCCGAGTGAGCAAAGTGTTCTGTCCTGTTCACTGTTTTCCAGGATATATCCAGCTGATTGTATTAAGCAGCTCATTTCCTCGTGCCTACAGACTGGAGTCTGTCTTTGCTGGCGCTCGCTAACATCAGGAGGAGGAGCCAATAAAAACTCACTGTCTCGGTGTGGCCTAGGCAGAGTGAGCAGAGTATTCTGTGCTGTTCACTGTTTTCCAGGACTTATCCAGCTGATTGTATTGTGCAGCTCTTTTCCTCGCACCTACAGACTGGAGTCTGCCTTTGCTGGTGCTTGCTAACATCAGGAGGAGGAGCCTACAAAAACTGAGTGCTGAGGCGGAGCTGAGGTGGAGTGAGCAGAGTGTTCAGTGTTTTTCACTGTTTCCAGGACTTATCCAGCTGATTGTGTTGTGCAGCTCTTTTCCTCGTGCCTACAGACTGGAGTATGTCTTTGCTGGCGCTCCCTAACATCATGGGGAGGAGCCCACAAAAACGTACTGCGTGAGCAGTGTGTGCTGTGCTGTTCACTGTTTTCCGCGACTTATCCAGCTGATTGTATTGTGCAGCTCTTTTTCTCGCACCTACAGACTGGAGTCTGTCTTTGCTTGCGCTTGCTAACATCTGGAGGAGGAGCCTACAAAATCTCACTGCCTCGGTGGGGCCCAGGCGGAGTGAGCAGAGTGTTCTGTGCTGTTCACTTTTTCCAGGATGTATCCAGTTGATTGTGTTAAGCAGCTTTTTACCTCGTGCCTACAGACTGGAGTCTGTCTTTGCTCCTGCTTGCTAACATCAGGTGGAGGAGCCTATAAAAGCTCAATGTCTTGGTGGAGCCTAGGCGGAGTGAGCAAAGTGTTCTGTGCTGTTCACTGTTTTCCAGGACTTATCCAGCTGATTGTATTGTGCATCTCTTTTCCTCGTGCCTACACACTGGAGTCTGCCTTTGCTGGTGCTTGCTAACATCAGGAGGAGGAGCCTAAAAAAACTGACTGCTGAGGCGGAGTTGAGGCGGAGTGTGCAGAGTGTTCTGTCCTGTTCACTGTTTTCCAGGATATATCCAGCTGATTGTATTAAGCAGCTCATTTCCTCGTGCCTACAGACTGGAGTCTGTCTTTGCTGGCGCTCGCTAACATCAGGAGGAGGAGCCAATAAAAACTCACTGTCTCGGTGTGCCCTAGGCGGAGTGAGCAGAGTATTCTGTGCTGTTCACTGTTTTCCAGGACTTATCCAGCTGATTGTATTGTGCAGCTCTTTTCCTCGCACCTACAGACTGGAGTCTGCCTTTGCTGGTGCTTGCTAACATCAGGAGGAGGAGCCTACAAAAACTGACTGCTGAGGCGGAGCTGAGGCGGAGTGAGCAGAGTGTTCTCTGCTGTTCACTGTTTTCCAGGACTTATCCAGCTAATTGTATTGTGCAGCTCTTTTCCTCACGTCTACAGACTGGAGTCTGCCTTTGCTGGTGCTTGCTAACATCAGACGGAGGAGCCTACAAAAACTGACTGCTGAGGCGGAGCTGAGGAGGAGTGAGCAGAGTGTTCTGTGTTGTTCACTGTTTCCAGGACTCATCCAGCTGATTGTATTGTGCAGCTCTTTTCCTCGTGCCTACAGACTGGAGTATGTCTTTGCTGGCGCTCCCTAACATCAGAGGGAGGAGCCTACAAAAACGTACTGCCTCGGCAAAGCCGAGGCAGAGTGAGCAGTGTGTGCTGTGCTGTTCACTGTTTTTCGGGACTTATCCAGCTGATTGTATTGTGCAGCTCTTTTTCTGGCGCCTACAGACTGGAGTCTGCCTTTGCTGGTGCTTGCTAACATCAGGAGGAGGAGCCTACAAAAACTCACTGCTGAGGCGGAGTGTGCAGAGTGTTCTGTGCTGTTCACTGTTTTCCAGGACTTATCCAGCTGATTGTATTGTGCAGCTCTTTTCCTCGCGCCTACAGACTGGAGCTGCCTTTGCTGGTGCTTGCTAACATCAGGAAGAGGAGCCTACAGTGTTCTGTGCTGTTCACTGTTTTCCAGGATTTATCCAGCTGATTGTATTAAGCAGCTCATTTCCTCGTGCCTACAGACTGGAGCGTGTCTTTGCTGGCGCTCGCTAACATCAGGAGGAGGAGCCTACAAAAACTCACTGTCTCGGCGGAGTGAGCAGAGTATTCTGTGCTGTTCACTGTTTTCCAGGACTAATCCAGCTGATTGTATTGTGCAGCTCTTTTCCTCGCGCCTACAGACTGGAGTCTGCCTTTGCTGGTGCTTGCTAACATCAGGAGGAGGAGCCTACAAAAAGTGACTGCTGAGGTGGAGTGAGCAGAGTGTTCTGTGTTGTTCACTGTTTCCAGGACTTATCCAGCTGATTGTATTGTGCAGCTCTTTTCCTCGTGCCTACAGACTGGAGTATGTCTTTGCTGGCGCTCCCTAACATCAGGGGGAGGAGCCTACAAAAATGTACTGCCTCGGCAAAGCAGAGGCAGAGTGAGCAGTGTGTGCTGTGCTGTTCACTGTTTTTCAGGACTTATCCAGCTAATTGTATTGTGCAGCTCTTTTCCTCACGTCTACAGACTGGAGTCTGCGTTTGCTGGTGCTTGCTAACATCAGGTGGAGGAGCCTATAAAAGCTCAATGTCTTAGTGGAGCCTAGGCGGAGTGAGCAAAGTGTTCTGTGCTGTTCACTGTTTTCCAGGACTTATCCAGCTGATTGTATTGTGCATCTCTGTTCCTCGTGCCTACACACTGGAGTCTGCCTTTGCTGGTGCTTGCTAACATCAGGAGGAGGAGCCTACAAAAACTGACTGCTGAGGCGGAGTTGAGGCGGAGTGAGCAGAGTGTTCTGTGCTGTTCACTGTTTTCCAGGACTTATCCAGCTAATTGTATTGTGCAGCTCTTTTCCTCACGTCTACAGACTGGAGTCTGCGTTTGCTGGTGCTTGCTAACATCAGGAGGAGGAGCCTACAAAAACTGACTGCTGAGGCGGAGCTGAGGAGGAGTGAGCAGAGTGTTCTGTGTTGTTCACTGTTTCCAGGACTCATCCAGCTGATTGTATTGTGCAGCTCTATTCCTCGTGCCTACAGACTCGAGTATGTCTTTGCTGGCGCTCCCGAACATCAGAGGGAGGAGCCTACAAAAACGTACTGCCTCAGCAAAGCCGAGGCAGAGTGAGCAGTGTGTGCTGTGCTGTTCACTGTTTTCCGGGACTTATCCAGCTGATTGTATTGTGCAGCTCTTTTCTTCGCGCCTACAGACTGGAGTCTGCCTTTGCTGGTGCTTGCTAACATCAGGAGGAGGAGCCTACAAAAACTGACTGCTGAGGCGGAGCTGAGGAGGAGTGAGCAGAGTGTTCTGTGTTGTTCACTGTTTCCAGACTTATCCAGCTGATTGTATTGTGCAGCTCTTTTCCTCGTGCCTACAGACTGGAGTATGTCTTTGCTGGCGCTCCCTAACATCATGGGGAGGAGCCCACAAAAACGTACTGCGTGAGCAGTGTGTGCTGTGCTGTTCACTGTTTTCCGCGACTTATCCAGCTGATTGTATTGTGCAGCTCTTTTCCTCGCACCTACAGACTGGAGTCTGTCTTTGCTTGCGCTTGCTAACATCTGGAGGAGGAGCCTACAAAATCTCACTGCCTCGGCGGGGCCCAGGCGGAGTGAGCAGAGTGTTCTGTGCTGTTCACTTTTTCCAGGATGTATCCAGTTGATTGTGTTAAGCAGCTTTTTACCTCGTGCCTACAGACTGGAGTCTGTCTTTGCTCGTGCTTGCTAACATCAGGTGGAGGAGCCTATAAAAGCTCAATGTCTTGGTGGAGCCTAGGCGGAGTGAGCAAAGTGTTCTGTGCTGTTCACTGTTTTCCAGGACTTATCCAGCTGATTGTATTGTGCATCTCTTTTCCTCGTGCCTACACACTGGAGTCTGCCTTTGCTGGTGCTTGCTAACATCAGGAGGAGGAGCCTACAAAAACTGACTGCTGAGGCGGAGTTGAGGCGGAGTGAGCAGAGTGTTCTGTGCTGTTCACTGTTTTCCAGGACTTATCCAGCTAATTGTATTGTGCAGCTCTTTTCCTCACGTCTACAGACTGGAGTCTGCGTTTGCTGGTGCTTGCTAACATCAGGAGGAGGAGCCTACAAAAACTGACTGCTGAGGCGGAGCTGAGGAGGAGTGAGCAGAGTGTTCTGTGTTGTTCACTGTTTCCAGGACTCATCCAGCTGATTGTATTGTGCAGCTCTTTTCCTCGTGCCTACAGACTCGAGTATGTCTTTGCTGGCGCTCCCGAACATCAGAGGGAGGAGCCTACAAAAACGTACTGCCTCGGCAAAGCCGAGGCAGAGTGAGCAGTGTGTGCTGTGCTGTTCACTGTTTTCCGGGACTTATCCAGCTGATTGTATTGTGCAGCTCTTTTTCTCGCGCCTACAGACTGGAGTCTGCCTTTGCTGGTGCTTGCTAACATCAGGAGGAGGAGCCTACAAAAACTGACTGCTGAGGCGGAGTGTGCAGAGTGTTCTGTGCTGTTCACTGTTTTCCAGGACTTATCCAGCTGATTGTATTGTGCAGCTCTTTTCCTCGCGCCTACAGACTGGAGCTGCCTTTGCTGGTGCTTGCTAACATCAGGAGGAGGAGCCTACAGTGTTCTGTGCTGTTCACTGTTTTCCAGGATTTATCCAGCTGATTGTATTAAGCAGCTCATTTCCTTGTGCCTACAGACTGGAGCGTGTCTTTGCTGGCGCTCGCTAACATCAGGAGGAGGAGCCTACAAAAACTCACTGTCTCGGCGGAGCCTAGGCGGACTGAGCAGAGTATTCTGTGCTGTTCACTGTTTTCCAGGACTAATCCAGCTGATTGTATTGTGCAGCTCTTTTCCTCGCGCCTACAGACTGGAGTCTGCCTTTGCTGGTGCTTGCTAACATCAGGAGGAGGAGCCTACAAAAAGTGACTGCTGAGGTGGAGTGAGCAGAGTGTTCTGTGTTGTTCACTGTTTCCAGGACTTATCCAGCTGATTGTATTGTGCAGCTCTTTTCCTCGTGCCTACAGACTGGAGTATGTCTTTGCTGGCGCTCCCTAACATCAGGGGGAGGAGCCTACAAAAACGTACTGCCTCGGCAAAGCAGAGGCAGACTGAGCAGTGTGTGCTGTGCTGTTCACTGTTTTTCAGGACTTATCCAGCTGATTGTATTGTGCATCTCTTTTCCTCGTGCCTACACACTGGAGTCTGCCTTTGCTGGTGCTTGCTGCCATCAGGAGGAGGAGCCTACAAAAACTGACTGCTGAGCCGGAGCTGAGGCGGAGTGAGCAGAGTGTTCTCTGCTGTTCACTGTTTTCCAGGACTTATCCAGCTAATTGTATTGTGCAGCTCTTTTCCTCACGTCTACAGACTGGAGTCTGCGTTTGCTGGTGCTTGCTAACATCAGGAGGAGGAGCCTACAAAAACTGACTGCCTCGGGGGGGCCCAGGCGGAGTGAGCAGAGTGTTCTGTGCTGTTCACTTTTTCCAGGATGTATCCAGTTGATTGTGTTAAACAGCTTTTTACCTCGTGCCTACAGACTGGATTCTGTCTTTGCTCGTGCTTGCTAACATCAGGTGGAGGAGCCTATAAAAGCTCAATGTCTTGGTGGAGCCTAGGCGGAGTGAGCAAAGTGTTTTGTGCTGTTCACTGTTTTCCAGGACTTATCCAGCTGATTGTATTGTGCATCTCTTTTCCTCGTGCCTACACACTGGAGTCTGCCTTTGCTGGTGCTTGCTAACATCAGGAGGAGGAGCCTACAAAAACTGACTGCTGAGGCGGAGTTGAGGCGGAGTGTGCAGAGTGTTCTGTGCTGTTCACTGTTTTCCAGGACTTATCCAGCTGATTGTATTGTGCAGCTCTTTTCCTCACCCCTACAGACTGGAGTCTGCCTTTGCTGGTGCTTGCTGACATCAGGAGGAGGAGCCTACAAAAACTGACTGCCGAGGCGGAGCCGGTGCAGAGTGAGCAGAGTGTTCTGTGCTGTTCACTGTTTTCCAGGACTTATCCAGCTAATTGTATTGTGCAGCTCTTTTCCTCACGTCTACAGACTGGAGTCTGCGTTTGCTGGTGCTTGCTAACATCAGGAGGAGGAGCCTACAAAAACTGACTGCTGAGGCGGAGCTGAGGAGGAGTGAGCAGAGTGTTCTGTGTTGTTCACTGTTTCCAGGACTCATCCAGCTGATTGTATTGTGCAGCTCTTTTCCTCGTGCCTACAGACTCGAGTATGTCATTGCTGGCGCTCCCGAACATCAGAGGGAGGAGCCTACAAAAACGCTCTGCCTCGGCAAAGCCGAGGCAGAGTGAGCAGTGTGTGCTGTGCTGTTCACTGTTTTCCGGGACTTATCCAGCTGATTGTATTGTGCAGCTCTTTTCTTCGCGCCTACAGACTGGAGTCTGCCTTTGCTGGTGCTTGCTAACATCAGGAGGAGGAGCCTACAAAAACTGACTGCTGAGGCGGAGCTGAGGAGGAGTGAGCAGAGTGTTCTGTGTTGTTCACTGTTTCCAGACTTATCCAGCTGATTGTATTGTGCAGCTCTTTTCCTCGTGCCTACAGACTGGAGTCTGTCTTTGCTTGCGCTCGCTAACATCTGGAGGAGGAGTCTACAAAAACTCACTGCCTCGGCGGGGCCCAGGCGGCGTGAGCAGAGTGTTCTGTGCTGTTCACTGTTTTCCAGGATGTATCCAGCTGATTGTATTAAGCAGCTCTTTTCCTCGTGCCTACAGACTGGAGTCTGTCTTTGCTGGCGCTTGCTAACAACAGGTGGAGAAGCCTATAAAAGCTCAATGTCTCGGTGGAGCCTAGGCCGAGTGAGCAAAGTGTTCTGTCCTGTTCACTGTTTTCCAGGATATATCCAGCTGATTGTATTAAGCAGCTCATTTCCTCGTGCCTACAGACTGGAGTCTGTCTTTGCTGGCGCTCGCTAACATCAGGAGGAGGAGCCAATAAAAACTCACTGTCTCGGTGTGGCCTAGGCGGAGTGAGCAGAGTATTCTGTGCTGTTCACTGTTTTCCAGGACTTATCCAGCTGATTGTATTGTGCAGCTCTTTTCCTCGCACCTACAGACTGGAGTCTGCCTTTGCTGGTGCTTGCTAACATCAGGAGGAGGAGCCTACAAAAACTGAGTGCTGAGGCGGAGCTGAGGTGGAGTGAGCAGAGTGTTCAGTGTTTTTCACTGTTTCCAGGACTTATCCAGCTGATTGTATTGTGCAGCTCTTTTCCTCGTGCCTACAGACTGGAGTATGTCTTTGCTGGCGCTCCCTAACATCATGGGGAGGAGCCCACAAAAACGTACTGCGTGAGCAGTGTGTGCTGTGCTGTTGACTGTTTTCCGCGACTTATCCAGCTGATTGTATTGTGCAGCTCTTTTTCTCGCACCTACAGACTGGAGTCTGTCTTTGCTTGCGCTTGCTAACATCTGGAGGAGGAGCCTACAAAAACTGACTGCTGAGGCGGAGCTGAGGAGGAGTGAGCAGAGTGTTCTGTGTTGTTCACTGTTTCCAGGACTCATCCAGCTGATTGTATTGTGCAGCTCTTTTCCTCGTGCCTACAGACTCGAGTATGTCTTTGCTGGCGCTCCCGAACATCAGAGGGAGGAGCCTACAAAAACGTACTGCCTCGGCAAAGCCGAGGCAGAGTGAGCAGTGTGTGCTGTGCTGTTCACTGTTTTCCGGGACTTATCCAGCTGATTGTATTGTGCAGCTCTTTTTCTCGCGCCTACAGACTGGAGTCTGCCTTTGCTGGTGCTTGCTAACATCAGGAGGAGGAGCCTACAAAAACTGACTGCTGAGGCGGAGTGTGCAGAGTGTTCTGTGCTGTTCACTGTTTTCCAGGACTTATCCAGCTGATTGTATTGTGCAGCTCTTTTCCTCGCGCCTACAGACTGGAGCTGCCTTTGCTGGTGCTTGCTAACATCAGGAGGAGGAGCCTACAGTGTTCTGTGCTGTTCACTGTTTTCCAGGATTTATCCAGCTGATTGTATTAAGCAGCTCATTTCCTTGTGCCTACAGACTGGAGCGTGTCTTTGCTGGCGCTCGCTAACATCAGGAGGAGGAGCCTACAAAAACTCACTGTCTCGGCGGAGCCTAGGCGGACTGAGCAGAGTATTCTGTGCTGTTCACTGTTTTCCAGGACTAATCCAGCTGATTGTATTGTGCAGCTCTTTTCCTCGCGCCTACAGACTGGAGTCTGCCTTTGCTGGTGCTTGCTAACATCAGGAGGAGGAGCCTACAAAAAGTGACTGCTGAGGTGGAGTGAGCAGAGTGTTCTGTGTTGTTCACTGTTTCCAGGACTTATCCAGCTGATTGTATTGTGCAGCTCTTTTCCTCGTGCCTACAGACTGGAGTATGTCTTTGCTGGCGCTCCCTAACATCAGGGGGAGGAGCCTACAAAAACGTACTGCCTCGGCAAAGCAGAGGCAGACTGAGCAGTGTGTGCTGTGCTGTTCACTGTTTTTCAGGACTTATCCAGCTGATTGTATTGTGCATCTCTTTTCCTCGTGCCTACACACTGGAGTCTGCCTTTGCTGGTGCTTGCTGCCATCAGGAGGAGGAGCCTACAAAAACTGACTGCTGAGCCGGAGCTGAGGCGGAGTGAGCAGAGTGTTCTCTGCTGTTCACTGTTTTCCAGGACTTATCCAGCTAATTGTATTGTGCAGCTCTTTTCCTCACGTCTACAGACTGGAGTCTGCGTTTGCTGGTGCTTGCTAACATCAGGAGGAGGAGCCTACAAAAACTGACTGCCTCGGGGGGGCCCAGGCGGAGTGAGCAGAGTGTTCTGTGCTGTTCACTTTTTCCAGGATGTATCCAGTTGATTGTGTTAAACAGCTTTTTACCTCGTGCCTACAGACTGGATTCTGTCTTTGCTCGTGCTTGCTAACATCAGGTGGAGGAGCCTATAAAAGCTCAATGTCTTGGTGGAGCCTAGGCGGAGTGAGCAAAGTGTTTTGTGCTGTTCACTGTTTTCCAGGACTTATCCAGCTGATTGTATTGTGCATCTCTTTTCCTCGTGCCTACACACTGGAGTCTGCCTTTGCTGGTGCTTGCTAACATCAGGAGGAGGAGCCTACAAAAACTGACTGCTGAGGCGGAGTTGAGGCGGAGTGTGCAGAGTGTTCTGTGCTGTTCACTGTTTTCCAGGACTTATCCAGCTGATTGTATTGTGCAGCTCTTTTCCTCACCCCTACAGACTGGAGTCTGCCTTTGCTGGTGCTTGCTGACATCAGGAGGAGGAGCCTACAAAAACTGACTGCCGAGGCGGAGCCGGTGCAGAGTGAGCAGAGTGTTCTGTGCTGTTCACTGTTTTCCAGGACTTATCCAGCTAATTGTATTGTGCAGCTCTTTTCCTCACGTCTACAGACTGGAGTCTGCGTTTGCTGGTGCTTGCTAACATCAGGAGGAGGAGCCTACAAAAACTGACTGCTGAGGCGGAGCTGAGGAGGAGTGAGCAGAGTGTTCTGTGTTGTTCACTGTTTCCAGGACTCATCCAGCTGATTGTATTGTGCAGCTCTTTTCCTCGTGCCTACAGACTCGAGTATGTCATTGCTGGCGCTCCCGAACATCAGAGGGAGGAGCCTACAAAAACGCTCTGCCTCGGCAAAGCCGAGGCAGAGTGAGCAGTGTGTGCTGTGCTGTTCACTGTTTTCCGGGACTTATCCAGCTGATTGTATTGTGCAGCTCTTTTCTTCGCGCCTACAGACTGGAGTCTGCCTTTGCTGGTGCTTGCTAACATCAGGAGGAGGAGCCTACAAAAACTGACTGCTGAGGCGGAGCTGAGGAGGAGTGAGCAGAGTGTTCTGTGTTGTTCACTGTTTCCAGACTTATCCAGCTGATTGTATTGTGCAGCTCTTTTCCTCGTGCCTACAGACTGGAGTCTGTCTTTGCTTGCGCTCGCTAACATCTGGAGGAGGAGTCTACAAAAACTCACTGCCTCGGCGGGGCCCAGGCGGCGTGAGCAGAGTGTTCTGTGCTGTTCACTGTTTTCCAGGATGTATCCAGCTGATTGTATTAAGCAGCTCTTTTCCTCGTGCCTACAGACTGGAGTCTGTCTTTGCTGGCGCTTGCTAACAACAGGTGGAGAAGCCTATAAAAGCTCAATGTCTCGGTGGAGCCTAGGCCGAGTGAGCAAAGTGTTCTGTCCTGTTCACTGTTTTCCAGGATATATCCAGCTGATTGTATTAAGCAGCTCATTTCCTCGTGCCTACAGACTGGAGTCTGTCTTTGCTGGCGCTCGCTAACATCAGGAGGAGGAGCCAATAAAAACTCACTGTCTCGGTGTGGCCTAGGCGGAGTGAGCAGAGTATTCTGTGCTGTTCACTGTTTTCCAGGACTTATCCAGCTGATTGTATTGTGCAGCTCTTTTCCTCGCACCTACAGACTGGAGTCTGCCTTTGCTGGTGCTTGCTAACATCAGGAGGAGGAGCCTACAAAAACTGAGTGCTGAGGCGGAGCTGAGGTGGAGTGAGCAGAGTGTTCAGTGTTTTTCACTGTTTCCAGGACTTATCCAGCTGATTGTATTGTGCAGCTCTTTTCCTCGTGCCTACAGACTGGAGTATGTCTTTGCTGGCGCTCCCTAACATCATGGGGAGGAGCCCACAAAAACGTACTGCGTGAGCAGTGTGTGCTGTGCTGTTGACTGTTTTCCGCGACTTATCCAGCTGATTGTATTGTGCAGCTCTTTTTCTCGCACCTACAGACTGGAGTCTGTCTTTGCTTGCGCTTGCTAACATCTGGAGGAGGAGCCTACAAAAACTGACTGCTGAGGCGGAGCTGAGGAGGAGTGAGCAGAGTGTTCTGTGTTGTTCACTGTTTCCAGGACTCATCCAGCTGATTGTATTGTGCAGCTCTTTTCCTCGTGCCTACAGACTCGAGTATGTCTTTGCTGGCGCTCCCGAACATCAGAGGGAGGAGCCTACAAAAACGTACTGCCTCGGCAAAGCCGAGGCAGAGTGAGCAGTGTGTGCTGTGCTGTTCACTGTTTTCCGGGACTTATCCAGCTGATTGTATTGTGCAGCTCTTTTTCTCGCGCCTACAGACTGGAGTCTGCCTTTGCTGGTGCTTGCTAACATCAGGAGGAGGAGCCTACAAAAACTGACTGCTGAGGCGGAGTGTGCAGAGTGTTCTGTGCTGTTCACTGTTTTCCAGGACTTATCCAGCTGATTGTATTGTGCAGCTCTTTTCCTCGCGCCTACAGACTGGAGCTGCCTTTGCTGGTGCTTGCTAACATCAGGAGGAGGAGCCTACAGTGTTCTGTGCTGTTCACTGTTTTCCAGGATTTATCCAGCTGATTGTATTAAGCAGCTCATTTCCTTGTGCCTACAGACTGGAGCGTGTCTTTGCTGGCGCTCGCTAACATCAGGAGGAGGAGCCTACAAAAACTCACTGTCTCGGCGGAGCCTAGGCGGACTGAGCAGAGTATTCTGTGCTGTTCACTGTTTTCCAGGACTAATCCAGCTGATTGTATTGTGCAGCTCTTTTCCTCGTGCCTACACACTGGAGTCTGCCTTTGCTGGTGCTTGCTAACATCAGGAGGAGGAGCCTAAAAAAACTGACTGCTGAGGCGGAGTTGAGGCGGAGTGTGCAGAGTGTTCTGTCCTGTTCACTGTTTTCCAGGATATATCCAGCTGATTGTGTTAAGCAGCTTTTTACCTCGTGCCTACAGACTGGAGTCTGTCTTTGCTCCTGCTTGCTAACATCAGGTGGAGGAGCCTATAAAAGCTCAATGTCTTGGTGGAGCCTAGGCGGAGTGAGCAAAGTGTTCTGTGCTGTTCACTGTTTTCCAGGACTTATCCAGCTGATTGTATTGTGCATCTCTTTTCCTCGTGCCTACACACTGGAGTCTGCCTTTGCTGGTGCTTGCTAACATCAGGAGGAGGAGCCTAAAAAAACTGACTGCTGAGGCGGAGTTGAGGCGGAGTGTGCAGAGTGTTCTGTCCTGTTCACTGTTTTCCAGGATATATCCAGCTGATTGTATTAAGCAGCTCATTTCCTCGTGCCTACAGACTGGAGTCTGTCTTTGCTGGCGCTCGCTAACATCAGGAGGAGGAGCCAATAAAAACTCACTGTCTCGGTGTGCCCTAGGCGGAGTGAGCAGAGTATTCTGTGCTGTTCACTGTTTTCCAGGACTTATCCAGCTGATTGTATTGTGCAGCTCTTTTCCTCGCACCTACAGACTGGAGTCTGCCTTTGCTGGTGCTTGCTAACATCAGGAGGAGGAGCCTACAAAAACTGACTGCTGAGGCGGAGCTGAGGCGGAGTGAGCAGAGTGTTCTCTGCTGTTCACTGTTTTCCAGGACTTATCCAGCTAATTGTATTGTGCAGCTCTTTTCCTCACGTCTACAGACTGGAGTCTGCCTTTGCTGGTGCTTGCTAACATCAGACGGAGGAGCCTACAAAAACTGACTGCTGAGGCGGAGCTGAGGAGGAGTGAGCAGAGTGTTCTGTGTTGTTCACTGTTTCCAGGACTCATCCAGCTGATTGTATTGTGCAGCTCTTTTCCTCGTGCCTACAGACTGGAGTATGTCTTTGCTGGCGCTCCCTAACATCAGAGGGAGGAGCCTACAAAAACGTACTGCCTCGGCAAAGCCGAGGCAGAGTGAGCAGTGTGTGCTGTGCTGTTCACTGTTTTTCGGGACTTATCCAGCTGATTGTATTGTGCAGCTCTTTTTCTGGCGCCTACAGACTGGAGTCTGCCTTTGCTGGTGCTTGCTAACATCAGGAGGAGGAGCCTACAAAAACTCACTGCTGAGGCGGAGTGTGCAGAGTGTTCTGTGCTGTTCACTGTTTTCCAGGACTTATCCAGCTGATTGTATTGTGCAGCTCTTTTCCTCGCGCCTACAGACTGGAGCTGCCTTTGCTGGTGCTTGCTAACATCAGGAAGAGGAGCCTACAAAAACTGACTGCTGAGGCGGAGCTGAGGCGGAGTGAGCAGAGTGTTCTGTGCTGTTCACTGTTTTCCAGGACTTATCCAGCTAATTGTATTGTGCAGCTCCTTTCCTCACGTCTACAGACTGGAGTCTGCGTATGCCGGTGCTTGCTAACATCAGACGGAGGAGCCTACAAAAACTGACTGCTGAGGCGGAGCTGAGGAGGAGTGAGCAGAGTGTTCTGTGTTGTTCACTGTTTCGAGGACTTATCCAGCTGATTGTATTGTGCAGCTCTTTTCCTCGTGCCTACAGACTGGAGTATGTCTTTGCTGGCGCTCCCTAACATCAGAGGGAGGAGTCTACAAAAACGTACTGCCGCGGCAAAGCCGAGGCAGAGTGAGCAGTGTGTGCTGTGCTGTTCACTGTTTTCCGGGACTTATCCAGCTGATTGTATTGTGCAGCTCTTTTTCTCGCGCCTACAGACTGGAGTCTGTCTTTGCTTGCGCTCGCTAACATCTGGAGGAGAAGCCTACAAAATCTCACTGCGTCTTCGGGGCCCAGGCGGAGTAAGCAGAGTGTTCTGTGCTGTTCACTGTTTTCCAGGACTTATCCAGCTGATTGTATTGTGCAGCTCTTTTCCCCGTGCCTACACACTGGAGTCTGCCTTTGCTGATGCTTGCTAACATCAGGAGGAGGAGCCTACAAAAACTGACTGCTGAGGCGGAGCTGAGGAGGAGTGAGCAGAGTGTTCTGTGTTGTTCACTGTTTCCAGGACTTATCCAGCTGATTGTATTGTGCAGCTCTTTTCCTCGTGCGTACAGAATGGAGTCTGTCTTTGCTTGCGCTCGCTAACAACTGGAGGAGGAGCCTACAAAAACCCACTGCCTCGGCGGGGACCAGGCGGAGTGAGCAGAGTGTTCTGTGCTGTTCACTGTTTTCCAGGATGTATCCAGCTGATTGTATTAAGCAGCTCTTTTCCTCGTGCCTACAGACTGGAGTCTGTCTTTGCTGGCGCTTGCTAACAACAGGTGGAGGAGCCTATAAGCTGCTCAATGTCTCGGTGGAGCCTAGGCGGAGTGAGCAAAGTGTTCTGTGCTGTTCACTGTTTTCCAGGACTTATCCAGCTGATTGTATTGTACAGCTCTTTTCCTCATGCCTACACACTGGAGTCTGCCTTTGCTGGTGCTTGCTAACATCAGGAGGAGGAGCCTACAAAAACTGACTGCTGAGGCGAAGCTGAGGCGGAGTGAGCAGAGTGTTCTGTGCTGTTCACAGTTTTCCAGGAGTTATCCAGCTGATTGTATTGTGCAGCTCTTTTTCTCGCACCTATAGACCGGAGTCTGTCTATGCTAGCGCTCGCTAACATCTGGAGGAGAACCCTAAAAAAACACACTGCCTCGAGTGAGCAGAGTTTTCTGTGCTGTTCACTGTTTTCCAGGACAAATCCAGCTGATTGTATTGTGCAGCTCTTTTCTTCGCGCCTACAGACTGGAGTCTGCCTTTGCTGGTGCTTGCTAACATCAGGAGGAGGAGCCTACAAAAACTGACTGCTGAGGCGGAGCTGAGGAGGAGTGAGCAGAGTGTTCTGTGTTGTTCACTGTTTCCAGACTTATCCAGCTGATTGTATTGTGCAGCTCTTTTCCTCGTGCCTACAGACTGGAGTCTGTCTTTGCTTGCGCTCGCTAACATCGGGAGGAGGAGCCTACAAAAACTCACTGCCTTGGCGGGGCCCAGGCGGCGTGAGCAGAGTGTTCTGTGCTGTTCACTGTTTTCCAGGATGTATCCAGCTGATTGTATTAAGCAGCTCTTTTCCTCGTGCCTACAGACTGGAGTCTGTCTTTGCTGGCGCTTGCTAACAACAGGTGGAGAAGCCTATAAAAGCTCAATGTCTCGGTGGAGCCTAGGCCGAGTGAGCAAAGTGTTCTGTGCTGTTCACTGTTTTCCAGGACTTATCCAGCTGATTGTATTGTGCAGCTCTTTTCCTCGTGCCTACAGACTGGAGCGTGTCTTTGCTGGCGCTCGCTAACATCAGGAGGAGGAGCCTACAAAAACTCACTGTCTCGGCGGAGCCTAGGCGGAGTGAGCAGAGTATTCTGTGCTGTTCACTGTTTTCCAGGACTAATCCAGCTGATTGTATTGTGCAGCTCTTTTCCTCGCGCCTAAAGACGGGAGTCTGCCTTTGCTGGGGCTTGCTAACATCAGGAGGAGGAGCCTACAAAAAGTGACTGCTGAGGTGGAGTGAGCAGAGTGTTCTGTGTTGTTCACTGTTTCCAGGACTTATCCAGCTGATTGTATTGTGCAGCTCTTTTCCTTGTGCCTACAGACTGGAGTATGTCTTTGCTGGCGCTCCCTAACATCAGGGGGAGGAGCCTACAAAAACGTACTGCCTAGGCAAAGCAGAGGCAGAGTGAGCAGTGTGTGCTGTGCTGTTCACTGTTTTTCAGGACTTATCCAGCTGATTGTATTGTGCATCTCTTTTCCTCGTGCCTACACACTGGAGTCTGCCTTTGCTGGTGCTTGCTAACATCAGGAGGAGGAGCCTACAAAAACTGACTGCTGAGGCGGAGCTGAGGCGGAGTGAGCAGAGTGTTCTGTGCTGTTCACTGTTTTCCAGGACTTATCCAGCTAATTGTATTGTGCAGCTCCTTTCCTCACGTCTACAGACTGGAGTCTGCGTTTGCTGGTGCTTGCTAAGCTCAGGAGGAGGAGCCTACAAAAACTGACTGCTGAGGCGGAGCTGAGGAGGAGTGAGCAGAGTGTTCTGTGTTGTTCACTGTTTCCAGGACTTATCCAGCTGATTGTATTGTGCAGCTCTTTTCCTCGTGCCTACTGACTGGAGTCTGTCTTTGCTTGCGCTCGCTAACAACTGGAGGAGGAGCCTACAAAAACCCACTGCCTCGGCGGGGACCAGGCGGAGTGAGCAGAGTGTTCTGTGCTGTTCACTGTTTTCCAGGATGTATCCAGCTGATTGTATTAAGCAGCTCTTTTCCTCGTGCCTACAGACTGGAGTCTGTCTTTGCTGGCGCTTGCTAACAACAGGTGGAGGAGCCTATAAGCTGCTCAATGTCTCGGTGGAGCCTAGGCGGAGTGAGCAAAGTGTTCTGTGCTGTTCACTGTTTTCCAGGACTTATCCAGCTGATTGTATTGTACAGCTCTTTTCCTCATGCCTACACACTGGAGTCTGCCTTTGGTGGTGCTTGCTAACATCAGGAGGAGGAGCCTACAAAAACTGACTGCTGAGGCGAAGTTGAGGCGGAGTGAGCAGAGTGTTCTGTGCTGTTCACAGTTTTCCAGGAGTTATCCAGCTGATTGTATTGTGCAGCTCTTTTTCTCGCACCTATAGACCGGAGTCTGTCTATGCTAGCGCTCGCTAACATCTGGAGGAGAACCCTAAAAAAACACACTGCCTCGAGTGAGCAGAGTTTTCTGTGCTGTTCACTGTTTTCCAGGACAAATCCAGCTGATTGTATTGTGCAGCTCTTTTCTTCGCGCCTACAGACTGGAGTCTGCCTTTGCTGGTGCTTGCTAACATCAGGAGGAGGAGCCTACAAAAACTGACTACTGAGGCGGAGCTGAGGAGGAGTGAGCAGAGTGTCCTGTGTTGTTCACTGTTTCCAGACTTATCCAGCTGATTGTATTGTGCAGCTCTTTTCCTCGTGCCTACAGACTGGAGTCTGTCTTTGCTTGCGCTCGCTAACATCTGGAGGAGGAGTCTACAAAAACTCACTGCCTCGGCGGGGCCCAGGCGGCGTGAGCAGAGTGTTCTGTGCTGTTCACTGTTTTCCAGGATGTATCCAGCTGATTGTATTAAGCAGCTCTTTTCCTCGTGCCTACAGACTGGAGTCTGTCTTTGCTGGCGCTTGCTAACAACAGGTGGAGAAGCCTATAAAAGCTCAATGTCTCGGTGGAGCCTAGGCCGAGTGAGCAAAGTGTTCTGTCCTGTTCACTGTTTTCCAGGATATATCCAGCTGATTGTATTAAGCAGCTCATTTCCTCGTGCCTACAGACTGGAGTCTGTCTTTGCTGGCGCTCGCTAACATCAGGAGGAGGAGCCAATAAAAACTCACTGTCTCGGTGTGCCCTAGGCGGAGTGAGCAGAGTATTCTGTGCTGTTCACTGTTTTCCAGGACTTATCCAGCTGATTGTATTGTGCAGCTCTTTTCCTCGCACCTACAGACTGGAGTCTGCCTTTGCTGGTGCTTGCTAACATCAGGAGGAGGAGCCTACAAAAACTGACTGCTGAGGCGGAGCTGAGGCGGAGTGAGCAGAGTGTTCTCTGCTGTTCACTGTTTTCCAGGACTTATCCAGCTAATTGTATTGTGCAGCTCTTTTCCTCACGTCTACAGACTGGAGTCTGCCTTTGCTGGTGCTTGCTAACATCAGACGGAGGAGCCTACAAAAACTGACTGCTGAGGCGGAGCTGAGGAGGAGTGAGCAGAGTGTTCTGTGTTGTTCACTGTTTCCAGGACTCATCCAGCTGATTGTATTGTGCAGCTCTTTTCCTCGTGCCTACAGACTGGAGTATGTCTTTGCTGGCGCTCCCTAACATCAGAGGGAGGAGCCTACAAAAACGTACTGCCTCGGCAAAGCCGAGGCAGAGTGAGCAGTGTGTGCTGTGCTGTTCACTGTTTTTCGGGACTTATCCAGCTGATTGTATTGTGCAGCTCTTTTTCTGGCGCCTACAGACTGGAGTCTGCCTTTGCTGGTGCTTGCTAACATCAGGAGGAGGAGCCTACAAAAACTCACTGCTGAGGCGGAGTGTGCAGAGTGTTCTGTGCTGTTCACTGTTTTCCAGGACTTATCCAGCTGATTGTATTGTGCAGCTCTTTTCCTCGCGCCTACAGACTGGAGCTGCCTTTGCTGGTGCTTGCTAACATCAGGAAGAGGAGCCTACAGTGTTCTGTGCTGTTCACTGTTTTCCAGGATTTATCCAGCTGATTGTATTAAGCAGCTCATTTCCTCGTGCCTACAGACTGGAGCGTGTCTTTGCTGGCGCTCGCTAACATCAGGAGGAGGAGCCTACAAAAACTCACTGTCTCGGCGGAGTGAGCAGAGTATTCTGTGCTGTTCACTGTTTTCCAGGACTAATCCAGCTGATTGTATTGTGCAGCTCTTTTCCTCGCGCCTACAGACTGGAGTCTGCCTTTGCTGGTGCTTGCTAACATCAGGAGGAGGAGCCTACAAAAAGTGACTGCTGAGGTGGAGTGAGCAGAGTGTTCTGTGTTGTTCACTGTTTCCAGGACTTATCCAGCTGATTGTATTGTGCAGCTCTTTTCCTCGTGCCTACAGACTGGAGTATGTCTTTGCTGGCGCTCCCTAACATCAGGGGGAGGAGCCTACAAAAATGTACTGCCTCGGCAAAGCAGAGGCAGAGTGAGCAGTGTGTGCTGTGCTGTTCACTGTTTTTCAGGACTTATCCAGCTAATTGTATTGTGCAGCTCTTTTCCTCACGTCTACAGACTGGAGTCTGCGTTTGCTGGTGCTTGCTAACATCAGGTGGAGGAGCCTATAAAAGCTCAATGTCTTAGTGGAGCCTAGGCGGAGTGAGCAAAGTGTTCTGTGCTGTTCACTGTTTTCCAGGACTTATCCAGCTGATTGTATTGTGCATCTCTGTTCCTCGTGCCTACACACTGGAGTCTGCCTTTGCTGGTGCTTGCTAACATCAGGAGGAGGAGCCTACAAAAACTGACTGCTGAGGCGGAGTTGAGGCGGAGTGAGCAGAGTGTTCTGTGCTGTTCACTGTTTTCCAGGACTTATCCAGCTAATTGTATTGTGCAGCTCTTTTCCTCATGTCTACAGACTGGAGTCTGCGTTTGCTGGTGCTTGCTAACATCAGGAGGAGGAGCCTACAAAAACTGACTGCTGAGGCGGAGCTGAGGAGGAGTGAGCAGAGTGTTCTGTGTTGTTCACTGTTTCCAGGACTCATCCAGCTGATTGTATTGTGCAGCTCTATTCCTCGTGCCTACAGACTCGAGTATGTCTTTGCTGGCGCTCCCGAACATCAGAGGGAGGAGCCTACAAAAACGTACTGCCTCAGCAAAGCCGAGGCAGAGTGAGCAGTGTGTGCTGTGCTGTTCACTGTTTTCCGGGACTTATCCAGCTGATTGTATTGTGCAGCTCTTTTCTTCGCGCCTACAGACTGGAGTCTGCCTTTGCTGGTGCTTGCTAACATCAGGAGGAGGAGCCTACAAAAACTGACTGCTGAGGCGGAGCTGAGGAGGAGTGAGCAGAGTGTTCTGTGTTGTTCACTGTTTCCAGACTTATCCAGCTGATTGTATTGTGCAGCTCTTTTCCTCGTGCCTACAGACTGGAGTATGTCTTTGCTGGCGCTCCCTAACATCATGGGGAGGAGCCCACAAAAACGTACTGCGTGAGCAGTGTGTGCTGTGCTGTTCACTGTTTTCCGCGACTTATCCAGCTGATTGTATTGTGCAGCTCTTTTCCTCACACCTACAGACTGGAGTCTGTCTTTGCTTGCGCTTGCTAACATCTGGAGGAGGAGCCTACAAAATCTCACTGCCTCGGCGGGGCCCAGGCGGAGTGAGCAGAGTGTTCTGTGCTGTTCACTTTTTCCAGGATGTATCCAGTTGATTGTGTTAAGCAGCTTTTTACCTCGTGCCTACAGACTGGAGTCTGTCTTTGCTCGTGCTTGCTAACATCAGGTGGAGGAGCCTATAAAAGCTCAATGTCTTGGTGGAGCCTAGGCGGAGTGAGCAAAGTGTTCTGTGCTGTTCACTGTTTTCCAGGACTTATCCAGCTGATTGTATTGTGCATCTCTTTTCCTCGTGCCTACACACTGGAGTCTGCCTTTGCTGGTGCTTGCTAACATCAGGAGGAGGAGCCTACAAAAACTGACTGCTGAGGCGGAGTTGAGGCGGAGTGAGCAGAGTGTTCTGTGCTGTTCACTGTTTTCCAGGACTTATCCAGCTAATTGTATTGTGCAGCTCTTTTCCTCACGTCTACAGACTGGAGTCTGCGTTTGCTGGTGCTTGCTAACATCAGGAGGAGGAGCCTACAAAAACTGACTGCTGAGGCGGAGCTGAGGAGGAGTGAGCAGAGTGTTCTGTGTTGTTCACTGTTTCCAGGACTCATCCAGCTGATTGTATTGTGCAGCTCTTTTCCTCGTGCCTACAGACTCGAGTATGTCTTTGCTGGCGCTCCCGAACATCAGAGGGAGGAGCCTACAAAAACGTACTGCCTCGGCAAAGCCGAGGCAGAGTGAGCAGTGTGTGCTGTGCTGTTCACTGTTTTCCGGGACTTATCCAGCTGATTGTATTGTGCAGCTCTTTTTCTCGCGCCTACAGACTGGAGTCTGCCTTTGCTGGTGCTTGCTAACATCAGGAGGAGGAGCCTACAAAAACTGACTGCTGAGGCGGAGTGTGCAGAGTGTTCTGTGCTGTTCACTGTTTTCCAGGACTTATCCAGCTGATTGTATTGTGCAGCTCTTTTCCTCGCGCCTACAGACTGGAGCTGCCTTTGCTGGTGCTTGCTAACATCAGGAGGAGGAGCCTACAGTGTTCTGTGCTGTTCACTGTTTTCCAGGATTTATCCAGCTGATTGTATTAAGCAGCTCATTTCCTTGTGCCTACAGACTGGAGCGTGTCTTTGCTGGCGCTCGCTAACATCAGGAGGAGGAGCCTACAAAAACTCACTGTCTCGGCGGAGCCTAGGCGGACTGAGCAGAGTATTCTGTGCTGTTCACTGTTTTCCAGGACTAATCCAGCTGATTGTATTGTGCAGCTCTTTTCCTCGCGCCTACAGACTGGAGTCTGCCTTTGCTGGTGCTTGCTAACATCAGGAGGAGGAGCCTACAAAAAGTGACTGCTGAGGTGGAGTGAGCAGAGTGTTCTGTGTTGTTCACTGTTTCCAGGACTTATCCAGCTGATTGTATTGTGCAGCTCTTTTCCTCGTGCCTACAGACTGGAGTATGTCTTTGCTGGCGCTCCCTAACATCAGGGGGAGGAGCCTACAAAAACGTACTGCCTCGGCAAAGCAGAGGCAGACTGAGCAGTGTGTGCTGTGCTGTTCACTGTTTTTCAGGACTTATCCAGCTGATTGTATTGTGCATCTCTTTTCCTCGTGCCTACACACTGGAGTCTGCCTTTGCTGGTGCTTGCTGCCATCAGGAGGAGGAGCCTACAAAAACTGACTGCTGAGCCGGAGCTGAGGCGGAGTGAGCAGAGTGTTCTCTGCTGTTCACTGTTTTCCAGGACTTATCCAGCTAATTGTATTGTGCAGCTCTTTTCCTCACGTCTACAGACTGGAGTCTGCGTTTGCTGGTGCTTGCTAACATCAGGAGGAGGAGCCTACAAAAACTGACTGCCTCGGGGGGGCCCAGGCGGAGTGAGCAGAGTGTTCTGTGCTGTTCACTTTTTCCAGGATGTATCCAGTTGATTGTGTTAAACAGCTTTTTACCTCGTGCCTACAGACTGGATTCTGTCTTTGCTCGTGCTTGCTAACATCAGGTGGAGGAGCCTATAAAAGCTCAATGTCTTGGTGGAGCCTAGGCGGAGTGAGCAAAGTGTTTTGTGCTGTTCACTGTTTTCCAGGACTTATCCAGCTGATTGTATTGTGCATCTCTTTTCCTCGTGCCTACACACTGGAGTCTGCCTTTGCTGGTGCTTGCTAACATCAGGAGGAGGAGCCTACAAAAACTGACTGCTGAGGCGGAGTTGAGGCGGAGTGTGCAGAGTGTTCTGTGCTGTTCACTGTTTTCCAGGACTTATCCAGCTGATTGTATTGTGCAGCTCTTTTCCTCACCCCTACAGACTGGAGTCTGCCTTTGCTGGTGCTTGCTGACATCAGGAGGAGGAGCCTACAAAAACTGACTGCCGAGGCGGAGCCGGTGCAGAGTGAGCAGAGTGTTCTGTGCTGTTCACTGTTTTCCAGGACTTATCCAGCTAATTGTATTGTGCAGCTCTTTTCCTCACGTCTACAGACTGGAGTCTGCGTTTGCTGGTGCTTGCTAACATCAGGAGGAGGAGCCTACAAAAACTGACTGCTGAGGCGGAGCTGAGGAGGAGTGAGCAGAGTGTTCTGTGTTGTTCACTGTTTCCAGGACTCATCCAGCTGATTGTATTGTGCAGCTCTTTTCCTCGTGCCTACAGACTCGAGTATGTCATTGCTGGCGCTCCCGAACATCAGAGGGAGGAGCCTACAAAAACGCTCTGCCTCGGCAAAGCCGAGGCAGAGTGAGCAGTGTGTGCTGTGCTGTTCACTGTTTTCCGGGACTTATCCAGCTGATTGTATTGTGCAGCTCTTTTCTTCGCGCCTACAGACTGGAGTCTGCCTTTGCTGGTGCTTGCTAACATCAGGAGGAGGAGCCTACAAAAACTGACTGCTGAGGCGGAGCTGAGGAGGAGTGAGCAGAGTGTTCTGTGTTGTTCACTGTTTCCAGACTTATCCAGCTGATTGTATTGTGCAGCTCTTTTCCTCGTGCCTACAGACTGGAGTCTGTCTTTGCTTGCGCTCGCTAACATCTGGAGGAGGAGTCTACAAAAACTCACTGCCTCGGCGGGGCCCAGGCGGCGTGAGCAGAGTGTTCTGTGCTGTTCACTGTTTTCCAGGATGTATCCAGCTGATTGTATTAAGCAGCTCTTTTCCTCGTGCCTACAGACTGGAGTCTGTCTTTGCTGGCGCTTGCTAACAACAGGTGGAGAAGCCTATAAAAGCTCAATGTCTCGGTGGAGCCTAGGCCGAGTGAGCAAAGTGTTCTGTCCTGTTCACTGTTTTCCAGGATATATCCAGCTGATTGTATTAAGCAGCTCATTTCCTCGTGCCTACAGACTGGAGTCTGTCTTTGCTGGCGCTCGCTAACATCAGGAGGAGGAGCCAATAAAAACTCACTGTCTCGGTGTGGCCTAGGCGGAGTGAGCAGAGTATTCTGTGCTGTTCACTGTTTTCCAGGACTTATCCAGCTGATTGTATTGTGCAGCTCTTTTCCTCGCACCTACAGACTGGAGTCTGCCTTTGCTGGTGCTTGCTAACATCAGGAGGAGGAGCCTACAAAAACTGAGTGCTGAGGCGGAGCTGAGGTGGAGTGAGCAGAGTGTTCAGTGTTTTTCACTGTTTCCAGGACTTATCCAGCTGATTGTATTGTGCAGCTCTTTTCCTCGTGCCTACAGACTGGAGTATGTCTTTGCTGGCGCTCCCTAACATCATGGGGAGGAGCCCACAAAAACGTACTGCGTGAGCAGTGTGTGCTGTGCTGTTGACTGTTTTCCGCGACTTATCCAGCTGATTGTATTGTGCAGCTCTTTTTCTCGCACCTACAGACTGGAGTCTGTCTTTGCTTGCGCTTGCTAACATCTGGAGGAGGAGCCTACAAAAACTGACTGCTGAGGCGGAGCTGAGGAGGAGTGAGCAGAGTGTTCTGTGTTGTTCACTGTTTCCAGGACTCATCCAGCTGATTGTATTGTGCAGCTCTTTTCCTCGTGCCTACAGACTCGAGTATGTCTTTGCTGGCGCTCCCGAACATCAGAGGGAGGAGCCTACAAAAACGTACTGCCTCGGCAAAGCCGAGGCAGAGTGAGCAGTGTGTGCTGTGCTGTTCACTGTTTTCCGGGACTTATCCAGCTGATTGTATTGTGCAGCTCTTTTTCTCGCGCCTACAGACTGGAGTCTGCCTTTGCTGGTGCTTGCTAACATCAGGAGGAGGAGCCTACAAAAACTGACTGCTGAGGCGGAGTGTGCAGAGTGTTCTGTGCTGTTCACTGTTTTCCAGGACTTATCCAGCTGATTGTATTGTGCAGCTCTTTTCCTTGCGCCTACAGACTGGAGCTGCCTTTGCTGGTGCTTGCTAACATCAGGAGGAGGAGCCTACAGTGTTCTGTGCTGTTCACTGTTTTCCAGGATTTATCCAGCTGATTGTATTAAGCAGCTCATTTCCTTGTGCCTACAGACTGGAGCGTGTCTTTGCTGGCGCTCGCTAACATCAGGAGGAGGAGCCTACAAAAACTCACTGTCTCGGCGGAGCCTAGGCGGACTGAGCAGAGTATTCTGTGCTGTTCACTGTTTTCCAGGACTAATCCAGCTGATTGTATTGTGCAGCTCTTTTCCTCGCGCCTACAGACTGGAGTCTGCCTTTGCTGGTGCTTGCTAACATCAGGAGGAGGAGCCTACAAAAAGTGACTGCTGAGGTGGAGTGAGCAGAGTGTTCTGTGTTGTTCACTGTTTCCAGGACTTATCCAGCTGATTGTATTGTGCAGCTCTTTTCCTCGTGCCTACAGACTGGAGTATGTCTTTGCTGGCGCTCCCTAACATCAGGGGGAGGAGCCTACAAAAACGTACTGCCTCGGCAAAGCAGAGGCAGACTGAGCAGTGTGTGCTGTGCTGTTCACTGTTTTTCAGGACTTATCCAGCTGATTGTATTGTGCATCTCTTTTCCTCGTGCCTACACACTGGAGTCTGCCTTTGCTGGTGCTTGCTGCCATCAGGAGGAGGAGCCTACAAAAACTGACTGCTGAGCCGGAGCTGAGGCGGAGTGAGCAGAGTGTTCTCTGCTGTTCACTGTTTTCCAGGACTTATCCAGCTAATTGTATTGTGCAGCTCTTTTCCTCACGTCTACAGACTGGAGTCTGCGTTTGCTGGTGCTTGCTAACATCAGGAGGAGGAGCCTACAAAAACTAACTGCCTCGGGGGGGCCCAGGCGGAGTGAGCAGAGTGTTCTGTGCTGTTCACTTTTTCCAGGATGTATCCAGTTGATTGTGTTAAACAGCTTTTTACCTCGTGCCTACAGACTGGATTCTGTCTTTGCTCGTGCTTGCTAACATCAGGTGGAGGAGCCTATAAAAGCTCAATGTCTTGGTGGAGCCTAGGCGGAGTGAGCAAAGTGTTTTGTGCTGTTCACTGTTTTCCAGGACTTATCCAGCTGATTGTATTGTGCATCTCTTTTCCTCGTGCCTACACACTGGAGTCTGCCTTTGCTGGTGCTTGCTAACATCAGGAGGAGGAGCCTACAAAAACTGACTGCTGAGGCGGAGTTGAGGCGGAGTGTGCAGAGTGTTCTGTGCTGTTCACTGTTTTCCAGGACTTATCCAGCTGATTGTATTGTGCAGCTCTTTTCCTCACCCCTACAGACTGGAGTCTGCCTTTGCTGGTGCTTGCTGACATCAGGAGGAGGAGCCTACAAAAACTGACTGCCGAGGCGGAGCCGGTGCAGAGTGAGCAGAGTGTTCTGTGCTGTTCACTGTTTTCCAGGACTTATCCAGCTAATTGTATTGTGCAGCTCTTTTCCTCACGTCTACAGACTGGAGTCTGCGTTTGCTGGTGCTTGCTAACATCAGGAGGAGGAGCCTACAAAAACTGACTGCTGAGGCGGAGCTGAGGAGGAGTGAGCAGAGTGTTCTGTGTTGTTCACTGTTTCCAGGACTCATCCAGCTGATTGTATTGTGCAGCTCTTTTCCTCGTGCCTACAGACTCGAGTATGTCTTTGCTGGCGCTCCCGAACATCAGAGGGAGGAGCCTACAAAAACGCACTGCCTCGGCAAAGCCAAGGCAGAGTGAGCAGTGTGTGCTGTGCTGTTCACTGTTTTCCGGGACTTATCCAGCTGATTGTATTGTGCAGCTCTTTTCTTCGCGCCTACAGACTGGAGTCTGCCTTTGCTGGTGCTTGCTAACATCAGGAGGAGGAGCCTACAAAAACTGACTGCTGAGGCGGAGCTGAGGAGGAGTGAGCAGAGTGTTCTGTGTTGTTCACTGTTTCCAGACTTATCCAGCTGATTGTATTGTGCAGCTCTTTTCCTCATGCCTACAGACTGGAGTCTGTCTTTGCTTGCGCTCGCTAACATCTGGAGGAGGAGTCTACAAAAACTCACTGCCTCGGCGGGGCCCAGGCGGCGTGAGCAGAGTGTTCTGTGCTGTTCACTGTTTTCCAGGATGTATCCAGCTGATTGTATTAAGCAGCTATTTTCCTCGTGCCTACAGACTGGAGTCTGTCTTTGCTGGCGCTTGCTAACAACAGGTGGAGAAGCCTATAAAAGCTCAATGTCTCGGTGGAGCCTAGGCCGAGTGAGCAAAGTGTTCTGTCCTGTTCACTGTTTTCCAGGATATATCCAGCTGATTGTATTAAGCAGCTCATTTCCTCGTGCCTACAGACTGGAGTCTGTCTTTGCTGGCGCTCGCTAACATCAGGAGGAGGAGCCAATAAAAACTCACTGTCTCGGTGTGGCCTAGGCGGAGTGAGCAGAGTATTCTGTGCTGTTCACTGTTTTCCAGGACTTATCCAGCTGATTGTATTGTGCAGCTCTTTTCCTCGCACCTACAGACTGGAGTCTGCCTTTGCTGGTGCTTGCTAACATCAGGAGGAGGAGCCTACAAAAACTGAGTGCTGAGGCGGAGCTGAGGTGGAGTGAGCAGAGTGTTCAGTGTTTTTCACTGTTTCCAGGACTTATCCAGCTGATTGTGTTGTGCAGCTCTTTTCCTCGTGCCTACAGACTGGAGTATGTCTTTGCTGGCGCTCCCTAACATCATGGGGAGGAGCCCACAAAAACGTACTGCGTGAGCAGTGTGTGCTGTGCTGTTCACTGTTTTCCGCGACTTATCCAGCTGATTGTATTGTGCAGCTCTTTTTCTCGCACCTACAGACTGGAGTCTGTCTTTGCTTGCGCTTGCTAACATCTGGAGGAGGAGCCTACAAAATCTCACTGCCTCGGTGGGGCCCAGGCGGAGTGAGCAGAGTGTTCTGTGCTGTTCACTTTTTCCAGGATGTATCCAGTTGATTGTGTTAAGCAGCTTTTTACCTCGTGCCTACAGACTGGAGTCTGTCTTTGCTCCTGCTTGCTAACATCAGGTGGAGGAGCCTATAAAAGCTCAATGTCTTGGTGGAGCCTAGGCGGAGTGAGCAAAGTGTTCTGTGCTGTTCACTGTTTTCCAGGACTTATCCAGCTGATTGTATTGTGCATCTCTTTTCCTCGTGCCTACACACTGGAGTCTGCCTTTGCTGGTGCTTGCTAACATCAGGAGGAGGAGCCTAAAAAAACTGACTGCTGAGGCGGAGTTGAGGCGGAGTGTGCAGAGTGTTCTGTCCTGTTCACTGTTTTCCAGGA
The DNA here is from genome assembly GCF_040938575.1 of Ambystoma mexicanum. Lineage (NCBI taxonomy): Eukaryota > Metazoa > Chordata > Amphibia > Caudata > Ambystomatidae > Ambystoma > Ambystoma mexicanum. The sequence goes on along the minus strand of NC_090933.1, from coordinate 840,559,753 downwards.
TATATCCAGCTGATTGTATTAAGCAGCTCATTTCCTCGTGCCTACAGACTGGAGTCTGTCTTTGCTGGCGCTCGCTAACATCAGGAGGAGGAGCCAATAAAAACTCACTGTCTCGGTGTGCCCTAGGCGGAGTGAGCAGAGTATTCTGTGCTGTTCACTGTTTTCCAGGACTTATCCAGCTGATTGTATTGTGCAGCTCTTTTCCTCGCACCTACAGACTGGAGTCTGCCTTTGCTGGTGCTTGCTAACATCAGGAGGAGGAGCCTACAAAAACTGACTGCTGAGGCGGAGCTGAGGCGGAGTGAGCAGAGTGTTCTCTGCTGTTCACTGTTTTCCAGGACTTATCCAGCTAATTGTATTGTGCAGCTCTTTTCCTCACGTCTACAGACTGGAGTCTGCCTTTGCTGGTGCTTGCTAACATCAGACGGAGGAGCCTACAAAAACTGACTGCTGAGGCGGAGCTGAGGAGGAGTGAGCAGAGTGTTCTGTGTTGTTCACTGTTTCCAGGACTCATCCAGCTGATTGTATTGTGCAGCTCTTTTCCTCGTGCCTACAGACTGGAGTATGTCTTTGCTGGCGCTCCCTAACATCAGAGGGAGGAGCCTACAAAAACGTACTGCCTCGGCAAAGCCGAGGCAGAGTGAGCAGTGTGTGCTGTGCTGTTCACTGTTTTTCGGGACTTATCCAGCTGATTGTATTGTGCAGCTCTTTTTCTGGCGCCTACAGACTGGAGTCTGCCTTTGCTGGTGCTTGCTAACATCAGGAGGAGGAGCCTACAAAAACTCACTGCTGAGGCGGAGTGTGCAGAGTGTTCTGTGCTGTTCACTGTTTTCCAGGACTTATCCAGCTGATTGTATTGTGCAGCTCTTTTCCTCGCGCCTACAGACTGGAGCTGCCTTTGCTGGTGCTTGCTAACATCAGGAAGAGGAGCCTACAGTGTTCTGTGCTGTTCACTGTTTTCCAGGATTTATCCAGCTGATTGTATTAAGCAGCTCATTTCCTCGTGCCTACAGACTGGAGCGTGTCTTTGCTGGCGCTCGCTAACATCAGGAGGAGGAGCCTACAAAAACTCACTGTCTCGGCGGAGTGAGCAGAGTATTCTGTGCTGTTCACTGTTTTCCAGGACTAATCCAGCTGATTGTATTGTGCAGCTCTTTTCCTCGCGCCTACAGACTGGAGTCTGCCTTTGCTGGTGCTTGCTAACATCAGGAGGAGGAGCCTACAAAAAGTGACTGCTGAGGTGGAGTGAGCAGAGTGTTCTGTGTTGTTCACTGTTTCCAGGACTTATCCAGCTGATTGTATTGTGCAGCTCTTTTCCTCGTGCCTACAGACTGGAGTATGTCTTTGCTGGCGCTCCCTAACATCAGGGGGAGGAGCCTACAAAAATGTACTGCCTCGGCAAAGCAGAGGCAGAGTGAGCAGTGTGTGCTGTGCTGTTCACTGTTTTTCAGGACTTATCCAGCTAATTGTATTGTGCAGCTCTTTTCCTCACGTCTACAGACTGGAGTCTGCGTTTGCTGGTGCTTGCTAACATCAGGTGGAGGAGCCTATAAAAGCTCAATGTCTTAGTGGAGCCTAGGCGGAGTGAGCAAAGTGTTCTGTGCTGTTCACTGTTTTCCAGGACTTATCCAGCTGATTGTATTGTGCATCTCTGTTCCTCGTGCCTACACACTGGAGTCTGCCTTTGCTGGTGCTTGCTAACATCAGGAGGAGGAGCCTACAAAAACTGACTGCTGAGGCGGAGTTGAGGCGGAGTGAGCAGAGTGTTCTGTGCTGTTCACTGTTTTCCAGGACTTATCCAGCTAATTGTATTGTGCAGCTCTTTTCCTCACGTCTACAGACTGGAGTCTGCGTTTGCTGGTGCTTGCTAACATCAGGAGGAGGAGCCTACAAAAACTGACTGCTGAGGCGGAGCTGAGGAGGAGTGAGCAGAGTGTTCTGTGTTGTTCACTGTTTCCAGGACTCATCCAGCTGATTGTATTGTGCAGCTCTATTCCTCGTGCCTACAGACTCGAGTATGTCTTTGCTGGCGCTCCCGAACATCAGAGGGAGGAGCCTACAAAAACGTACTGCCTCAGCAAAGCCGAGGCAGAGTGAGCAGTGTGTGCTGTGCTGTTCACTGTTTTCCGGGACTTATCCAGCTGATTGTATTGTGCAGCTCTTTTCTTCGCGCCTACAGACTGGAGTCTGCCTTTGCTGGTGCTTGCTAACATCAGGAGGAGGAGCCTACAAAAACTGACTGCTGAGGCGGAGCTGAGGAGGAGTGAGCAGAGTGTTCTGTGTTGTTCACTGTTTCCAGACTTATCCAGCTGATTGTATTGTGCAGCTCTTTTCCTCGTGCCTACAGACTGGAGTATGTCTTTGCTGGCGCTCCCTAACATCATGGGGAGGAGCCCACAAAAACGTACTGCGTGAGCAGTGTGTGCTGTGCTGTTCACTGTTTTCCGCGACTTATCCAGCTGATTGTATTGTGCAGCTCTTTTCCTCGCACCTACAGACTGGAGTCTGTCTTTGCTTGCGCTTGCTAACATCTGGAGGAGGAGCCTACAAAATCTCACTGCCTCGGCGGGGCCCAGGCGGAGTGAGCAGAGTGTTCTGTGCTGTTCACTTTTTCCAGGATGTATCCAGTTGATTGTGTTAAGCAGCTTTTTACCTCGTGCCTACAGACTGGAGTCTGTCTTTGCTCGTGCTTGCTAACATCAGGTGGAGGAGCCTATAAAAGCTCAATGTCTTGGTGGAGCCTAGGCGGAGTGAGCAAAGTGTTCTGTGCTGTTCACTGTTTTCCAGGACTTATCCAGCTGATTGTATTGTGCATCTCTTTTCCTCGTGCCTACACACTGGAGTCTGCCTTTGCTGGTGCTTGCTAACATCAGGAGGAGGAGCCTACAAAAACTGACTGCTGAGGCGGAGTTGAGGCGGAGTGAGCAGAGTGTTCTGTGCTGTTCACTGTTTTCCAGGACTTATCCAGCTAATTGTATTGTGCAGCTCTTTTCCTCACGTCTACAGACTGGAGTCTGCGTTTGCTGGTGCTTGCTAACATCAGGAGGAGGAGCCTACAAAAACTGACTGCTGAGGCGGAGCTGAGGAGGAGTGAGCAGAGTGTTCTGTGTTGTTCACTGTTTCCAGGACTCATCCAGCTGATTGTATTGTGCAGCTCTTTTCCTCGTGCCTACAGACTCGAGTATGTCTTTGCTGGCGCTCCCGAACATCAGAGGGAGGAGCCTACAAAAACGTACTGCCTCGGCAAAGCCGAGGCAGAGTGAGCAGTGTGTGCTGTGCTGTTCACTGTTTTCCGGGACTTATCCAGCTGATTGTATTGTGCAGCTCTTTTTCTCGCGCCTACAGACTGGAGTCTGCCTTTGCTGGTGCTTGCTAACATCAGGAGGAGGAGCCTACAAAAACTGACTGCTGAGGCGGAGTGTGCAGAGTGTTCTGTGCTGTTCACTGTTTTCCAGGACTTATCCAGCTGATTGTATTGTGCAGCTCTTTTCCTCGCGCCTACAGACTGGAGCTGCCTTTGCTGGTGCTTGCTAACATCAGGAGGAGGAGCCTACAGTGTTCTGTGCTGTTCACTGTTTTCCAGGATTTATCCAGCTGATTGTATTAAGCAGCTCATTTCCTTGTGCCTACAGACTGGAGCGTGTCTTTGCTGGCGCTCGCTAACATCAGGAGGAGGAGCCTACAAAAACTCACTGTCTCGGCGGAGCCTAGGCGGACTGAGCAGAGTATTCTGTGCTGTTCACTGTTTTCCAGGACTAATCCAGCTGATTGTATTGTGCAGCTCTTTTCCTCGCGCCTACAGACTGGAGTCTGCCTTTGCTGGTGCTTGCTAACATCAGGAGGAGGAGCCTACAAAAAGTGACTGCTGAGGTGGAGTGAGCAGAGTGTTCTGTGTTGTTCACTGTTTCCAGGACTTATCCAGCTGATTGTATTGTGCAGCTCTTTTCCTCGTGCCTACAGACTGGAGTATGTCTTTGCTGGCGCTCCCTAACATCAGGGGGAGGAGCCTACAAAAACGTACTGCCTCGGCAAAGCAGAGGCAGACTGAGCAGTGTGTGCTGTGCTGTTCACTGTTTTTCAGGACTTATCCAGCTGATTGTATTGTGCATCTCTTTTCCTCGTGCCTACACACTGGAGTCTGCCTTTGCTGGTGCTTGCTGCCATCAGGAGGAGGAGCCTACAAAAACTGACTGCTGAGCCGGAGCTGAGGCGGAGTGAGCAGAGTGTTCTCTGCTGTTCACTGTTTTCCAGGACTTATCCAGCTAATTGTATTGTGCAGCTCTTTTCCTCACGTCTACAGACTGGAGTCTGCGTTTGCTGGTGCTTGCTAACATCAGGAGGAGGAGCCTACAAAAACTGACTGCCTCGGGGGGGCCCAGGGGGAGTGAGCAGAGTGTTCTGTGCTGTTCACTTTTTCCAGGATGTATCCAGTTGATTGTGTTAAACAGCTTTTTACCTCGTGCCTACAGACTGGATTCTGTCTTTGCTCGTGCTTGCTAACATCAGGTGGAGGAGCCTATAAAAGCTCAATGTCTTGGTGGAGCCTAGGCGGAGTGAGCAAAGTGTTTTGTGCTGTTCACTGTTTTCCAGGACTTATCCAGCTGATTGTATTGTGCATCTCTTTTCCTCGTGCCTACACACTGGAGTCTGCCTTTGCTGGTGCTTGCTAACATCAGGAGGAGGAGCCTACAAAAACTGACTGCTGAGGCGGAGTTGAGGCGGAGTGTGCAGAGTGTTCTGTGCTGTTCACTGTTTTCCAGGACTTATCCAGCTGATTGTATTGTGCAGCTCTTTTCCTCACCCCTACAGACTGGAGTCTGCCTTTGCTGGTGCTTGCTGACATCAGGAGGAGGAGCCTACAAAAACTGACTGCCGAGGCGGAGCCGGTGCAGAGTGAGCAGAGTGTTCTGTGCTGTTCACTGTTTTCCAGGACTTATCCAGCTAATTGTATTGTGCAGCTCTTTTCCTCACGTCTACAGACTGGAGTCTGCGTTTGCTGGTGCTTGCTAACATCAGGAGGAGGAGCCTACAAAAACTGACTGCTGAGGCGGAGCTGAGGAGGAGTGAGCAGAGTGTTCTGTGTTGTTCACTGTTTCCAGGACTCATCCAGCTGATTGTATTGTGCAGCTCTTTTCCTCGTGCCTACAGACTCGAGTATGTCATTGCTGGCGCTCCCGAACATCAGAGGGAGGAGCCTACAAAAACGCTCTGCCTCGGCAAAGCCGAGGCAGAGTGAGCAGTGTGTGCTGTGCTGTTCACTGTTTTCCGGGACTTATCCAGCTGATTGTATTGTGCAGCTCTTTTCTTCGCGCCTACAGACTGGAGTCTGCCTTTGCTGGTGCTTGCTAACATCAGGAGGAGGAGCCTACAAAAACTGACTGCTGAGGCGGAGCTGAGGAGGAGTGAGCAGAGTGTTCTGTGTTGTTCACTGTTTCCAGACTTATCCAGCTGATTGTATTGTGCAGCTCTTTTCCTCGTGCCTACAGACTGGAGTCTGTCTTTGCTTGCGCTCGCTAACATCTGGAGGAGGAGTCTACAAAAACTCACTGCCTCGGCGGGGCCCAGGCGGCGTGAGCAGAGTGTTCTGTGCTGTTCACTGTTTTCCAGGATGTATCCAGCTGATTGTATTAAGCAGCTCTTTTCCTCGTGCCTACAGACTGGAGTCTGTCTTTGCTGGCGCTTGCTAACAACAGGTGGAGAAGCCTATAAAAGCTCAATGTCTCGGTGGAGCCTAGGCCGAGTGAGCAAAGTGTTCTGTCCTGTTCACTGTTTTCCAGGATATATCCAGCTGATTGTATTAAGCAGCTCATTTCCTCGTGCCTACAGACTGGAGTCTGTCTTTGCTGGCGCTCGCTAACATCAGGAGGAGGAGCCAATAAAAACTCACTGTCTCGGTGTGGCCTAGGCGGAGTGAGCAGAGTATTCTGTGCTGTTCACTGTTTTCCAGGACTTATCCAGCTGATTGTATTGTGCAGCTCTTTTCCTCGCACCTACAGACTGGAGTCTGCCTTTGCTGGTGCTTGCTAACATCAGGAGGAGGAGCCTACAAAAACTGAGTGCTGAGGCGGAGCTGAGGTGGAGTGAGCAGAGTGTTCAGTGTTTTTCACTGTTTCCAGGACTTATCCAGCTGATTGTATTGTGCAGCTCTTTTCCTCGTGCCTACAGACTGGAGTATGTCTTTGCTGGCGCTCCCTAACATCATGGGGAGGAGCCCACAAAAACGTACTGCGTGAGCAGTGTGTGCTGTGCTGTTGACTGTTTTCCGCGACTTATCCAGCTGATTGTATTGTGCAGCTCTTTTTCTCGCACCTACAGACTGGAGTCTGTCTTTGCTTGCGCTTGCTAACATCTGGAGGAGGAGCCTACAAAAACTGACTGCTGAGGCGGAGCTGAGGAGGAGTGAGCAGAGTGTTCTGTGTTGTTCACTGTTTCCAGGACTCATCCAGCTGATTGTATTGTGCAGCTCTTTTCCTCGTGCCTACAGACTCGAGTATGTCTTTGCTGGCGCTCCCGAACATCAGAGGGAGGAGCCTACAAAAACGTACTGCCTCGGCAAAGCCGAGGCAGAGTGAGCAGTGTGTGCTGTGCTGTTCACTGTTTTCCGGGACTTATCCAGCTGATTGTATTGTGCAGCTCTTTTTCTCGCGCCTACAGACTGGAGTCTGCCTTTGCTGGTGCTTGCTAACATCAGGAGGAGGAGCCTACAAAAACTGACTGCTGAGGCGGAGTGTGCAGAGTGTTCTGTGCTGTTCACTGTTTTCCAGGACTTATCCAGCTGATTGTATTGTGCAGCTCTTTTCCTCGCGCCTACAGACTGGAGCTGCCTTTGCTGGTGCTTGCTAACATCAGGAGGAGGAGCCTACAGTGTTCTGTGCTGTTCACTGTTTTCCAGGATTTATCCAGCTGATTGTATTAAGCAGCTCATTTCCTTGTGCCTACAGACTGGAGCGTGTCTTTGCTGGCGCTCGCTAACATCAGGAGGAGGAGCCTACAAAAACTCACTGTCTCGGCGGAGCCTAGGCGGACTGAGCAGAGTATTCTGTGCTGTTCACTGTTTTCCAGGACTAATCCAGCTGATTGTATTGTGCAGCTCTTTTCCTCGCGCCTACAGACTGGAGTCTGCCTTTGCTGGTGCTTGCTAACATCAGGAGGAGGAGCCTACAAAAAGTGACTGCTGAGGTGGAGTGAGCAGAGTGTTCTGTGTTGTTCACTGTTTCCAGGACTTATCCAGCTGATTGTATTGTGCAGCTCTTTTCCTCGTGCCTACAGACTGGAGTATGTCTTTGCTGGCGCTCCCTAACATCAGGGGGAGGAGCCTACAAAAACGTACTGCCTCGGCAAAGCAGAGGCAGACTGAGCAGTGTGTGCTGTGCTGTTCACTGTTTTTCAGGACTTATCCAGCTGATTGTATTGTGCATCTCTTTTCCTCGTGCCTACACACTGGAGTCTGCCTTTGCTGGTGCTTGCTGCCATCAGGAGGAGGAGCCTACAAAAACTGACTGCTGAGCCGGAGCTGAGGCGGAGTGAGCAGAGTGTTCTCTGCTGTTCACTGTTTTCCAGGACTTATCCAGCTAATTGTATTGTGCAGCTCTTTTCCTCACGTCTACAGACTGGAGTCTGCGTTTGCTGGTGCTTGCTAACATCAGGAGGATGAGCCTACAAAAACTGACTGCCTCGGGGGGGCCCAGGCGGAGTGAGCAGAGTGTTCTGTGCTGTTCACTTTTTCCAGGATGTATCCAGTTGATTGTGTTAAACAGCTTTTTACCTCGTGCCTACAGACTGGATTCTGTCTTTGCTCGTGCTTGCTAACATCAGGTGGAGGAGCCTATAAAAGCTCAATGTCTTGGTGGAGCCTAGGCGGAGTGAGCAAAGTGTTTTGTGCTGTTCACTGTTTTCCAGGACTTATCCAGCTGATTGTATTGTGCATCTCTTTTCCTCGTGCCTACACACTGGAGTCTGCCTTTGCTGGTGCTTGCTAACATCAGGAGGAGGAGCCTACAAAAACTGACTGCTGAGGCGGAGTTGAGGCGGAGTGTGCAGAGTGTTCTGTGCTGTTCACTGTTTTCCAGGACTTATCCAGCTGATTGTATTGTGCAGCTCTTTTCCTCACCCCTACAGACTGGAGTCTGCCTTTGCTGGTGCTTGCTGACATCAGGAGGAGGAGCCTACAAAAACTGACTGCCGAGGCGGAGCCGGTGCAGAGTGAGCAGAGTGTTCTGTGCTGTTCACTGTTTTCCAGGACTTATCCAGCTAATTGTATTGTGCAGCTCTTTTCCTCACGTCTACAGACTGGAGTCTGCGTTTGCTGGTGCTTGCTAACATCAGGAGGAGGAGCCTACAAAAACTGACTGCTGAGGCGGAGCTGAGGAGGAGTGAGCAGAGTGTTCTGTGTTGTTCACTGTTTCCAGGACTCATCCAGCTGATTGTATTGTGCAGCTCTTTTCCTCGTGCCTACAGACTCGAGTATGTCTTTGCTGGCGCTCCCGAACATCAGAGGGAGGAGCCTACAAAAACGCACTGCCTCGGCAAAGCCGAGGCAGAGTGAGCAGTGTGTGCTGTGCTGTTCACTGTTTTCCGGGACTTATCCAGCTGATTGTATTGTGCAGCTCTTTTCTTCGCGCCTACAGACTGGAGTCTGCCTTTGCTGGTGCTTGCTAACATCAGGAGGAGGAGCCTACAAAAACTGACTGCTGAGGCGGAGCTGAGGAGGAGTGAGCAGAGTGTTCTGTGTTGTTCACTGTTTCCAGACTTATCCAGCTGATTGTATTGTGCAGCTCTTTTCCTCATGCCTACAGACTGGAGTCTGTCTTTGCTTGCGCTCGCTAACATCTGGAGGAGGAGTCTACAAAAACTCACTGCCTCGGCGGGGCCCAGGCGGCGTGAGCAGAGTGTTCTGTGCTGTTCACTGTTTTCCAGGATGTATCCAGCTGATTGTATTAAGCAGCTATTTTCCTCGTGCCTACAGACTGGAGTCTGTCTTTGCTGGCGCTTGCTAACAACAGGTGGAGAAGCCTATAAAAGCTCAATGTCTCGGTGGAGCCTAGGCCGAGTGAGCAAAGTGTTCTGTCCTGTTCACTGTTTTCCAGGATATATCCAGCTGATTGTATTAAGCAGCTCATTTCCTCGTGCCTACAGACTGGAGTCTGTCTTTGCTGGCGCTCGCTAACATCAGGAGGAGGAGCCAATAAAAACTCACTGTCTCGGTGTGGCCTAGGCGGAGTGAGCAGAGTATTCTGTGCTGTTCACTGTTTTCCAGGACTTATCCAGCTGATTGTATTGTGCAGCTCTTTTCCTCGCACCTACAGACTGGAGTCTGCCTTTGCTGGTGCTTGCTAACATCAGGAGGAGGAGCCTACAAAAACTGAGTGCTGAGGCGGAGCTGAGGTGGAGTGAGCAGAGTGTTCAGTGTTTTTCACTGTTTCCAGGACTTATCCAGCTGATTGTGTTGTGCAGCTCTTTTCCTCGTGCCTACAGACTGGAGTATGTCTTTGCTGGCGCTCCCTAACATCATGGGGAGGAGCCCACAAAAACGTACTGCGTGAGCAGTGTGTGCTGTGCTGTTCACTGTTTTCCGCGACTTATCCAGCTGATTGTATTGTGCAGCTCTTTTTCTCGCACCTACAGACTGGAGTCTGTCTTTGCTTGCGCTTGCTAACATCTGGAGGAGGAGCCTACAAAATCTCACTGCCTCGGTGGGGCCCAGGCGGAGTGAGCAGAGTGTTCTGTGCTGTTCACTTTTTCCAGGATGTATCCAGTTGATTGTGTTAAGCAGCTTTTTACCTCGTGCCTACAGACTGGAGTCTGTCTTTGCTCCTGCTTGCTAACATCAGGTGGAGGAGCCTATAAAAGCTCAATGTCTTGGTGGAGCCTAGGCGGAGTGAGCAAAGTGTTCTGTGCTGTTCACTGTTTTCCAGGACTTATCCAGCTGATTGTATTGTGCATCTCTTTTCCTCGTGCCTACACACTGGAGTCTGCCTTTGCTGGTGCTTGCTAACATCAGGAGGAGGAGCCTAAAAAAACTGACTGCTGAGGCGGAGTTGAGGCGGAGTGTGCAGAGTGTTCTGTCCTGTTCACTGTTTTCCAGGATATATCCAGCTGATTGTATTAAGCAGCTCATTTCCTCGTGCCTACAGACTGGAGTCTGTCTTTGCTGGCGCTCGCTAACATCAGGAGGAGGAGCCAATAAAAACTCACTGTCTCGGTGTGCCCTAGGCGGAGTGAGCAGAGTATTCTGTGCTGTTCACTGTTTTCCAGGACTTATCCAGCTGATTGTATTGTGCAGCTCTTTTCCTCGCACCTACAGACTGGAGTCTGCCTTTGCTGGTGCTTGCTAACATCAGGAGGAGGAGCCTACAAAAACTGACTGCTGAGGCGGAGCTGAGGCGGAGTGAGCAGAGTGTTCTCTGCTGTTCACTGTTTTCCAGGACTTATCCAGCTAATTGTATTGTGCAGCTCTTTTCCTCACGTCTACAGACTGGAGTCTGCCTTTGCTGGTGCTTGCTAACATCAGACGGAGGAGCCTACAAAAACTGACTGCTGAGGCGGAGCTGAGGAGGAGTGAGCAGAGTGTTCTGTGTTGTTCACTGTTTCCAGGACTCATCCAGCTGATTGTATTGTGCAGCTCTTTTCCTCGTGCCTACAGACTGGAGTATGTCTTTGCTGGCGCTCCCTAACATCAGAGGGAGGAGCCTACAAAAACGTACTGCCTCGGCAAAGCCGAGGCAGAGTGAGCAGTGTGTGCTGTGCTGTTCACTGTTTTTCGGGACTTATCCAGCTGATTGTATTGTGCAGCTCTTTTTCTGGCGCCTACAGACTGGAGTCTGCCTTTGCTGGTGCTTGCTAACATCAGGAGGAGGAGCCTACAAAAACTCACTGCTGAGGCGGAGTGTGCAGAGTGTTCTGTGCTGTTCACTGTTTTCCAGGACTTATCCAGCTGATTGTATTGTGCAGCTCTTTTCCTCGCGCCTACAGACTGGAGCTGCCTTTGCTGGTGCTTGCTAACATCAGGAAGAGGAGCCTACAGTGTTCTGTGCTGTTCACTGTTTTCCAGGATTTATCCAGCTGATTGTATTAAGCAGCTCATTTCCTCGTGCCTACAGACTGGAGCGTGTCTTTGCTGGCGCTCGCTAACATCAGGAGGAGGAGCCTACAAAAACTCACTGTCTCGGCGGAGTGAGCAGAGTATTCTGTGCTGTTCACTGTTTTCCAGGACTAATCCAGCTGATTGTATTGTGCAGCTCTTTTCCTCGCGCCTACAGACTGGAGTCTGCCTTTGCTGGTGCTTGCTAACATCAGGAGGAGGAGCCTACAAAAAGTGACTGCTGAGGTGGAGTGAGCAGAGTGTTCTGTGTTGTTCACTGTTTCCAGGACTTATCCAGCTGATTGTATTGTGCAGCTCTTTTCCTCGTGCCTACAGACTGGAGTATGTCTTTGCTGGCGCTCCCTAACATCAGGGGGAGGAGCCTACAAAAATGTACTGCCTCGGCAAAGCAGAGGCAGAGTGAGCAGTGTGTGCTGTGCTGTTCACTGTTTTTCAGGACTTATCCAGCTAATTGTATTGTGCAGCTCTTTTCCTCACGTCTACAGACTGGAGTCTGCGTTTGCTGGTGCTTGCTAACATCAGGTGGAGGAGCCTATAAAAGCTCAATGTCTTAGTGGAGCCTAGGCGGAGTGAGCAAAGTGTTCTGTGCTGTTCACTGTTTTCCAGGACTTATCCAGCTGATTGTATTGTGCATCTCTGTTCCTCGTGCCTACACACTGGAGTCTGCCTTTGCTGGTGCTTGCTAACATCAGGAGGAGGAGCCTACAAAAACTGACTGCTGAGGCGGAGTTGAGGCGGAGTGAGCAGAGTGTTCTGTGCTGTTCACTGTTTTCCAGGACTTATCCAGCTAATTGTATTGTGCAGCTCTTTTCCTCACGTCTACAGACTGGAGTCTGCGTTTGCTGGTGCTTGCTAACATCAGGAGGAGGAGCCTACAAAAACTGACTGCTGAGGCGGAGCTGAGGAGGAGTGAGCAGAGTGTTCTGTGTTGTTCACTGTTTCCAGGACTCATCCAGCTGATTGTATTGTGCAGCTCTATTCCTCGTGCCTACAGACTCGAGTATGTCTTTGCTGGCGCTCCCGAACATCAGAGGGAGGAGCCTACAAAAACGTACTGCCTCAGCAAAGCCGAGGCAGAGTGAGCAGTGTGTGCTGTGCTGTTCACTGTTTTCCGGGACTTATCCAGCTGATTGTATTGTGCAGCTCTTTTCTTCGCGCCTACAGACTGGAGTCTGCCTTTGCTGGTGCTTGCTAACATCAGGAGGAGGAGCCTACAAAAACTGACTGCTGAGGCGGAGCTGAGGAGGAGTGAGCAGAGTGTTCTGTGTTGTTCACTGTTTCCAGACTTATCCAGCTGATTGTATTGTGCAGCTCTTTTCCTCGTGCCTACAGACTGGAGTATGTCTTTGCTGGCGCTCCCTAACATCATGGGGAGGAGCCCACAAAAACGTACTGCGTGAGCAGTGTGTGCTGTGCTGTTCACTGTTTTCCGCGACTTATCCAGCTGATTGTATTGTGCAGCTCTTTTCCTCGCACCTACAGACTGGAGTCTGTCTTTGCTTGCGCTTGCTAACATCTGGAGGAGGAGCCTACAAAATCTCACTGCCTCGGCGGGGCCCAGGCGGAGTGAGCAGAGTGTTCTGTGCTGTTCACTTTTTCCAGGATGTATCCAGTTGATTGTGTTAAGCAGCTTTTTACCTCGTGCCTACAGACTGGAGTCTGTCTTTGCTCGTGCTTGCTAACATCAGGTGGAGGAGCCTATAAAAGCTCAATGTCTTGGTGGAGCCTAGGCGGAGTGAGCAAAGTGTTCTGTGCTGTTCACTGTTTTCCAGGACTTATCCAGCTGATTGTATTGTGCATCTCTTTTCCTCGTGCCTACACACTGGAGTCTGCCTTTGCTGGTGCTTGCTAACATCAGGAGGAGGAGCCTACAAAAACTGACTGCTGAGGCGGAGTTGAGGCGGAGTGAGCAGAGTGTTCTGTGCTGTTCACTGTTTTCCAGGACTTATCCAGCTAATTGTATTGTGCAGCTCTTTTCCTCACGTCTACAGACTGGAGTCTGCGTTTGCTGGTGCTTGCTAACATCAGGAGGAGGAGCCTACAAAAACTGACTGCTGAGGCGGAGCTGAGGAGGAGTGAGCAGAGTGTTCTGTGTTGTTCACTGTTTCCAGGACTCATCCAGCTGATTGTATTGTGCAGCTCTTTTCCTCGTGCCTACAGACTCGAGTATGTCTTTGCTGGCGCTCCCGAACATCAGAGGGAGGAGCCTACAAAAACGTACTGCCTCGGCAAAGCCGAGGCAGAGTGAGCAGTGTGTGCTGTGCTGTTCACTGTTTTCCGGGACTTATCCAGCTGATTGTATTGTGCAGCTCTTTTTCTCGCGCCTACAGACTGGAGTCTGCCTTTGCTGGTGCTTGCTAACATCAGGAGGAGGAGCCTACAAAAACTGACTGCTGAGGCGGAGTGTGCAGAGTGTTCTGTGCTGTTCACTGTTTTCCAGGACTTATCCAGCTGATTGTATTGTGCAGCTCTTTTCCTCGCGCCTACAGACTGGAGCTGCCTTTGCTGGTGCTTGCTAACATCAGGAGGAGGAGCCTACAGTGTTCTGTGCTGTTCACTGTTTTCCAGGATTTATCCAGCTGATTGTATTAAGCAGCTCATTTCCTTGTGCCTACAGACTGGAGCGTGTCTTTGCTGGCGCTCGCTAACATCAGGAGGAGGAGCCTACAAAAACTCACTGTCTCGGCGGAGCCTAGGCGGACTGAGCAGAGTATTCTGTGCTGTTCACTGTTTTCCAGGACTAATCCAGCTGATTGTATTGTGCAGCTCTTTTCCTCGCGCCTACAGACTGGAGTCTGCCTTTGCTGGTGCTTGCTAACATCAGGAGGAGGAGCCTACAAAAAGTGACTGCTGAGGTGGAGTGAGCAGAGTGTTCTGTGTTGTTCACTGTTTCCAGGACTTATCCAGCTGATTGTATTGTGCAGCTCTTTTCCTCGTGCCTACAGACTGGAGTATGTCTTTGCTGGCGCTCCCTAACATCAGGGGGAGGAGCCTACAAAAACGTACTGCCTCGGCAAAGCAGAGGCAGACTGAGCAGTGTGTGCTGTGCTGTTCACTGTTTTTCAGGACTTATCCAGCTGATTGTATTGTGCATCTCTTTTCCTCGTGCCTACACACTGGAGTCTGCCTTTGCTGGTGCTTGCTGCCATCAGGAGGAGGAGCCTACAAAAACTGACTGCTGAGCCGGAGCTGAGGCGGAGTGAGCAGAGTGTTCTCTGCTGTTCACTGTTTTCCAGGACTTATCCAGCTAATTGTATTGTGCAGCTCTTTTCCTCACGTCTACAGACTGGAGTCTGCGTTTGCTGGTGCTTGCTAACATCAGGAGGAGGAGCCTACAAAAACTGACTGCCTCGGGGGGGCCCAGGCGGAGTGAGCAGAGTGTTCTGTGCTGTTCACTTTTTCCAGGATGTATCCAGTTGATTGTGTTAAACAGCTTTTTACCTCGTGCCTACAGACTGGATTCTGTCTTTGCTCGTGCTTGCTAACATCAGGTGGAGGAGCCTATAAAAGCTCAATGTCTTGGTGGAGCCTAGGCGGAGTGAGCAAAGTGTTTTGTGCTGTTCACTGTTTTCCAGGACTTATCCAGCTGATTGTATTGTGCATCTCTTTTCCTCGTGCCTACACACTGGAGTCTGCCTTTGCTGGTGCTTGCTAACATCAGGAGGAGGAGCCTACAAAAACTGACTGCTGAGGCGGAGTTGAGGCGGAGTGTGCAGAGTGTTCTGTGCTGTTCACTGTTTTCCAGGACTTATCCAGCTGATTGTATTGTGCAGCTCTTTTCCTCACCCCTACAGACTGGAGTCTGCCTTTGCTGGTGCTTGCTGACATCAGGAGGAGGAGCCTACAAAAACTGACTGCCGAGGCGGAGCCGGTGCAGAGTGAGCAGAGTGTTCTGTGCTGTTCACTGTTTTCCAGGACTTATCCAGCTAATTGTATTGTGCAGCTCTTTTCCTCACGTCTACAGACTGGAGTCTGCGTTTGCTGGTGCTTGCTAACATCAGGAGGAGGAGCCTACAAAAACTGACTGCTGAGGCGGAGCTGAGGAGGAGTGAGCAGAGTGTTCTGTGTTGTTCACTGTTTCCAGGACTCATCCAGCTGATTGTATTGTGCAGCTCTTTTCCTCGTGCCTACAGACTCGAGTATGTCATTGCTGGCGCTCCCGAACATCAGAGGGAGGAGCCTACAAAAACGCACTGCCTCGGCAAAGCCGAGGCAGAGTGAGCAGTGTGTGCTGTGCTGTTCACTGTTTTCTGGGACTTATCCAGCTGATTGTATTGTGCAGCTCTTTTCTTCGCGCCTACAGACTGGAGTCTGCCTTTGCTGGTGCTTGCTAACATCAGGAGGAGGAGCCTACAAAAACTGACTGCTGAGGCGGAGCTGAGGAGGAGTGAGCAGAGTGTTCTGTGTTGTTCACTGTTTCCAGACTTATCCAGCTGATTGTATTGTGCAGCTCTTTTCCTCGTGCCTACAGACTGGAGTCTGTCTTTGCTTGCGCTCGCTAACATCTGGAGGAGGAGTCTACAAAAACTCACTGCCTCGGCGGGGCCCAGGCGGCGTGAGCAGAGTGTTCTGTGCTGTTCACTGTTTTCCAGGATGTATCCAGCTGATTGTATTAAGCAGCACTTTTCCTCGTGCCTACAGACTGGAGTCTGTCTTTGCTGGCGCTTGCTAACAACAGGTGGAGAAGCCTATAAAAGCTCAATGTCTCGGTGGAGCCTAGGCCGAGTGAGCAAAGTGTTCTGTCCTGTTCACTGTTTTCCAGGATATATCCAGCTGATTGTATTAAGCAGCTCATTTCCTCGTGCCTACAGACTGGAGTCTGTCTTTGCTGGCGCTCGCTAACATCAGGAGGAGGAGCCAATAAAAACTCACTGTCTCGGTGTGGCCTAGGCGGAGTGAGCAGAGTATTCTGTGCTGTTCACTGTTTTCCAGGACTTATCCAGCTGATTGTATTGTGCAGCTCTTTTCCTCGCACCTACAGACTGGAGTCTGCCTTTGCTGGTGCTTGCTAACATCAGGAGGAGGAGCCTACAAAAACTGAGTGCTGAGGCGGAGCTGAGGTGGAGTGAGCAGAGTGTTCAGTGTTTTTCACTGTTTCCAGGACTTATCCAGCTGATTGTATTGTGCAGCTCTTTTCCTCGTGCCTACAGACTGGAGTATGTCTTTGCTGGCGCTCCCTAACATCATGGGGAGGAGCCCACAAAAACGTACTGCGTGAGCAGTGTGTGCTGTGCTGTTCACTGTTTTCCGCGACTTATCCAGCTGATTGTATTGTGCAGCTCTTTTTCTCGCACCTACAGACTGGAGTCTGTCTTTGCTTGCGCTTGCTAACATCTGGAGGAGGAGCCTACAAAAACTGACTGCTGAGGCGGAGCTGAGGAGGAGTGAGCAGAGTGTTCTGTGTTGTTCACTGTTTCCAGGACTCATCCAGCTGATTGTATTGTGCAGCTCTTTTCCTCGTGCCTACAGACTCGAGTATGTCTTTGCTGGCGCTCCCGAACATCAGAGGGAGGAGCCTACAAAAACGTACTGCCTCAGCAAAGCCGAGGCAGAGTGAGCAGTGTGTGCTGTGCTGTTCACTGTTTTCCGGGACTTATCCAGCTGATTGTATTGTGCAGCTCTTTTTCTCGCGCCTACAGACTGGAGTCTGCCTTTGCTGGTGCTTGCTAACATCAGGAGGAGGAGCCTACAAAAACTGACTGCTGAGGCGGAGTGTGCAGAGTGTTCTGTGCTGTTCACTGTTTTCCAGGACTTATCCAGCTGATTGTATTGTGCAGCTCTTTTCCTCGCGCCTACAGACTGGAGCTGCCTTTGCTGGTGCTTGCTAACATCAGGAGGAGGAGCCTACAGTGTTCTGTGCTGTTCACTGTTTTCCAGGATTTATCCAGCTGATTGTATTAAGCAGCTCATTTCCTTGTGCCTACAGACTGGAGCGTGTCTTTGCTGGCGCTCGCTAACATCAGGAGGAGGAGCCTACAAAAACTCACTGTCTCGGCGGAGCCTAGGCGGACTGAGCAGAGTATTCTGTGCTGTTCACTGTTTTCCAGGACTAATCCAGCTGATTGTATTGTGCAGCTCTTTTCCTCGCGCCTACAGACTGGAGTCTGCCTTTGCTGGTGCTTGCTAACATCAGGAGGAGGAGCCTACAAAAAGTGACTGCTGAGGTGGAGTGAGCAGAGTGTTCTGTGTTGTTCACTGTTTCCAGGACTTATCCAGCTGATTGTATTGTGCAGCTCTTTTCCTCGTGCCTACAGACTGGAGTATGTCTTTGCTGGCGCTCCCTAACATCAGGGGGAGGAGCCTACAAAAACGTACTGCCTCGGCAAAGCAGAGGCAGACTGAGCAGTGTGTGCTGTGCTGTTCACTGTTTTTCAGGACTTATCCAGCTGATTGTATTGTGCATCTCTTTTCCTCGTGCCTACACACTGGAGTCTGCCTTTGCTGGTGCTTGCTTCCATCAGGAGGAGGAGCCTACAAAAACTGACTGCTGAGCCGGAGCTGAGGCGGAGTGAGCAGAGTGTTCTCTGCTGTTCACTGTTTTCCAGGACTTATCCAGCTAATTGTATTGTGCAGCTCTTTTCCTCACGTCTACAGACTGGAGTCTGCGTTTGCTGGTGCTTGCTAACATCAGGAGGAGGAGCCTACAAAAACTGACTGCCTCGGGGGGGCCCAGGCGGAGTGAGCAGAGTGTTCTGTGCTGTTCACTTTTTCCAGGATGTATCCAGTTAATTGTGTTAAACAGCTTTTTACCTCGTGCCTACAGACTGGATTCTGTCTTTGCTCGTGCTTGCTAACATCAGGTGGAGGAGCCTATAAAAGCTCAATGTCTTGGTGGAGCCTAGGCGGAGTGAGCAAAGTGTTTTGTGCTGTTCACTGTTTTCCAGGACTTATCCAGCTGATTGTATTGTGCATCTCTTTTCCTCGTGCCTACACACTGGAGTCTGCCTTTGCTGGTGCTTGCTAACATCAGGAGGAGGAGCCTACAAAAACTGACTGCTGAGGCGGAGTTGAGGCGGAGTGTGCAGAGTGTTCTGTGCTGTTCACTGTTTTCCAGGACTTATCCAGCTGATTGTATTGTGCAGCTCTTTTCCTCACCCCTACAGACTGGAGTCTGCCTTTGCTGGTGCTTGCTGACATCAGGAGGAGGAGCCTACAAAAACTGACTGCCGAGGCGGAGCCGGTGCAGAGTGAGCAGAGTGTTCTGTGCTGTTCACTGTTTTCCAGGACTTATCCATCTAATTGTATTGTGCAGCTCTTTTCCTCACGTCTACAGACTGGAGTCTGCGTTTGCTGGTGCTTGCTAACATCAGGAGGAGGAGCCTACAAAAACTGACTGCTGAGGCGGAGCTGAGGAGGAGTGAGCAGAGTGTTCTGTGTTGTTCACTGTTTCCAGGACTCATCCAGCTGATTGTATTGTGCAGCTCTTTTCCTTGTGCCTACAGACTCGAGTATGTCTTTGCTGGCGCTCCCGAACATCAGAGGGAGGAGCCTACAAAAACGCACTGCCTCGGCAAAGCCGAGGCAGAGTGAGCAGTGTGTGCTGTGCTGTTCACTGTTTTCCGGGACTTATCCAGCTGATTGTATTGTGCAGCTCTTTTCTTCGCGCCTACAGACTGGAGTCTGCCTTTGCTGGTGCTTGCTAACATCAGGAGGAGGAGCCTACAAAAACTGACTGCTGAGGCGGAGCTGAGGAGGAGTGAGCAGAGTGTTCTGTGTTGTTCACTGTTTCCAGACTTATCCAGCTGATTGTATTGTGCAGCTCTTTTCCTCATGCCTACAGACTGGAGTCTGTCTTTGCTTGCGCTCGCTAACATCTGGAGGAGGAGTCTACAAAAACTCACTGCCTCGGCGGGGCCCAGGCGGCGTGAGCAGAGTGTTCTGTGCTGTTCACTGTTTTCCAGGATGTATCCAGCTGATTGTATTAAGCAGCTCTTTTCCTCGTGCCTACAGACTGGAGTCTGTCTTTGCTGGTGCTTGCTAACAACAGGTGGAGAAGCCTATAAAAGCTCAATGTCTCGGTGGAGCCTAGGCCGAGTGAGCAAAGTGTTCTGTCCTGTTCACTGTTTTCCAGGATATATCCAGCTGATTGTATTAAGCAGCTCATTTCCTCGTGCCTACAGACTGGAGTCTGTCTTTGCTGGCGCTCGCTAACATCAGGAGGAGGAGCCAATAAAAACTCACTGTCTCGGTGTGGCCTAGGCGGAGTGAGCAGAGTATTCTGTGCTGTTCACTGTTTTCCAGGACTTATCCAGCTGATTGTATTGTGCAGCTCTTTTCCTCGCACCTACAGACTGGAGTCTGCCTTTGCTGGTGCTTGCTAACATCAGGAGGAGGAGCCTACAAAAACTGAGTGCTGAGGCGGAGCTGAGGTGGAGTGAGCAGAGTGTTCAGTGTTTTTCACTGTTTCCAGGACTTATCCAGCTGATTGTGTTGTGCAGCTCTTTTCCTCGTGCCTACAGACTGGAGTATGTCTTTGCTGGCGCTCCCTAACATCATGGGGAGGAGCCCACAAAAACGTACTGCGTGAGCAGTGTGTGCTGTGCTGTTCACTGTTTTCCGCGACTTATCCAGCTGATTGTATTGTGCAGCTCTTTTTCTCGCACCTACAGACTGGAGTCTGTCTTTGCTTGCGCTTGCTAACATCTGGAGGAGGAGCCTACAAAAACTGACTGCTGAGGCGGAGCTGAGGAGGAGTGAGCAGAGTGTTCTGTGTTGTTCACTGTTTCCAGGACTCATCCAGCTGATTGTATTGTGCAGCTCTTTTCCTCGTGCCTACAGACTCGAGTATGTCTTTGCTGGCGCTCCCGAACATCAGAGGGAGGAGCCTACAAAAACGTACTGCCTCGGCAAAGCCGAGGCAGAGTGAGCAGTGTGTGCTGTGCTGTTCACTGTTTTCCGGGACTTATCCAGCTGATTGTATTGTGCAGCTCTTTTTCTCGCGCCTACAGACTGGAGTCTGCCTTTGCTGGTGCTTGCTAACATCAGGAGGAGGAGCCTACAAAAACTGACTGCTGAGGCGGAGTGTGCAGAGTGTTCTGTGCTGTTCACTGTTTTCCAGGACTTATCCAGCTGATTGTATTGTGCAGCTCTTTTCCTCGCGCCTACAGACTGGAGCTGCCTTTGCTGGTGCTTGCTAACATCAGGAGGAGGAGCCTACAGTGTTCTGTGCTGTTCACTGTTTTCCAGGATTTATCCAGCTGATTGTATTAAGCAGCTCATTTCCTTGTGCCTACAGACTGGAGCGTGTCTTTGCTGGCGCTCGCTAACATCAGGAGGAGGAGCCTACAAAAACTCACTGTCTCGGCGGAGCCTAGGCGGACTGAGCAGAGTATTCTGTGCTGTTCACTGTTTTCCAGGACTAATCCAGCTGATTGTATTGTGCAGCTCTTTTCCTCGCGCCTACAGACTGGAGTCTGCCTTTGCTGGTGCTTGCTAACATCAGGAGGAGGAGCCTACAAAAAGTGACTGCTGAGGTGGAGTGAGCAGAGTGTTCTGTGTTGTTCACTGTTTCCAGGACTTATCCAGCTGATTGTATTGTGCAGCTCTTTTCCTCGTGCCTACAGACTGGAGTATGTCTTTGCTGGCGCTCCCTAACATCAGGGGGAGGAGCCTACAAAAACGTACTGCCTCGGCAAAGCAGAGGCAGACTGAGCAGTGTGTGCTGTGCTGTTCACTGTTTTTCAGGACTTATCCAGCTGATTGTATTGTGCATCTCTTTTCCTCGTGCCTACACACTGGAGTCTGCCTTTGCTGGTGCTTGCTGCCATCAGGAGGAGGAGCCTACAAAAACTGACTGCTGAGCCGGAGCTGAGGCGGAGTGAGCAGAGTGTTCTCTGCTGTTCACTGTTTTCCAGGACTTATCCAGCTAATTGTATTGTGCAGCTCTTTTCCTCACGTCTACAGACTGGAGTCTGCGTTTGCTGGTGCTTGCTAACATCAGGAGGAGGAGCCTACAAAAACTGACTGCCTCGGGGGGGCCCAGGCGGAGTGAGCAGAGTGTTCTGTGCTGTTCACTTTTTCCAGGATGTATCCAGTTGATTGTGTTAAACAGCTTTTTACCTCGTGCCTACAGACTGGATTCTGTCTTTGCTCGTGCTTGCTAACATCAGGTGGAGGAGCCTATAAAAGCTCAATGTCTTGGTGGAGCCTAGGCGGAGTGAGCAAAGTGTTTTGTGCTGTTCACTGTTTTCCAGGACTTATCCAGCTGATTGTATTGTGCATCTCTTTTCCTCGTGCCTACACACTGGAGTCTGCCTTTGCTGGTGCTTGCTAACATCAGGAGGAGGAGCCTACAAAAACTGACTGCTGAGGCGGAGTTGAGGCGGAGTGTGCAGAGTGTTCTGTGCTGTTCACTGTTTTCCAGGACTTATCCAGCTGATTGTATTGTGCAGCTCTTTTCCTCACCCCTACAGACTGGAGTCTGCCTTTGCTGGTGCTTGCTGACATCAGGAGGAGGAGCCTACAAAAACTGACTGCCGAGGCGGAGCCGGTGCAGAGTGAGCAGAGTGTTCTGTGCTGTTCACTGTTTTCCAGGACTTATCCAGCTAATTGTATTGTGCAGCTCTTTTCCTCACGTCTACAGACTGGAGTCTGCGTTTGCTGGTGCTTGCTAACATCAGGAGGAGGAGCCTACAAAAACTGACTGCTGAGGCGGAGCTGAGGAGGAGTGAGCAGAGTGTTCTGTGTTGTTCACTGTTTCCAGGACTCATCCAGCTGATTGTATTGTGCAGCTCTTTTCCTCGTGCCTACAGACTCGAGTATGTCATTGCTGGCGCTCCCGAACATCAGAGGGAGGAGCCTACAAAAACGCACTGCCTCGGCAAAGCCGAGGCAGAGTGAGCAGTGTGTGCTGTGCAGTTCACTGTTTTCCGGGACTTATCCAGCTGATTGTATTGTGCAGCTCTTTTCTTCGCGCCTACAGACTGGAGTCTGCCTTTGCTGGTGCTTGCTAACATCAGGAGGAGGAGCCTACAAAAACTGACTGCTGAGGCGGAGCTGAGGAGGAGTGAGCAGAGTGTTCTGTGTTGTTCACTGTTTCCAGACTTATCCAGCTGATTGTATTGTGCAGCTCTTTTCCTCATGCCTACAGACTGGAGTCTGTCTTTGCTTGCGCTCGCTAACATCTGGAGGAGGAGTCTACAAAAACTCACTGCCTCGGCGGGGCCCAGGCGGCGTGAGCAGAGTGTTCTGTGCTGTTCACTGTTTTCCAGGATGTATCCAGCTGATTGTATTAAGCAGCTATTTTCCTCGTGCCTACAGACTGGAGTCTGTCTTTGCTGGCGCTTGCTAACAACAGGTGGAGAAGCCTATAAAAGCTCAATGTCTCGGTGGAGCCTAGGCCGAGTGAGCAGAGTGTTCTGTGCTGTTCACTGTTTTCCAGGACTTATCCAGCTAATTGTATTGTGCAGCTCTTTTCCTCACGTCTACAGACTGGAGTCTGCGTTTGCTGGTGCTTGCTAACATCAGGAGGAGGAGCCTACAAAAACTGACTGCTGAGGCGGAGCTGAGGAGGAGTGAGCAGAGTGTTCTGTGTTGTTCACTGTTTCCAGGACTCATCCAGCTGATTGTATTGTGCAGCTCTTTTCCTCGTGCCTACAGACTCGAGTATGTCTTTGCTGGCGCTCCCGAACATCAGAGGGAGGAGCCTACAAAAACGCACTGCCTCGGCGAAGCCGAGGCAGAGTGAGCAGTGTGTGCTGTGCTGTTCACTGTTTTCCGGGACTTATCCAGCTGATTGTATTGTGCAGCTCTTTTCTTCGCGCCTACAGACTGGAGTCTGCCTTTGCTGGTGCTTGCTAACATCAGGAGGAGGAGCCTACAAAAACTGACTGCTGAGGCGGAGCTGAGGAGGAGTGAGCAGAGTGTTCTGTGTTGTTCACTGTTTCCAGACTTATCCAGCTGATTGTATTGTGCAGCTCTTTTCCTCATGCCTACAGACTGGAGTCTGTCTTTGCTTGCGCTCGCTAACATCTGGAGGAGGAGTCTACAAAAACTCACTGCCTCGGCGGGGCCCAGGCGGCGTGAGCAGAGTGTTCTGTGCTGTTCACTGTTTTCCAGGATGTATCCAGCTGATTGTATTAAGCAGCTATTTTCCTCGTGCCTACAGACTGGAGTCTGTCTTTGCTGGCGCTTGCTAACAACAGGTGGAGAAGCCTATAAAAGCTCAATGTCTCGGTGGAGCCTAGGCCGAGTGAGCAAAGTGTTCTGTCCTGTTCACTGTTTTCCAGGATATATCCAGCTGATTGTATTAAGCAGCTCATTTCCTCGTGCCTACAGACTGGAGTCTGTCTTTGCTGGCGCTCGCTAACATCAGGAGGAGGAGCCAATAAAAACTCACTGTCTCGGTGTGGCCTAGGCGGAGTGAGCAGAGTATTCTGTGCTGTTCACTGTTTTCCAGGACTTATCCAGCTGATTGTATTGTGCAGCTCTTTTCCTCGCACCTACAGACTGGAGTCTGCCTTTGCTGGTGCTTGCTAACATCAGGAGGAGGAGCCTACAAAAACTGAGTGCTGAGGCGGAGCTGAGGTGGAGTGAGCAGAGTGTTCAGTGTTTTTCACTGTTTCCAGGACTTATCCAGCTGATTGTGTTGTGCAGCTCTTTTCCTCGTGCCTACAGACTGGAGTATGTCTTTGCTGGCGCTCCCTAACATCATGGGGAGGAGCCCACAAAAACGTACTGCGTGAGCAGTGTGTGCTGTGCTGTTCACTGTTTTCCGCGACTTATCCAGCTGATTGTATTGTGCAGCTCTTTTTCTCGCACCTACAGACTGGAGTCTGTCTTTGCTTGCGCTTGCTAACATCTGGAGGAGGAGCCTACAAAATCTCACTGCCTCGGTGGGGCCCAGGCGGAGTGAGCAGAGTGTTCTGTGCTGTTCACTTTTTCCAGGATGTATCCAGTTGATTGTGTTAAGCAGCTTTTTACCTCGTGCCTACAGACTGGAGTCTGTCTTTGCTCCTGCTTGCTAACATCAGGTGGAGGAGCCTATAAAAGCTCAATGTCTTGGTGGAGCCTAGGCGGAGTGAGCAAAGTGTTCTGTGCTGTTCACTGTTTTCCAGGACTTATCCAGCTGATTGTATTGTGCATCTCTTTTCCTCGTGCCTACACACTGGAGTCTGCCTTTGCTGGTGCTTGCTAACATCAGGAGGAGGAGCCTAAAAAAACTGACTGCTGAGGCGGAGTTGAGGCGGAGTGTGCAGAGTGTTCTGTCCTGTTCACTGTTTTCCAGGATATATCCAGCTGATTGTATTAAGCAGCTCATTTCCTCGTGCCTACAGACTGGAGTCTGTCTTTGCTGGCGCTCGCTAACATCAGGAGGAGGAGCCAATAAAAACTCACTGTCTCGGTGTGCCCTAGGCGGAGTGAGCAGAGTATTCTGTGCTGTTCACTGTTTTCCAGGACTTATCCAGCTGATTGTATTGTGCAGCTCTTTTCCTCGCACCTACAGACTGGAGTCTGCCTTTGCTGGTGCTTGCTAACATCAGGAGGAGGAGCCTACAAAAACTGACTGCTGAGGCGGAGCTGAGGCGGAGTGAGCAGAGTGTTCTCTGCTGTTCACTGTTTTCCAGGACTTATCCAGCTAATTGTATTGTGCAGCTCTTTTCCTCACGTCTACAGACTGGAGTCTGCCTTTGCTGGTGCTTGCTAACATCAGACGGAGGAGCCTACAAAAACTGACTGCTGAGGCGGAGCTGAGGAGGAGTGAGCAGAGTGTTCTGTGTTGTTCACTGTTTCCAGGACTCATCCAGCTGATTGTATTGTGCAGCTCTTTTCCTCGTGCCTACAGACTGGAGTATGTCTTTGCTGGCGCTCCCTAACATCAGAGGGAGGAGCCTACAAAAACGTACTGCCTCGGCAAAGCCGAGGCAGAGTGAGCAGTGTGTGCTGTGCTGTTCACTGTTTTTCGGGACTTATCCAGCTGATTGTATTGTGCAGCTCTTTTTCTGGCGCCTACAGACTGGAGTCTGCCTTTGCTGGTGCTTGCTAACATCAGGAGGAGGAGCCTACAAAAACTCACTGCTGAGGCGGAGTGTGCAGAGTGTTCTGTGCTGTTCACTGTTTTCCAGGACTTATCCAGCTGATTGTATTGTGCAGCTCTTTTCCTCGCGCCTACAGACTGGAGCTGCCTTTGCTGGTGCTTGCTAACATCAGGAAGAGGAGCCTACAGTGTTCTGTGCTGTTCACTGTTTTCCAGGATTTATCCAGCTGATTGTATTAAGCAGCTCATTTCCTCGTGCCTACAGACTGGAGCGTGTCTTTGCTGGCGCTCGCTAACATCAGGAGGAGGAGCCTACAAAAACTCACTGTCTCGGCGGAGTGAGCAGAGTATTCTGTGCTGTTCACTGTTTTCCAGGACTAATCCAGCTGATTGTATTGTGCAGCTCTTTTCCTCGCGCCTACAGACTGGAGTCTGCCTTTGCTGGTGCTTGCTAACATCAGGAGGAGGAGCCTACAAAAAGTGACTGCTGAGGTGGAGTGAGCAGAGTGTTCTGTGTTGTTCACTGTTTCCAGGACTTATCCAGCTGATTGTATTGTGCAGCTCTTTTCCTCGTGCCTACAGACTGGAGTATGTCTTTGCTGGCGCTCCCTAACATCAGGGGGAGGAGCCTACAAAAATGTACTGCCTCGGCAAAGCAGAGGCAGAGTGAGCAGTGTGTGCTGTGCTGTTCACTGTTTTTCAGGACTTATCCAGCTAATTGTATTGTGCAGCTCTTTTCCTCACGTCTACAGACTGGAGTCTGCGTTTGCTGGTGCTTGCTAACATCAGGTGGAGGAGCCTATAAAAGCTCAATGTCTTAGTGGAGCCTAGGCGGAGTGAGCAAAGTGTTCTGTGCTGTTCACTGTTTTCCAGGACTTATCCAGCTGATTGTATTGTGCATCTCTGTTCCTCGTGCCTACACACTGGAGTCTGCCTTTGCTGGTGCTTGCTAACATCAGGAGGAGGAGCCTACAAAAACTGACTGCTGAGGCGGAGTTGAGGCGGAGTGAGCAGAGTGTTCTGTGCTGTTCACTGTTTTCCAGGACTTATCCAGCTAATTGTATTGTGCAGCTCTTTTCCTCACGTCTACAGACTGGAGTCTGCGTTTGCTGGTGCTTGCTAACATCAGGAGGAGGAGCCTACAAAAACTGACTGCTGAGGCGGAGCTGAGGAGGAGTGAGCAGAGTGTTCTGTGTTGTTCACTGTTTCCAGGACTCATCCAGCTGATTGTATTGTGCAGCTCTATTCCTCGTGCCTACAGACTCGAGTATGTCTTTGCTGGCGCTCCCGAACATCAGAGGGAGGAGCCTACAAAAACGTACTGCCTCAGCAAAGCCGAGGCAGAGTGAGCAGTGTGTGCTGTGCTGTTCACTGTTTTCCGGGACTTATCCAGCTGATTGTATTGTGCAGCTCTTTTCTTCGCGCCTACAGACTGGAGTCTGCCTTTGCTGGTGCTTGCTAACATCAGGAGGAGGAGCCTACAAAAACTGACTGCTGAGGCGGAGCTGAGGAGGAGTGAGCAGAGTGTTCTGTGTTGTTCACTGTTTCCAGACTTATCCAGCTGATTGTATTGTGCAGCTCTTTTCCTCGTGCCTACAGACTGGAGTATGTCTTTGCTGGCGCTCCCTAACATCATGGGGAGGAGCCCACAAAAACGTACTGCGTGAGCAGTGTGTGCTGTGCTGTTCACTGTTTTCCGCGACTTATCCAGCTGATTGTATTGTGCAGCTCTTTTCCTCGCACCTACAGACTGGAGTCTGTCTTTGCTTGCGCTTGCTAACATCTGGAGGAGGAGCCTACAAAATCTCACTGCCTCGGCGGGGCCCAGGCGGAGTGAGCAGAGTGTTCTGTGCTGTTCACTTTTTCCAGGATGTATCCAGTTGATTGTGTTAAGCAGCTTTTTACCTCGTGCCTACAGACTGGAGTCTGTCTTTGCTCGTGCTTGCTAACATCAGGTGGAGGAGCCTATAAAAGCTCAATGTCTTGGTGGAGCCTAGGCGGAGTGAGCAAAGTGTTCTGTGCTGTTCACTGTTTTCCAGGACTTATCCAGCTGATTGTATTGTGCATCTCTTTTCCTCGTGCCTACACACTGGAGTCTGCCTTTGCTGGTGCTTGCTAACATCAGGAGGAGGAGCCTACAAAAACTGACTGCTGAGGCGGAGTTGAGGCGGAGTGAGCAGAGTGTTCTGTGCTGTTCACTGTTTTCCAGGACTTATCCAGCTAATTGTATTGTGCAGCTCTTTTCCTCACGTCTACAGACTGGAGTCTGCGTTTGCTGGTGCTTGCTAACATCAGGAGGAGGAGCCTACAAAAACTGACTGCTGAGGCGGAGCTGAGGAGGAGTGAGCAGAGTGTTCTGTGTTGTTCACTGTTTCCAGGACTCATCCAGCTGATTGTATTGTGCAGCTCTTTTCCTCGTGCCTACAGACTCGAGTATGTCTTTGCTGGCGCTCCCGAACATCAGAGGGAGGAGCCTACAAAAACGTACTGCCTCGGCAAAGCCGAGGCAGAGTGAGCAGTGTGTGCTGTGCTGTTCACTGTTTTCCGGGACTTATCCAGCTGATTGTATTGTGCAGCTCTTTTTCTCGCGCCTACAGACTGGAGTCTGCCTTTGCTGGTGCTTGCTAACATCAGGAGGAGGAGCCTACAAAAACTGACTGCTGAGGCGGAGTGTGCAGAGTGTTCTGTGCTGTTCACTGTTTTCCAGGACTTATCCAGCTGATTGTATTGTGCAGCTCTTTTCCTCGCGCCTACAGACTGGAGCTGCCTTTGCTGGTGCTTGCTAACATCAGGAGGAGGAGCCTACAGTGTTCTGTGCTGTTCACTGTTTTCCAGGATTTATCCAGCTGATTGTATTAAGCAGCTCATTTCCTTGTGCCTACAGACTGGAGCGTGTCTTTGCTGGCGCTCGCTAACATCAGGAGGAGGAGCCTACAAAAACTCACTGTCTCGGCGGAGCCTAGGCGGACTGAGCAGAGTATTCTGTGCTGTTCACTGTTTTCCAGGACTAATCCAGCTGATTGTATTGTGCAGCTCTTTTCCTCGCGCCTACAGACTGGAGTCTGCCTTTGCTGGTGCTTGCTAACATCAGGAGGAGGAGCCTACAAAAAGTGACTGCTGAGGTGGAGTGAGCAGAGTGTTCTGTGTTGTTCACTGTTTCCAGGACTTATCCAGCTGATTGTATTGTGCAGCTCTTTTCCTCGTGCCTACAGACTGGAGTATGTCTTTGCTGGCGCTCCCTAACATCAGGGGGAGGAGCCTACAAAAACGTACTGCCTCGGCAAAGCAGAGGCAGACTGAGCAGTGTGTGCTGTGCTGTTCACTGTTTTTCAGGACTTATCCAGCTGATTGTATTGTGCATCTCTTTTCCTCGTGCCTACACACTGGAGTCTGCCTTTGCTGGTGCTTGCTGCCATCAGGAGGAGGAGCCTACAAAAACTGACTGCTGAGCCGGAGCTGAGGCGGAGTGAGCAGAGTGTTCTCTGCTGTTCACTGTTTTCCAGGACTTATCCAGCTAATTGTATTGTGCAGCTCTTTTCCTCACGTCTACAGACTGGAGTCTGCGTTTGCTGGTGCTTGCTAACATCAGGAGGAGGAGCCTACAAAAACTGACTGCCTCGGGGGGGCCCAGGCGGAGTGAGCAGAGTGTTCTGTGCTGTTCACTTTTTCCAGGATGTATCCAGTTGATTGTGTTAAACAGCTTTTTACCTCGTGCCTACAGACTGGATTCTGTCTTTGCTCGTGCTTGCTAACATCAGGTGGAGGAGCCTATAAAAGCTCAATGTCTTGGTGGAGCCTAGGCGGAGTGAGCAAAGTGTTTTGTGCTGTTCACTGTTTTCCAGGACTTATCCAGCTGATTGTATTGTGCATCTCTTTTCCTCGTGCCTACACACTGGAGTCTGCCTTTGCTGGTGCTTGCTAACATCAGGAGGAGGAGCCTACAAAAACTGACTGCTGAGGCGGAGTTGAGGCGGAGTGTGCAGAGTGTTCTGTGCTGTTCACTGTTTTCCAGGACTTATCCAGCTGATTGTATTGTGCAGCTCTTTTCCTCACCCCTACAGACTGGAGTCTGCCTTTGCTGGTGCTTGCTGACATCAGGAGGAGGAGCCTACAAAAACTGACTGCCGAGGCGGAGCCGGTGCAGAGTGAGCAGAGTGTTCTGTGCTGTTCACTGTTTTCCAGGACTTATCCAGCTAATTGTATTGTGCAGCTCTTTTCCTCACGTCTACAGACTGGAGTCTGCGTTTGCTGGTGCTTGCTAACATCAGGAGGAGGAGCCTACAAAAACTGACTGCTGAGGCGGAGCTGAGGAGGAGTGAGCAGAGTGTTCTGTGTTGTTCACTGTTTCCAGGACTCATCCAGCTGATTGTATTGTGCAGCTCTTTTCCTCGTGCCTACAGACTCGAGTATGTCATTGCTGGCGCTCCCGAACATCAGAGGGAGGAGCCTACAAAAACGCACTGCCTCGGCAAAGCCGAGGCAGAGTGAGCAGTGTGTGCTGTGCTGTTCACTGTTTTCTGGGACTTATCCAGCTGATTGTATTGTGCAGCTCTTTTCTTCGCGCCTACAGACTGGAGTCTGCCTTTGCTGGTGCTTGCTAACATCAGGAGGAGGAGCCTACAAAAACTGACTGCTGAGGCGGAGCTGAGGAGGAGTGAGCAGAGTGTTCTGTGTTGTTCACTGTTTCCAGACTTATCCAGCTGATTGTATTGTGCAGCTCTTTTCCTCGTGCCTACAGACTGGAGTCTGTCTTTGCTTGCGCTCGCTAACATCTGGAGGAGGAGTCTACAAAAACTCACTGCCTCGGCGGGGCCCAGGCGGCGTGAGCAGAGTGTTCTGTGCTGTTCACTGTTTTCCAGGATGTATCCAGCTGATTGTATTAAGCAGCACTTTTCCTCGTGCCTACAGACTGGAGTCTGTCTTTGCTGGCGCTTGCTAACAACAGGTGGAGAAGCCTATAAAAGCTCAATGTCTCGGTGGAGCCTAGGCCGAGTGAGCAAAGTGTTCTGTCCTGTTCACTGTTTTCCAGGATATATCCAGCTGATTGTATTAAGCAGCTCATTTCCTCGTGCCTACAGACTGGAGTCTGTCTTTGCTGGCGCTCGCTAACATCAGGAGGAGGAGCCAATAAAAACTCACTGTCTCGGTGTGGCCTAGGCGGAGTGAGCAGAGTATTCTGTGCTGTTCACTGTTTTCCAGGACTTATCCAGCTGATTGTATTGTGCAGCTCTTTTCCTCGCACCTACAGACTGGAGTCTGCCTTTGCTGGTGCTTGCTAACATCAGGAGGAGGAGCCTACAAAAACTGAGTGCTGAGGCGGAGCTGAGGTGGAGTGAGCAGAGTGTTCAGTGTTTTTCACTGTTTCCAGGACTTATCCAGCTGATTGTATTGTGCAGCTCTTTTCCTCGTGCCTACAGACTGGAGTATGTCTTTGCTGGCGCTCCCTAACATCATGGGGAGGAGCCCACAAAAACGTACTGCGTGAGCAGTGTGTGCTGTGCTGTTCACTGTTTTCCGCGACTTATCCAGCTGATTGTATTGTGCAGCTCTTTTTCTCGCACCTACAGACTGGAGTCTGTCTTTGCTTGCGCTTGCTAACATCTGGAGGAGGAGCCTACAAAAACTGACTGCTGAGGCGGAGCTGAGGAGGAGTGAGCAGAGTGTTCTGTGTTGTTCACTGTTTCCAGGACTCATCCAGCTGATTGTATTGTGCAGCTCTTTTCCTCGTGCCTACAGACTCGAGTATGTCTTTGCTGGCGCTCCCGAACATCAGAGGGAGGAGCCTACAAAAACGTACTGCCTCGGCAAAGCCGAGGCAGAGTGAGCAGTGTGTGCTGTGCTGTTCACTGTTTTCCGGGACTTATCCAGCTGATTGTATTGTGCAGCTCTTTTTCTCGCGCCTACAGACTGGAGTCTGCCTTTGCTGGTGCTTGCTAACATCAGGAGGAGGAGCCTACAAAAACTGATTGCTGAGGCGGAGTGTGCAGAGTGTTCTGTGCTGTTCACTGTTTTCCAGGACTTATCCAGCTGATTGTATTGTGCAGCTCTTTTCCTCGCGCCTACAGACTGGAGCTGCCTTTGCTGGTGCTTGCTAACATCAGGAGGAGGAGCCTACAGTGTTCTGTGCTGTTCACTGTTTTCCAGGATTTATCCAGCTGATTGTATTAAGCAGCTCATTTCCTTGTGCCTACAGACTGGAGCGTGTCTTTGCTGGCGCTCGCTAACATCAGGAGGAGGAGCCTACAAAAACTCACTGTCTCGGCGGAGCCTAGGCGGACTGAGCAGAGTATTCTGTGCTGTTCACTGTTTTCCAGGACTAATCCAGCTGATTGTATTGTGCAGCTCTTTTCCTCGCGCCTACAGACTGGAGTCTGCCTTTGCTGGTGCTTGCTAACATCAGGAGGAGGAGCCTACAAAAAGTGACTGCTGAGGTGGAGTGAGCAGAGTGTTCTGTGTTGTTCACTGTTTCCAGGACTTATCCAGCTGATTGTATTGTGCAGCTCTTTTCCTCGTGCCTACAGACTGGAGTATGTCTTTGCTGGCGCTCCCTAACATCAGGGGGAGGAGCCTACAAAAACGTACTGCCTCGGCAAAGCAGAGGCAGACTGAGCAGTGTGTGCTGTGCTGTTCACTGTTTTTCAGGACTTATCCAGCTGATTGTATTGTGCATCTCTTTTCCTCGTGCCTACACACTGGAGTCTGCCTTTGCTGGTGCTTGCTTCCATCAGGAGGAGGAGCCTACAAAAACTGACTGCTGAGCCGGAGCTGAGGCGGAGTGAGCAGAGTGTTCTCTGCTGTTCACTGTTTTCCAGGACTTATCCAGCTAATTGTATTGTGCAGCTCTTTTCCTCACGTCTACAGACTGGAGTCTGCGTTTGCTGGTGCTTGCTAACATCAGGAGGAGGAGCCTACAAAAACTGACTGCCTCGGGGGGGCCCAGGCGGAGTGAGCAGAGTGTTCTGTGCTGTTCACTTTTTCCAGGATGTATCCAGTTGATTGTGTTAAACAGCTTTTTACCTCGTGCCTACAGACTGGATTCTGTCTTTGCTCGTGCTTGCTAACATCAGGTGGAGGAGCCTATAAAAGCTCAATGTCTTGGTGGAGCCTAGGCGGAGTGAGCAAAGTGTTTTGTGCTGTTCACTGTTTTCCAGGACTTATCCAGCTGATTGTATTGTGC
Source organism: Ambystoma mexicanum (assembly GCF_040938575.1). Classification (NCBI taxonomy): domain Eukaryota; kingdom Metazoa; phylum Chordata; class Amphibia; order Caudata; family Ambystomatidae; genus Ambystoma; species Ambystoma mexicanum. Next base: position 840,527,500 of record NC_090933.1, on the reverse strand, counting down.
ATCTCTTTTCCTCGTGCCTACACACTGGAGTCTGCCTTTGCTGGTGCTTGCTAACATCAGGAGGAGGAGCCTACAAAAACTGACTGCTGAGGCGGAGTTGAGGCGGAGTGTGCAGAGTGTTCTGTGCTGTTCACTGTTTTCCAGGACTTATCCAGCTGATTGTATTGTGCAGCTCTTTTCCTCACCCCTACAGACTGGAGTCTGCCTTTGATGGTGCTTGCTGACATCAGGAGGAGGAGCCTACAAAAACTGACTGCCGAGGCGGAGCCGGTGCAGAGTGAGCAGAGTGTTCTGTGCTGTTCACTGTTTTCCAGGACTTATCCATCTAATTGTATTGTGCAGCTCTTTTCCTCACGTCTACAGACTGGAGTCTGCGTTTGCTGGTGCTTGCTAACATCAGGAGGAGGAGCCTACAAAAACTGACTGCTGAGGCGGAGCTGAGGAGGAGTGAGCAGAGTGTTCTGTGTTGTTCACTGTTTCCAGGACTCATCCAGCTGATTGTATTGTGCAGCTCTTTTCCTCGTGCCTACAGACTCAAGTATGTCTTTGCTGGCGCTCCCGAACATCAGAGGGAGGAGCCTACAAAAACGCACTGCCTCGGCAAAGCCGAGGCAGAGTGAGCAGTGTGTGCTGTGCTGTTCACTGTTTTCCGGGACTTATCCAGCTGATTGTATTGTGCAGCTCTTTTCTTCGCGCCTACAGACTGGAGTCTGCCTTTGCTGGTGCTTGCTAACATCAGGAGGAGGAGCCTACAAAAACTGACTGCTGAGGCGGAGCTGAGGAGGAGTGAGCAGAGTGTTCTGTGTTGTTCACTGTTTCCAGACTTATCCAGCTGATTGTATTGTGCAGCTCTTTTCCTCATGCCTACAGACTGGAGTCTGTCTTTGCTTGCGCTCGCTAACATCTGGAGGAGGAGTCTACAAAAACTCACTGCCTCGGCGGGGCCCAGGCGGCGTGAGCAGAGTGTTCTGTGCTGTTCACTGTTTTCCAGGATGTATCCAGCTGATTGTATTAAGCAGCTCTTTTCCTCGTGCCTACAGACTGGAGTCTGTCTTTGCTGGTGCTTGCTAACAACAGGTGGAGAAGCCTATAAAAGCTCAATGTCTCGGTGGAGCCTAGGCCGAGTGAGCAAAGTGTTCTGTCCTGTTCACTGTTTTCCAGGATATATCCAGCTGATTGTATTAAGCAGCTCATTTCCTCGTGCCTACAGACTGGAGTCTGTCTTTGCTGGCGCTCGCTAACATCAGGAGGAGGAGCCAATAAAAACTCACTGTCTCGGTGTGGCCTAGGCGGAGTGAGCAGAGTATTCTGTGCTGTTCACTGTTTTCCAGGACTTATCCAGCTGATTGTATTGTGCAGCTCTTTTCCTCGCACCTACAGACTGGAGTCTGCCTTTGCTGGTGCTTGCTAACATCAGGAGGAGGAGCCTACAAAAACTGAGTGCTGAGGCGGAGCTGAGGTGGAGTGAGCAGAGTGTTCAGTGTTTTTCACTGTTTCCAGGACTTATCCAGCTGATTGTGTTGTGCAGCTCTTTTCCTCGTGCCTACAGACTGGAGTATGTCTTTGCTGGCGCTCCCTAACATCATGGGGAGGAGCCCACAAAAACGTACTGCGTGAGCAGTGTGTGCTGTGCTGTTCACTGTTTTCCGCGACTTATCCAGCTGATTGTATTGTGCAGCTCTTTTTCTCGCACCTACAGACTGGAGTCTGTCTTTGCTTGCGCTTGCTAACATCTGGAGGAGGAGCCTACAAAAACTGACTGCTGAGGCGGAGCTGAGGAGGAGTGAGCAGAGTGTTCTGTGTTGTTCACTGTTTCCAGGACTCATCCAGCTGATTGTATTGTGCAGCTCTTTTCCTCGTGCCTACAGACTCGAGTATGTCTTTGCTGGCGCTCCCGAACATCAGAGGGAGGAGCCTACAAAAACGTACTGCCTCGGCAAAGCCGAGGCAGAGTGAGCAGTGTGTGCTGTGCTGTTCACTGTTTTCCGGGACTTATCCAGCTGATTGTATTGTGCAGCTCTTTTTCTCGCGCCTACAGACTGGAGTCTGCCTTTGCTGGTGCTTGCTAACATCAGGAGGAGGAGCCTACAAAAACTGACTGCTGAGGCGGAGTGTGCAGAGTGTTCTGTGCTGTTCACTGTTTTCCAGGACTTATCCAGCTGATTGTATTGTGCAGCTCTTTTCCTCGCGCCTACAGACTGGAGCTGCCTTTGCTGGTGCTTGCTAACATCAGGAGGAGGAGCCTACAGTGTTCTGTGCTGTTCACTGTTTTCCAGGATTTATCCAGCTGATTGTATTAAGCAGCTCATTTCCTTGTGCCTACAGACTGGAGCGTGTCTTTGCTGGCGCTCGCTAACATCAGGAGGAGGAGCCTACAAAAACTCACTGTCTCGGCGGAGCCTAGGCGGACTGAGCAGAGTATTCTGTGCTGTTCACTGTTTTCCAGGACTAATCCAGCTGATTGTATTGTGCAGCTCTTTTCCTCGCGCCTACAGACTGGAGTCTGCCTTTGCTGGTGCTTGCTAACATCAGGAGGAGGAGCCTACAAAAAGTGACTGCTGAGGTGGAGTGAGCAGAGTGTTCTGTGTTGTTCACTGTTTCCAGGACTTATCCAGCTGATTGTATTGTGCAGCTCTTTTCCTCGTGCCTACAGACTGGAGTATGTCTTTGCTGGCGCTCCCTAACATCAGGGGGAGGAGCCTACAAAAACGTACTGCCTCGGCAAAGCAGAGGCAGACTGAGCAGTGTGTGCTGTGCTGTTCACTGTTTTTCAGGACTTATCCAGCTGATTGTATTGTGCATCTCTTTTCCTCGTGCCTACACACTGGAGTCTGCCTTTGCTGGTGCTTGCTGCCATCAGGAGGAGGAGCCTACAAAAACTGACTGCTGAGCCGGAGCTGAGGCGGAGTGAGCAGAGTGTTCTCTGCTGTTCACTGTTTTCCAGGACTTATCCAGCTAATTGTATTGTGCAGCTCTTTTCCTCACGTCTACAGACTGGAGTCTGCGTTTGCTGGTGCTTGCTAACATCAGGAGGAGGAGCCTACAAAAACTGACTGCCTCGGGGGGGCCCAGGCGGAGTGAGCAGAGTGTTCTGTGCTGTTCACTTTTTCCAGGATGTATCCAGTTGATTGTGTTAAACAGCTTTTTACCTCGTGCCTACAGACTGGATTCTGTCTTTGCTCGTGCTTGCTAACATCAGGTGGAGGAGCCTATAAAAGCTCAATGTCTTGGTGGAGCCTAGGCGGAGTGAGCAAAGTGTTTTGTGCTGTTCACTGTTTTCCAGGACTTATCCAGCTGATTGTATTGTGCATCTCTTTTCCTCGTGCCTACACACTGGAGTCTGCCTTTGCTGGTGCTTGCTAACATCAGGAGGAGGAGCCTACAAAAACTGACTGCTGAGGCGGAGTTGAGGCGGAGTGTGCAGAGTGTTCTGTGCTGTTCACTGTTTTCCAGGACTTATCCAGCTGATTGTATTGTGCAGCTCTTTTCCTCACCCCTACAGACTGGAGTCTGCCTTTGCTGGTGCTTGCTGACATCGGAGGAGGAGCCTACAAAAACTGACTGCCGAGGCGGAGCCGGTGCAGAGTGAGCAGAGTGTTCTGTGCTGTTCACTGTTTTCCAGGACTTATCCAGCTAATTGTATTGTGCAGCTCTTTTCCTCACGTCTACAGACTGGAGTCTGCGTTTGCTGGTGCTTGCTAACATCAGGAGGAGGAGCCTACAAAAACTGACTGCTGAGGCGGAGCTGAGGAGGAGTGAGCAGAGTGTTCTGTGTTGTTCACTGTTTCCAGGACTCATCCAGCTGATTGTATTGTGCAGCTCTTTTCCTCGTGCCTACAGACTCGAGTATGTCATTGCTGGCGCTCCCGAACATCAGAGGGAGGAGCCTACAAAAACGCACTGCCTCGGCAAAGCCGAGGCAGAGTGAGCAGTGTGTGCTGTGCTGTTCACTGTTTTCCGGGACTTATCCAGCTGATTGTATTGTGCAGCTCTTTTCTTCGCGCCTACAGACTGGAGTCTGCCTTTGCTGGTGCTTGCTAACATCAGGAGGAGGAGCCTACAAAAACTGACTGCTGAGGCGGAGCTGAGGAGGAGTGAGCAGAGTGTTCTGTGTTGTTCACTGTTTCCAGACTTATCCAGCTGATTGTATTGTGCAGCTCTTTTCCTCGTGCCTACAGACTGGAGTCTGTCTTTGCTTGCGCTCGCTAACATCTGGAGGAGGAGTCTACAAAAACTCACTGCCTCGGCGGGGCCCAGGCGGCGTGAGCAGAGTGTTCTGTGCTGTTCACTGTTTTCCAGGATGTATCCAGCTGATTGTATTAAGCAGCACTTTTCCTCGTGCCTACAGACTGGAGTCTGTCTTTGCTGGCGCTTGCTAACAACAGGTGGAGAAGCCTATAAAAGCTCAATGTCTCGGTGGAGCCTACGCCGAGTGAGCAAAGTGTTCTGTCCTGTTCACTGTTTTCCAGGATATATCCAGCTGATTGTATTAAGCAGCTCATTTCCTCGTGCCTACAGACTGGAGTCTGTCTTTGCTGGCGCTCGCTAACATCAGGAGGAGGAGCCAATAAAAACTCACTGTCTCGGTGTGGCCTAGGCGGAGTGAGCAGAGTATTCTGTGCTGTTCACTGTTTTCCAGGACTTATCCAGCTGATTGTATTGTGCAGCTCTTTTCCTCGCACCTACAGACTGGAGTCTGCCTTTGCTGGTGCTTGCTAACATCAGGAGGAGGAGCCTACAAAAACTGAGTGCTGAGGCGGAGCTGAGGTGGAGTGAGCAGAGTGTTCAGTGTTTTTCACTGTTTCCAGGACTTATCCAGCTGATTGTATTGTGCAGCTCTTTTCCTCGTGCCTACAGACTGGAGTATGTCTTTGCTGGCGCTCCCTAACATCATGGGGAGGAGCCCACAAAAACGTACTGCGTGAGCAGTGTGTGCTGTGCTGTTCACTGTTTTCCGCGACTTATCCAGCTGATTGTATTGTGCAGCTCTTTTTCTCGCACCTACAGACTGGAGTCTGTCTTTGCTTGCGCTTGCTAACATCTGGAGGAGGAGCCTACAAAAACTGACTGCTGAGGCGGAGCTGAGGAGGAGTGAGCAGAGTGTTCTGTGTTGTTCACTGTTTCCAGGACTCATCCAGCTGATTGTATTGTGCAGCTCTTTTCCTCGTGCCTACAGACTCGAGTATGTCTTTGCTGGCGCTCCCGAACATCAGAGGGAGGAGCCTACAAAAACGTACTGCCTCGGCAAAGCCGAGGCAGAGTGAGCAGTGTGTGCTGTGCTGTTCACTGTTTTCCGGGACTTATCCAGCTGATTGTATTGTGCAGCTCTTTTTCTCGCGCCTACAGACTGGAGTCTGCCTTTGCTGGTGCTTGCTAACATCAGGAGGAGGAGCCTACAAAAACTGACTGCTGAGGCGGAGTGTGCAGAGTGTTCTGTGCTGTTCACTGTTTTCCAGGACTTATCCAGCTGATTGTATTGTGCAGCTCTTTTCCTCGCGCCTACAGACTGGAGCTGCCTTTGCTGGTGCTTGCTAACATCAGGAGGAGGAGCCTACAGTGTTCTGTGCTGTTCACTGTTTTCCAGGATTTATCCAGCTGATTGTATTAAGCAGCTCATTTCCTTGTGCCTACAGACTGGAGCGTGTCTTTGCTGGCGCTCGCTAACATCAGGAGGAGGAGCCTACAAAAACTCACTGTCTCGGCGGAGCCTAGGCGGACTGAGCAGAGTATTCTGTGCTGTTCACTGTTTTCCAGGACTAATCCAGCTGATTGTATTGTGCAGCTCTTTTCCTCGCGCCTACAGACTGGAGTCTGCCTTTGCTGGTGCTTGCTAACATCAGGAGGAGGAGCCTACAAAAAGTGACTGCTGAGGTGGAGTGAGCAGAGTGTTCTGTGTTGTTCACTGTTTCCAGGACTTATCCAGCTGATTGTATTGTGCAGCTCTTTTCCTCGTGCCTACAGACTGGAGTATGTCTTTGCTGGCGCTCCCTAACATCAGGGGGAGGAGCCTACAAAAACGTACTGCCTCGGCAAAGCAGAGGCAGACTGAGCAGTGTGTGCTGTGCTGTTCACTGTTTTTCAGGACTTATCCAGCTGATTGTATTGTGCATCTCTTTTCCTCGTGCCTACACACTGGAGTCTGCCTTTGCTGGTGCTTGCTGCCATCAGGAGGAGGAGCCTACAAAAACTGACTGCTGAGCCGGAGCTGAGGCGGAGTGAGCAGAGTGTTCTCTGCTGTTCACTGTTTTCCAGGACTTATCCAGCTAATTGTATTGTGCAGCTCTTTTCCTCACGTCTACAGACTGGAGTCTGCGTTTGCTGGTGCTTGCTAACATCAGGAGGAGGAGCCTACAAAAACTGACTGCCTCGGGGGGGCCCAGGCGGAGTGAGCAGAGTGTTCTGTGCTGTTCACTTTTTCCAGGATGTATCCAGTTGATTGTGTTAAACAGCTTTTTACCTCGTGCCTACAGACTGGATTCTGTCTTTGCTCGTGCTTGCTAACATCAGGTGGAGGAGCCTATAAAAGCTCAATGTCTTGGTGGAGCCTAGGCGGAGTGAGCAAAGTGTTTTGTGCTGTTCACTGTTTTCCAGGACTTATCCAGCTGATTGTATTGTGCATCTCTTTTCCTCGTGCCTACACACTGGAGTCTGCCTTTGCTGGTGCTTGCTAACATCAGGAGGAGGAGCCTACAAAAACTGACTGCTGAGGCGGAGTTGAGGCGGAGTGTGCAGAGTGTTCTGTGCTGTTCACTGTTTTCCAGGACTTATCCAGCTGATTGTATTGTGCAGCTCTTTTCCTCACCCCTACAGACTGGAGTCTGCCTTTGCTGGTGCTTGCTGACATCAGGAGGAGGAGCCTACAAAAACTGACTGCCGAGGCGGAGCCGGTGCAGAGTGAGCAGAGTGTTCTGTGCTGTTCACTGTTTTCCAGGACTTATCCAGCTAATTGTATTGTGCAGCTCTTTTCCTCACGTCTACAGACTGGAGTCTGCGTTTGCTGGTGCTTGCTAACATCAGGAGGAGGAGCCTACAAAAACTGACTGCTGAGGCGGAGCTGAGGAGGAGTGAGCAGAGTGTTCTGTGTTGTTCACTGTTTCCAGGACTCATCCAGCTGATTGTATTGTGCAGCTCTTTTCCTCATGCCTACAGACTGGAGTCTGTCTTTGCTTGCGCTCGCTAACATCTGGAGGAGGAGTCTACAAAAACTCACTGCCTCGGCGGGGCCCAGGCGGCGTGAGCAGAGTGTTCTGTGCTGTTCACTGTTTTCCAGGATGTATCCAGCTGATTGTATTAAGCAGCTCTTTTCCTCGTGCCTACAGACTGGAGTCTGTCTTTGCTGGCGCTTGCTAACAACAGGTGGAGAAGCCTATAAAAGCTCAATGTCTCGGTGGAGCCTAGGCCGAGTGAGCAAAGTGTTCTGTCCTGTTCACTGTTTTCCAGGATATATCCAGCTGATTGTATTAAGCAGCTCATTTCCTCGTGCCTACAGACTGGAGTCTGTCTTTGCTGGCGCTCGCTAACATCAGGAGGAGGAGCCAATAAAAACTCACTGTCTCGGTGTGGCCTAGGCGGAGTGAGCAGAGTATTCTGTGCTGTTCACTGTTTTCCAGGACTTATCCAGCTGATTGTATTGTGCAGCTCTTTTCCTCGCACCTACAGACTGGAGTCTGCCTTTGCTGGTGCTTGCTAACATCAGGAGGAGGAGCCTACAAAAACTGAGTGCTGAGGCGGAGCTGAGGTGGAGTGAGCAGAGTGTTCAGTGTTTTTCACTGTTTCCAGGACTTATCCAGCTGATTGTGTTGTGCAGCTCTTTTCCTCGTGCCTACAGACTGGAGTATGTCTTTGCTGGCGCTCCCTAACATCATGGGGAGGAGCCCACAAAAACGTACTGCGTGAGTAGTGTGTGCTGTGCTGTTCACTGTTTTCCGCGACTTATCCAGCTGATTGTATTGTGCAGCTCTTTTTCTCGCACCTACAGACTGGAGTCTGTCTTTGCTTGCGCTTGCTAACATCTGGAGGAGGAGCCTACAAAATCTCACTGCCTCGGTGGGGCCCAGGCGGAGTGAGCAGAGTGTTCTGTGCTGTTCACTTTTTCCAGGATGTATCCAGTTGATTGTGTTAAGCAGCTTTTTACCTCGTGCCTACAGACTGGAGTCTGTCTTTGCTCCTGCTTGCTAACATCAGGTGGAGGAGCCTATAAAAGCTCAATGTCTTGGTGGAGCCTAGGCGGAGTGAGCAAAGTGTTCTGTGCTGTTCACTGTTTTCCAGGACTTATCCAGCTGATTGTATTGTGCATCTCTTTTCCTCGTGCCTACACACTGGAGTCTGCCTTTGCTGGTGCTTGCTAACATCAGGAGGAGGAGCCTAAAAAAACTGACTGCTGAGGCGGAGTTGAGGCGGAGTGTGCAGAGTGTTCTGTGCTGTTCACTGTTTTCCAGGACTTATCCAGCTGATTGTATTGTGCAGCTCTTTTCCTCACCCCTACAGACTGGAGTCTGCCTTTGCTGGTGCTTGCTGACATCAGGAGGAGGAGCCTACAAAAACTGACTGCCGAGGCGGAGCCGAGGCAGAGTGAGCAGAGTGTTCTGTGCTGTTCACTGTTTTCCAGGACTTATCCAGCTAATTGTATTGTGCAGCTCTTTTCCTCACGTCTACAGACTGGAGTCTGCGTTTCCTCGTGCCTACAGACTCAAGTATGTCTTTGCTGGCGCTCCCGAACATCAGAGGGAGGAGCCTACAAAAACGTACTGCCTCGGCAAAGCCGAGGCAGAGTGAGCAGTGTGTGCTGTGCTGTTCACTGTTTTCCAGGACTTATCCAGCTGATTGTATTGTGCAGCTCTTTTTCTCGCACCTACAGACTGGAGTCTGCCTTTGCTGGTGCTTGCTAACATCAGGAGGAGGAGCCTACAAAAACTGACTGCTGAGGCGGAGTGTGCAGAGTGTTCTGTGCTGTTCACTGTTTTCCAGGACTTATCCAGCTGATTGTATTGTGCAGCTCTTTTCCTCGCGCCTACAGACTGGAGCTGCCTTTGCTGGTGCTTGCTAACATCAGGAGGAGGAGCCTACAGTGTTCTGTGCTGTTCACTGTTTTCCAGGATTTATCCAGCTGATTGTATTAAGCAGCTCATTTCCTTGTGCCTACAGACTGGAGCGTGTCTTTGCTGGCGCTCGCTAACATCAGGAGGAGGAGCCTACAAAAACTCACTGTCTCGGCGGAGCCTAGGCGGAGTGAGCAGAGTATTCTGTGCTGTTCACTGTTTTCCAGGACTAATCCAGCTGATTGTATTGTGCAGCTCTTTTCCTCGCGCCTACAGACTGGAGTCTGCCTTTGCTGGTGCTTGCTAACATCAGGAGGAGGAGCCTACAAAAAGTGACTGCTGAGGTGGAGTGAGCAGAGTGTTCTGTGTTGTTCACTGTTTCCAGGACTTATCCAGCTGATTGTATTGTGCAGCTCTTTTCCTTGTGCCTACAGACTGGAGTATGTCTTTGCTGGCGCTCCCTAACATCAGGGGGAGGAGCCTACAAAAACGTACTGCCTCGGCAAAGCAGAGGCAGACTGAGCAGTGTGTGCTGTGCTGTTCACTGTTTTTCAGGACTTATCCAGCTGATTGTATTGTGCATCTCTTTTCCTCGTGCCTACACACTGGAGTCTGCCTTTGCTGGTGCTTGCTAACATCAGGAGGAGGAGCCTACAAAAACTGACTGCTGAGGCGGAGCTGAGGCGGAGTGAGCAGAGTGTTCTCTGCTGTTCACTGTTTTCCAGGACTTATCCAGCTAATTGTATTGTGCAGCTCTTTTCCTCACGTCTACAGACTGGAGTCTGCGTTTGCTGGTGCTTGCTAACATCAGGAGGAGGAGCCTACAAAAACTGACTGCTGAGGCGGAGCTGAGGAGGAGTGATCAGAGTTTTCTGTGTTGTTCACTGTTTCCAGGACTCATCCAGCTGATTGTATTAAGCAGCTCATTTCCTTGTGCCTACAGACTGGAGCGTGTCTTTGCTGGCGCTCGCTAACATCAGGAGGAGGAGCCTACAAAAACTCACTGTCTCGGCGGAGCCTAGGCGGAGTGAGCAGAGTATTCTGTGCTGTTCACTGTTTTCCAGGACTAATCCAGCTGATTGTATTGTGCAGCTCTTTTCCTCGCGCCTACAGACTGGAGTCTGCCTTTGCTGGTGCTTGCTAACATCAGGAGGAGGAGCCTACAAAAAGTGACTGCTGAGGTGGAGTGAGCAGAGTGTTCTGTGTTGTTCACTGTTTCCAGGACTTATCCAGCTGATTGTATTGTGCAGCTCTTTTCCTCGTGCCTACAGACTGGAGTATGTCTTTGCTGGCGCTCCCTAACATCAGGGGGAGGAGCCTACAAAAACGTACTGCCTCGGCAAAGCAGAGGCAGACTGAGCAGTGTGTGCTGTGCTGTTCACTGTTTTTCAGGACTTATCCAGCTGATTGTATTGTGCATCTCTTTTCCTCGTGCCTACACACTGGAGTCTGCCTTTGCTGGTGCTTGCTAACATCAGGAGGAGGAGCCTACAAAAACTGACTGCTGAGGCGGAGCTGAGGCGGAGTGAGCAGAGTGTTCTCTGCTGTTCACTGTTTTCCAGGACTTATCCAGCTAATTGTATTGTGCAGCTCTTTTCCTCACGTCTACAGACTGGAGTCTGCGTTTGCTGGTGCTTGCTAACATCAGGAGGAGGAGCCTACAAAAACTGACTGCTGAGGCGGAGCTGAGGAGGAGTGATCAGAGTTTTCTGTGTTGTTCACTGTTTCCAGGACTCATCCAGCTGATTGTATTGTGCAGCTCTTTTCCTCGTGCCTACAGACTGGAGTATGTCTTTGCTGGCGCTCCCTAACATCAGAGGGAGGAGCCTACAAAAACGTACTGCCTCGGCAAAGCCGAGGCAGAGTGAGCAGTGTGTGCTGTGCTGTTCACTGTTTTCCGGGACTTATCCAGCTGATTGCATTGTGCAGCTCATCTCTCGCGCCTACAGACTGGAGTCTGCCTTTGCTGGTGCTTGCTAACATCAGGAGGAGGAGCCTACAAAAACTGACTGCTGAGGTGGAGTGAGCAGAGTGTTCTGTGTTGTTCACTGTTTCCAGGACTTATCCAGCTGATTGTATTAAGCAGCTCATTTCCTTGTGCCTACAGACTGGAGCGTGTCTTTGCTGGCGCTCGCTAACATCAGGAGGAGGAGCCTATAAAAACTCACTGTCTCGGCGGAGCCTAGGCGGAGTGAGCAGAGTATTCTGTGCTGTTCACTGTTTTCCAGGACTAATCCAGCTGATTGTATTGTGCAGCTCTTTTCCTCGCGCCTACAGACTGGAGTCTGCCTTTGCTGGTGCTTGCTAACATCACGAGGAGGAGCCTACAAAAAGTGACTGCTGAGGTGGAGTGAGCAGAGTGTTCTGTGTTGTTCACTGTTTCCAGGACTTATCCAGCTGATTGTATTGTGCAGCTCTTTTCCTCGTGCCTACAGACTGGAGTATGTCTTTGCTGGCGCTCCCTAACATCAGGGGGAGGAGCCTACAAAAACGTACTGCCTCGGCAAAGCAGAGGCAGAGTGAGCAGTGTGTGCTGTGCTGTTCACTGTTTTTCAGGACGTATCCAGCTGATTGTATTGTGCATCTCTTTTCCTCGTGCCTACACACTGGAGTCTGCCTTTGCTGGTGCTTGCTAACATAAGGAGGAGGAGCCTACAAAAACTGACTGCTGAGGCAGAGCTGAGGCGGAGTGAGCAGAGTGTTCTCTGCTGTTCACTGTTTTCCAGGACTTATCCAGCTAATTGTATTGTGCAGCTCTTTTCCTCGTGCCTACAGACTGGAGTATGTCTTTGCTGGCGCTCCCTAACATCAGGGGGAGGAGCCTACAAAAATGTACTGCCTCGGCAAAGCAGAGGCAGAGTGAGCAGTGTGTGCTGTGCTGTTCACTGTTTTTCAGGACTTATCCAGCTAATTGTATTGTGCAGCTCTTTTCCTCACGTCTACAGACTGGAGTCTGCGTTTGCTGGTGCTTGCTAACATCAGGTGGAGGAGCCTATAAAAGCTCAATGTCTTAGTGGAGCCTAGGCGGAGTGAGCAAAGTGTTCTGTGCTGTTCACTGTTTTCCAGGACTTATCCAGCTGATTGTATTGTGCATCTCTGTTCCTCGTGCCTACACACTGGAGTCTGCCTTTGCTGGTGCTTGCTAACATCAGGAGGAGGAGCCTACAAAAACTGACTGCTGAGGCGGAGTTGAGGCGGAGTGAGCAGAGTGTTCTGTGCTGTTCACTGTTTTCCAGGACTTATCCAGCTAATTGTATTGTGCAGCTCTTTTCCTCACGTCTACAGACTGGAGTCTGCGTTTGCTGGTGCTTGCTAACATCAGGAGGAGGAGCCTACAAAAACTGACTGCTGAGGCGGAGCTGAGGAGGAGTGAGCAGAGTGTTCTGTGTTGTTCACTGTTTCCAGGACTCATCCAGCTGATTGTATTGTGCAGCTCTATTCCTCGTGCCTACAGACTCGAGTATGTCTTTGCTGGCGCTCCCGAACATCAGAGGGAGGAGCCTACAAAAACGTACTGCCTCAGCAAAGCCGAGGCAGAGTGAGCAGTGTGTGCTGTGCTGTTCACTGTTTTCCGGGACTTATCCAGCTGATTGTATTGTGCAGCTCTTTTCTTCGCGCCTACAGACTGGAGTCTGCCTTTGCTGGTGCTTGCTAACATCAGGAGGAGGAGCCTACAAAAACTGACTGCTGAGGCGGAGCTGAGGAGGAGTGAGCAGAGTGTTCTGTGTTGTTCACTGTTTCCAGACTTATCCAGCTGATTGTATTGTGCAGCTCTTTTCCTCGTGCCTACAGACTGGAGTATGTCTTTGCTGGCGCTCCCTAACATCATGGGGAGGAGCCCACAAAAACGTACTGCGTGAGCAGTGTGTGCTGTGCTGTTCACTGTTTTCCGCGACTTATCCAGCTGATTGTATTGTGCAGCTCTTTTCCTCGCACCTACAGACTGGAGTCTGTCTTTGCTTGCGCTTGCTAACATCTGGAGGAGGAGCCTACAAAATCTCACTGCCTCGGCGGGGCCCAGGCGGAGTGAGCAGAGTGTTCTGTGCTGTTCACTTTTTCCAGGATGTATCCAGTTGATTGTGTTAAGCAGCTTTTTACCTCGTGCCTACAGACTGGAGTCTGTCTTTGCTCGTGCTTGCTAACATCAGGTGGAGGAGCCTATAAAAGCTCAATGTCTTGGTGGAGCCTAGGCGGAGTGAGCAAAGTGTTCTGTGCTGTTCACTGTTTTCCAGGACTTATCCAGCTGATTGTATTGTGCATCTCTTTTCCTCGTGCCTACACACTGGAGTCTGCCTTTGCTGGTGCTTGCTAACATCAGGAGGAGGAGCCTACAAAAACTGACTGCTGAGGCGGAGTTGAGGCGGAGTGAGCAGAGTGTTCTGTGCTGTTCACTGTTTTCCAGGACTTATCCAGCTAATTGTATTGTGCAGCTCTTTTCCTCACGTCTACAGACTGGAGTCTGCGTTTGCTGGTGCTTGCTAACATCAGGAGGAGGAGCCTACAAAAACTGACTGCTGAGGCGGAGCTGAGGAGGAGTGAGCAGAGTGTTCTGTGTTGTTCACTGTTTCCAGGACTCATCCAGCTGATTGTATTGTGCAGCTCTTTTCCTCGTGCCTACAGACTGGAGTATGTCTTTGCTGGCGCTCCCTAACATCAGAGGGAGGAGCCTACAAAAACGTACTGCCTCGGCAAAGCCGAGGCAGAGTGAGCAGTGTGTGCTGTGCTGTTCACTGTTTTCCGGGACTTATCCAGCTGATTGCATTGTGCAGCTCATCTCTCGCGCCTACAGACTGGAGTCTGCCTTTGCTGGTGCTTGCTAACATCAGGAGGAGGAGCCTACAAAAACTGACTGCTGAGGTGGAGTGAGCAGAGTGTTCTGTGTTGTTCACTGTTTCCAGGACTTATCCAGCTGATTGTATTAAGCAGCTCATTTCCTTGTGCCTACAGACTGGAGCGTGTCTTTGCTGGCGCTCGCTAACATCAGGAGGAGGAGCCTATAAAAACTCACTGTCTCGGCGGAGCCTAGGCGGAGTGAGCAGAGTATTCTGTGCTGTTCACTGTTTTCCAGGACTAATCCAGCTGATTGTATTGTGCAGCTCTTTTCCTCGCGCCTACAGACTGGAGTCTGCCTTTGCTGGTGCTTGCTAACATCACGAGGAGGAGCCTACAAAAAGTGACTGCTGAGGTGGAGTGAGCAGAGTGTTCTGTGTTGTTCACTGTTTCCAGGACTTATCCAGCTGATTGTATTGTGCAGCTCTTTTCCTCGTGCCTACAGACTGGAGTATGTCTTTGCTGGCGCTCCCTAACATCAGGGGGAGGAGCCTACAAAAACGTACTGCCTCGGCAAAGCAGAGGCAGAGTGAGCAGTGTGTGCTGTGCTGTTCACTGTTTTTCAGGACGTATCCAGCTGATTGTATTGTGCATCTCTTTTCCTCGTGCCTACACACTGGAGTCTGCCTTTGCTGGTGCTTGCTAACATAAGGAGGAGGAGCCTACAAAAACTGACTGCTGAGGCAGAGCTGAGGCGGAGTGAGCAGAGTGTTCTCTGCTGTTCACTGTTTTCCAGGACTTATCCAGCTAATTGTATTGTGCAGCTCTTTTCCTCGTGCCTACAGACTGGAGTATGTCTTTGCTGGCGCTCCCTAACATCAGGGGGAGGAGCCTACAAAAATGTACTGCCTCGGCAAAGCAGAGGCAGAGTGAGCAGTGTGTGCTGTGCTGTTCACTGTTTTTCAGGACTTATCCAGCTAATTGTATTGTGCAGCTCTTTTCCTCACGTCTACAGACTGGAGTCTGCGTTTGCTGGTGCTTGCTAACATCAGGTGGAGGAGCCTATAAAAGCTCAATGTCTTAGTGGAGCCTAGGCGGAGTGAGCAAAGTGTTCTGTGCTGTTCACTGTTTTCCAGGACTTATCCAGCTGATTGTATTGTGCATCTCTGTTCCTCGTGCCTACACACTGGAGTCTGCCTTTGCTGGTGCTTGCTAACATCAGGAGGAGGAGCCTACAAAAACTGACTGCTGAGGCGGAGTTGAGGCGGAGTGAGCAGAGTGTTCTGTGCTGTTCACTGTTTTCCAGGACTTATCCAGCTAATTGTATTGTGCAGCTCTTTTCCTCACGTCTACAGACTGGAGTCTGCGTTTGCTGGTGCTTGCTAACATCAGGAGGAGGAGCCTACAAAAACTGACTGCTGAGGCGGAGCTGAGGAGGAGTGAGCAGAGTGTTCTGTGTTGTTCACTGTTTCCAGGACTCATCCAGCTGATTGTATTGTGCAGCTCTATTCCTCGTGCCTACAGACTCGAGTATGTCTTTGCTGGCGCTCCCGAACATCAGAGGGAGGAGCCTACAAAAACGTACTGCCTCAGCAAAGCCGAGGCAGAGTGAGCAGTGTGTGCTGTGCTGTTCACTGTTTTCCGGGACTTATCCAGCTGATTGTATTGTGCAGCTCTTTTCTTCGCGCCTACAGACTGGAGTCTGCCTTTGCTGGTGCTTGCTAACATCAGGAGGAGGAGCCTACAAAAACTGACTGCTGAGGCGGAGCTGAGGAGGAGTGAGCAGAGTGTTCTGTGTTGTTCACTGTTTCCAGACTTATCCAGCTGATTGTATTGTGCAGCTCTTTCCCTCGTGCCTACAGACTGGAGTATGTCTTTGCTGGCGCTCCCTAACATCATGGGGAGGAGCCCACAAAAACGTACTGCGTGAGCAGTGTGTGCTGTGCTGTTCACTGTTTTCCGCGACTTATCCAGCTGATTGTATTGTGCAGCTCTTTTCCTCGCACCTACAGACTGGAGTCTGTCTTTGCTTGCGCTTGCTAACATCTGGAGGAGGAGCCTACAAAATCTCACTGCCTCGGCGGGGCCCAGGCGGAGTGAGCAGAGTGTTCTGTGCTGTTCACTTTTTCCAGGATGTATCCAGTTGATTGTGTTAAGCAGCTTTTTACCTCGTGCCTACAGACTGGAGTCTGTCTTTGCTCGTGCTTGCTAACATCAGGTGGAGGAGCCTATAAAAGCTCAATGTCTTGGTGGAGCCTAGGCGGAGTGAGCAAAGTGTTCTGTGCTGTTCACTGTTTTCCAGGACTTATCCAGCTGATTGTATTGTGCATCTCTTTTCCTCGTGCCTACACACTGGAGTCTGCCTTTGCTGGTGCTTGCTAACATCAGGAGGAGGAGCCTACAAAAACTGACTGCTGAGGCGGAGTTGAGGCGGAGTGAGCAGAGTGTTCTGTGCTGTTCACTGTTTTCCAGGACTTATCCAGCTAATTGTATTGTGCAGCTCTTTTCCTCACGTCTACAGACTGGAGTCTGCGTTTGCTGGTGCTTGCTAACATCAGGAGGAGGAGCCTACAAAAACTGACTGCTGAGGCGGAGCTGAGGAGGAGTGAGCAGAGTGTTCTGTGTTGTTCACTGTTTCCAGGACTCATCCAGCTGATTGTATTGTGCAGCTCTTTTCCTCGTGCCTACAGACTCGAGTATGTCTTTGCTGGCGCTCCCGAACATCAGAGGGAGGAGCCTACAAAAACGTACTGCCTCGGCAAAGCCGAGGCAGAGTGAGCAGTGTGTGCTGTGCTGTTCACTGTTTTCCGGGACTTATCCAGCTGATTGTATTGTGCAGCTCTTTTTCTCGCGCCTACAGACTGGAGTCTGCCTTTGCTGGTGCTTGCTAACATCAGGAGGAGGAGCCTACAAAAACTGACTGCTGAGGCGGAGTGTGCAGAGTGTTCTGTGCTGTTCACTGTTTTCCAGGACTTATCCAGCTGATTGTATTGTGCAGCTCTTTTCCTCGCGCCTACAGACTGGAGCTGCCTTTGCTGGTGCTTGCTAACATCAGGAGGAGGAGCCTACAGTGTTCTGTGCTGTTCACTGTTTTCCAGGATTTATCCAGCTGATTGTATTAAGCAGCTCATTTCCTTATGCCTACAGACTGGAGCGTGTCTTTGCTGGCGCTCGCTAACATCAGGAGGAGGAGCCTACAAAAACTCACTGTCTCGGCGGAGCCTAGGCGGACTGAGCAGAGTATTCTGTGCTGTTCACTGTTTTCCAGGACTAATCCAGCTGATTGTATTGTGCAGCTCTTTTCCTCGCGCCTACAGACTGGAGTCTGCCTTTGCTGGTGCTTGCTAACATCAGGAGGAGGAGCCTACAAAAAGTGACTGCTGAGGTGGAGTGAGCAGAGTGTTCTGTGTTGTTCACTGTTTCCAGGACTTATCCAGCTGATTGTATTGTGCAGCTCTTTTCCTCGTGCCTACAGACTGGAGTATGTCTTTGCTGGCGCTCCCTAACATCAGGGGGAGGAGCCTACAAAAACGTACTGCCTCGGCAAAGCAGAGGCAGACTGAGCAGTGTGTGCTGTGCTGTTCACTGTTTTTCAGGACTTATCCAGCTGATTGTATTGTGCATCTCTTTTCCTCGTGCCTACACACTGGAGTCTGCCTTTGCTGGTGCTTGCTGCCATCAGGAGGAGGAGCCTACAAAAACTGACTGCTGAGCCGGAGCTGAGGCGGAGTGAGCAGAGTGTTCTCTGCTGTTCACTGTTTTCCAGGACTTATCCAGCTAATTGTATTGTGCAGCTCTTTTCCTCACGTCTACAGACTGGAGTCTGCGTTTGCTGGTGCTTGCTAACATCAGGAGGAGGAGCCTACAAAAACTGACTGCCTCGGGGGGGCCCAGGCGGAGTGAGCAGAGTGTTCTGTGCTGTTCACTTTTTCCAGGATGTATCCAGTTGATTGTGTTAAACAGCTTTTTACCTCGTGCCTACAGACTGGATTCTGTCTTTGCTCGTGCTTGCTAACATCAGGTGGAGGAGCCTATAAAAGCTCAATGTCTTGGTGGAGCCTAGGCGGAGTGAGCAAAGTGTTTTGTGCTGTTCACTGTTTTCCAGGACTTATCCAGCTGATTGTATTGTGCATCTCTTTTCCTCGTGCCTACACACTGGAGTCTGCCTTTGCTGGTGCTTGCTAACATCAGGAGGAGGAGCCTACAAAAACTGACTGCTGAGGCGGAGTTGAGGCGGAGTGTGCAGAGTGTTCTGTGCTGTTCACTGTTTTCCAGGACTTATCCAGCTGATTGTATTGTGCAGCTCTTTTCCTCACCCCTACAGACTGGAGTCTGCCTTTGCTGGTGCTTGCTGACATCAGGAGGAGGAGCCTACAAAAACTGACTGCCGAGGCGGAGCCGGTGCAGAGTGAGCAGAGTGTTCTGTGCTGTTCACTGTTTTCCAGGACTTATCCAGCTAATTGTATTGTGCAGCTCTTTTCCTCACGTCTACAGACTGGAGTCTGCGTTTGCTGGTGCTTGCTAACATCAGGAGGAGGAGCCTACAAAAACTGACTGCTGAGGCGGAGCTGAGGAGGAGTGAGCAGAGTGTTCTGTGTTGTTCACTGTTTCCAGGACTCATCCAGCTGATTGTATTGTGCAGCTCTTTTCCTCGTGCCTACAGACTCGAGTATGTCATTGCTGGCGCTCCCGAACATCAGAGGGAGGAGCCTACAAAAACGCACTGCCTCGGCAAAGCCGAGGCAGAGTGAGCAGTGTGTGCTGTGCTGTTCACTGTTTTCTGGGACTTATCCAGCTGATTGTATTGTGCAGCTCTTTTCTTCGCGCCTACAGACTGGAGTCTGCCTTTGCTGGTGCTTGCTAACATCAGGAGGAGGAGCCTACAAAAACTGACTGCTGAGGCGGAGCTGAGGAGGAGTGAGCAGAGTGTTCTGTGTTGTTCACTGTTTCCAGACTTATCCAGCTGATTGTATTGTGCAGCTCTTTTCCTCGTGCCTACAGACTGGAGTCTGTCTTTGCTTGCGCTCGCTAACATCTGGAGGAGGAGTCTACAAAAACTCACTGCCTCGGCGGGGCCCAGGCGGCGTGAGCAGAGTGTTCTGTGCTGTTCACTGTTTTCCAGGATGTATCCAGCTGATTGTATTAAGCAGCACTTTTCCTCGTGCCTACAGACTGGAGTCTGTCTTTGCTGGCGCTTGCTAACAACAGGTGGACAAGCCTATAAAAGCTCAATGTCTCGGTGGAGCCTAGGCCGAGTGAGCAAAGTGTTCTGTCCTGTTCACTGTTTTCCAGGATATATCCAGCTGATTGTATTAAGCAGCTCATTTCCTCGTGCCTACAGACTGGAGTCTGTCTTTGCTGGCGCTCGCTAACATCAGGAGGAGGAGCCAATAAAAACTCACTGTCTCGGTGTGGCCTAGGCGGAGTGAGCAGAGTATTCTGTGCTGTTCACTGTTTTCCAGGACTTATCCAGCTGATTGTATTGTGCAGCTCTTTTCCTCGCACCTACAGACTGGAGTCTGCCTTTGCTGGTGCTTGCTAACATCAGGAGGAGGAGCCTACAAAAACTGAGTGCTGAGGCGGAGCTGAGGTGGAGTGAGCAGAGTGTTCAGTGTTTTTCACTGTTTCCAGGACTTATCCAGCTGATTGTATTGTGCAGCTCTTTTCCTCGTGCCTACAGACTGGAGTATGTCTTTGCTGGCGCTCCCTAACATCATGGGGAGGAGCCCACAAAAACGTACTGCGTGAGCAGTGTGTGCTGTGCTGTTCACTGTTTTCCGCGACTTATCCAGCTGATTGTATTGTGCAGCTCTTTTTCTCGCACCTACAGACTGGAGTCTGTCTTTGCTTGCGCTTGCTAACATCTGGAGGAGGAGCCTACAAAAACTGACTGCTGAGGCGGAGCTGAGGAGGAGTGAGCAGAGTGTTCTGTGTTGTTCACTGTTTCCAGGACTCATCCAGCTGATTGTATTGTGCAGCTCTTTTCCTCGTGCCTACAGACTCGAGTATGTCTTTGCTGGCGCTCCCGAACATCAGAGGGAGGAGCCTACAAAAACGTACTGCCTCGGCAAAGCCGAGGCAGAGTGAGCAGTGTGTGCTGTGCTGTTCACTGTTTTCCGGGACTTATCCAGCTGATTGTATTGTGCAGCTCTTTTTCTCGCGCCTACAGACTGGAGTCTGCCTTTGCTGGTGCTTGCTAACATCAGGAGGAGGAGCCTACAAAAACTGACTGCTGAGGCGGAGTGTGCAGAGTGTTCTGTGCTGTTCACTGTTTTCCAGGACTTATCCAGCTGATTGTATTGTGCAGCTCTTTTCCTCGCGCCTACAGACTGGAGCTGCCTTTGCTGGTGCTTGCTAACATCAGGAGGAGGAGCCTACAGTGTTCTTTGCTGTTCACTGTTTTCCAGGATTTATCCAGCTGATTGTATTAAGCAGCTCATTTCCTTGTGCCTACAGACTGGAGCGTGTCTTTGCTGGCGCTCGCTAACATCAGGAGGAGGAGCCTACAAAAACTCACTGTCTCGGCGGAGCCTAGGCGGACTGAGCAGAGTATTCTGTGCTGTTCACTGTTTTCCAGGACTAATCCAGCTGATTGTATTGTGCAGCTCTTTTCCTCGCGCCTACAGACTGGAGTCTGCCTTTGCTGGTGCTTGCTAACATCAGGAGGAGGAGCCTACAAAAAGTGACTGCTGAGGTGGAGTGAGCAGAGTGTTCTGTGTTGTTCACTGTTTCCAGGACTTATCCAGCTGATTGTATTGTGCAGCTCTTTTCCTCGTGCCTACAGACTGGAGTATGTCTTTGCTGGCGCTCCCTAACATCAGGGGGAGGAGCCTACAAAAACGTACTGCCTCGGCAAAGCAGAGGCAGACTGAGCAGTGTGTGCTGTGCTGTTCACTGTTTTTCAGGACTTATCCAGCTGATTGTATTGTGCATCTCTTTTCCTCGTGCCTACACACTGGAGTCTGCCTTTGCTGGTGCTTGCTGCCATCAGGAGGAGGAGCCTACAAAAACTGACTGCTGAGCCGGAGCTGAGGCGGAGTGAGCAGAGTGTTCTCTGCTGTTCACTGTTTTCCAGGACTTATCCAGCTAATTGTATTGTGCAGCTCTTTTCCTCACGTCTACAGACTGGAGTCTGCGTTTGCTGGTGCTTGCTAACATCAGGAGGAGGAGCCTACAAAAACTGACTGCCTCGGGGGGGCCCAGGCGGAGTGAGCAGAGTGTTCTGTGCTGTTCACTTTTTCCAGGATGTATCCAGTTGATTGTGTTAAACAGCTTTTTACCTCGTGCCTACAGACTGGATTCTGTCTTTGCTCGTGCTTGCTAACATCAGGTGGAGGAGCCTATAAAAGCTCAATGTCTTGGTGGAGCCTAGGCGGAGTGAGCAAAGTGTTTTGTGCTGTTCACTGTTTTCCAGGACTTATCCAGCTGATTGTATTGTGCATCTCTTTTCCTCGTGCCTACACACTGGAGTCTGCCTTTGCTGGTGCTTGCTAACATCAGGAGGAGGAGCCTACAAAAACTGACTGCTGAGGCGGAGTTGAGGCGGAGTGTGCAGAGTGTTCTGTGCTGTTCACTGTTTTCCAGGACTTATCCAGCTGATTGTATTGTGCAGCTCTTTTCCTCACCCCTACAGACTGGAGTCTGCCTTTGCTGGTGCTTGCTGACATCAGGAGGAGGAGCCTACAAAAACTGACTGCCGAGGCGGAGCCGGTGCAGAGTGAGCAGAGTGTTCTGTGCTGTTCACTGTTTTCCAGGACTTATCCAGCTAATTGTATTGTGCAGCTCTTTTCCTCACGTCTACAGACTGGAGTCTGCGTTTGCTGGTGCTTGCTAACATCAGGAGGAGGAGCCTACAAAAACTGACTGCTGAGGCGGAGCTGAGGAGGAGTGAGCAGAGTGTTCTGTGTTGTTCACTGTTTCCAGGACTCATCCAGCTGATTGTATTGTGCAGCTCTTTTCCTCGTGCCTACAGACTCGAGTATGTCTTTGCTGGCGCTCCCGAACATCAGAGGGAGGAGCCTACAAAAACGCACTGCCTCGGCAAAGCCGAGGCAGAGTGAGCAGTGTGTGCTGTGCTGTTCACTGTTTTCCGGGACTTATCCAGCTGATTGTATTGTGCAGCTCTTTTCTTCGCGCCTACAGACTGGAGTCTGCCTTTGCTGGTGCTTGCTAACATCAGGAGGAGGAGCCTACAAAAACTGACTGCTGAGGCGGAGCTGAGGAGGAGTGAGCAGAGTGTTCTGTGTTGTTCACTGTTTCCAGACTTATCCAGCTGATTGTATTGTGCAGCTCTTTTCCTCATGCCTACAGACTGGAGTCTGTCTTTGCTTGCGCTCGCTAACATCTGGAGGAGGAGTCTACAAAAACTCACTGCCTCGGCGGGGCCCAGGCGGCGTGAGCAGAGTGTTCTGTGCTGTTCACTGTTTTCCAGGATGTATCCAGCTGATTGTATTAAGCAGCTCTTTTCCTCGTGCCTACAGACTGGAGTCTGTCTTTGCTGGCGCTTGCTAACAACAGGTGGAGAAGCCTATAAAAGCTCAATGTCTCGGTGGAGCCTAGGCCGAGTGAGCAAAGTGTTCTGTCCTGTTCACTGTTTTCCAGGATATATCCAGCTGATTGTATTAAGCAGCTCATTTCCTCGTGCCTACAGACTGGAGTCTGTCTTTGCTGGCGCTCGCTAACATCAGGAGGAGGAGCCAATAAAAACTCACTGTCTCGGTGTGGCCTAGGCGGAGTGAGCAGAGTATTCTGTGCTGTTCACTGTTTTCCAGGACTTATCCAGCTGATTGTATTGTGCAGCTCTTTTCCTCGCACCTACAGACTGGAGTCTGCCTTTGCTGGTGCTTGCTAACATCAGGAGGAGGAGCCTACAAAAACTGAGTGCTGAGGCGGAGCTGAGGTGGAGTGAGCAGAGTGTTCAGTGTTTTTCACTGTTTCCAGGACTTATCCAGCTGATTGTGTTGTGCAGCTCTTTTCCTCGTGCCTACAGACTGGAGTATGTCTTTGCTGGCGCTCCCTAACATCATGGGGAGGAGCCCACAAAAACGTACTGCGTGAGCAGTGTGTGCTGTGCTGTTCACTGTTTTCCGCGACTTATCCAGCTGATTGTATTGTGCAGCTCTTTTTCTCGCACCTACAGACTGGAGTCTGTCTTTGCTTGCGCTTGCTAACATCTGGAGGAGGAGCCTACAAAAACTGACTGCTGAGGCGGAGCTGAGGAGGAGTGAGCAGAGTGTTCTGTGTTGTTCACTGTTTCCAGGACTCATCCAGCTGATTGTATTGTGCAGCTCTTTTCCTCGTGCCTACAGACTCGAGTATGTCTTTGCTGGCGCTCCCGAACATCAGAGGGAGGAGCCTACAAAAACGTACTGCCTCGGCAAAGCCGAGGCAGAGTGAGCAGTGTGTGCTGTGCTGTTCACTGTTTTCCGGGACTTATCCAGCTGATTGTATTGTGCAGCTCTTTTTCTCGCGCCTACAGACTGGAGTCTGCCTTTGCTGGTGCTTGCTAACATCAGGAGGAGGAGCCTACAAAAACTGACTGCTGAGGCGGAGTGTGCAGAGTGTTCTGTGCTGTTCACTGTTTTCCAGGACTTATCCAGCTGATTGTATTGTGCAGCTCTTTTCCTCGCGCCTACAGACTGGAGCTGCCTTTGCTGGTGCTTGCTAACATCAGGAGGAGGAGCCTACAGTGTTCTGTGCTGTTCACTGTTTTCCAGGATTTATCCAGCTGATTGTATTAAGCAGCTCATTTCCTTGTGCCTACAGACTGGAGCGTGTCTTTGCTGGCGCTCGCTAACATCAGGAGGAGGAGCCTACAAAAACTCACTGTCTCGGCGGAGCCTAGGCGGACTGAGCAGAGTATTCTGTGCTGTTCACTGTTTTCCAGGACTAATCCAGCTGATTGTATTGTGCAGCTCTTTTCCTCGCGCCTACAGACTGGAGTCTGCCTTTGCTGGTGCTTGCTAACATCAGGAGGAGGAGCCTACAAAAAGTGACTGCTGAGGTGGAGTGAGCAGAGTGTTCTGTGTTGTTCACTGTTTCCAGGACTTATCCAGCTGATTGTATTGTGCAGCTCTTTTCCTCGTGCCTACAGACTGGAGTATGTCTTTGCTGGCGCTCCCTAACATCAGGGGGAGGAGCCTACAAAAACGTACTGCCTCGGCAAAGCAGAGGCAGACTGAGCAGTGTGTGCTGTGCTGTTCACTGTTTTTCAGGACTTATCCAGCTGATTGTATTGTGCATCTCTTTTCCTCGTGCCTACACACTGGAGTCTGCCTTTGCTGGTGCTTGCTGCCATCAGGAGGAGGAGCCTACAAAAACTGACTGCTGAGCCGGAGCTGAGGCGGAGTGAGCAGAGTGTTCTCTGCTGTTCACTGTTTTCCAGGACTTATCCAGCTAATTGTATTGTGCAGCTCTTTTCCTCACGTCTACAGACTGGAGTCTGCGTTTGCTGGTGCTTGCTAACATCAGGAGGAGGAGCCTACAAAAACTGACTGCCTCGGGGGGGCCCAGGCGGAGTGAGCAGAGTGTTCTGTGCTGTTCACTTTTTCCAGGATGTATCCAGTTGATTGTGTTAAACAGCTTTTTACCTCGTGCCTACAGACTGGATTCTGTCTTTGCTCGTGCTTGCTAACATCAGGTGGAGGAGCCTATAAAAGCTCAATGTCTTGGTGGAGCCTAGGCGGAGTGAGCAAAGTGTTTTGTGCTGTTCACTGTTTTCCAGGACTTATCCAGCTGATTGTATTGTGCATCTCTTTTCCTCGTGCCTACACACTGGAGTCTGCCTTTGCTGGTGCTTGCTAACATCAGGAGGAGGAGCCTACAAAAACTGACTGCTGAGGCGGAGTTGAGGCGGAGTGTGCAGAGTGTTCTGTGCTGTTCACTGTTTTCCAGGACTTATCCAGCTGATTGTATTGTGCAGCTCTTTTCCTCACCCCTACAGACTGGAGTCTGCCTTTGCTGGTGCTTGCTGACATCAGGAGGAGGAGCCTACAAAAACTGACTGCCGAGGCGGAGCCGGTGCAGAGTGAGCAGAGTGTTCTGTGCTGTTCACTGTTTTCCAGGACTTATCCAGCTAATTGTATTGTGCAGCTCTTTTCCTCACGTCTACAGACTGGAGTCTGCGTTTGCTGGTGCTTGCTAACATCAGGAGGAGGAGCCTACAAAAACTGACTGCTGAGGCGGAGCTGAGGAGGAGTGAGCAGAGTGTTCTGTGTTGTTCACTGTTTCCAGGACTCATCCAGCTGATTGTATTGTGCAGCTCTTTTCCTCGTGCCTACAGACTCGAGTATGTCATTGCTGGCGCTCCCGAACATCAGAGGGAGGAGCCTACAAAAACGCACTGCCTCGGCAAAGCCGAGGCAGAGTGAGCAGTGTGTGCTGTGCTGTTCACTGTTTTCCGGGACTTATCCAGCTGATTGTATTGTGCAGCTCTTTTCTTCGCGCCTACAGACTGGAGTCTGCCTTTGCTGGTGCTTGCTAACATCAGGAGGAGGAGCCTACAAAAACTGACTGCTGAGGCGGAGCTGAGGAGGAGTGAGCAGAGTGTTCTGTGTTGTTCACTGTTTCCAGACTTATCCAGCTGATTGTATTGTGCAGCTCTTTTCCTCGTGCCTACAGACTGGAGTCTGTCTTTGCTTGCGCTCGCTAACATCTGGAGGAGGAGTCTACAAAAACTCACTGCCTCGGCGGGGCCCAGGCGGCGTGAGCAGAGTGTTCTGTGCTGTTCACTGTTTTCCAGGATGTATCCAGCTGATTGTATTAAGCAGCACTTTTCCTCGTGCCTACAGACTGGAGTCTGTCTTTGCTGGCGCTTGCTAACAACAGGTGGAGAAGCCTATAAAAGCTCAATGTCTCGGTGGAGCCTAGGCCGAGTGAGCAAAGTGTTCTGTCCTGTTCACTGTTTTCCAGGATATATCCAGCTGATTGTATTAAGCAGCTCATTTCCTCGTGCCTACAGACTGGAGTCTGTCTTTGCTGGCGCTCGCTAACATCAGGAGGAGGAGCCAATAAAAACTCACTGTCTCGGTGTGGCCTAGGCGGAGTGAGCAGAGTATTCTGTGCTGTTCACTGTTTTCCAGGACTTATCCAGCTGATTGTATTGTGCAGCTCTTTTCCTCGCACCTACAGACTGGAGTCTGCCTTTGCTGGTGCTTGCTAACATCAGGAGGAGGAGCCTACAAAAACTGAGTGCTGAGGCGGAGCTGAGGTGGAGTGAGCAGAGTGTTCAGTGTTTTTCACTGTTTCCAGGACTTATCCAGCTGATTGTATTGTGCAGCTCTTTTTCTCGTGCCTACAGACTGGAGTATGTCTTTGCTGGCGCTCCCTAACATCATGGGGAGGAGCCCACAAAAACGTACTGCGTGAGCAGTGTGTGCTGTGCTGTTCACTGTTTTCCGCGACTTATCCAGCTGATTGTATTGTGCAGCTCTTTTTCTCGCACCTACAGACTGGAGTCTGTCTTTGCTTGCGCTTGCTAACATCTGGAGGAGGAGCCTACAAAAACTGACTGCTGAGGCGGAGCTGAGGAGGAGTGAGCAGAGTGTTCTGTGTTGTTCACTGTTTCCAGGACTCATCCAGCTGATTGTATTGTGCAGCTCTTTTCCTCGTGCCTACAGACTCGAGTATGTCTTTGCTGGCGCTCCCGAACATCAGAGGGAGGAGCCTACAAAAACGTACTGCCTCGGCAAAGCCGAGGCAGAGTGAGCAGTGTGTGCTGTGCTGTTCACTGTTTTCCGGGACTTATCCAGCTGATTGTATTGTGCAGCTCTTTTTCTCGCGCCTACAGACTGGAGTCTGCCTTTGCTGGTGCTTGCTAACATCAGGAGGAGGAGCCTACAAAAACTGACTGCTGAGGCGGAGTGTGCAGAGTGTTCTGTGCTGTTCACTGTTTTCCAGGACTTATCCAGCTGATTGTATTGTGCAGCTCTTTTCCTCGCGCCTACAGACTGGAGCTGCCTTTGCTGGTGCTTGCTAACATCAGGAGGAGGAGCCTACAGTGTTCTGTGCTGTTCACTGTTTTCCAGGATTTATCCAGCTGATTGTATTAAGCAGCTCATTTCCTTGTGCCTACAGACTGGAGCGTGTCTTTGCTGGCGCTCGCTAACATCAGGAGGAGGAGCCTACAAAAACTCACTGTCTCGGCGGAGCCTAGGCGGACTGAGCAGAGTATTCTGTGCTGTTCACTGTTTTCCAGGACTAATCCAGCTGATTGTATTGTGCAGCTCTTTTCCTCGCGCCTACAGACTGGAGTCTGCCTTTGCTGGTGCTTGCTAACATCAGGAGGAGGAGCCTACAAAAAGTGACTGCTGAGGTGGAGTGAGCAGAGTGTTCTGTGTTGTTCACTGTTTCCAGGACTTATCCAGCTGATTGTATTGTGCAGCTCTTTTCCTCGTGCCTACAGACTGGAGTATGTCTTTGCTGGCGCTCCCTAACATCAGGGGGAGGAGCCTACAAAAACGTACTGCCTCGGCAAAGCAGAGGCAGACTGAGCAGTGTGTGCTGTGCTGTTCACTGTTTTTCAGGACTTATCCAGCTGATTGTATTGTGCATCTCTTTTCCTCGTGCCTACACACTGGAGTCTGCCTTTGCTGGTGCTTGCTGCCATCAGGAGGAGGAGCCTACAAAAACTGACTGCTGAGCCGGAGCTGAGGCGGAGTGAGCAGAGTGTTCTCTGCTGTTCACTGTTTTCCAGGACTTATCCAGCTAATTGTATTGTGCAGCTCTTTTCCTCACGTCTACAGACTGGAGTCTGCGTTTGCTGGTGCTTGCTAACATCAGGAGGAGGAGCCTACAAAAACTGACTGCCTCGGGGGGGCCCAGGCGGAGTGAGCAGAGTGTTCTGTGCTGTTCACTTTTTCCAGGATGTATCCAGTTGATTGTGTTAAACAGCTTTTTACCTCGTGCCTACAGACTGGATTCTGTCTTTGCTCGTGCTTGCTAACATCAGGTGGAGGAGCCTATAAAAGCTCAATGTCTTGGTGGAGCCTAGGCGGAGTGAGCAAAGTGTTTTGTGCTGTTCACTGTTTTCCAGGACTTATCCAGCTGATTGTATTGTGCATCTCTTTTCCTCGTGCCTACACACTGGAGTCTGCCTTTGCTGGTGCTTGCTAACATCAGGAGGAGGAGCCTACAAAAACTGACTGCTGAGGCGGAGTTGAGGCGGAGTGTGCAGAGTGTTCTGTGCTGTTCACTGTTTTCCAGGACTTATCCAGCTGATTGTATTGTGCAGCTCTTTTCCTCACCCCTACAGACTGGAGTCTGCCTTTGCTGGTGCTTGCTGACATCAGGAGGAGGAGCCTACAAAAACTGACTGCCGAGGCGGAGCCGGTGCAGAGTGAGCAGAGTGTTCTGTGCTGTTCACTGTTTTCCAGGACTTATCCAGCTAATTGTATTGTGCAGCTCTTTTCCTCACGTCTACAGACTGGAGTCTGCGTTTGCTGGTGCTTGCTAACATCAGGAGGAGGAGCCTACAAAAACTGACTGCTGAGGCGGAGCTGAGGAGGAGTGAGCAGAGTGTTCTGTGTTGTTCACTGTTTCCAGGACTCATCCAGCTGATTGTATTGTGCAGCTCTTTTCCTCGTGCCTACAGACTCGAGTATGTCTTTGCTGGCGCTCCCGAACATCAGAGGGAGGAGCCTACAAAAATGCACTGCCTCGGCAAAGCCGAGGCAGAGTGAGCAGTGTGTGCTGTGCTGTTCACTGTTTTCCGGGACTTATCCAGCTGATTGTATTGTGCAGCTCTTTTCTTCGTGCCTACAGACTGGAGTCTGCCTTTGCTGGTGCTTGCTAACATCAGGAGGAGGAGCCTACAAAAACTGACTGCTGAGGCGGAGCTGAGGAGGAGTGAGCAGAGTGTTCTGTGTTGTTCACTGTTTCCAGACTTATCCAGCTGATTGTATTGTGCAGCTCTTTTCCTCATGCCTACAGACTGGAGTCTGTCTTTGCTTGCGCTCGCTAACATCTGGAGGAGGAGTCTACAAAAACTCACTGCCTCGGCGGGGCCCAGGCGGCGTGAGCAGAGTGTTCTGTGCTGTTCACTGTTTTCCAGGATGTATCCAGCTGATTGTATTAAGCAGCTCTTTTCCTCGTGCCTACAGACTGGAGTCTGTCTTTGCTGGCGCTTGCTAACAACAGGTGGAGAAGCCTATAAAAGCTCAATGTCTCGGTGGAGCCTAGGCCGAGTGAGCAAAGTGTTCTGTCCTGTTCACTGTTTTCCAGGATATATCCAGCTGATTGTATTAAGCAGCTCATTTCCTCGTGCCTACAGACTGGAGTCTGTCTTTGCTGGCGCTCGCTAACATCAGGAGGAGGAGCCAATAAAAACTCACTGTCTCGGTGTGGCCTAGGCGGAGTGAGCAGAGTATTCTGTGCTGTTCACTGTTTTCCAGGACTTATCCAGCTGATTGTATTGTGCAGCTCTTTTCCTCGCACCTACAGACTGGAGTCTGCCTTTGCTGGTGCTTGCTAACATCAGGAGGAGGAGCCTACAAAAACTGAGTGCTGAGGCGGAGCTGAGGTGGAGTGAGCAGAGTGTTCAGTGTTTTTCACTGTTTCCAGGACTTATCCAGCTGATTGTGTTGTGCAGCTCTTTTCCTCGTGCCTACAGACTGGAGTATGTCTTTGCTGGCGCTCCCTAACATCATGGGGAGGAGCCCACAAAAACGTACTGCGTGAGTAGTGTGTGCTGTGCTGTTCACTGTTTTCCGCGACTTATCCAGCTGATTGTATTGTGCAGCTCTTTTTCTCGCACCTACAGACTGGAGTCTGTCTTTGCTTGCGCTTGCTAACATCTGGAGGAGGAGCCTACAAAATCTCACTGCCTCGGTGGGGCCCAGGCGGAGTGAGCAGAGTGTTCTGTGCTGTTCACTTTTTCCAGGATGTATCCAGTTGATTGTGTTAAGCAGCTTTTTACCTCGTGCCTACAGACTGGAGTCTGTCTTTGCTCCTGCTTGCTAACATCAGGTGGAGGAGCCTATAAAAGCTCAATGTCTTGGTGGAGCCTAGGCGGAGTGAGCAAAGTGTTCTGTGCTGTTCACTGTTTTCCAGGACTTATCCAGCTGATTGTATTGTGCATCTCTTTTCCTCGTGCCTACACACTGGAGTCTGCCTTTGCTGGTGCTTGCTAACATCAGGAGGAGGAGCCTAAAAAAACTAACTGCTGAGGCGGAGTTGAGGCGGAGTGTGCAGAGTGTTCTGTGCTGTTCACTGTTTTCCAGGACTTATCCAGCTGATTGTATTGTGCAGCTCTTTTCCTCACCCCTACAGACTGGAGTCTGCCTTTGCTGGTGCTTGCTGACATCAGGAGGAGGAGCCTACAAAAACTGACTGCCGAGGCGGAGCCGAGGCAGAGTGAGCAGAGTGTTCTGTGCTGTTCACTGTTTTCCAGGACTTATCCAGCTAATTGTATTGTGCAGCTCTTTTCCTCACGTCTACAGACTGGAGTCTGCGTTTCCTCGTGCCTACAGACTCAAGTATGTCTTTGCTGGCGCTCCCGAACATCAGAGGGAGGAGCCTACAAAAACGTACTGCCTCGGCAAAGCCGAGGCAGAGTGAGCAGTGTGTGCTGTGCTGTTCACTGTTTTCCAGGACTTATCCAGCTGATTGTATTGTGCAGCTCTTTTTCTCGCACCTACAGATTGGAGTCTGCCTTTGCTGGTGCTTGCTAACATCAGGAGGAGGAGCCTACAAAAACTGACTGCTGAGGCGGAGTGTGCAGAGTGTTCTGTGCTGTTCACTGTTTTCCAGGACTTATCCAGCTGATTGTATTGTGCAGCTCTTTTCCTCGCGCCTACAGACTGGAGCTGCCTTTGCTGGTGCTTGCTAACATCAGGAGGAGGAGCCTACAGTGTTCTGTGCTGTTCACTGTTTTCCAGGATTTATCCAGCTGATTGTATTAAGCAGCTCATTTCCTTGTGCCTACAGACTGGAGCGTGTCTTTGCTGGCGCTCGCTAACATCAGGAGGAGGAGCCTACAAAAACTCACTGTCTCGGCGGAGCCTAGGCGGAGTGAGCAGAGTATTCTGTGCTGTTCACTGTTTTCCAGGACTAATCCAGCTGATTGTATTGTGCAGCTCTTTTCCTCGCGCCTACAGACTGGAGTCTGCCTTTGCTGGTGCTTGCTAACATCAGGAGGAGGAGCCTACAAAAAGTGACTGCTGAGGTGGAGTGAGCAGAGTGTTCTGTGTTGTTCACTGTTTCCAGGACTTATCCAGCTGATTGTATTGTGCAGCTCTTTTCCTCGTGCCTACAGACTGGAGTATGTCTTTGCTGGCGCTCCCTAACATCAGGGGGAGGAGCCTACAAAAACGTACTGCCTCGGCAAAGCAGAGGCAGACTGAGCAGTGTGTGCTGTGCTGTTCACTGTTTTTCAGGACTTATCCAGCTGATTGTATTGTGCATCTCTTTTCCTCGTGCCTACACACTGGAGTCTGCCTTTGCTGGTGCTTGCTAACATCAGGAGGAGGAGCCTACAAAAACTGACTGCTGAGGCGGAGCTGAGGCGGAGTGAGCAGAGTGTTCTCTGCTGTTCACTGTTTTCCAGGACTTATCCAGCTAATTGTATTGTGCAGCTCTTTTCCTCACGTCTACAGACTGGAGTCTGCGTTTGCTGGTGCTTGCTAACATCAGGAGGAGGAGCCTACAAAAACTGACTGCTGAGGCGGAGCTGAGGAGGAGTGATCAGAGTTTTCTGTGTTGTTCACTGTTTCCAGGACTCATCCAGCTGATTGTATTAAGCAGCTCATTTCCTTGTGCCTACAGACTGGAGCGTGTCTTTGCTGGCGCTCGCTAACATCAGGAGGAGGAGCCTACAAAAACTCACTGTCTCGGCGGAGCCTAGGCGGAGTGAGCAGAGTATTCTGTGCTGTTCACTGTTTTCCAGGACTAATCCAGCTGATTGTATTGTGCAGCTCTTTTCCTCGCGCCTACAGACTGGAGTCTGCCTTTGCTGGTGCTTGCTAACATCAGGAGGAGGAGCCTACAAAAAGTGACTGCTGAGGTGGAGTGAGCAGAGTGTTCTGTGTTGTTCACTGTTTCCAGGACTTATCCAGCTGATTGTATTGTGCAGCTCTTTTCCTCACGTCTACAGACTGGAGTCTGCGTTTGCTGGTGCTTGCTAACATCAGGAGGAGGAGCCTACAAAAACTGACTGCTGAGGCGGAGCTGAGGAGGAGTGATCAGAGTTTTCTGTGTTGTTCACTGTTTCCAGGACTCATCCAGCTGATTGTATTGTGCAGCTCTTTTCCTCGCGCCTACAGACTGGAGTCTGCCTTTGCTGGTGCTTGCTAACATCACGAGGAGGAGCCTACAAAAAGTGACTGCTGAGGTGGAGTGAGCAGAGTGTTCTGTGTTGTTCACTGTTTCCAGGACTTATCCAGCTGATTGTATTGTGCAGCTCTTTTCCTCGTGCCTACAGACTGGAGTATGTCTTTGCTGGCGCTCCCTAACATCAGGGGGAGGAGCCTACAAAAACGTACTGCCTCGGCAAAGCAGAGGCAGAGTGAGCAGTGTGTGCTGTGCTGTTCACTGTTTTTCAGGACGTATCCAGCTGATTGTATTGTGCATCTCTTTTCCTCGTGCCTACACACTGGAGTCTGCCTTTGCTGGTGCTTGCTAACATAAGGAGGAGGAGCCTACAAAAACTGACTGCTGAGGCAGAGCTGAGGCGGAGTGAGCAGAGTGTTCTCTGCTGTTCACTGTTTTCCAGGACTTATCCAGCTAATTGTATTGTGCAGCTCTTTTCCTAACGTCTACAGACTGGAGTCTGCGTTTGCTGGTGCTTGCTAACATCAGGAGGAGGAGCCTACAAAAACTGACTGCTGAGGCGGAGCTGAGGAGGAGTGATCAGAGTTTTCTGTGTTGTTCACTGTTTCCAGGACTCATCCAGCTGATTGTATTGTGCAGCTCTATTCCTCGTGCCTACAGACTGGAGTATGTCTTTGCTGGCGCTCCCTAACATCAGGGGGAGGAGCCTACAAAAACGTACTGCCTCGGCAAAGCAGAGGCAGAGTGAGCAGTGTGTGCTGTGCTGTTCACTGTTTTTCAGGACTTATCCAGCTGATTGTATTGTGCATCTCTTTTCCTCGTGCCTACACACTGGAGTCTGCCTTTGCTGGTGCTTGCTAACATCAGGAGGAGGAGCCTACAAAAACTGACTGCTGAGGCGGAGCTGAGGAGGAGTGATCAGAGTTTTCTGTGTTGTTCACTGTTTCCAGGACTCATCCAGCTGATTGTATTGTGCAGCTCTTTTCCTCGTGCCTACAGACTGGAGTATGTCTTTGCTGGCGCTCCCTAACATCAGGGGGAGGAGCCTACAAAAACGTACTGCCTCGGCAAAGCAGAGGCAGAGTGAGCAGTGTGTGCTGTGCTGTTCACTGTTTTCCAGGACTTATCCAGCTAATTGTATTGTGCAGCTCTTTTCCTCACGTCTACAGACTGGAGTCTGCGTTTGCTGGTGCTTGCTAACATCAGGAGGAGGAGCCTACAAAAACTGACTGCTGAGGCGGAGCTGAGGAGGAGTGATCAGAGTTTTCTGTGTTGTTCACTGTTTCCAGGACTCATCCAGCTGATTGTATTGTGCAGCTCTTTTCCTCGTGCCTACAGACTGGAGTATGTCTTTGCTGGCGCTCCCTAACATCAGAGGGAGGAGCCTACGAAAACGTACTGCCTCGGCAAAGCCGAGGCAGAGTGAGCAGTGTGTGCTGTGCTGTTCACTGTTTCCCGGGACTTATCCAGCTGATTGCATTGTGCAGCTCTTTTTCTCGCGCCTACAGACTGGAGTCTGCCTTTGCTGGTGCTTGCTAACATCAGGAGGAGGAGCCTACAAAAACTGACTGCTGAGGCGGAGTGTGCAGAGTGTTCTGTGCTGTTCACTGTTTTCCAGGACTTATCCAGCTGATTGTATTGTGCAGCTCTTTTCCTTGCGCCTACAGACTGGAGCTGCCTTTGCTGGTGCTTGCTAACATCAGGAGGAGGAGCCTACAGTGTTCTGTGCTGTTCACTGTTTTCCAGGATTTATCCAGCTGATTGTATTAAGCAGCTCATTTCTTCGTGCCTACAGACTGGATCGTGTCTTTGCTGGCGCTCGCTAACATCAGGAGGAGGAGCCTACAAAAATTCACTGTCTCGGCGGAGCCTAGGCGGAGTGAGCAGAGTATTCTGTGTTGTTCACTGTTTCCAGGACTTATCCAGCTAATTGTATTGTGCAGCTCTTTTCCTCGTGCCTACAGACTGGAGTATGTCTTTGCTGGCGCTCCCTAACATCAGGGGGAGGAGCCTACAAAAACGTACTGCCTCGGCAAAGCAGAGGCAGTGTGAGCAGTGTGTGCTGTGCTGTTCACTGTTTTTCAGGACTTATCCAGCTGATTGTATTGTGCATCTCTTTTCCTCGTGCCTACACACTGGAGTCTGCCTTTGCTGGTGCTTGCTAACATCAGGAGGAGGAGCCTACAAAAACTGACTGCTGAGGCGGAGCTGAGGCGGAGTGAGCAGAGTGTTCTGTGCTGTTCACTGTTTTCCAGGACTTATCCAGCTAATTGTATTGTGCAGCTCCTTTCCTCACGTCTACAGACTGGAGTCTGCGTTTGCTGGTGCTTGCTAACAACAGGAGGAGGAGCCTACAAAAACTGACTGCTGAGACAGAGCTGAGGAGGAGTGAGCAGAGTGTTCTGTGTTGTTCACTGTTTCCAGGACTTATCCAGCTGATTGTATTGTGCAGCTCTTTTCCTCGTGCCTACAGACTGGAGTATGTCTTTGCTGGCGCTCCCTAACATCAGAGGGAGGAGCCTAAAAAAACATACTGCCGCGGCAAAGCCGAGGCAGAATGAGCAGTGTGTGCTGTGCTGTTCACTGTTTTCCGGGACTTATCCAGCTGATTGTATTGTGCAGCTCTTTTTCTCACGCCTACAGACTGGAGTCTGTCTTTGCTTGCGCTCGCTAACATCTGGAGGAGAAGCCTACAAAATCTCACTGCCTCTTCGGGGCCCAGGCGGAGTAAGCAGAGTGTTCTGTGCTGTTCACTGTTTTCCAGGATGTATCCAGCTGATTGTATTAAGCAACTCTTTTCCTCGTGCCTACAGACTGGAGTCTGTCTTTGCTGGCGCTTGCTAACATCAGGTAGAGGAGCCTATAAAAGCTCAATGTCTCGGTGGAGCCTAGGCCGAGTGAGCAAAGTGTTCTGTGCTGTTCACTGTTTTCCAGGACTTATCCAGCTGATTGTATTGTGCATCTCTTTTCCTCGTGCCTACACACTGGAGTCTGCCTTTGCTGGTGCTTGCTAACATCAGGAGGAGGAGCCTACAAAAACTGACTGCTGAGCCGGAGCTGAGGCGGAGTGAGCAGAGTGTTCTGTGCTGTTCACTGTTTTCCAGGACTTATCCAGCTAATTGTATTGTGCAGCTCCTTTCCTCACGTCTACAGACTGGAGTCTGCGTTTGCTGGTGCTTGCTAACAACAGGAGGAGGAGCCTACAAAAACTGACTGCTGAGGCAGAGCTGAGGAGGAGTGAGCAGAGTGTTCTGTGTTGTTCACTGTTTCCAGGACTTATCCAGTTGATTGTATTGTGCAGCTCTTTTCCTCGTGCCTACAGACTGGAGTATGTCTTTGCTGGTGCTCCATAACATCAGAGGGAGGAGTCTACAAAAACGTACTGCCGCGGCAAAGCCGAGGCAGAATGAGCAGTGTGTGCTGTGCTGTTCACTGTTTTCCGGGACTTATCCAGCTGATTGTATTGTGCAGCTCTTTTTCTCACGCCTACAGACTGGAGTCTGTCTTTGCTTGCGCTCGCTAACATCTGGAGGAGAAGCCTACAAAATCTCACTGCCTCTTCGGGGCCCAGGCGGAGTAAGCAGAGTGTTCTGTGCTGTTCACTGTTTTCCAGGATGTATCCAGCTGATTGTATTAAGCAACTCTTTTCCTCGTGCCTACAGACTGGAGTCTGTCTTTGCTGGCGCTTGCTAACATCAGGTGGAGGAGCCTATAAAAGCTCAATGTCTCGGTGGAGCCTAGGCCGAGTGAGCAAAGTGTTCTGTGCTGTTCACTGTTTTCCAGGACTTATCCAGCTGATTGTATTGTGCAGCTCTTTTCCTCGTGCCTACACACTGGAGTCTGCCTTTGCTGGTGCTTGCTAACATCAGGAGGAGGAGCCTACAAAAACTGACTGCTGAGGCGGAGCTGAGGCGGAGTGAGCAGAGTGTTCTGTGCTGTTCACTGTTTTCCAGGACAAATCCAGCTGATTGTATTGTGCAGCTCTTTTCCTCGCGCCTACAGACTGGAGTCTGCCTTTGCTGGTGCTTGCTAACATCAGGAGGAGGGGAGCCTACAAAAACTGACTGCCGAGGCGGAGCCGAGGCAGAGTGAGCAGAGTGTTTTGTGCTGTTCACTATTTTCCAGGGTTTATCCCACTGATTGATATTAAGCAGATCTTTTCCTCGTGCCTACAGACTGGAGTCTCTCTTTGCTGGCGCTTGCTAACATCAGGTGGAGGAGCCTATAAAAGCTCAATGTCTCGGTGGAGCCTAGGCCGAGTGAGCAAAGTGTTCTGTGCTGTTCACTGTTTTCCAGGACTTATCCAGCTGATTGTATTGTGCATCTCTTTTCCTCGTGCCTACACACTGGAGTCTGCCTTTGCTGGTGCTTGCTAACATCAGGAGGAGGAGCCTACAAAAACTGACTGCTGAGCCGGAGCTGAGGCGGAGTGAGCAGAGTGTTCTGTGCTGTTCACTGTTTTCCAGGACTTATCCAGCTAATTGTATTGTGCAGCTCCTTTCCTCACGTCTACAGACTGGAGTCTGCGTTTGCTGGTGCTTGCTAACAACAGGAGGAGGAGCCTACAAAAACTGACTGCTGAGGCAGAGCTGAGGAGGAGTGAGCAGAGTGTTCTGTGTTGTTCACTGTTTCCAGGACTTATCCAGTTGATTGTATTGTGCAGCTCTTTTCCTCGTGCCTACAGACTGGAGTATGTCTTTGCTGGTGCTCCATAACATCAGAGGGAGGAGTCTACAAAAACGTACTGCCGCGGCAAAGCCGAGGCAGAATGAGCAGTGTGTGCTGTGCTGTTCACTGTTTTCCGGGACTTATCCAGCTGATTGTATTGTGCAGCTCTTTTTCTCACGCCTACAGACTGGAGTCTGTCTTTGCTTGCGCTCGCTAACATCTGGAGGAGAAGCCTACAAAATCTCACTGCCTCTTCGGGGCCCAGGCGGAGTAAGCAGAGTGTTCTGTGCTGTTCACTGTTTTCCAGGATGTATCCAGCTGATTGTATTAAGCAACTCTTTTCCTCGTGCCTACAGACTGGAGTCTGTCTTTGCTGGCGCTTGCTAACATCAGGTGGAGGAGCCTATAAAAGCTCAATGTCTCGGTGGAGCCTAGGCCGAGTGAGCAAAGTGTTCTGTGCTGTTCACTGTTTTCCAGGACTTATCCAGCTGATTGTATTGTGCAGCTCTTTTCCTCGTGCCTACACACTGGAGTCTGCCTTTGCTGGTGCTTGCTAACATCAGGAGGAGGAGCCTACAAAAACTGACTGCTGAGGCGGAGCTGAGGCGGAGTGAGCAGAGTGTTCTGTGCTGTTCACTGTTTTCCAGGACAAATCCAGCTGATTGTATTGTGCAGCTCTTTTCCTCGCGCCTACAGACTGGAGTCTGCCTTTGCTGGTGCTTGCTAACATCAGGAGGAGGGGAGCCTACAAAAACTGACTGCCGAGGCGGAGCCGAGGCAGAGTGAGCAGAGTGTTTTGTGCTGTTCACTATTTTCCAGGGTTTATCCCACTGATTGATATTAAGCAGATCTTTTCCTCGTGCCTACAGACTGGAGTCTCTCTTTGCTGGCGCTTGCTAACATCAGGTGGAGGAGCCTATAAAAGCTCAATGTCTCGGTGGAGCCTAGGCCGAGTGAGCACAGTGTTCTGTGCTGTTCACTGTTTTCCAGGAGTTATCCAGCTGATTGTATTGTGCAGCTCTTTTCCTCGTGCCTACACACTGGAGTCTGCCTTTGCTGGTGCTTGCTAACATCAGGAGGAGGAGTCTACAAAAACTGACTGCTGAGGCGGAGCTGAGGAGGAGTGAGCAGAGTGTTCTGTGTTGTTCACTGTTTCCAGACTTATCCAGCTGATTGTATTGTGCAGCTCTTTTCCTCGTGCCTATAGACTGGAGTCTGTCTTTGCTTGCGCTCGCTAACATCTGGAGGAGGAGCCTACAAAAACTCACTGCCTCGGCGGGGCCCCGGCGGAGTGAGCAGAGTGTTCTGTGCTGTTCACTGTTTTCCAGGATGTATCCAGCTGATTGTATTAAGCAGCTCTTTTCCTCGTGCCTACAGACTGGAGTCTGTCTTTGCTGGCGCTTGCTAACAACAGGTGGAGAAGCCTATAAAAGCTCAATGTCTCGGTGGAGTCTAGGCGGAGTGAGCAAAGTGTTCTGTGCCGTTCACTGTTTTCCAGGACTTATCCAGCTGATTGTATTGTGCAGCTCTTTTCTTCGTGCCTGCACACTGGAGTCTGTCTTTGCTGGTGCTCACTAACCTCAGGAGGAGGAGCCTACAAAATCTCACAGTCTCGTCAGAGCCGACGCAGAGTGAGCAGAGTGTTCTGTGCTGTTCACTGTTTTCCAAGACTTATCCAGCTGATTGTATTAAGCAGCTCTTTTCCTCGCGCCTACAGACTGGAGTCTGCCTTTGCTGGTGGCTTGCTAACATCAGGAGGAGGAGCCTACAAAAACTGACTGCCGAGGCGGGCCGAGGCGGAATGAGCAGAGTGTTCTGCGCTGTTCACTGTTTTCCAGGATTTATCCAGCTGATTGTATTAAGCTGCTCTTTTCCTCATGCCTACAGACTGGAGTCTGTCTTTGCTGGTGCTCGCTAACCTCAGGAGGAGGAGCCTACAAAAACTCCCAGTCTCAGCAGAGCCGAGGCGGAGTGAACAGAGTGTTCTGTGCTGTTCACTGTTTTCCAAGACTTATCCAGCTGTTCGTGTTGTGCAGCTCTTTTCCTCGCGCCTACAGACTGGAGTCTGCCTTTGCGGGTGCTTGCTAATATCAGGAGGAGGAGCCTACAAAAACTGACTGCTGAGGGAGAATCGAGTTGGAGTGAGCAGAGTGTTCTACGCTGTTCACTGTTTTCCACACTTATCCAGCTGATTGTATTGTGCAGCTCTTTTCCTTGCACCTACAGACTGGAGTCTGCCTTTGCTGGTGCTTGCTAACATCAGGAGGAGGAGCCTATAAAAAGTGACTGCTGAGGCGGAGCTGAGGCGGCGTGAGCAGAGTGTTCTGTGGTGTTCACTGTTTTCTAGGACTTATCCAGCAGGTTGTATTGTGCAGCTCTTTTCCTCGCACCTATAGACAGGAGTCTGCCTATGCTGGCGCTCGCTAACATCAGGAGGAGGAGCCTACAAGAACTCACTGACTCGGCAAACCCGAGGCTGAGTGAACAGAGTGTTCTGTGCTGTTCACTGCTTTCCAGGATTTATCCAGCTGATTGTATTGTGCAGCTCTTTTCCTCGCACCTGCAGACTGTAGTCTGTCTTTGCTGGCGCTCGCTAACATCAGGAGGAGGAGCCTACAAAAACTCACAGTCTCAGCAGAGCCGAGGCGGAGTGAACAGAGTGTTCTGTGCTGTTCACTGTTTTCCAAGACTTATCCAGCTGTTTGTAGGCAGACTCCAGTCTGTAGGCTTTTCCTCGCGCCTACAGACTGGAGTCTGCCTTTGCTGGTGCTTGCTAACATCAGGAGAAGGAGCCTACAAAAACTGACTGCCGAGGCGGAGCCGAGGCAGAGTGAGCAGAGTGTTTTGTGCTGTTCACTGTTTTCCAGGACTTATCCAGCTGATTGTATTGTGCAGCTTTTTTCCTCGCGCCTACGGACTGGAGTCTGCCTTTGCTGGTGCTTGCTAACATCAGGAAGAGGAGCCTACAAAAAACTGACTGCTGAGGAAGAGCTGAGGAGGAGTGAGCAGAGTGTTCTGTGTTGTTCACTGTTTCCAGGACTTATCCAGCTGATTGTATTGTGCAGCTCTTTTCCTCGTGCCTACAGACTGGAGTCTGTCTTTGCTTGCGCTCGCTAATAACTGGAGGAGGAGCCTACAAAAACTGACTGCCTCGGCGGGGCCCAGGCGGAGTGAGCAGAGTGTTCTGTGCTGTTCACTGTTTTCCAGGATGTATCCAGCTGATTGTATTAAGCAGCTCTTTTCCTCGTGCCTACAGACTGGAGTCTGTCTTTGCTGGCGCTTGCTAACAACAGGTGGAGGAGCCTATAAAAGCTCAATGTCTCGGTGGAGCCTAGGCAGAGTGAGCAAAGTGTTCTGTGCTGTTCACTGTTTTCCAGGATTTATCCAGCTGATTGTATTGTGCAGCTCTTTTCCTCGTGCCTACACACTGGAGTCTGCCTTTGCTGATGCTTGCTAACATCAGGAGGAGGAGCCTACAAAAACTGACTGCTGAGGCGGAGCTGAGGCGGAGTGAGCAGAGTGTTCTGTGCTTTTCACAGTTTTCCAGGACTTATCCAGCTGATTGTATTGTGCAGCTCTTTTTCTCGCACCTATAGACTGGAGTCTGTCTATGCTAGCGCTCGCTAACATCTGGAGGAGAACCCTACAAAAACACACTATCTCGGCAGGGCCGAGGCAGGGTGAGCAGAGTTTTCTGTGCTGTTCACTGTTTTCCAGGGTTTATCCCACTGATTGTATTAAGCAGCTCTTTTCCTCGTGCCTACAGACTGGAGTCTGTCTTTGCTGGAGCTCGCTAACATCAGGAGGAGGAGCCTACAAAAACTCACTGCCTCGGCGGAGTGAGCAGAGTGTTCTGTGGTGAGGTGCGAGTGCACCAACTCGCTTTCATCATCGCTTCCAGCCATGGCCAAAAAGCCGGGAAGAAAAGAACTGTTGGATAGCGGAGTTCCTGTGGAGAGAGTCTCCAGTATGCGCAGTTTCCGGCTCCCGCTAAAATGCTCTGCTGCTGCTTCAGATGATGTCAGTACCAACGTCTCACAGGACGCTGACGATGATTATACGACTGGCCAGGAAGATGCGAATAAAGGTAGGATGGGTGATACCATTATCTCAATCCCATCTACTCCCACACTCGATTTCCTGCTACCCGCAGAGTCAGCAGGGGCAGAGGCTCTGGGAATCGGAAAACTGCCAATTTCTCAGCCCTCAGAGGCAGCATCTCAGCGGGTAATAGAGCAGTCAACAATTGCAAGGGATGGCAGTTTGCTAAATAGTCCATTAGCGCTGCCCCCCCACACCTTTCTCCAGGACGAAGCGAGTATCTCCATAAGTATTGGGAGGGTTCATTCTGCTGTTCCGCGGGGAGGGGCAATACGGACCTTAGAAAATGAGCAATCGGATGGAAACTTTACCCTGTCTACGTGCAACATCAACTCTTTACTAAATCAGGCAAACAAATCTCCCCCCCAGACTTTACCTTTCCTTTCAGTGGCAGAGTTTGTTGCAGTCTCCACCACTGACCAACACACGTGCCAGGTCACGCTGTGTCGGCCAAAGCGCCTGGCCTTGTTTGTCCTTTTCTCCTAACACAACACAGAACCTACAGGTGACCTCTTCTGTGTTAGATCAATCTCAGTCACCAAACGCCTTATCCCGTTTAAAATGGAAATGAAAGAAACCTCAGGCATCGAAAAAACTACTCACAGGTAATAACATTCTTCAAACCGTGGGCCCCAAATTGAAAATCACTGATCAAAGGAACACATTTATGTACATAAAACTACCGAAGGAGGCAACAGGGACATCTTCGGTTTCAGCGGACCTTGATCTGACTGACGCTGAACTGTTAGAAAGTTTGGGCAAAGAACCCATTTGCTACTAACCAGTGATATCGGCCTCTCAATTACTGGAGAAACTGGCCCCTTCTAAAGGTTGGACTGAAGGGGGAAATAACCTAGAAACCCCACCACTGAAACGGGATAGACTTCTCCCATCCTCTGGTCGGTCCCCATCTCCTTCCACTCCCAAGACCCTGTTAGACCAATCTAACCTGATTGAGTCATCTATACAGGGATCCTCTGGGTTAGGGGGACCCACGGCCCTGACTGGAAATACCTCCAATGAAATAATCTCTTCAGAAGGATTGACGTCTGAGTCACTAGTAGTCGGGGGTCTAGACACTCAAGTCCCTCGATCAGGAGATGTCTCCGCAACCACTGTGTTTGAAGATCGTCAAGAGGCAGTCTATATTGTGGAGACCAGTCCTCAAGTCTCCAGTGAAAACACTTTGGAGTTTGAACCTAATCTAAAGTCACCAATACCAAAGTCACCAATACCCATAGCTGCTCCTATGGACAATGCTCAACCTCAAGATTCAAGAAGACTACCTCATGGTGCCACTGGCCAACCTAAATCACTTAAGCAGGATCCTTTTGCACAGATGTCAGTAGTTACAATAGCAATGGCCCCCTTTATGAAACTGCATGAAGATATACATGAGACCATGGTTGATCATACAACTCTTTTGGCCATGCTTCACACCAAGCTGATTTTTCTGGATGGCTTTATAACAGCTAAAGAGGAACTCTGTACTGCAGGGGTCTCCGAAGGCAAACCGGTAGACCAGTGTTCCACCCTACGAGTTGAGGAACAACCATCAGAAATTCCCCCTGTTACCGGTAACCCCCTGAGAAAATCCTTAGATCCTGTGGGACCTGGCCCCGCAATCCTACTAAATGACCCGACGATGTATAGAGAGCCTGATGAAGGGGACGGAATTCCAGCTAGCTGTCCCTCTGCAGATTTATCTACTCTAGGCTCATTACCCCAGAAAGATCAGAGGGGACACGTCGTGATTGAAGGGGTTGTGCCTATCAAGCACAACCCTGTTTCATTCACTGATGACCAGAGCTATACCTTATTCACAAGGCGAACAAAAACCATCTCAACAAGTGATGGGTGCTTTACCTTGAGACAATGGAGGTCAAGCCCTAATAAGCTCTTCAAAAACTCTGGGCAGCAGGATAAATCCTGTGTCATGGGGAACATTACGAAAGAGCCCGGAAGGAAACCTAACATCAAGCCTATGATGGCTACTAGGGCAAAACCCCCACTCTTAGGACACAATCAGGAGTCGACATCAAAGGATCTCTTGGAGCTCTCGGTCTACTCAGTGGAAAGTAATGACAATGCCAAGAAGCCACAGTCAGCCACTGGGCGGTCCTCAAGAGAGGAATCTCAGGGGCCCATGCAATGTGTCAGGCAAAATACTCCACGGGTCAAAGTGAGGCACTCTATCTCCAGTGAGTCCTCACCCCAAAGACGGCCTAAAACTAAGGTCAGAAGGAAGATCTAAAGTAACCTATACCGAAAATTCTCTTCCTTCTGGTCGAAGGGAACAGACTTTGTCGCAGGACAACCAATGGGCAAATTGTCAACAGCCTTCGGCAGCTTATGATCAGACAACAAAGGCAGGAAATTCTAATCTTAAAGCCCGCCAATTTAAATTTCACTTCTCTCCAAAGAGAACATATGGAGACTTAAAATCCAGAAAATACTACTCAAGGGCAGTTGACCAGCCCTCTACGAGTATGAAAGACTACTACAAATGTCTTAAATTGGAGAGAGTGAAGGGTGAGGACGATGGCTTTATTCTGAATCACAAGGCGGTGGTTGGTCTTTGCAACTTGATACCGAAACTAAAGCATCTTTCTATTAAGAACTTTGCAAGAATTGAATTTAGACAAAAGCATAGAGCCAACATCATTCCCTTGCACCTGAACTCATTGTCAACTAAAAACCTTCTCTTAAGCGCATCCCATAAACTTCTAACGTTGGGATTTGGCATCTCAGAACTTGCTCAAAGACCTTCATTTAAGGGATCTTGTATGAAAGCAGCGAATAAACTTGGACCGTCAAAATCAACTCACGAGGGGCCCTTTGCAACTCTGGACCTGAGCACTAAAGAACATCTGGATGTTACATCTGGGGACTCCTGTGCTCCCAAGAAGAATTTGAAAGGCTCAAGAACTGAGGCAAATCTGTCAGATCGGCCCTGTGCCAAGTTAACTTTGACGATAAACAAGGAGACATCCAACCATCAATTGGTAACATCGAGCGACAAGCAGGTGCCTAGCGAATTACCATTCTCAGAGGATCCTTGGGCCTGGCTACCACGAGCCCTGGCTATAAAGAAAAGGAACTAGCTAAGGTTGGACAAAACCAGGATCCCAAACCAACATATCCTCATTTCCTGGAATACAAGAGGGTTTTCCCACCTGTCCCGAACGGACAGTATCCCAT
Source organism: Ambystoma mexicanum (assembly GCF_040938575.1). Lineage (NCBI taxonomy): Eukaryota > Metazoa > Chordata > Amphibia > Caudata > Ambystomatidae > Ambystoma > Ambystoma mexicanum. Next base: position 840,483,458 of record NC_090933.1, on the reverse strand, counting down.
GGTCGAATTTCGACACCGTCTGCTTACAGGAGACTTGGTTGTCAAGGGTACCTTCCTTGGATGGGTTTACAGTCTTGATTAATCCTGCAATCAGCGAACTGTTCGGAAGACCGAAGGCAGGCATCTTTACACTTATTAGTGTAAAGGCTGGTTTAGAGATCATTAAATCTGAAAACCTGTCCCCGTACATCCAGCTCACAGTGTTAAAGGAAGTGATACCGTCTGCGACCAAGTGGATAAGTACTACCAACAATTAAGCAATAATCATAATCTACTGGAACAATGCTGATGTTGACCCAATGGGTATGTTGGACAAGATTGCCGAAGCCACTGATAAGGCTCTCACCTTCGATATTCCATCCATCATTATATGTGGAGATTTTAACATGCCATCCGAGGCCTTCCTCGCAAGTCCCATAGTAAAAATGTCTCCTTTGATCCCAAACAGGAAAACCAACCTCTGGAGTTTCTTTGTGAAAAATAGGGATCAGCACATGGCCAATGGCCATTTTGAATTGGACAGTGTCTGCCACCCAACGTGGAAAAGGGGCAATCAGAAATCAATTCTTGACTACATCTTCATCTCGAGAGACTTGGAGTCTCAGATATCAAGTTTTGAAGTCACAGAGTCAGACAAAAGTGACCATAACTGGCTAAAACTATCTTGGAGAGCCCATCATGTATCCTGCCACTCTACCCTTGGTATACAGGTCTCGGCTGTGCATGGACGCAGGCAAACTTGATCAGTTTGCAACAAACTTCCATAAAACGTTCGGTCTATCCAGGATATTTAATGCATCTGCGTTGGCTGATTATACACAACTGCTGCCCAGCTCTAAAATGAAGATCGCTCATGGTCAGGTCCGACCGGATCAACAACACCAACATTACTATTACTTAGTCCTGAAAAGGAAAGGAATGAGGAAAGCCATTCGTGCGATAAGACCTCTATCGTCTAGGGATCAGGCCGACCAAATAAAAGCAATTAAATCGAGATACAGATCATGGTGCAAATCGCACAAAGCATTACTCTGGCAAAATGATTTGGAAGGCATCATGATAACCTTAAAGGACAAATCATCAGCGCGCTTGTGGCCCCATTTAAAATCCCCTTGGGCCACACAACATCTGCAAGCCAGTGGAGTGCTAGAAAGCACCTGGGTAAATTATTACTCCAAGCTCTTCGAGGTCCCAACTAATGTGGGGCTAATAAATCAAACATCTCGAATGGTCTGGTCCCTACCTTGCAAAATCAAAGATCTGATTAAAACATGAAACTTCTCAAGAGCACAAGGGCGGGATGGGATCTCAAATAAAACACTGAAAGAACATCCTGAACTATGGGCTAGGATAATGGACATATCTTTAAAACTGCTGAGGAATAAGCAGATACTGAAGTCCTGAAAAAAGGCCTATATTATCCCAATCTTTCAAAATGGAGGGAGGACCGACCCAGCAAACTACAGGCCCTCCTAGATGCCATGGGGAAGGTTTATGAATCTATACTGTTGAAACGACTGACCAAATGGCTGGAGCATTTCGGCTTACAATATCCTTTTCAAGCACGATTCACCAAAGGTCTTGGGGCGGTCCCCCCGGCATTTATCATAGCGATGCTTGAAGCCAAAGTTCTGAATTCAAATATGAAAATACATCTGGCATTTGTGGACTTTAGTAAAGCATTTGATAGCATCAGCAGAGACAACCTCTGGCCCAAATTAAGAGCAAAAAGTTTCCCAAAGACCTATCGGAGCAAATCAAGGGCCTTCACACTGAAACCTCTGTTAGAATTCACTTTTAAACATCTGGTAAATTGAGTGCAGAAATACCAACATTCAGAGGAGTCAATCAGGGCTGTGCCTTAGCCCCAGCATTGTATAACTTTTACATCTCAGACCTGGACATCCATATGGCTAAGATCCGTCGTTTCTCACCAAGGTTGGGCAACACGTTTATCACCCACTTGCACTACGCCGATGATCTAGTCCTACTGGACTGTACCGAAATAGGCTTGCAGCGTCAGCTAACAGGCCTTCATAACTATGCGGTGGCTAACAACTTACAGATAAACATCGCAAAGACAAAAATTCTAACTCTCAAAAAAGGACAGTCAGGAATAACACTAAAGAAATTCACCTGGCATCTGGACAAGGAAGAGGTCCTAAAGGTTCAGTCTTTCAAATACTTGGGCATTATCATCTCCCCGAGTAAAAGAGAAGTGGAAGCACTAGAACATCTGACTCAAAAGGTTTGTATCCTCACAAGCCAAGCACTGATAATTATGAGTAAGTTCTGCAAGTTTTCGCAGATGCCAATTATAGAGTTCTATAAGTCCAAGGTAATTCCAACAATTACCTACGGGTAGGAAGCCTTAATGAACATCCCAGATGAATGGTGGCCATGGTTTGAAGGTACATTTTGGAAGAAAGTATTGAGAATGCCATTTTCTACCCAAATACAAGTGATTAGGAAAGAGTTGGGCTTAAATTCACTCTTGATGGAAGCCCAATGGAGAGAAATGTCCTTTTATGGAAAATGTCTGTCCTCGCCAGCGGTACCAATGATGAAAGCTATACAGGAGGAACTCCAAAGAAGATTGAACCCATAGATTAACAACTGGGAAACTGACTTTATTGAGTTGAAAAAAATCCTCTGAAACCCAAACTGATGACCTTTTATATTTGCCAGCATCGGTGAAAAAGAAACTCAGACTCAATGACTGGATAAAAACACATGAAGAGATAACACACCTAACCCTTTATCAAGACCTGGCAATTGAACACAGGAAAAGGGGGGCTCCACATTCGTACATCATTAAATGTCCAGACCCAGAAGTTAGACGTAGGTTTATGAAAATTCGTTTCAACCAGTGCTTAACAGGAGAGATTGTTGCAATAAGAGACCAGCCCAAGGAAGTAACAACTGGCTGTAGGTTCTGTTTGGAAAAAAGATTGTAAAGAAACCCTGAAACATCTTTTTGTAGTGTGTCTTTTTTTTTACCAAGCAAAGGACTCTCTAGTTTGGACGCATTCTGGAGAATCAACAAACAATATCTAGAGAAACATGGTGGACATACCTGTTGGCAGGCCATAAAATTACTTTGGAAAAGGAACTGGAAAACAAAAGGGGCTTAGTGAAGGAACATACGCCGCCTCCTTCAAGCCTTACACCTGGTTTGACGGGCATTGGAGAAATCCCCAGTGATCTGGCTTAAATTCTGTTTGAACATTTTCATGCGATTGGCTGGAGGCCTTAGTGCTATTTGTCACTAGCAATGTTATGTCTGGCTTTGCTAAAAATTATCTGTAAACTACATAGATATAAATAAAAAAGGAAATCTAAAAAAAATTCAAAGTGACTGTCATTTTGTGTGATGCATACATGTGACCTTTATGGATGAGAAACATGTCATCAGAATGCATGCCTACATTTTGATACAGAGTCTACATGGTTGTATCTGTGGTGTCACGTGTCCGGACGGACAGAGTCACGTGACACAGCGCGCGAAGAATAGAAATAAAGGTATCACCGGAACTGGCGGGGTAACGCCAGTCCGGGTTTAAGCAACCAAGAAAGTGGTCGCGTCTTGTGTACTGCGCCGCCCCCTCACACCGCGTATCAGCGCGAGCATCGACCCGAGGCCCTGCCTCTGCCTCGTACATCCGCACGTGCCCCCGCGGATGAGAACATCACACTGGCGACGAGGCGGTAAGTGGTTCGCGAGCCCCGAGATCAAAGGGAGCTATCGCATCCACGGACCCGCTCCCTAGGAAAACCACGAGGCCGGTAAGCGCCGACGCCGGCCCCACCGTTTTCGTCAGAATCCACCCGCATCAGCTGCGAACGAAAGCAACGTTTCGAGCTCCGGCAGCTGAAACAAGCCATCAGCAGCACCCACATCACATGTGAGGTGCAAAAAGCCCACGCATCACACGCGGCCTGCCCTGCCATCATACGCGGCCCACCCTGCCGACAACGCCGCACGTGGGACCACGCGCCTTTGCAAACACAAGGCCCAACAGCAACAGCACGGCGAACAGCAGCACGGCGCTGCAACATTGCGCAGCATAGCATGTCAGACCCGACATCTAGCCCAACAGGGGCCGGCACTTGGTCTTCGTAAAGGAGGAGCATCACTGACGAGCGCACTGACCCCACGCTAACTACCTTCATGCCGCCATTCGACCCTTTCACCAACGGAGCGGCCATCAGGTGGGAAATATGGCTACAGCAGTTTGAGATGCACCTAGATGCCAGAGACATCACTATACCCAAAAAGATGCGTACCTTTCTCCTACTCAATATAGGACCTGCCGCCCTGCGCCTATTCAACGCCACGCCAAACCGCGGAAGCGACGCCAACTACGCCGCAGCAAAAGCCGCACTCACCAACATGTTCAAACCAGACCTCAACCCGGACTACGAGCGTTTCCATTTCTGCATGGCGAGACAACGAGAAAAAGAAACAGTGGACAAATTTCACGCCCGCCTTCGCGAAATGGCTGTAGGCTGTGAATTCCCAGACGAGGAGTTCGCCATCCGCCTCCAAATCATCAATGGAATTTCTTCCGAAAAACTGAGGAGAGCGATACTCTCGGAGAAAAATGTATGACTATCCCGCATCCTCGAGATGGCGCGACTCTGCGAACAAACAGAGGACCAGGTAGCAGTAATGGAAGCAGCCATCCAGAAACTACCGCTGGACGACCCTGGACCTGCGGAAGACGTAGCAGCCATCTCCCGACAACACGACACTCGCCCAAAACAGTACCGGAGACCTCACTCATCACAGGGATGAGATCAAACCTGCAAATGGTGTGGAGGCCCATGGCACAAAGGCGAATCCTGCCCGGCGTGGGGATCCACGTGCAGGAAATGTAACCGGTTGAATCACTATGCCGCAGTCTGCCTGAACCCGCCGGGCAAGAGTGACAAGGACCCAGACTCACGGCCTACACGGGAACCGCGAAGGAGATTCGCGCCCAGAGGACCCCACCAACAAACGCGAAAAGGAAAAGCCAGAGCAGTCGATGAATCGCAAAGATCACCAACCACGAGTGACAGCGACGAAAGCGACAGCGACTCCTCTCCTGAAAGGCAATGCAAAGAGAAGAAGAAAAAAGGGAAGAAGCGAGTACACCGAATACATCTAATATCAGCGGTCGACCCACGGAAGTCACGACGGAAGAGGAGACCATCATGCACAGTCCTCTCCAACGGAGACCCACTGAAAGTGATCATCGACACGGGCGCTACAGTAAACGTCATGCCCGTGACAGAGTTCAACAGACTCAACCCCAGACCAGAACTCCTCAAGAAGAAAGTCAGGCTATACGCCTATGGATCTAAGAAACCCCTGCCATTACAAGGGTCGTTTAAGTCGGACTTTGCTCACAATAACGCCAACTCATCACAGTATCCATGAGAGGGAGCAGAAATCCACAGTTAATGCTGAAGTGATTATTTTGAGAGTCATCAGAAAATCACAGTGATTGGCTCCAGCATGATACAGAAACATATCTTGAGAGGATGATGATTATAGACACTGAATACAATTGAGTTACATGAACACGTGATTTTCCGGTGCACAAACATACAATCTGCATGTCTGGCTTGATTGACAAACATGGTTGTGTTTTTTTTGTGAGGGAACATGAAATCAAAATCACTGGTTTATGCATGATTGAACAAACACAAAATCCCACTGAAGGGATTGAGTAGATGCCTCTTACATTAAGAGGGTAATTTTCTATGCCCTGGAGTTCGAATGTGAAAGTAGAAACAAGGATGGACACTTTTACACCTCAGTGCAGGGCATTTTTTACACATTTGGAGATGGAGTAGGATTTAGAAGCCGAAACAATGTATCTGCCGTGCATTTCTCCTTGACTTCAAAGGACATATGGTGTTATGCCTGTATGACTTTTTTTTGCAGGCATAAAATGAATACATCTCTATCGAAGCTGCCTGCTTTAGCTAGTGCTAAAAGCAGGTTCATGCCATAGGAATCCACTGTAAGAGCCATCTGCAAAGCGTAAATTGCAGACAGCATTTACATGTTTTACAAAGAAGAGAGTAAAAGTAAGGCATAAAGGCGGTTTTGTCTGTTTTTGAAATGTACATGTTCACTCAGCTTTGCAAATGCTCAACATTTCATTCAAGGGACCTATCAGCATTTATTTAAAAAAAAAAATGTAATCTTTGTTTATTGAGGGGAACAATTCACAGCAAGACAGTTCTCATAAACAGTACAGTATAGCATCTGTATAATATCGACAGTGGCATATATCAGTGGCAGTAAGACAGGTATCGTCACATAAGGCGACGGGGTAGGTGTTACATCGGACATCAAATCACATAGATACAAACGTAGTAGAGACCATGTATCTTTAGGATGACAGGGTGTCGGGACTGATAAAACAAAGAGTTCCTCGTCATCGTTCACCATACACAAGTCTTTCAGGAAATTGGATCGGGTAGGCCCTGCAGTGGATTTCCAGCATTTAAGGATGCAGCGCTTGGCAATAATACATGAGATGTTAAATAGTCTCCTTGTGGTCTCCTTCACCTTCCCAATGTCACCAAGCAGGTATTTTAGGGGGGATAGGTCGGCTGGGATCGCCGTTATCTCCTCAAGGAGCTCAGCCACTTCTCGCCAAAGGTTCGCGATAACAGGGCACAACCAGTACATATGATATGCCCCAGCATCAGGAGCGCCGCATTTCAAACATGTCCCTGTGGGTATACACGCATTTCGCCGACCTATTTTTGGTCGTGGTACTTTTCATTGCCGGATTTTACATCGCCAGAAACCCTGTTTTTTATTTTTTATTTTGGGGGGTGTTTTCTTGGGGTTGGGGTATTATTATAATAGTAAGGGTGGGGAGTGGGGGGGAACCCCCCAGAATAAACCCCCCGCCCAAAAACAGCATTTCTGGCAAAGCAAAATCCAGCGATTAAAAGTACCACAACCAAAAATAGGTCGGCGAAATCACGTAGGACCGTCCCTGTGCAACCCTCCACAAACTTAGCCAATCTAGCAGGGGAGTAATGTAGCTGGTTCAGTATTTTAAATTGGATCAGTCGGAGTCCAGATTTCATGGAGACCGATTTGGTGAGTTGACAATATCGGGCCCATCTCACATCATCGATCTGAGTACCCACATCCCGCTCCCAGGTTTCTCTGATAGTGTTTCGTGAGGGGGAGTGTGATTGCACCAGGGTGTATAGCGACGGGATTCCTTTGCCATGACCGTCCGTCGTCACCATTGCTCTGATACACTCATGTGCCTGGGTTTCTACCGGGAATGAGGGCCATTTGGCGGCAAAAGTGGTTTTCATACGATAGTATTGGAGACGTTTAAGCTGACCCCCTCCAACCGCCCCCATGAAATCTGCAAGTTCACAGAACGTGCCATCAGGGAACATATCTCGTAACCTGAAGAGTCTATTCGGGTCCCAGGTCCGCTGAAGGGCCCTGTCGAAGGTCGGGAAAACACTGGAGAAGTTCCACAGGGGTACATCTGGGTCATAGGGGACTTCCAGGCCAATCCTTTTATAGACCCTGGACCACGCCCGTGTAGTGACGTATACCGGATCAAAAGGGCAGTTGTTGCTATAGGTGAGGTTCAAAAGGACCAAACTTATATCATTAGGGCGGACTGCGTGCTTTTCGAGAAGAATGTGTGGGGCAGTGTCCTCGGGGTCAAACCAATGTTTTATGAATTGTGCCTGTGCTGCTATGCAATACAATTCAAAATCAGGGGCCGCAATACCACCCTGTGAGTATGGCTCCACCATTTTATCCCACCACAACCTAGCAGTTTTACAATTCCAAATAAAGGAAGATGCCAGTGACCTAAGTTTGACAAAAAAGGGTTTACCGGGCCATATCGGGATGTTATTGAAGAGGTACACGAGTTTGGGTAATACAGCCATTTTAAGTAGGGCCACTCGGCCGTACAGGGACAGGGGGAGGTTAGCCCATAGGTGGAGCTTGGTCGAATGGGTGAGAAGCAGTTTGCCGTGATTGTGTGAGTACAGCAGTTGTCTATCTTTAGCCACCATTATGCCCAGGTATCTCACCAGCGTGGGGGCAGGCTTAAACCCTGTGATGCAAGATAGGCCACCCGTATTAGGGGTCAAAGGAAAGATTTTGGATTTGGGGACATTGATTTTGTATCCCGAGTATTCCGAGAACTTGTGTATGTCAGCCATAATGTGTTGCACATTCTCATGTGGGTCCCGGACATACAACAGGGTATCGTCTGCATACAGAGATAAGATCTGGGGAGGGCCAGTCATCCTGAGTACTCTATGCGAGTGGTGTTGACGAATGTATTCCGCCATTGGTTCAATAGTGAGGGCAAACAGAATGGGGGAAAATGGGCATCCCTGCCTGGTCCCCCTGTGCAGATGGAAAGAAGGGTACAGGGTGTTATTGGTTAGGACCTTGGTGGATGGTTGAGTATATAGCAGCAAACGCATTTAATAAAATACGGCCCAAGTCCAAACCTCTCAAGTACAAGGAAGAGGTATGTCCAGGAGACGGAATCAAAGGACTTTTCGGCATCGAGGGCCACTACGGCCGCCCTAGCCTCGCCAGCACATTGAACAGTCGTCGAAGGTTTAAAGCCGTGGATCTAGTTGGTATGAAGCCGGCCTGATCAGGGTGGACCAGGATTGGCATGTATGGAAGGAGCCTGGTGGCCAGTACTTTAGCGAAGATTTTCGCATCAGTATTGATTAGGGAGAGGGGCCTGTAAGAGGCCATCTCCTGTGCTGGTCTACGTGGCTTCGAGCCAATAAGCCTTGGAATTCCTTGTACAGTTCGGCAGTCAGACCATCTGAGCCAGGGGCGCGGCCAGCAGATAAAGATTTTATGGCCTCGTTTAGTTCTTCAATACTCACGGGTTGATCTAAAATGTTTCGTGTGGTTCCAGTGATTGTTGGGAGATCAAGGGAATCTAGATATCTGAACGTGTCTTCCCTGGTTTTAACATCGTGATCAGAGTATAAAATGGAGTAAAAATCAGCAAAAGTAGCGTTGATATCGCATTCTTTATTGACCGTGACCCCAGCTGGATTCTGAATACTAGCGATTGGATTAGGGTGCCTATCTGTTTTAAAAATGTTGGCAAGAAATCTCCCCACCCTATTGCTCTCCCCGTATCTGCGGGCCTTAGCCGGGGCAGCCATTTACAGAACTTCCCTATTGGCTAGTTCATGAAAGTCCATGAGGGAAGCGTGTATCTTAGACAGGGTTTCTTTGTTCAATGTGGCACTATATTCCGTCTGTAGTGCATCTATTGCGGCTTCAGTTACACCCAGTTCCCTCCTCACCGCTCTCAGCATACCTGTAGATTTACCCAATATAGTACCCCGGACCCAAACATTGAATGCCTCCCACAGGGTAGTATAGGTGCTCACAGAACCCTCGTTCAACTCCAAAAACTCCTCGATTTCAGTATGTAAAGCCTCAGAGATATTGGGGTCCCTAAGGATTGCAGAGGGCATCCTCCACCTTCTAGCCGGAGGTGGGGAGTCACCCAGGCTGATGTTCAGTGTTATTGGCAAGTAGTCCGAGAGCGTGCGGGGGGTGTATTGCACAGTCATCGATCTCAGCGGAGAGGGACGATCTAATAAACCAATAATCTATACGGGAGTGGGAGTTGTGAACAGATGAGTAGAAAGTGAATTTCTTCTCAAGTGGATGTAGCGTGCGCCATGCGTCAATTATGTTAGTCTGTTCCATCATCTGTTTAATGGCAAGAGCTGCTTTGGCCGAGCCCTGGGGGACGTGGATGAGCGGTCCAAGGAGTGATCAAGGATCATATTGAAATCTCTGCCCCATATTATTTGCACCTCAGTCGATGTGGATATCATGTCGAGGATTGCACTATAAAATAGCGGGTCATCGATATTAGGGCCATATGTATTTATCAACAGGATTTGCCGTCCCGCCGCCTCCCCCCATACCAACACGTATCTACCCAAAGGGTCTATCTTACTAGCAAGATACCTGAAGCACATCTTGGAGTGTATAAGCGTCAGGACTTCCCTGTATTGTGTTGAATATTCTTTGAAGTACCTATGAGGGCCTCACCGTGGAAGGAATTTATTGTTGATGCTCCCCATCGCATGTGTCTCCTGTATCAAAAGGATATGGGGATCATGGCGTGTAATGTATGCAGCAATTTTCCTTGCCTTGACTGGGTTGTTGAGACCCTGAATGTTCCAAGAGAGTAGTCGAATGTTCAACCCACCTTTAGCCTGCGCCATAGCTGCCTATCAAAGAGGGCATTTGCCAAGCATGGCGACACTGTCTCAAGTTTTGGAAGAGTCTCGCTGAAGAACAGTCCCCTGGTTTTAACTTTATAACATCCCCAACCATGCCCAGCAGAACACCAGGGCAAACTCTTACCCGTTTCCCCTTCCAATCCCCCACCCGCATCATCAACCCCAACCCGATGATGTATCCCATCAACCATAACTTGGGAAGTCTCCTGGGGGTGTGAGCTGTACTCACGTGACTGAACACCATGTGGGGGGGGCTCACGGCCCTACAACAATATATGGTGGACAGGGCCACCTCGCCGTTGACGGGTTATCAAACTTGTGGTAAGGAAGTGTAGAGCAAGTCCCTTCAGCCAGCGTGGTCCTCCTGTTCTGGCACCTGCCGGGCCGGCAGGTTATGGTTAGCTTCCCGGTTCCCCGGGGGAAGGGAGATTGAGGCCTCGACATACATCATGGCCTCCGTAGGATTGTCGAAAAAGTGTGCGTGGCCTCCGTGTTGGATGCACATTTTAGCCGGGAAGACAAGCGCATATGGGATCTGGCGCAGTCTCAGCTGTCTCTTGACCGGTTCGTAGGATCTTCTCAGTGTCTGCACATTGGTCGAAAAGTCCGGATATATGTGTATCCTGTTTTCTTTGTAATACAGAGATCCTTTTTCTCTGGAAAGCCTCAGGATAGCGTCTCTATCTCTATAATTCAGAAGTCGGGCAATGATCGTGCGGGGCGGCGCTCCAGGCTTAGGAGGGGAGGCCAGGGTGCGATGGGCCTGCTCCACAAGGAAATGATCGGAGAAAGCATCAGGGCCCAGGAGGGATTTCAGGAGGTCTTCCACATGGCGCTCCATGGAGCCCTTACCAAAGGATTTGGCTACTCCTACCAGGCGGATATTGTTTCTCCTGGAGCGAGATTCCAAGTCCTCGCACTTGTTCAGAGTTTTCTGCAGGTCTCCCTTCAACTGGGCGATATCACGGCCATGTTGTGCTATCGTGTCCTCATTAACTCCAATCCTGTTCTCTGCCTCCGTAGTGCGAGCACTTTCCTTATCAACCCTAGCCTTCAAAGAGCTGATCGTGGCCCCTATGTCGTCCAGTTTGCTGTTCACCACCAGGAATCCACTCTGGACCATTGTTAGTAGTTTTTCCACTCTCACATCCATTGGGGACTCCAGCTGGCTGCCCGAGGGCTCAGCGGGTGTCTCGGCAGGCCCATGTGGCTGGGAACTGGCAAAGGAGTCCATCGGACCAGTTTTCTTGGAGCCCATACTTTTTTTCTCACTGCGGCCCATGTGTCAGCTCTGTTGGGTTGCGTTGGGTCTGCCCACACTCCGGCGCCTCGTGATAGGTAGTGGTTGGCGATTGTTGGCACTCAGGAGTGTGGCGTACACCACTGACGAGTATATAAGAGAAATGCTCCAGGGCATCCACCTTATGATGTTACCGGCAGGCCCCAGGGGGTGCACGCAACCGGCCCACCGCCGTCGACAAGGCCCGACCCGGTGGTCGGTCAAGGATCAATACGCAGGGCAGTAGCGGAACAGGGAACGGGATGACAATCCCGATGAAAAGGGCAATGTTCCGTCCAGACCAGGCGTGCGGTGTATATCCAGAAGAAGGATCGAGGGCCAACAGGATATATCCATCGGCAACTCAGAGAGGCGCGGAGCGCAGCCCCTCCCCCTTCCGGCCTGTGCACGAACCAGCACCCCCGGTCGTCGCGTGATTTATTCTGGAGCCGTGGGCCGGATATGCCTCTGCCGCGTTCACGGTATAAGTTTGCAGTCCGATTACTCAGGATTGAGCCGGCGTTTCTTCATGAAAATCAGTGTAGTGATGCCGCAGGCTCTCCACCGCCAAATTCAGGTGTTTATTGGCGTGTAGGCGGCCCCAAACAGGATTAACTTATAATAGGATATGTTACGGGCCGGAGCTTTCCCCTCAGGCGGCCATCTTTATTGTGCGCAACAGCGCCCCCCTATCAGCATTTAATGGTTAATGTTAGTGGTTCCCTACATGCAATTTGCACTTAATATAAAATGGCCCCATTGGTGAATAAAACATAGTGATTATTCGCATATGATTTGTTTTTGGTTGCTGGAGCAGATTATCACAGTGACTAGATTAAGAAGCCCCATTTCAGTACTAATGAACTAAAAATTCACATGTATTAGGGGAACTTTAAACCATAATGCCAACACGCGTTGAAAACTATGTCGCTTCTTTCATGTTATGCTATCCAAGCCCTCACTCTGAAGTGCTCTCTCTCTTATATTTCTTTGTTAGCCCACATTGGGATTGGACTATTTAAAAAAAAAAAATGAAAAGGCGCATGCAGGGCATCAGACTGACCACTCAGTGACTGTGAAAACAAATGAGTTCCCAAGATGGGGAACTCCCGTCCCCTGCACACTATCTTGAGCTAGTCGCCAAATAGTTATATGTCTCTCAACAAAGGTTAAGAGAAAATATTCAGTAAACATTAGTATACATTTTAGAGGTCGTTTACTGTTATCCAGTTATCAAATATCCAAAATCAAAATAAATTTTAGATGTTATCACTTTAATTATAACAAAACATAAAAAGGGGAAATGTCCCAACGCGTTTCGACAGTGTCTCTCTTCATCAGGGGAGTTTTCTTTCGTATCCTCTGCAAATAATTCGAAAAACATTGTCAGTTTGAGTAATAATCCCAATTCCCAGTGCAACAAACATCGTCGTCTTGTACCATTTACACGTTTATCACATTATATACCTACAATGTTATGGTGCTTTCTGCAAGGAGCAGATAATCATAATCTCGCATTTCACATGTTGACTTTTTTATTAAAAAAAAGGAGGCCTATTGATCAAGAAAGGTTTTAAGTGACTATATTGTTTCTAGTGTGCTAAACTCCCAAGAAATACTGCTTATTTTGTATTATAGTCTCACCTGCCTTCAGCTCAGGCATATGTCTCAAAGAGTCATTATTGTGTGTCCAACTATGCCCCATGTGATTCTGTAAAATGGGAAAGTAAAAAAGAGCCTCACTAAATGTAGTAAACTGTCTGCTTCAGTCATTCTATCCATTTCACTATTCCCATGTTCTACAGGGAACCAGTAAGCACTCACTTTCCTGAAAGGTATAATCTGTCTGTTGGATGAGTTGGGGGACCTCCCCAAGGATCCTCATGCAGCCCAATACTTACTAACCTTCAGTGGAGGAATCCCAAGATTAGGAAACAGAGTGAGGAGAGGTGGATACAGCGTCCTCGAAGGCTTAATTCTCTTGAGTGGTAGATTGTGCCCTGCTAAGGCTAACACATCTATAGACAGGAAAGGAGCACAGCCCTAGTCAACGCTTAGGGACTTGTGCCCATAATTGCTAATGTACCTCAAATCAAGAATATACACTATTCAATGTAAAGGGATGTCAAGTACCTGGACAAGTTATGACTCCATAATGTATCGCAATTGAACTGCCATGTATTGAAACTATTTCTAGTGTGGCCGGATAATTCTGAATTATCTAGTAAAGCCTTACCAGCTAAATTTACAATGGTTGTGTAGCTTCTTTCATGTAAAAGAGCTTCAGATGTCAGGGCATTAGAGGTGTATAAGAAGTCTTTATCACCGACTGGAGTAACCTTTTTCATCTCGAAAAGGTCTAAAAGAGGCTTAACATGTATATCTTACAAGGCCTTCCTAACGCATCCCAAACTTTGTCCAGTTAGATGCTACAAGGACAATACAAGGGACATGAGACCAGTGGAGATATCACAGTTACTTATGTAGGTCGTATGGAGCTGTGTCACCAACGACTCTTGCCAGATGGATAAAATGGGTGATGGTACAGGCTGCTATCAATGCACACTGTTATGGTGCGCAATCAGTGAGGGGAGCATAGCAAGGCTTACAATATAGGAGCCAGATTGGAAGACATCATGAGATCAGCAGTTTGGTTGAATGAATCAACATTTAAGATTTTCTATTTCAAAACTATTGAGAAAATGGCAACGTTAGTGGTAAGTAAGCATTGAAAAAGCCTAATCCGAGCCGCTAGTCTTGACATAGAATTCAGATTTTCGACACGTTCCAGAAAGTCATAATTCTTTCAAAGACACAGATGCAAACGATTATCCCACCCTTGCAAACGTGTTAATCTATGAATGTATTGTATCATGATCTTTTGTGATATAATAGTAATTGATATTGATGTGATGTCATGACACGATTTACCACTCTCTTGATTCAGTTTCACTGAGATATGTTTTTCATGTTAGGCACTGCCGGTGAGAACAAGCCAATTGGGAACTGAGAGACGAAGGAATTGAATTGGAAATCACGTTTACCAGTTGGAGCGCTTGTTTGGATAAGCAAGAGAAAGCAGAGGTTTCAAAGGAGTTACACGTGGTTATGGATTGGACAGATTTAGCACGTTTATTCAGGTGATGCCTTCTCGGGTTTGGTATCCATTAATTGGGCTGATCGCTGAGATCTGAATCTAGGGGCCAGATCATCTGCTCTGCTTTCAAATGCACAAATGGGCTAGGGCGATATTTCCTGGTAAAAGCAGCCCAAGCATGGAATGGACTACCGAATGCTGTCAGATTAGAGGCTAATTATCTGACTTTCTGGAAGGCCGTGAAGACAGCCATGTTTAAATAGCTACAGTAGTTCCTCAAGGTTAACCAAATAAGTATCTAGCTGTCCTGTCGTCCGATATGTTGTTCCCCTGTCTAAATGTATGCGCTCTGATACCTGCGGGCTTTGGCGCAATATAAATGTATAAATAAATAAATGGACTAATAATACCTGGACTACCAAAGACGTTAACTAAAGTGGGACTTGTAGTGTTTTTTTTTTTTACTGTTTATTATTGGTTGCTCGAGAAGTAAAGTTTAAGAAAGCATAATCCTTTACCTGTGTGTCTTTAATAGAATTATGACTTTCTGGAACGAATGTGTTGATAATCTGAATTGTGCAAGAAAATATACATAATTCAAGGACAGAAAAGGTGATCTTGGCTAAATAATCAGGAGGTGCTTATGGGGATAGTAAACTTGAGCAGCTTGTGATGGGGAATTGCTGTGATAGACACTGTCCACTCTTATATACCATGATAGGCTTAGTAAAACTGAGAATTTCAGTGATGTCAAAACAATAATTTAAAGATGATACCATAGGAAAAATTCTGAGCGGGGAGTTGAGCCCGTGGTCATAGGTGGTCAAATAAGGAGCCCAAAGGCTATAGACTCTAATACTTGACAAGAATATGAAAGGAGCAAATTATGAGCGGCGTTCAGCAAGACAGAAGGGAAAGCAAAGACAGTCATATATCTGCAAGTAAGCAAATAAAACAACAAACCACATGCAATAAACAAAAGGGAACCTGGGAAACAGGTGGCGGAAAAAACACCTAATACTCCCAAAATGTCAACCCCAACCCATGCAAGGTTGAAAAGGGAGGGGTAGGGAAAGAGAACTGGAGCATGGTGCACACTGTAAAGAGACATGCGCACACTTCCATAAGTGAGCTGCTACAGGACAGAAGTTAAACATCAGAATAGTGCTGGCTCAGGAACTAAAGATACAATGAAAAACAGTTCTGATTCATGAAATAAAGGTGGGCTAAGCTCAAGAAACAGGGGAGCACTGAAGGGCATAACAAACTCCGAAATATGGATTTATTGGGAATAAAGAGAGCCAGTCAATAACATTGATACTGCATCAATAACGATAGCTGCACTGAAGCAAGTGAGGCTTTTACACCTAACTAATGATCACATGCCTCATGTGTGATCGAACAAGACACATCCTTTGCAGGCAAGGGTGCAGAGGATTCTGTGTGCAAGAAGCTCTCGGAAATACAGTCTTTGGGACAAAAGTGCATGCTGGCTTTCAGAACGTGGACATGAATATGGATCAGAAAGCAAACCGTACATGCAACCCCAGATCACTACAGCTACTTGCCACATCTTTCTAAAAAGTCCAGCACTGAAAATGCTACCATGCTCTAGTCGCAAGAGAAAAGATAGCGCTTTCTGGCAAATACTTTCATTTGTGTTAATGGCACTGCTTTAAGAAGTTTCGCTCCCATAGAGACAGATGAGAGCATGCACTTAAAGCAAGTGAGGCAATTGAAGTAAACCCACACCACTCTCGCTTGCTCAATCACTGGCCTCACCTACCCTTATCACCCACTGAGCTTCTCAAGTGAAAGGGATCTCCGTTTGCAATATTGGTAAAATGTGAAAGTTGCCTCTGAGACTCCATGCATATCTGCAATCCAACATATTCGGGGAGGTCAGATTGCTCCATTAGGGTCGGTTATCACTTTGGCTGTCCTTAAAATACAGAGAAAATATTCGAATTTGATGGTCTCATTTGGTCTTAGACATGTGTACATGTACATACAAATTATCTGTGTGGACAGATGTGCACTTCATGGCTAACAGACATTTCAAAGATCTCCCTAGTGAAGGGGTACACTAGAACCCCTCAAAGAGCAAAGGATGCTCTACAGTGATCAGCTTTTCCGGCACTATTAATTGTCTGGCAGTCATAACAAGCCACAAGCGGAAACTGCCAATGTGGACAAAGAGCAGTGAACACAAAGAGCAGTGCACAACATACGTATATCTTGCATCCGGGAGGAAGGGAGCTTCTAGTTGTGTTTATAAACATGCATCAAGCAGGCAGATTGCAAATCTTGTCTGTTCAGCTGAAAGAGGGGAGCAGCTGGAGGATTTAACATCAGAATGTATGGCTGCACTGAGGAAGAAGTGATGCACGCAAGAGGAGGCCTATTCGGGTACCCCACCTCCCCACCATTCTGTAGCCTCATCTGTTCTGCTGGCCAAACCTTTCCTTGACCTAATGAGATATGGTTTGGACATGTTAATGTTAATGTTAAAGGACATTTGTACCGCGCACTATCACCACCGAAGTGGTCCCCTGGCGCTCTGGCGGCTCTGAAAAAGGGGAGGAGAGGGGGTGGGTTAGTGGGAATAAGCTGGAAAGGTGCAAGAGAGCAGTGATGTGCTGTTGACAGCCTCAGCCCGGTGGGTCCGTTGGCTGTGCTTGGGGTGTTTTGTGGTCCGTAGTCGTCGTGTGCTGTTGTGCAAGTCTATGTGTGGTTTGTTTTGTTGTTGCATTGTTGTGAAGTTTGTGCGGATTGCTGCATTTTAGGTTTGTGGTTGTGCTTGGTTATAGTTTGAGAGGTGTATGCAGAGGTATGGAATTGTTAGTTGGTTGGTTAGTTGGCATTGCTGTCCTTGCAATTGCGGGATTCCATCTAGGTACGGCACATGCTGACAGTCACATTTCTATCTAGATTTGACGCGAGCTAGGTTCATAATTCTAAGTGTGGCACATGCTAGCACTCACATTTCTATCTAGATGCGACGCAAACTAGGTTCAGAATTCTAAGTGTGGCATATGTTAATCACATTTCTGTCTAGATCTGGCGCAGACTAAACTTGAGAAATTCCATCTAAGTGTGGCATATGCTAACAATCATATTTCTGTCTAGATGCGACGCAGGCTAAACTTGAGAAATTCCATCTAAGTGTGGCATAGGCTAACAATCACATTTCTGTCTAGATGCGACGCAAGCTAGGTTAAGAATTCTAAGTGTGGTGCATGCTGAGAATCATTATGCTAATAATCACATTTCTGTCTAGATCTGGCGCAGACTAGGCTTGAGAAATTCCATCTAAGTGTGGTATATGCTAACAGTCACGTTTCTATCTAGATGCGGCGCAGGCTAAAGGCAAGAATCCTGAGTGTGGCAAATGCTAGCAATCACACTTCTATCTAGATGTGACGCAAGCTAGGGTTCAGTTCCATACATGTGTGGCACTAGCATATTCATCTCATGGCAACATTTACATTCCATTTACAGTGGTCACAAGTCTTCATAAGTATATATTATTAAAGTCTATGGCAGTCTACGCTATGGAAGGTAAGGTAGAGTGACAGGGGCTTTCTGGAGTAGAGTGATTGCTCTACACCCCACCCCTGCCACACTCACAGTTTTGTTGGTGTCTGCTGGCTTCCCCTGCTGACACCTGCAGACACTTCGTGTATCCGTCCTTCGCCTCGGGGTCCTTAGCTGTAAGGGCTGCCGGGCAGGGGCTGCCCTGGGAAGGTGGCTTAAGAGCCTTGATGGACCAATAGTGGGGAGGGTGTGGGCAGGGAGGCTGGAGGAGGGAGGGAAGGGGAGCCGCAGGAGAGGGACGCTTCGGGGCATTGCGTGGGCTTGCTGGCCAAAATGGAGGCAGCCCATACCCAGCCTTACCTGGAGTGCCGCGCTCACCTGCAACACCGAGATGGAATCAGGCGTGCAGGGAGTGCTGGCAACTCCATATTAAACATAGGCCTCATCCTGGCCAATCACTGGACGTGGGCGGCATGGAGGCGGGAGGAGGGAGGGAAGGGGAGCTGCAGGAGAGGGACGCTTCGGGGCATGGCGTGGGCTTGCCGGGGCCACTGCTGGACAAAATGGAGGCAGCCCATGCCCAGCCCTACCTGGAGTGCCGCGCTCACCTGCAACGCCGAGATGGAATCAGGCGTGCAGGGAGCGCTGGCAACTCCATATTAAACATAGGCCTCAGCCTGGCCAATCACTGGATGGGGGCGGGCAGGGAGGCGGGAGGGGGGAGGGGAGGGGAGCCGCAGGACAGGGAAGCTTCGGGGCATGGCGTGGGCTTGCCGGGGCCACTGCTGGCCAAAATGGAGGCAGCCCCTGCCCAGCCTTACCATGTAGAGGAGCAGGTGGACACAGCATACCTAGCTTCCGCCCCCTCACCTCCATTATATTGGAACAGCAGGAAAATAGCCCTGTATGAGAAACCAGGTATTCTCTCACTACCGCATCAAGTCTATGGAAGATGACATGCACTCAGACTACTGTATCAAATATGCCCTTGCACTGAAAGGGTGGAAGAATGTTTGCAAAACCATTGGACTTCGAAGAGCTATAAATGAAATCGGACAAGAACGGAGTGACGTCATGAAGGAAAGATACGAAGATGCACTGAAACGATATGCAAATACTTTAATGAAATAAGATTTAACTAAAGTAACAAGAGAAACACAATCGAATAGGAAGAAATTATATGCGCTAAAGAAATTAGTGAGTAGAGATGATGTGAATGTATAGACGCAGAAACACAAGGTAGATGAGACATATAGATACTTGCTGCAGAAGAAAATATAACATGACTAAAGCAGCCATGAGAAAAAGATGGGCGCTAGAATTGTGTTGAAATCAATCAAGCTACCTCAGAGACAGACCAGGGCTGCAGAGTCGGGAGGCACTGGAAAAACAGTTTTGCGTGAGGAACAAAGAAAAGTCTATTGGCCTGGGATCAAGGAGGCCACATCAAGGAACAAAATAGGGAGTCAAGAGGATAAGCTATTTATGTAAGACACATTTCTCTTAGATTAAGCAAAGAAGAAATGATCTGCAGGTACCATGTATTGGAAAATTGAAGCTGGAAAAGCTTCTGTGAGGAAGAGCAACCAAGTCTCCTGAGGCTGAGAGTAGTAATGACACTCAATTAAATCAAATAGCACTAAATCAAAGGTTGAAATAAACAAAATCGTGGTTACCTCACATGTCATTCAGAAGTTGAAAACAAGGGCAATTCATTAAGCTCTAGACGAAGATAAGGGTGTACCTACACTCCCTTAAAAGTCCCAGAATAGAGAACAGTTTGCAAGGTCAACAATAAAGAAGAAGCCTTGGCTTAGAGCCTGACCGATGAGAGATGATGAGAGATGATGAACTAATTGGGCAAGTGGGTGAAGGCATGTCACTAAATGCTCAAACCAGAAAAAATGAAGCACGCTAGAGAAAAAAGGTCAAGAGATTATTGCAATGATAGCAAGTTTTAATGATATAAAAAATAGGTGTGCCAGCAAAGCTCTTTGCTGCTCAGGAATGCTCTGAGCAAAAAGGGTACAAGCAAGAGCTTGAAAAGGGGCACAGCATCATCAGTATACAGAAAAAACCCACATGGCTGGTTGGTGCGACCATGTGCATGGTCAGCCTTCTTTTTCCTCACTTGGCGCCTTGCCTTGCAGTTCCATGATCTGTGCGAGAGGCAAGGCTATATACATTATGTCTTGATAACTGTGTGTTGGTGTCATCATAATACTCTGAAATTATTGGGACAAGAAGATATGCTGCCATTTTGGCTGCAGCATCCGCCAGAGCACTTTCCAATGTGTTTTGGTGTGGGTGGCACATTTGACGACCGCAACCATAGAGGTTTGTGATAATGCTGAAATCAATGTATCTAGCACTGCAGCATGTTGTATTGGGGAACTGTCTGCTCCCCAGAAACCCCCCCTCTTTCATCGTGATAACCCAACATGCACTGTTGTATGACATATGCTGAGTCTGAATAGATGGTCACATGACAACCTTGTGATGCATGTGCCACTTCGATGAGCGCCACAAGCTTAGCTGCTTGGGCTGATTAATGCATGGATAGTCTTTTCATCACTGGTGTAACATAATCACTTCCTTCGAGGCGCACTACTGTCTCACCCGTATGACTCTGTCCCATCTCTTGATCATTTGTTGTTGACCTGTCAACAAAGAGCACCCCCCTCCTAAGGGCTGTCCTTTGTTTTAGGAATGCCATCCTCCTCCCCTTCATATGTGGCACAGTCATGTATTTCCAGATGTTCGTCTGTGCATACGTCAGTCAGAAATGTCGCAGGGTTTACTGTTTTTCATCTCACAACATGAATGTTTGGGTTTGAGATGATAATCTCGTATGCGGATGCTCTCTGTGTTGTCATGGTAGATTTCAACCTTTTTAAAATGGTGAATAGTGAATGTTCCACATATAAAGTTACTGAGCATCTCATACAATTGTGGAACTTTTTTCTATTGCAAAGGCAGCCACAGCAAGTGCTTGTTTACACGCAAATCTCCCTTGCTTCACTGAATCTAGCGTACTACTGTAATAGGCCAATGGCTTGTGGGCCATGGTACATTTCTGGGTCAGTACAGCAGTCATGAGTTTGCCGTTTGAATGTGAGAACATGTAAAATTCTTGTGTATAGTCTGGGGTGGTGAGAACTGGGGCTGTGGATATCACTTCCTTCAAATCATAGAAAATTTGCACCATATCTGCTATCCACTCAAGTTTGTGATTGACGTTCTGGGCTTCTTTGAGACCCTGCAGGAGCGACCTTGTGTACGCTGAATAGTCTAAAATGCATGCTTTGCAGTAATTGCACCACCCTAGGAATTTTTGCATGTCCTTCACTGTCACTGGTCTGGGCAAGGCATGCGTGGATGCCGCTCTGTCCGGGTATTATTCTTTTGCTGTTTGCTGATATTAATTGACCCAAGTGCAGCACTTCTAGTTGGCAATACTGGAGTTTGGCCCTGCCAACCTTGTACCCCTTGCGGGCCAAAAGTTGTAGAAGAGTAATGGAGTCCCTTCGGCAGTTCTGCTCACTGTTGCTGTACACAAGCAAGTCGTTCACATACTGGATGACCATGCGGGGCACTTGGATGTTACCTACGTCAGTGTGTAGTATTCTGTTAAAGATTCATGGGCTCTCGCAGTACCCTTGGGGCAAATAAGTGTGTTTGTAGAACTTTCTGCCATGGGTGAAGGCGGTGAAGTTCTGTGAGTCAGGGTGCAGGGGTATCGAAAAGAAGGCGTTCTTTAAATCTACCACAGTGAAGTGGGTCGCTTCTTTGGGGATGCTACACAAGATGGTGGCTGGGTTGGGACCCATAGGAAATTCCTTCTGTACCACATCATTTAGGGGGTGCACATCATGGATCATTCTCCAATTGCTCCTGTGGCCTTTTTAACAGGGTAGATTGCAGTTTTGCATGGCGGGGTGGATGGCACTATTATCCCTTGATTGAGTAGGGCCTGTATTGTGTCCTTTATACCCTCCCCCGCCTCCCGTGATGGTAGGTACTGTTTAACACGGGGTAATACTGCTCCAGCCTTCAGTGTGATATGTACTGGGGTCACTACTTTTAGAAGCCCAACGTCATGTGGATTGGTGGTCGACAACTTCGCGGGCACATACTCCAAGCCTGCCACAATGAAGGGTGGTAGTGCCACAATGGCCACCAGAGGGCACTGTACCTTTCTGTACTGTGCCATGATATCACAGGGGATACAGATCTCTAAGATTATCTCTCCATCACTGTCATTGTTTTGAAACAGCTCTTAGGCCATTACCTCGTTGAGGGGTATGGTGGGGTTGATGCAAAGCATTGTAAGACATTCACACTCTTGCTTGTCTATTCCTAGCACAACCACTCCTTTCACTGATACCACCAACCCTTGCAGGTCTAGAGACAATATTGAACCCGTCACCAATTCTGGGGAAACTACAGGGTGAAAAATGAAATCTGTTGGCACTCTACAACAGCCCATGGCAATTTGTGGCATTGCCTCCATAAGTACTGTTATGCCATAAATGAACATGTCTGGGTCTACAGGTATTCCCCGGACCACCACCTGACCTGCCAATGCGTGTATTATCACCATCGCTCTTATTGCGCACATCCCTGGTGTGGCAAAGACAATGCCGTGGTCAGTGAATGATATTGTCACGTTCAACTTACTAAGCAGATCTCTGCCAAGCAAGTTGAAAGGAGAACTCTTAGAGAACAGTAGGGGAGCATGTACCACCCTTCCCTCTACTTTTACATCCACATACTTAGTGTATGGAACAGTAGAAATAGCCCCAGAGATTCCCTGCGTATTGAGAATTTTGCCAGATAATGGGAAGTCCTCTTCACTGATGCATGATTTCTCAGCACCCGAATCAACCATAAAAATGAATTGCTTATTTCCTATATCCGTCCCCAGAAAGGGTTACTCTTCAGGGCTAAGGGTCATTGACAGTACTGGACATGCAAGAGTTCTCTGTGGGCTGTCCACGTCAGGGTATGTCTTTGTCCCGGGAAATGAGAGGGGTTTCCTCCTACCACGGTTGCACCTTGAAAAAGGTGACTGTACCATTCGGTGTTCCATTACATGGGTTTGTGTGGCCCGCTTGTTGGAAAGTGTTCTGGGGTGCATATGATTGCATGCCTGCTTTTGCTGCTGCTGCAAGGGTGGGCCTGGGATCTGCGGGGGAAGCTGTGTGTATGCCTGGTGTATTTCATGGTGTATGGAGGTCATTCTGGACATCGGCCCTTGGTGGGCACTTTGAGGTGGAGGACCATCATTTTGTTTGCCTAACTGTACCCCATTCACCATCTGCTTCTACACTCCCTTGAAAAATGCCCCCATTTTCCACAGTCCCAACATTATGAAGGCCATTTCCCCGGGTCCCATTCCTCCAAATGCCCCTCCCCTTGACCCTCAGAACCCACCTCTTCCTCACTGCGGTCCTCCTTGCCACTGTGGGTGGGGTATTGTCTATTCCCACCCCACTGTTCTTGTCCTCCTTCTGACCACACTGTGGCTTTTCAGTGTTGGCGATATTCGTGATATATCCTGCCTCTTCTGTCTATACTGGTGTAGACACTGATGCCTCCACAGCGACTTTAGCTAATTTGTTTTGAACTAGTTTTGCTTCCTCTGCCTGCCGCCTCTGAGTCGTTTCCCTATCACGCTCCTTGATTATTCTGCAATGGTCTACTATTATGCACTGTATTTCAGGCCACCCCTTTGCTTCAACACCCACAATTTTGTCTAATGCCTTTTGCGCCTCTTTGGGTAGACCTAATTTGACAATGAAGTAGAAAAAGGGTATTGATTGATCCCCGAATTACCTGTCTCCGCTCTCCACATCTCCTGAACTTTAAGAATGAATTGAGCAGGGTCTTCATCATCGTCCATAGTACACTGCATGATAGACTGTAAGTTGGGTGTGGCAGTTAATGCTTGCAGTAGAGCGTCCCATATCTTCGCTGGAACCTTCTTAAAGGATGCTCCATGACCACCAGTCTGACTTCAGCGCTTCCAGAAGCATGGAAACTGCTCTCCTGAACCCCTGTGAACACTTGCTCTCCAATCTTGACTCTAATCTCCCTTCTGTCCTCATTCTTCTTGATCTATGCTCTGCTTTTGACACGATCAACCATGCCATCCTGCTCAATTGTCTCCGGGACAACCTTGGTATTGCTGATCAGGCTCTGGCCTGGTTGACCTCCTTTCTCACCGACCGACTCTCTCAGGTCCACCTGGGGTCTTTCCTCTCTTCTATCGCTGTCTCTACATGTGGTGTTCCCGAGGGGTCTAACCTCTCTCCCTGGCTCTTCAAACACTACCTGACACCTCTTGCCCACCTCATCACTACTTTCTGCTCCAATTTTCAATGTTATATAGATGACACTCAGCTCTCTTTCAGGCTCCCCTCAGTCACATCTGCTTCTTCTCGCATACCAGACTGTCTGGCCGCAATTCAGGAATGGTGTGCCGCCAATTATCTCTGCCTTAATGCCAGTAAGACTAAGATCCTCCTCATTGGGACACCCGCTCCCTCCTTTTCTCTTTCACTCTGGCCGCCCACTTTGGGCCCTCTTCCTGCTCCTTCCTGTGAGGCTAAGAACCTTGGTGTCATCTTTGACTCCACCCTCTCCTTCTCTCCTCACATCTCTGATGTCTCTAAGAAGTCAAACTATCAGCTGAACCTCCTCAGAGATATTATTCCTTTCCTCACTTTCCCCATGAAGCTCACTGTCTCCAGATCTCTGGTCCTCTCCACGCTGAACTAATGCAACAGCCTCTTTCTAAATCTTCCTGCCTCTACTCTTCGACCATTACAACTTATCCAGAACCGGACTGCGAGACTTGTCCTTGGCCTCAAGCCCAGGGATCGTATCTCTCCAGCTCTGAAATCTCTTTACTGGCTCCCCGTGGCTGCAAGGATCAACTTCAAGAAACAGTGCATTGTCCACAAGGCTTTCTGGGGCCTGGGAACCATATACTTCCAATGTTCTCTTCCAAAACATCTTCCTTCTCGGGCTCTCCGCTCATCCACCTCCAACTCTCTGAGGATAAAATGCTTCTGTGAGCAGAGATCTGGTAGCAGATCTATCTCCTCGGCTGGGACATCCATCTGGAACAGCCTCCCTGCCTCTCTCAAACTTGAGCAGAACAACCTCTGGTTCCGGAAGCAACTCAATACCTTCATTTTCACTTCTGCTTTCTCTCTTCCTCTCCCCTGCTGATGCACCCAACTACTCCGTGCACTGGTCACCTGGTCATCCACTGAACTTGGGCCCCAACTCCTGCATGTCCAGTTGCCCTCGCACTGCCTCCGGGGTGCCCAGCACTTAAGGGTCTGTATCTGTAACCCTACAGTTCCTTCTCCGTGCTCTTATGAGCCACCCGCTGGCTGCACTTGTTTGTTTATTTGTTTGTTTTATTTGCTTGTATAGCGTGGAATATTTCTATCCACACCAATGCGCCACACTGCAACCCTTTGCCAATGGGGAAAGAAAACTGCCAAAAATGGAGGCGATAACCCAGTGCGTGCCAAATCTGCAAAACTACGCATGGTTCACAAAACGCAAAAGAGCTGTACACCCTGTCACACACAGGCAAAGTTGGTGTAAAAACAGGAATCACTGCTGTCACCTGTCATCTGTGAACTGTCACATGAATCAATGCCACAGAAGTGGGCTAAAATCCGAAAATGCCCTTCAATACAGCTTACTAATCAACGCCAGCCTTCAAAGTGCTGTTTTTGTTGCTAAATTCAGTCATTTTCCCCAGTGAATTATTGAAAGGAAAGTGTGCTGAAATCATGGATTCTCCAGTGCAGTCAGAGGAATCCAGGCCTCACTGACAGCAGCATCAGAACATTAGCTGTCAAACCCAGTTTACATGTGTTTCTGTTTCCTGATTAAAATGGCAAAAATCGCCCATGTTTGTGAAAGGCTAATTATTTTAAAATGTCCAAATCCCTTATAAACTGTGCTTGTATTTTATATGTGAACTGAAAAGACTTTCATGTATAGGAACCCAGTCTGGAGTGAATCAACTATTTGATTCTGACCTGACAGCCAAGCCTGGGAAGATTAGCATTTCAGCTTGACACTCAGTTGCTACCGGAAGGCTTAATGGCTGCTAATGGTTCCAACATAATGAAAAAAAAGAGAGCCTCAGACGAAGTGTGCTAGCTGACCCAAGGACAAAGGAAGGCTTGGACACCCATTCTCCTAAAGGAGGGGCAGGATGTGGAGGATGTTTCTCAGTGAACTTCAAAGAACTGGCCATTTGCTCACTTGGGAAGTAAGAAAAAAAACCTGGACTGGATTTTGAATGGAAATTACTTGTTTTTGCCTAAGAAATTTATGACATTTAACATGACAGCCAAAATAAGTAGACAAGTGAAAAATACAAACTTATAAATCTGAACTCATGCTAGACAGTTGAAGATTTGGTACACATTCTCACTACTTATGTAACCAAAGTTATGAAAAATGTCTTATTGTAGCAGAACGATTAATGTTGCAAACCTAAAATTGTATGTACATGATCCATTGATCAGCGCCCAGAGAGGTACAGAATTAGAAATTATTAATCCAAACCGTTATGGTGAAAATTGATAAAAATCCGTAGAATGAGAAAGACAGCTCGCACAAAGATGGGGATTGAATGTGGATGTAGACAATCACATATGAAATATATGTGTCCAATTTTATTAGGGTATATAATGTTAGAAATGTACATGTGTGCAAGAGTTATGTTTTGGTAAAAATCAAGGTGGGAGTTCCTAAATCCTGTCATAATGATGACAGCTCTGTTAAGACTGCCAACCAGGACAAAACACATGCCTGTTGCCACTCACAGACGGGGGGTGGGTTTTGAAGTTATGCCCACACCATAAACTTTGTAATGGATAAATATAGGAGTTTCACTACACATTGACACACTGATTCCAGAACACACTGCTTCCAGAACCCATCCAGATTTCAGCTCAGCACCTTATTCCAGAACTCTTCATCTTGTAGCTGACTCCAGAATTCTTTGAAGATCCAGATTTCTTTGCAGAATCCAGACTTAGCATTGCTGAATTATTGCTAGCTTGACCCAATTGCAAACCTCCAGAACTTAAAAGAACAATTCTGATTCAGCTTGGCGTGCTACCATTAAGGCTTGCCCGCTGAAACTTGCATCCTGCTATTGTCATGCTGCAGTCTTGGAAGGTATGGCATTGATGGACCTCAGCGCATCATAGGTAACCAGGTTGCTGAATACTACGTAGAAGCAGTAGATGCAGTCTAGTCTTCTACCAAGATGGCCGTCTGTGACAGCGTTTCTATAACAACGCTCCCAGCCCTCTATTCGGCGCGTTCGTTTCTGCCTCTCCCCTGGTTGTTTACTTTCGGCGCTTCTAGATTTCCCTCTGCCGGTATCCTCATCAGCCCCCTCCTTCGTGGGTGGCTGCTCATTCTACTGGCTACTTTCTTCCCGCTACGGTCTCCCCGTTTCTTTTTCAGAGTCGGTCTCCCGGCTGTTCTCTCTCTCTGGGCCTCATTACGACCCTGGCGGTAAGGGGTTAGCGCCAGCGTTAGCTGCGCCGACCCCTTACCGCCAATTACGAGGTCCCTTAGCGCCATGGCGCTTTTAACACCTGCTTTTAGCAGGTGTTAAAATCCATGGCGCTAAGGGACCATGGAGTTAATTACGCCACCGTAATTTACGGTGGCGTAATTAACGCCTTCCCCACTCCCATTATGCCCTATGGGGCAAAAATGGGAATGGGGAAGGGTAAATGGGGATTGGGGACTTACCGCCCCGCCGACCTCGGAATGGGGCGGTAAGTCCGCCAACCACCATGGCGTAAACGTAGTTTACGCCATGGTGGTAAAGTCACGGCCCAGGCGGTAACTTACCGCCTGGGTCGTAATGAGGCCCTCTCTCTTATTCTTGCCTTTCGCTGCAGTGATAGCCTTCCTCTCCGACCGCTGCTATTTGCTCGGTGGACTTCCGGGTTCCAGAGTTTTTCCCCCTTTGCTGTGCTTCTGCACACACTGCCGCCATTGTGGCTCTTCACAATCTTTCCTTAACTGTACTTTTTCTTACCTTTCCTATCTCTATTCCTTACCTTATTACTTGCATTCTGTCTCCTGGACCGTCCTGCTGACCTTGCAGTGCCTCATATCTACCCACCCTCCAGTCATCCTCACAGTGGACGTACAGTTGCATCCTTGGAACCACCTATTACAGCAGCAGCTCATCAGTCCACAACAGCGTTTTTTGGTGCTAAGAAGCTTTTTCCCTGTATCCGAGGCAGGCTTTCTGGGGTTCCCTTTGGTCAGGAAACTATATCCTGCCAAGGTGGCCTCCGGTGGGGCCCGTCCTTACCTGCACAATACAAAGGTCAAGATCAAGAAGAACTCCAGGGAAAAGAAGACTCGGAGGAAAGAGATTTCGGAGACAAGGAACAGTTCACCTGAAAATACAGGTGAGGAGGGGTCACGGGAAAGTACACCTGACTTTACCAGTCATGACAGCTGTCTACTGTGTCCAGTAACCAGAAGTTGCCCTTCCAAATCCAGTCTGAGGTGCAGTCCAGAATTGACCAGAACCGCGCTGCTGATCCGATTCCTCCCGAGGTGCCCTGCTGCCGGTAAACCTGATACACCCCATGACCAGAACCGGACGGTCCAATTTAATTATAAAGGACTGTAAGTAAAATAGAAAGAACAGTGACCCATAATATATTTGCATGGTATTATCCCTATCTCAACCCATCCCACCTTTAATTCAGAACCCTAGCATTGTTAGAATCCTTCTTGCGCTGATTTTCTCATCTGTGTTACAAAACCATAAATCCTTCGTGATTTCAAGTAACTAAAGTAAATCCCAGAAGAGATTGAGGACCCAGCACATGAATGGTTGCACTGGCCACGTAGCCGTGAAGATTCATCTGTGGTCTCTTCTTTTTCATAGTCATTACTATAGTGTAAGAAAACCTATCTGTCATTTTTAAAATCGAATTGCTGTTTTCATTTTTGCGCCTATTTTGCAAAAACGCCTCTCACTAAAACCTCCATAACTTCTTCAGTTTCAAACATAGAAACGAATTTCAACTCTCACTGATACCTAAGATCCTTACACCCACGACAGCAGTGCTGAACACTGTATTTTACCAGTTTTTCTCCAATGTCGCATAGTAAATGTTTGCTGCGAATTTGCAAAGTTCAAAAGTTTACATGTGTCTTTTGCCCATTTCAGAGTGCTTCTTCCATCCCATCCTGATCTGAAGGGTGTATTGTTGATTATATTATAGCTCATGTGTATTAGGACTTTTTTTAGAGTTGCTTTCCTCAGAATTCTTCTTCATTTAAGCATTTTTTACCATTTTGCAGTATTTCACCAAGCCATTTCTCATCTGTCAGTTTAAAAGTGTCATTTGCCCAAAACGGTTTTTCTCTCTTATTTGGGGAGGCAAGATTGCCTGTGAACTCTAGAACTTTTCTTTCCTGAATACCTGCTGGTTACTCACATTGGTGTAGGATTGCTCATTTGCATTTAAACAAAGCTTTGCAGGGGGAATATTAACCTAAACGCTATCTGTGCACAAAACAAAACTGTTCTTTTTCCAGTGTTTTCTATTTTTCCATCATTATAAGTGTATTGAATTGCTTTGCTTAGTTTCTGAATTGTATATATATATATATATTAATTAAACTTATGTGTGATTTGAATATTAAATAAATAAATACATCTTTACCTTTGCAAACTAGCCTGATTTCTGGTTCATTGTGACCTGGGGGGTGGGGGGTATTTTGAGATGGGTGTGATATGAGTTGTATATCATTCAGAATATTGAACTTATAGACAAAAATAAATAAGGGTTTCATTGCGCTCTACATGCTAGGTGAGACTTGGGTGTGTGCCTGATTGAAATCCCTTACAGCTGGGGGCTCGTGCCCCGATTCTGAATTTGAAATACCACCCGTGACAGTCTAACACAGCATACTAGCCTGCAGGCTATAGACACCTTGTTGGTTGGGAGTACTGTGCTACACGGTACAAGCACCCCTCAACAGAAATGCTCCAAAAATTAAAAGTAAATTGACCCTGAAATAAGCCATAAGGAAATTGATATTTCTAAAATGGCGACCCGAGTGGAAATTAATATTTCTAGGGAACACTTCCTGCACAAACTGTCAGGGGAGAGAGGTGAGTGGCCCGAACAGGATGAACAAGTATGGCTACAGGAAATAAAACAAGTCACTGCAATAGACCTAGATACATGGCAGGATGGCTCCATTACATCAAGTGCTTAGCGAACTGGGCATGGCGCAAAAAACAAAAGAGGAGTAGTGTAAAATTGCCAAAATAGCAACCTACCTGTACCTCCACATAGGAATAATAAAGCAAAAGCATGCAGGCAACATAGATCTGTCAAAGAAACAAGGGGAAACACTTCATAAAATCCAAACTAATTTGGAGTCTGCAGAACAAAGACTCCAGAAGAGCCAAGGATCAGAAACAGAGGCTAGGCAGTATATCACCAAACTAAACGAAGATCTGGCTCTCTTACAGCAAGAGGAGGCAGAGCAAAATATCCAAGTACAGACACTGCAAAAAGAATGTCAGGAAAGGCTTGACTCTTTACAACAGAGTCAACAAAAGCTGGTGCAACAATTAACTTTTAATAGAGTTTGCAGAGAACAGGTGGTCATCATACAGGACCAGACATACAAATTAAAAGTGGAAAACAATAAATTATTTATTAAAGACATCAACTCTCCAGAGGAATTTGATGAAGAGTGCCGGAAATCTAGTGCATTTGAAAAACAGAGGGATGACCTGGCTGGGATGACTCTCTAAGTCAGGAGAGGGACGTTTTAGGCCAGGAAGTCAGCCAATTAAAGTTAGAGGAAAGAAAGTTGGCCCTTCAGGAGTTAGTGAAGTTAAAACTGAATATGAGAAGCTACTAGAGCACACCAGGCAGGTGGAGGATGCTCTGGAAAAGAGCACTCAGACCAATAATGACAAAACTCAGGAGGTGAGTATCCTGCAGCAGAAATGGGCCCAGTATTTCCAATCCAGGCATGAAGCACAGAGAGACAATGAGGCTCTCTGTGAAAAGAATGACAGGCTCCACAAACAGATAGCCATGGAAGAGAAAATCATTGAGACCAGTAAGACCTTAATAGAGGAGCAAAGGAGTCAGATTTTGGCATGTACCAGGGAATAGGGGCTGAAAGAGATGAGGTAGGAAGGGACAGAGAAACCCCCGAGCATAACATCAGGACCCCTGTCAACAGGGACTTTAACCCCTTCAGTACCATGGACTCGTCTGCCCTCAAGTCCACTGACTCATATGAACCAAGGGACACGGGAATAGTAGACTTCAGTAGAATTAGCAACATGGGACTGACAGATCAGCGCCTCCCAGAAATGAATGGGCGGGTATCTCTGTAGAGATTTCCAAATGTTAGGGCTAGCCTCTCTGATCAGGAAGACTCCAGTGAAGGGAGAATCAGGGAATTGGATCCTTAAAAATAGCGCCTACCAAAGGATCAGTCTGTAAAATTTGGTGGAGAACTCCATGAAACTAGGCCCACCAAGAGTATCTTAAAGACCTCTTCCCAGCTAGGGCAGCGGGGGGGGGGGGTACTCAGACAATCCTGGGAGCAAGGGAGAGTCAGAAGACTCTTCTGAGCACCACAGGTCCCAAGAAACTAGGCCCCCACATTCTGCATGCCATTCCCAAGTTCGCAGAATCAGGGAGAGCCTAGAGCATCAGATAGCCACCTCCTGTAGCAGTGCCTCTGAGTCGAGTCAGAAGATGAGTGGACAAGGGTGACTAAGACTAAAAAGGCCAACAAAATTAAGAGGCCCCTACTGAACGATCCCCTGAAACAGATCAAGGCCATTAGGAGCGCCATAACTCCATATCATAAAAATGTCAAGTATTCAGATTGGGAGCACCTCGAGTTATACAAGCAAATGATGGCTACATTCCATTTGAAAGATAGCCAGAGTTGCATTCAATATGTCAAATGGACATTTTCCCCTGAATACTCCAGCTTCTTTGCGGGGCTGGAGGATCAGAACCACTCAAGATGGTCCACCTATAGAGCGGCCATCTTAAAACATTTTTCTGTACATAGGAACCCTCAAAAGGCCTGCAACGCGGCCTACAACCTGCAGTGTGGGGAAGACCAGGCCCCATAAGAATTTATACAAGAATTAAAACGTGCCTTTGCGCAGACCACCAGGAGGGTGCGCACAGACAGTAGGGAGTTCATTAATACCTTCTTTCAAGCACTCCCTAAATACATCATGACCAAGCTGGGGAGGGACTTTCATGAGAAGAGATAACTAGACTGGATCATTGCTAAGGTGGCAGAGGTGAAGGTTGCCCCCATTTTAGATCTGGAGATGGGGGGCCTAAAAAGATTCCTGTGCAAAATCCTCCTAACCAAAGACCCAGAAGACCCTTGGGCCAATCCCTGACAGGTAGCCAGGGAGGTAATCCCACAAATGGGAGCCCTAACTCCCCTGATTATATAAGCCCCTGTTACAAGGGCAACAGACCCATCCTGGGCTATGTGTGCACTCCCCCAGCCCAAGGGGGGGGGGTCCAACCAGGTAGCTGCCAACCCAGGAAACTTCCCTCCTAACTTTCCCCAGGAGGGCAGTAATCCCCCAAATGCCGGGTTGAGCTTCTTTCCCCGGTACCCGCCAAACTTCAACCCCCAAAACAACCCTTCTTTCTATCCCCACTTTCCTGAGCCCAGACAGCCCAATCCAGGAGAGGGGAGGCCAAGGATGGAGGGTTAACAGAAGTATCCCAACCAAGGGTATTATGGGAGAAGAGACAGTTACCCTTCCCGTGATCCCCCTAGGATAGAACATAGACCCCCGTACCAGCCAGAGCGGGTGTCCCAACTGGAGCGCCAGGTCCAGAACTTGTCACAGGACCTGGTCCACATGTTGATGGCTCAGCAGAACCCTCAGCTGAACACGGTGGCCCAGAACCCCTCAAATCAAGGTCTGGTACTCCAGACCAATGACGGGGAGAGGACCCTGACAACCTACCGGTTCCAAGGGAGGAGGCGCAGGGGGAAGGAGGGTGCAAAGCCTTAGAGGAAGCTTCCTTCCCCACTTGTGAAAAGCCCCTGGAAACCCAGGAACTGGAACCAAAATCTCCTGCCCCCGAAAGTCTGCAACCTAAGGAACAGAGGGATGATAGGAGAAATAAAGGGCCTAAAAAGACCCATTTTGTGGAGGAGGTTGGAATCTTCCAATTTGAAGGAGAGGGGTCCTCAGAGGACTCTAGGAAAAGGATCTTCTCATTTAGGTATGGGTGAACTCCTCCCAAAGACAAATGGGTCACGAGAGATCCTAATAAAGACTGGGTAAATCTGGGGACTGAGTTAAAACCTCCCATCATTGAACCCCAGAATGACTGGCCAGAAAATCACCTTGCCCAAACCAATTCTGTTTCCAATTGCCTCCAAAAAGGGCTGGGAGCAGCCCAGAATCAGAACCAGGGGAGCCCAAAACTCCCTCATATCCAACTGTCACCTTTGTCTTACAAATTCCCAAGCTCCCAAACAGAATCCTGCCCAAACTACCCCTCTGTCAGAATCAAGAGTAAAGAAGATTTTATCCCCCGGTCCAAATACTGGGGCAATGTTAATTTTTGGCACTGGTGGACACTGGATCCCAAGCCACCCTTCTGTCAAAAAGGGCCTTTGATCAGCTGAATTAAAGAAGGGGGAGAGATACAAAATCCCTCTCACCCCTCTTCCCGGACAACTTCAGAACTTCGATGGGAATGAAATTCCTGTCAAAGGGACTGCAGATTTAGACATTAAAATTGGGTGACACAAGTTGAAACACCCGGTCATAGTTGTGACTCCAGAGGGTACATCATGTTTACTAGGGAATGACATCCTGCATAGATTGTCTCCCCTAATAGATTGTGTAAACAAGGTCCTCTGGACCCAGACTAACCAACCAATAAAATTGAAACATTGTGTCAACCATGTTAGTCTAAATGGCACCTGCCACATGGTTGAACAAAAACCTGACCAAATTGAATTCCATTTTGAAAACAACCAAATCCCTGATGTGACAGTAATTACAGTAGAACAACAAAGTGGCGATGGGAAGTCCTTTCTATTTCTGAAAATCAACCTTCCTTCCAGTCTCAAGTGGCATTCCATACTGGAAGGAAATACTCTGAAATTCTATACCAATTCACAATCAGAAAATCCCACTTCTATGGTCCAAAATGATGAGAAACCAGCTAAAAGCTTGGCTGACATTCAGAAAATTGGAGAACAGTTTTTCATCCCTTTTCAGTTAAAAGTGTGCATGAACAAAGCTAGGAGCTTCATCAGCGAAGCCATGATCCGAAAACTCCCAAAAGATCCAGCCATTCCCACATTTAAATTGATAGACAAATGGGAAATTGACCTGGAAACACCCAAATCCAAACATCTCCTGCCTAGGTGTATGCTCATAATTTATATAGGCAACAAGAGCATAGTCCATAATTGTTGGGTCCTGCAAGACATCCCTGCTGCATTTTATTTATTTAGGCAGTGACATTCTTAATCGCTTTGCCATTTGTTTGGACCTAATAAACTTCAAAGCCTGGTCCCGATTAGTGGGTAATCCTATGGACTTTGCTGACCCAGAGAAAGCATTTTGGTCAGCTCAATTGCTGCCCTATGCAGTTGAAGTTCAGATTGGAGAGGAAGTCACCATCCGAGAATGGACCCGACAATTCACACTTGAAGTAAAAATTAAAAGAGGACAGAAACTGCAAAATGCTGACGCATACGTTCACCTCAAGGCCCATTTCTAACAGCAAGGGTTGGGGTTAAACCCAACACCACTAGTCAATACAGAACACGACACCATTCCAATAGTGGTGGATAACAGCGACCTTAGGAGTTTCACTCTGGGCGCAGGCACCATTATTGGAATGGCAGTTGATGACCGACATTTTTCCATAGATTTAGTTAATTAACTGATAGGACCAATCCCTAATGACTGTTTTGACAGTGATAGCGACAATGACACAACACCAGACAGGATCTTCACCCGGCATGAGTGAATTTTCTGGTGTACTCTTCCTGCCCTTATGGTAAGGAAGAGGTGACCAGTGACTTCAGGAGGGATGAGGTGTTCTTTCAAGTCCACCAGGAATGCCTTCCACACCTGAGCCATCAGTCCAAGTCACTACTTTAACCAGGGACTTCTCCATGCATCTGGAGGAGGCCGCTGAGATAGTCAAACCAGAAGTTTTCCGGGCTTTAGGCAGATGGTTGAAGAGAGAGTCAACCTAGCTGATGCCTGTGAGACTCTGGAGCAAAAGGAAAAATTGAAACAAGTTTTCTTAGATTTTCAAGATCTCTTTGCGGTGGACTCATGTGACTGTGGTCGCACCGAAATCCATACAACAACAATTCCCACGGACCCTGGCATGACTCCAGTATTTGTGAAGCAATATTGCTTGCCTTTCGCTTCCATGGAGTCCCTTACAGAAATAATTAAGAACCTTGAGTCCTGTGGGATAATTCGTCCAGTCCACAGTACCTTCAATAATCCGGTGTTGGGAATTTTGAAACCAAACGGCCAGTGGAGACTCTGTGCTGCCCTAAGGGAGCTAAACAAATGGGTCCACACTTCCCAATGGCCTTTTCCCTACATTGACGAAGGGCTGGCCCAGATCCAGGGGTCAAAGGTATACACCGCTATTCACCTGACCAATGGGTACTGGACTGTACCTGTCAGTAGGGAGGACCAATATAAGCTGGCCTTTACCTTCGGAGGGCAGCAGTACACTTGGACCCGGACTCCCTTCGGATACACCAACTCCGGCAATGAATTTAATATCTTTTTGCATAGG
The DNA here is from genome assembly GCF_040938575.1 of Ambystoma mexicanum. Taxonomy (NCBI): domain Eukaryota; kingdom Metazoa; phylum Chordata; class Amphibia; order Caudata; family Ambystomatidae; genus Ambystoma; species Ambystoma mexicanum. The sequence goes on along the minus strand of NC_090933.1, from coordinate 840,447,337 downwards.
TCATACCCGACTTGGGTGAAAGGGGTAACCTGGCCTATGTAGATGATGTTCTAATAAAAAGCTCAACTGTGGAGGAACACATAGCGGGGATCTGTTATGTTGTGACTCAGTTGAGGGCTGCCGGAGCAAAACTATCTTTCCAAAAGGCACAATGGTGCAGGACCCATGTCAATTTCTTGGGGCATGAGATAACTCCTGAGGGTCTCTGTCCCCAGGAAAAGAAAGTAGAAGCACTCCAGAAACTAAAAGACCCCACAACTCTGCGTGAGCTAAGGAGCCTCCTTGGACTGACTAATTACAGCAGAAAGTTCATTGAGAATATGCAGAGATCACAAGACTCGTGATTCATCTGTTGAAGAAGGGGGTCAAGTGGGAGTGGGGTCCAGAACAAGCTGAGGCACTGAGACAACTCAAAAGAAGCCTCTCACAAGCACCTTGCCTAGCTTACCATGTCAAAAACAAGGAATTCTTCTTGGAGACAGGGTTCTCAAATACTTGCTTGACAGCAGTAGTATACCAAAAGCATGGCAAGTCAATAAAGTAATCTCCCATCCGAGGCTTTCCTGTGGAGGTCAGATATGGCCAAAACAAGAAGAGTCCCCTCGCGCAAGGTCTGGCTGACTTGCATGATTGTGCCAGAGAAAACTTTCTCGAGGACGGAAGTCTAAAAATCAAGGACAACATGGAGGCGTACCTTATTTCCCCACACAAGGCCTATGAAGAGGACAAGTGTGAGGGAATGCCCACTATCTATGTGGATGGGTACTTCTACCATGTTTACAACAACGGGCAAAAATGAACTTGCGGCCAGCGTGGGGAATGCATGGGTGAATGATGCCCCAGAACCCTCCGCTGGGTACAAAATTGGTCCCCGGAGTAGTCAAGTGGCAGAGCTGATGGCTGTGCATCAAGCTATCCTCACTGCTGTCCAACACCAACTCCATGATCTGGTCATAATCACTGATTCAGATTATGTATGGAACGGGTTCGTGGAGTACCTAGTTAATTGGAAAACCAGAGGCATGCTACGTGCTAACAATAAACCACTAAAACATGGAAAACTAATACAGAATATTGATAATCTAGTCACCTCGAATGGGATGATGTCAGGAATAAGGGCAAGCGTGTGTATACTGGGCTCAGAGGGCTAAAACACTGAAAAATCCAGCAAAACTACAATTCCCAGCAGTACTTGGGAGGCTGGGTAGTTTACTGCCATGCGCGCGTGGGGGCCAGCTGATCTTGATTGCTAACGGTTTATGAGCGGCCCACGGCACACGGCAGGTGTGGCTTATTTTGTTTGGAGGTCGAAGCTGCGTCGGTCGAAGCTGCATCGGAGAAGTCAGGAGCCGCCCGCTATGGAATTGGTATGAAAGCAGAGGCGGCGGGCGTGAGCACTTTGCAGCGGGGAGAGGAGTGATCCCGACGGCTGCTACGGGCAACAGCATTCAACGTCCGGGAAGGCTCAGGAGCTTCCCGGACACAAGATAAGTGCGGAAAGGGCTAATTTTTTCATTGACGAAATGCACACGTGATTACGAGCATGCTAACAGAAGTACCCAGTGTTTGTTAGGCGTATGCTTTGCAAAACACAAAACTTGTTTGTCAAAACTATGGGCAGTACGCAGAGGTGCCTTTAGAATTGCATTGTCCCACATTGTTCCAACCCAGCAGGGGTTACTACGGGGTATTCATGGAGACAACTACATACTGAGAGACTGTGCATATCTTTCTGTTATGCTGCAAGGAAGCACTTGACAAATCTTTATGTTCTATACGTTTATGTGCTTGTTAGTAACTATAAGTGTTGCATATACCAGCCAAGGGGGCCATGTGTCATGTCTTCATCTTGGGAGTATTCCCATTGTATGTTTCATCTGCTAACCATGCTTTGTTTTGTTTCATGTCAATGACACACAGTGTGTGAGATACATGTATTAAGGTGTTCTCAAGATATAGGTTATCAGGTAACAGGAAGTACTACCACATATGATATCAAGTAATCAAAGTATTGCAGTTTATGGTGTTACAAGTATTACTAAGTGTAGGATTTTTCCCTGTACTTCCCCCAGTCCTATCCAAACTAGGTTTTCCTCTACCCTCTATCCGGTGTTCCTAAAACTCCTCACCCTGTCCACAACCTCTCCCTAACCCTCTTCCCCCCACTGGCTGCCACATGGTGTCCTGTCTATATATATATATATATCAGGTATCTGTGCCAACCACGGTGGGAGGGTCGACTTCATTCGGCTTCTGTGGTTCGGGGGAGAGTGTCGACCTCTCCTCCTATTATTGTGTATCTTGACCTAATAAGCCACCCCCATATTGGGATACTCAAACCACCCAAGCCAAATGGAAGCGACTCCTCCGCCTTTGGCCGATGTGCTAAAGGCCCTCCAAGATATGCAGTTAGAATTAGCTCAGACAAGACAAGAAGCTGATAATTTGAAGACTCAAGTTCAAAGTTTGGTTGCTCAGAGAACTCCATTGGAGGGAGCAAGTGCAATGGGAGTTGCCTCTTCCAGTCAGAATTCCACGGTAATTGTCCACCCTCCCAGTAGTGTCCCTTTGGCAGCCCCCGAACGTTTTTCGGGGGATCCCCGAAAGTACATGATGTTCCTTACACAATGTAGACTACATTTCCTGTGTAAACCTACAGCCTTCGAGACTATCCAGGCTAGAACGGCTTTTGTCATTTCTTATTTGACCGGGGATGCTGCAACATGGGCGATGCCCTTGGTACAAAAAGATGATCCTCTATTATATAACTGGATGAGTTTTTGACAGAATTTGGCCAGCTATTTGATCGCAGAGAGGTGCCTCTAGCTCAGGATAAGGAATTGTTGGGATTAAAACAAGGAGTGCGGGATCTAGTAACGTATGTAACTCAGTTTAACAGGCTAGTCATAGAGACGGAGTGGACAGCAGCCAAACAAACAGTATTATTTTATCAAGGATTACGGGAGGAACTAAAAGATGCCATTGCACAAGTGGAGCCTCAACCGCGCACATGTACTGCTATGATAGATTTAACGCTGAGGTTGGATCATCGCATGAACGAAAGGAAAGGTGATAAAAAGAGACCGGAAGTAGCACCTTTTGTACGACTAGACAGAAGTAGGGGAGGAAGGGCAAGTGAAGTAGAACCAATGCAGATTGGAAGTGTCAGAGGGCCATTATCGGCGGCAGAAAAGGAACAACGTAGGTCCAATAAGTTGTGTTTGTATTGTGGGCAAGCAGGGCATTTTATACGGACATGTCCCAATACCCCTCAGATGAGTGGTGAAAAGAGTTCGAAGGAGGCAGGAAAATAATTGGGCCGGCCTTGAGGGGAACACAGGTGTCAGGCCCATTAGAAGTAAGATTCCCCAGGTGGATTGCAAACACGGTGGGTGGTAAAACTTCCCATTTCTACATTCTTGTTACATTATGTTTTGCTTTGACGAAACAGGAGGTTAGGGCTATGGTGGACTCAGGGGCCACAGGTAACTTTGTAGACATCTCACTGGCTACTCAGTTGGGTTACCTGTAGTTGACAAGCAGCAGGTAGAAGGAGTCCAGTCGGTAGATGGTTCAACATTAACATCAGGTCCCATACGACAACAGACTGAGAAATGGGAAATGATTTGTGAAGGAGGTCATCAAGAGATAATTACCTTTGACCTTATAGCAGCCCCGCAATTTGGGTTGATTCTGGGGATGCCATGGTTAAAATTACATAACCCGCAAATTGATTGGGTACTACGGACAGTGAGGTTTGATGAACAACGGTGTCAAGAACACATTCTACTCGAAACAGGCCCCACAGCATTGTTAATTGAGAAGGTAGTAGCAAAAGTGTTTGACAAAAGAGTGGCGGAGCAGTTGCCTCCTCATAGGACCTATGATTGTGTTATTGAACTAGAAGAATGGGCGAGATTACCTTGTAGTAGAATATATGCCCTTACGGAGAAGGAAAATGAACACTTACGAGAGTATCTTGATGAAATGTTGTCTAAAGGATTTATTAGGCACTCTACTTCTCCAGTTTCTTCTCCATTATTTTTTGTCCCTAAAAAGGAAGGGACGTTACGCACTTGCATAGACTATCGTGCATTAAACAAGGTGACCATCAAGAATCGATTCCCTTTACCTTTGATTTCGGTTCTATTGGACCAAGTAAAGAATGCAAAGATTTATACCAAATTGGATCTAAGGGGAGCCTATCATTTGATACGGGTAAAAGAGGGTGATGAGTGGAAGACGCCATTCAGAACAAAGTTTGGATTATTTGAGTATCTTGTCATGCCGTTTGGTTTATGTAATGCCCCTGCCGCTTTTCAGTTTTTTATGCAAGAAGTATTGCATGAGTTTATTGATCTTTTTGTAATTGTGTACATTGATGATATTTTGATTTATTCAGATTCCCCAGAACAACATGTAAAACATGTAACAGCAGTGTTGAAAAGGTTACAAGAATATCAATTATGTGTGAAATCAGAGAAATGCGCATTTCATGTAAGCCAGGTGGAATTTCTGGGGTTTATATTGACAAACACCGGGATTGTGAAGGTGCAAGCAGTGTTGAATTGGCCTTCTCCACAATGTATAAAAGACATACAATCCTTCTTGGGGTTTGCTAACTTCTACAGACATTTCATTGGCAATTTCTCCAAGATCGTTAGTCCAATTACACAACTACTAAAAAAGGCAGTGAGATTTACATGAAGTGTGGAGGCAGAGCGAGCATTTCAACAACTAAAAACAGCATTCACTACTGCTCCTGTGTTAAGACATCATAAACTAAAGAGAGCCTTTCAGGTGGAGACAGATGCTAGTAATGTGGCAGTAGGAGCTATTTTATCACAGAAGGATGAAGAGGGAATTTTGCATCCTGTGGCCTTTTTCTCTAAGAAATTGTCAGGGTGTGAACAAAACTATTCTATTACGGATAAAGAATTATTGGCCATTCGATTAGCATTTGTGGAATGGAGACATTATTTGATGGGTGCAAGACATCAGGTGGTGGTGGTAACAGACCACAAAAATTTGCAATACTTCACAACGGCACAATCACTAAGCCCTAGGCAGCTACGTTGGTCTCAATATTTTAATGAATTTGACTTTGTGGTTACATTCAGACCAGGTAGTAAGAATGGAAAAGCGGATGCTTTATCTAGACAACAAAATGTGGATAATTCAGTAGGGGAAATTAAAACTGTTATTTCACCTGAAAGAATTGTCGGGGCTATTACACAGAAAGTCATTGAACAGGTCAAGAAGGCATTACCAGTTAGACAACTGCAGGAATGGAGTAAAACTCATCCCGCACGTACCATACAGGAAGGTTTGCCCTATCATCAGGGTAGACTGTATTTGCCCACCAAGGAATTACAGAAGCAAGCATTATACTGGTGCCATAATTCTCCATTGGCAGGGCATGCAGGTTTGAGAAAGATGCAAGAGATGCTAGGGAAATATTTCTGGTGGCCCACAGTAAAACAAGACTCTGAGAAGTACTTAAGGTTGTGTGAGAATTGTGCACGTAACAAGGCAGAGCATGGGAAGAAGAGAGGGTTGTTACAACCCTTACCAACCCCAGGTCAGCCATGGACTTCCATTTCGATGGATTTCATTACGGATTTACCTCCTGATAATGGTTATGATACCATTTGGGTAGTAGTGGATTTCATGTCTAAGCAGGCTCACTTTGTTCCATGTGTAGGAATACCAGGAGCAGGAAAGTTGGCAGAGTTATTCTTGCAACATGTGGTCAGATTGCATGGGCTACCAAAGTGTATAATTTCGGATAGAGGTTCACACTTCACCTCCAGGTTTTGGCGTGCCTTTTTTCAGATGCTGGGAATCAACTGTGCGCTCTCTACTAGCTATCATCCTCAAACTGATGGGCAGACAGAGTGCGTGAATCAGACCCTAGAGCAATATTTAAGAGGGTACTTGGGAGATGGCAGAGATTCTTGGGTACAAGCTTTATGGTTGGCAGAATTCACATACAATAATACCTATCACACTTCTCTGGGGATGGCACCAAATGAATGTTTATATGGACAAGTGCAGAATATGATACCCGAACATTTTCCAGAAGTGGGACAAATCCCCGCGTTACAAGAGCGAAAGCAGTTGCTTCTGGAGATCAGGCAAAAGGCACGGGAAAATCTAGAACAAGCAAAAAGACAATATAAAAGTCAAGCTGACAGACATAGACAAGCAGGTCCTAAATATGCAGTGGGAGATAAGGTGTGGTTATCCACACGGAATCTAGCCTTTATAGGCTCGCGGAAATTTCTGCCTCGTTTTATTGGGCCCTACGTGATAATTAAATGTGTGTCAGCCACTGCTATGAAATTGCGTTTGCCAAAAAATGTACCTATCCATCCGGTATTCCATGTCTCTTTACTTAAACCCGCAGCTCCGGGGATGACTGCTAAGAGACCACCAGCCATCATGAAAGAAGGTCAGATGGAGTATGAAGTGAAAAGTATTCTGGATGCCAAAAAAAGGAATCAACGGTTATGGTACCTGATTAACTGGAAAGGTTATGGGCCGGAAGACTGTTTTTGGGAGCCGGCGGAATCAGTACATGCTCCAGGGTTGGTTAAACAATTTCATCGACAACATCCGGGTAAGCCAGGTCCTGGGAAGGGCCCTCAGAGAGGAGGTAATGTCAGGAATAAGGGCAAGCGTGTGTATACTGGGCTCAGAGGGCTAAAACACTGAAAAATCCAGCAAAACTACAATTCCCAGCAGTACTTGGGAGGCTGGGAGGCTGGGTAGTTTACTGCCGTGCGCGCGTGGGGGCCAGCTGATCTTGATTGCTAACGGTTTATGAGCGGCCCACGGCGCACGGCAGGTGTGGCTTATTTTGTTTGGAGGTCGAAGCTGCGTCGGTCGAAGCTGCATCGGAGAAGTCAGGAGCCGCCCGCTATGGAATTGGTTTGAACGCGGAGGCGGTGGGCGTGAGCACTTTGCAGCGGGGAGAGGAGTGATCCCGACGGCTGCTACGGGCAACAGCATTCAACGTCCGGGAAGGCTCAGGAGCTTCCCGGACACAAGATAAGTGCGGAAAGGGCTAATTTTTTCATTGACGAAATGCACACGTGATTACGAGCATGCTAACAGAAGTACCCAGTGTTTGTTAGGCGTATGCTTTGCAAAACGCAAAACTTGTTGGTCAAAACTATGGGCAGTACGCAGAGGTGCCTTTAGAATTGCATTGTCCCACATTGTTCCAACCCAGCAGGGGTTACTACGGGGTATTTATGGAGACAACTACATACTGAGAGACTGTGCATATCTTTCTGTTATGCTGCAAGGAAGCACTTGATAAATCTTTATGTTCTATATGTTTATGTGCTTGTTAGTAACTTTAAGTGTTGCATATACCAGCTCAGGGGGCCATGTGTCATGTCTTCATCTTGGGAGTATTCCCATTGTATGTTTCATCTGCTAACCATGCTTTGTTTTGTTTCATGTCAATGACACACAGTGTGTGAGATACATGTATTAAGGTGTTCTCAAGATATAGGTTATCAGGTAACAGGCAGTACTATCACATATGATATCAAGTAATCAAAGTATTGCAGGTTATGGTGTTACAAGTATTACTAAGTGTAGGATTTTTCCCTGTACTTCCCCCAGTCCTATCCAAACTAGGTTTTCCTCTACCCTCTATCCGGTGTTCCTAAAACTCCTCACCCTGTCCACAACCTCTCCCTAACCCTCTTCCCCCCACTGGCTGCCACGTGGTGTCCTGTCTATATATATATATCAGGTACCTGTGCCAACCACGGTGGGAGGGTCGACTTCATTCGGCTTCTGTGGTTCGGGGGAGAGTGTCAACCTCTCCTCCTATTATTGTGTATCTTGACAGATGACCATCTACTGGAAAAAGATCAAGGGTCATTCAAAAGTAGAGGGACCAGACAAAACTTGAAATGACTTAGCTGATCAGCTGGCCAAAACCGGAGCCTTCCAAAGGGATCTAGTTGAGATCGAGTCCCTGTTGGGGGAAATACAGGTCACCGTTATCACTAGGTCCCAGACAAATGCTCACAATGAACTCTCAACTGCCCAGTGGAGTAAGGAGACCCCAGATGATAATTTGATTGCGGCTCAAAAAGGGGATCCAATAATTGGTAAGTTTTATCAACACATTGAGGACCCTGAGAACTTTCCCCCGACGGATACCGATTGCATTGGGAAAGAGGACCTCAGAGTGTTGATGAAATGTCCAAAAATTTTCTGAATCAAGACGGTGTGTTGCTGAGGAGATCCATATCTGGCCATGACCAGGGGGTGGTCCTTACCTCATTCCGAAGCCTGATGCTAAGTCACGCCCATGATGCGGCCACAGCCGGTCATCGGGGGTTTCATACGACATTAGAAATCTTATGAGAGGTTGCATACTGGCCACACATGGGCAGGACCTCGACCAATACTTGAAGGGGTGTGCACAATTTCAGCCAACATCACTCACACACTCCAAAAGAGGGGGATGACACTGCCTTGGTCAGATTTGCAAGTCGATTTCATTGCGTCCATTATTCGCTCCTCTAGGGGGAACAAGTACATGTTAACCGTAACATGTTTGTTTACTAAATGGGTGGAATGTCTTCCGGCCCCAAATTGCAAGGCAGAAACAGCAGCTGCCCTGAGGATCAATCACATCTTCTCGCATTTTGGACTACCCCAAAGGATTGAGTCAGACCGAGGTAGTCATTTCACTAGCGAAGTGATGACAAAGATGTGGGAGATACTTGGGGTAAAAAGGAAACTACACATTGCATGCCGGCAGCCCTCTAGTGGTGGAGTTAAGAGGCACAATAAAACTATTGTGAGCATATTAAAAAGATTTGTGGCAGATTCTGAGCCAAGTTGGGACATTCGATTACCCCTTGTCCTGATGGCCATCAGATCTACCCCTTCTTCTGCAACAAAAATGTTTACATTTGAGCTGATGACTGGACAAAGGATGGTGCTACCCAAGCATCTGCTCTACAGAACCCAAGAGCAGACCTTGATAAATGCCTCCACAACTCATGAGTATGTTGAGAATCTGAGAAAACACCTTCAACATGCTTTTGCGTATGCTCAGCGGAATCTAGAAAGATCTGCAGACAGTATGAAGACCCACTATGACCTTAAGACAACTAAAAAGGAATATAAAGTAGGAGACCAGGTGTACTTATACAATTTCCAAAAGAACCAAGCCAAAGAGAGCAAATTCCTCCCATGTTGGCGGGGTCCTTTTGAAATTGTGGACAGAATCTCACCAGTCGCCTACCGAATCTGCATCCCCAAGGGCAATTTGACAGAAGGGGAAGACAAGTGGGTCCACATAAACCAGCTAAAGAGTTGCCATCCCAGGCATACTTTGCGGCAAATAGAGAAGCCGACCGGAAACCCAGAAGGGGAAAATCCAGAGACATAAAAATAATTATTAAATGTTCATTGAGTACATACAAGGAAAGAGAGTTAAGACCATTATTAAATATAGGCAGGGAATATGGTAAATTGTATTCAATGCATGCATCTTCCCCACTACAGCCCTTGGGGAACAGTAGTGGGGAAATTTCCATAACCATGCTATGTTCTGTTTTCTAGCACTGGAACTAAAAACCACCTAATCATCAAGGAGGACTCCTCTGGGACCGGAAAAAAAGAGTGTCACTCCACACTTCTAACCAGAACCAGCAAGGAGAGCGTGTCACATCCATCGCTGATGGGAGAAACAACCGGATTTCTTCACATGGACCGAAAGAAAAATAATACCACTTGCCCAACTCCCCCACGACTGGACATCATGCTGGAGTTGGGGTCGGGATCTGTGAAATATTTTTATCCACACCAATGCACCACACTTTAACCCTTTGCCAATGGGGAAAGAAAACTGCCAAAAATGGAGGCGATAGCCCCGTGCCCACCAAATCTGCAACACTGCGCATGATTCACAAACCAAAAAAGAGCTGTACACCCTGTCACACACACAGGCAAAGTTGGTATAAAAAGAGGAATCACTGCTGTCACCTGTCATCTGTCATCTGTCAACTGTCACATAAATCAATGCCAGAGAAGTGGGCTAAAATCCGAAAATGCCCTTCAATACAGCTTACTAATCAATGGCAACCTTCAAAGTGCTGTTTTGGCACTTAATTCAGTCATTTTCCCAAGTGAATTATTGAAAGGAAAGTGTGCTGAAATCATGGATTCTCCAGTGCAGTCAGAGGAATCCAAGCCTCACTGACTGACAGCTGCATCAGAAAATTAGCTGTCAAACCCGGTTTACATGTGTTTCTGTTTCCTGATTAAAATGGAAAAAATCGCCTATGTTTGTGAAGGGCTAATTCTTTTAAAATGTCCAAATCCCTTATAAACTGTGCTTGTATTTTATATGTGAACTGAAAAGACTTTAATATATAGGAACACAGTCTGGAGCGAATCAACTATTTAATTCTGATCTGACAGCCGAGCCTGGGAAGATTCACATTTCAGCTTGACACTCAGTTGCTACAGGAAAGATTAATGGCTGCTAATGGTTCCCTTGAACCCAGGAATTGCTTGACAAGATATAAAAAATTGTACCGTTTAAGGGGAAACCACATCATACAAAGTCCCGGATTTCAGAAAGGTGCAGCATATACGCCGAAATACTTGTCACCCGCAAGGGGCTAAGAAACAGAATAAACTGAACAAATTAAAACTGTACTTGAGCTACAAGGCTGTTTCAATTTTGTTACTTATCTATCTTGGCGCAGCAGGGTGCAGGCACAAGCATACTTCCCGTATGAAATATGTGTCCAATTTAATTAGGGTACATAATGTTAGAAATGGACATGTGTGCAAGAGTTATGTTTTGGTAAAAATGAAGGTGGGAGTTCCTAAATCCTGTCATAATGATGACAGCTCTGTTCAGACTGCCAACCAGGACAAAGCACATGCCTGTAGCCACTCACAGACATGGGGGTGCGTTTTGAAGTTCTGCCCACACCATAAACTTTGTAATGGATAAATATAGGAGTTTCACTACACATAGACACACTGATTGCAGAACACACTGATTCCAGAACCCATCCAGATTTCAATGCAGCACCTTATTCCCAAATTCTTCATCTTGTAGCTGACTCAAGAATTCTTTGAAGATCCAGATTTCTTTGCAGAGTCCAGACTTAGAATTGCTGAATTATTGCTAACCTGACCCAATTGCAAACCTCCAGAACTTAAAAGAATAATTCTGATTCAGCTTGGCTTGCTACCATTAAGGCTTGCCCGCTGTAACTTGCATCCTGCTATCTACCGTGTCCAGTAACCAGAAGGAGCCCTTCTAAATCCAGTCTGAGGTGCAGTCCAGAATTGCCCAAAACCACGCCGCTGATCCGATCCCTCCCGAGGTGCCCTGCTGCCGGTAGACCCGATCCACCCCATGACCAGAACCGGACGGTCCAATTTAATTATAAAGGACTGTAAGTATAATAGGAAGAACAGTGACCCATAATATATTTGCATGGTATTATCCTTATCTCAACCCATCCCACCTTTAATTCAGAAGCCTAGTATTGTTAGAATCCATCTTGCGCTGATTTTCTCATCTGTGTTACAAAACCATAACTGCTTAGTGATTTCAAGTAACTAAAGTAAATCCTAGAAGAAATTGAGGACCCATCACGTGAATGGTTGCACTGGCCACGTAGCCGTGAAGATTCATGTGTGGTCTCTTCTTTTTCATAGTCATTAATATAGTATAACAAAACCTATCTGTCATTTTTAAAATCAAATTGCTGTTTTCATTTTCGTGCCTATTTTACAAAAAACACCTCTCACTAAAACCTCTACAACTTCTTCAGTTTCAAAGATAGAAACGAAATTTCAACTCTCACTGATACCTAAGACCCTTAGCTACAACGCATTGCAGAACAGTGTATTTAACCTGTTTTTCTCCAATATTGCATAGTAAAAGTTTGCCACAAATTTACAAAGCTCAAAAGTTTACATGTGTCTTTTGCCCGTTTCAAAGTGCTTCTTCCATCCCATCCTGATCTGAAGGGTGCATTGTGTATTAGGACTTGTTTAGAGTTGCTTTACTCCGAATTCTTCTTGATTTAAGCATTTTTAACCATTTTGCAGTATTTCACCAAGCCATTTCTCATCTGTCAGTTTAAAAGTGTAATTTGCCCAAAACGGTTTTTCTCTCTTGTTTGGAGAGGGAAGATTGCTTATAAACTCTCGAACTTGTCTTTCATTCCTGAATACCTGCTGGTTACTCACATTGGTGTAGGATTGCTCAATTGCATTTAAACAAAACTTTGCATTCGGAATCTTAACTTAAACGCTATATGTGCACAAAACAAAACTGTTCTTTTTCATCATTATACGTGAATTCAATTGCTTTGTTTAGTTTCTGAATTGTATTGTCACCCTTTGGGTGAATGCCGCCCCATATATATATATATATATATATATATATATATGTATATATATATATATATATATATATATATATATATATATATATATATTCAATGAAAAATCTTTGTTAAAAGGGGCGTTATGGTTAAGTTGCGCTACTAAAAACTTATCAAATTCAGTAAAAAAATGTTGCTAAAGGGCCGTTATGGTTCAAAGTAAAACCGAAAACCCCCTGAAATTCGGCAGTTATGGTAAGATAAGCAACCATAACTCTTGCCACCGTGCACTGCTAACACTAACACCCAGGACATCAAAGATGACATCACAAATGTCATTGATGACATCACTAATGACATCACATGTGCATTTACTTTTCATGAAAACTCTGTAGGAGGGATTCTTATAATGTTGACCAAAAAGTGTCAAGGATCATTTGAATAAATATCATGAGCTAATTAGTGCATTAAGCAATGCATTGATATAAATAGCATTCTATTATGAAGTTCTATCCAGTATACTAAGCAACTCATGCAGAAACTTAGGCAGTGTGTGCAGTATACATGATGAAGGTGCAATATTCATAATCTTGCCATGTAAAATAATGAAATGATAACTGCTTTCTTATTAGAGTTTTGCGTACTGTGAAACATGTAATAAGTAGCTAATAAAACCCCCTTAATACATAATTACATTATAACAGACAAAACACAAAGAGACAACAACACATACCAATATGAGTATATACAGGGACAGAGAAGTAAGCAAAAAAGCAGAAGTAGTAGCAGAAAGAGTTCATAACCTAACTGATTATCTTTATGCAGAGAAATGATTGCTCTGTTTCAAAGCTGCTACTTACTGTATGTATGTGTATCAAATGATGTCAGTGAACCCTAAGGAAAGGAGTGTGAGTAAAATGTATACAAATATGAGCATATACAGGGAAGGTATAGTAATAATAATAAAACTATGAGAAAGTGCTGATAACTCTAATGATTATCTTCATGCACAGAAAGGATTGCTCTCTTTCAAGCCTGTGTCTTCCGCTATATATATATGTTTCATATGATATGACTTGACCCTAAGTCTACAAATATAGTACCTTTTCAATTTTTACTTCCTGACTGTTACTGAAGAAAACTATGTGGCTTAGATAAGTCAGTAAAGGAAAAAAAGGGAGAGCCAGCCATGTGATATCATCAGTGATATCATCAATGACATTTGTGATTTCATCTTTGATGTCCTGGGTGTTAGTGTTAGCAGTGCACGGTGGCGCGAGTTATGGTTGCTTATCTTACCATAACTGCCGAATTTCAGGGGTTTTTCGGTTTTACTTTGAACCTTAACGTCCCTTTAACAAAGTTTTTTTTACTGAATTTGATAGGTTTTTAGTAGAGCAATTTAACCATAACGTCCCTTTTAACAAAGTTTTTTCATTGAATTTCATAGGTTTTTATTAGCGCAACTTAACCATAACGTCCCTTTAACAACGTTTTTTTACTGAATTTCATGTTTTTAGTAGCACACCTTAACCATAATATCCCTGACTTTATATACATGTAACATAGAACATACTGAACCCCTAGCTAGTGATTTCGATGTCCGCGGACTACCACCATGTCCGCGGACATATCGAAAATCTGAGCGTGGTGAATGTAAATTTAAATGGTGTGCCCCATTTCCCCTTTGAGGTTGGCACTGAAAAGAGCTGTTTTTTTTGGGTTTTTTTTAAGATGCTTGACAGACACCTGTTATTTTGTATTTTTTCTTTTTTTTCTTCTTACTTTACTCCTAAAATCTTCACATAACCTTCTCCAAAGCAACCCTTACATTCCAAAACAGAATGGCATTTCCCATAAAGATATGGAAATGCCATCTTCTTTAAAATAAACAGCATTAATGGAATCAATATTCTCATTATTACAGAAGAACATACCAGCTCTAAGCATGAAGGCACACATGCCTCGGTTGATTACACACCTAGCATTGTTTTGCTGAGGACAAAAACCTGAACTATTGTCTCATATTGGCCTAGGTACTTATCCAGAAAAAATTACTTTGGCATTTGGAAGGATGTTCATTACTTCTTGAACCTGAACCAAGTGTTCCAAAACTGCCAACAAAGTAGGGTCACTAACATAGCCCAAATGGAAAGCAGCATAGTGCAAAACTACCACATGGGGACGGTTCATCCTGCCCATATCTTCACAAACTTGTACAATTCCCTGTACATTGCAACCAGGCACAGTGCTCCATGCCACCTCCACTCCATTAACATCAAAATTCTTTGCAACATGCCTGCATTGAGCATAATGTTGTAAACCATGCACAAACATATCTCCAAGCACCAACACCCTGACTTTCTCCACTTCTGCCATCTTCACTACACACAGTCTCTTTGAACACAAATCCACAACCTCAACATCTGATTGGCTGATCCCTACAGTCTTCTTTCCATGCTGGATTTGCTGGAAAACCCCGGATGTAGCACGCCCTGTCCGCGGACCGCGTAACTCTTAGACAGCCCTTCTACCATTTCCACTTCACTCTCTATGCCATTCCCTCATTGGATACAGCTAAGCAGGCACACAATACGGAGAACAACCTCAGAACACCCCCATTTTGATTATTTTTGAACATTTCAGGACACCGCGAGTGTTCTTAGAACACATTCAACTTGCCAGCGAACAATACAGACAACGTCCTCAGAACACCCCAATTTTCTTTACGTACGAACATTTCAGGACACCGCAAGTGTTCTTAGAACACTTTCAGCTTGACAACGAACAATACAGACAATGGGCCTCATTACGACCCTGGCGGAAAGTAACTGACATGACCGCCATAGCGCAAACAGCGTTTCCGCCACTGCACGATGGAGCAAAGTGCGGCTGATTCCGATCCATCGGGCACGAGCATTACGCCATGGCGGAAGTGCAAAGTCCGCGACGGCGGAAATGACCCCAAAACGCCCCTTACCGCCGTCGTACGCCGCCCTAGGTGCAATTCCGCCACCCATCTCAGCGGTCACCGTAATGACCGGCCAGCGCAAACTACGGTCACCGTAAATATACGGAAACGGAAGTAAAAACATGGGGCTGGAACGGGAAACAGCACGCTGTACACCCATAAAATCCGAATCCCAACACAACCATTGAAAAACCGACCCTGAGACACATCCCAACCCGTTAGCCACCCCATTCAAAAAAATAAATATGGGAAAAGTTGCTAAAAAAGCGTGCGATCGCAAGCGGCAGGTCCACTTCTCCCATGAGGAACTCACCGTGCTCACAGAGACCCTCCAGGAGAATGCTGCCGTCGTTTTCTCGACGCAAATGACCAGGACGGCACTTGCGAACAAGAAGGCCATATGGGCCCTGGTGGCACAGCGGGTAAGTGCGGTGGGGACCGCACCCCGCAACCCACAGCAATGCAGAAAGCGATGGGACGACCTACGGATACGCGTCCGAGCATACTCTCTGCCAACCGGAACATTGCCACAGCTACCGGGGGAGGATCGGAATCACCCATCAAGTTGACCCCCTGGGAAGAAATCTGTGCCTCCACCATTGGAATGGAGAGCATAGAGGGAGTCGGAGGGTTGGAGAAAGGAGTGCAGACATCCGAAGAATCAGGTAGGTGGCCCAAATAAAACTATGCTAAATCCACAATTACCAACCATGTGAAGTACCATGTGTCCCCATAGTGCAATAGAAACACATGACCAGGAGAATGACCACATACATTGCCATGACAGCGCCCTTTAAAAGTCAGAATAAATACATAAATAATTAAAAATCCCCAAAACACACTTCACATGTGCAGCATGCACACCCTAACTGCAGACTGCAAAATAACTGCATCCCCAATCCACACAAAAATGAGACCACCACCAAGGCCCTGACCCAAATCACCCCCAGGTACCACCCCAATGCATGTGATACATTGCCATTACAATTACCACAGACACATAAATAACGCTCGCCCTCCTTTACTCCACCACAGGGTCCGATTCAAACGACGAGCATCAGGACACCCCTACCAGCACACCTGCAAAGAGGGCCAAGACCAACGGCCAAAGACCCTCCACCTCAGCTGCACGGATCAAGACACGGCAGCAGCACAAATCGAGTGGCAGCACACTGGAGGGGACTCCAACAGGCACCCCAGCAGCCAGCATGTCCACAACAGCAGCACCACAGGTCCCCCCAATGGATGCCACAGAAGGCACTGCTTCTGGTGGCAGCAGCACCCTAGGTGACACTGCATTCATGCCAGCATGCTCCGACACAGAAAACGGTGCTGTCGAAGTAGGACCCATCCATGACCTGTCTCAATCCCCCTGTTTGTATCATCCCGTACACCATGAGGAAACCACGCAGGGGCACCCACAAGACGACGACTGGCAAACCCCCACAAGGCCTGTGGCAATGACATTTGTGATTTCATCTTTGATGTCCTGGGTGTTAGTGTTAGCAGTGCACGGTGGCGCGAGTTATGGTTGCTTATCTTACCATAACTGCCGAATTTCAGGGGTTTTTCGGTTTTACTTTGAACCTTAACGTCCCTTTAACAAAGTTTTTTTTACTGAATTTGATAGGTTTTTAGTAGAGCAATTTAACCATAACGTCCCTTTTAACAACGTTTTTTCATTGAATTTCATAGGTTTTTATTAGCGCAACTTAACCATAACGTCCCTTTAACAAAGTTTTTTTACTGAATTTCATGTTTTTAGTAGCACAACTTAACCATAATATCCCTGACTTTATATACATGTAACATAGAACATACTGAACCCCTAGCTAGT
This sequence comes from Ambystoma mexicanum, assembly GCF_040938575.1. Lineage (NCBI taxonomy): Eukaryota > Metazoa > Chordata > Amphibia > Caudata > Ambystomatidae > Ambystoma > Ambystoma mexicanum. The sequence continues at coordinate 840,430,131 of NC_090933.1, read as the reverse complement.
GATTTCGATGTCCGCGGACTACCGCCATGTCCGTGGACATATCGAAAATCTGAGCGTGGTGAATGTAAATTTAAATGGTGTGCCCCATTTCCCCTTTGAGGTTGGCACTGAAAAGAGCTGTTTTTTTGGGTTTTTTTTTAAGATGCTTGACAGACACCTGTTATTTTGTATTTTTTCTTTTTTTTCTTCTTACTTTACTCCTAAAATCTTCACATAACCTTCTCCAAAGCATCCCTTACATTCCAAAACAGAATGGCATTTCCCATAAAGATATGGAAATGCCATCTTCTTTAAAATAAACAGCATTAATGGAATCAATATTCTCATTATTACAGAAGAACATACCAGCTCTAAGCATGAAGGCACACATGCCTCGGTTGATTACACACCTAGCATTGTTTTGCTGAGGACAAAAACCTGAACTATTGTCTCATATTGGCCTAGGTACTTATCCAGAAAAAATTACTTTGGCATTTGGAAGGATGTTCATTACTTCTTGAACCAAGTGTTCCAAAACTGCCAACAAAGTAGGGGCACTAACATAGCCCAAATGGAAAGCAGCATAGTGCAAAACTACCACATGGGGACGGTTCATCCTGCCCATATCTTCACAAACTTGTACAATTCCCTGTACATTGCAACCAGGCACAGTGCTCCACGCCACCTCCACTCCATTAACATCAAAATTCTTTGCAACATGCCTGCATTGAGCATAATGTTGTAAACCATGCACAAACATATCTCCAAGCACCAACACCCTGACTTTCTCCACTTCTGCCATCTTCACTACACACAGTCTCTTTGAACACAAATCCACAACCTCAACATCTGATTGGCTGATCCCTACAGTCTTCTTTCCATGCTGGATTTGCTGGAAAACCCCGGATGTAGCACGCCCTGTCCGCGGACCGCGTAACTCTTAGACAGCCCTTCTACCATTTCCACTTCACTCTCTATGCCATTCCCTCATTGGATACAGCTAAGCAGGCACACAATACGGAGAACAACCTCAGAACACCCCCATTTTGATTATTTTTGAACATTTCAGGACACCGCGAGTGTTCTTAGAACACATTCAACTTGCCAGCGAACAATACAGACAACGTCCTCAGAACACCCCAATTTTCTTTACGTACGAACATTTCAGGACACCGCAAGTGTTCTTAGAACACTTTCAGCTTGACAACGAACAATACAGACAATGGGCCTCATTACGACCCTGGCGGAAAGTAACTGACATGACCGCCATAGCGCAAACAGCGTTTCCGCCACTGCACGATGGAGCAAAGTGCGGCTGATTCCGACCCATCGGGCACGAACATTACGCCATGGCGGAAGTGCAAAGACCGCGACGGCGGAAATGACCCCAAAACGCCCCTTACCGGCGTCGTACGCCGCCCTAGGTGCAATTCCGCCACCCATCTCAGCGGTCACCGTAATGGCCGGCCAGCGCAAACTACGGTCACCGTAAATATACGGAAACGGAAGTAAAAACATGGGGCCGGAACGGGAAACAGCACGCTGTACACCCATAAAATCCGAATCCCAACACAACCATTGAAAAACCGACCCTGAGACACATCCCAACCCGTTAGCCACCCCATTCAAAAAAATAAATATGGGAAAAGTTGCTAAAAAAGCGTGCGATCGCAAGCGGCAGGTCCACTTCTCCCATGAGGAACTCACCGTGCTCACAGAGACCCACCAGGAGAATGCTGCCGTCGTCTTCTCGACGCAAATGACCAGGACGGCACTTGCGAACAAGAAGGCCATATGGGCCCTGGTGACACAGCGGGTAAGTGCGGTGGGGGCCGCACCCCGCAACCCACAGCAATGCAGAAAGCGATGGGACGACCTACGGATACGCGTCCGGAGCATACTCTCTGCCAACCGGAACATTGCCACAGCTACCGGGGGAGGATCGGAATCACCCATCAAGTTGACCCCCTGGGAAGAAATCTGTGCCTCCACCATTGGAATGGAGAGCATAGAGGGAGTCGGAGGGATGGAGAAAGGAGTGCAGACATCCGAAGAATCAGGTAGGTGGTCCAAATAAAACTATGCTAAATCCACAATTACCAACCATGTGAAGTACCATGTGTCCCCATAGTGCAATAGAAACACATGACCAGGAGAACGACCACATACATTGCCATGACAGCGCCCTTTAAAAGTCAGAATAAATACATAAATAATTAAAAATCCCCAAAACACACTCCACATGTGCAGCATGCACACCCTAACTGCAGACTGCAAAATAACTGCATCCCCAATCCACACAAAAATGAGACCACCACCAAGGCCCTGACCCAAATCACCCCCAGGTACCACCCCAATGCATGTGATACATTGCCATTACAATTACCACAGACACATAAATAACGCTCGCCCTCCTTTACTCCACCACAGGGTCCGATTCAAACGACGAGCATCAGGACACCCCTACCAGCACACCTGCAAAGAGGGCCAAGACCAACGGCCAAAGACCCTCCACCTCAGCTGCACGGATCAAGACACGGCAGCAGCACAAATCGAGTGGCAGCACACTGGAGGGGACTCCAACAGGCACCCCAGCAGCCAGCATGTCCACAACAGCAGCACCACAGGTCCCCCCAATGGATGCCACAGAAGGCACTGCTTCTGGTGGCAGCAGCACCCTAGGTGACACTGCATTCATGCCAGCATGCTCCGACACAGAAAACGGTGCTGTCGAAGTAGGACCCATCCATGACCTGTCTCAATCCCCCTGTTTGTATCATCCCGTACACCATGAGGAAACCACGCAGGGGCACCCACAAGACGACGACTGGCAAACCCCCACAAGGCCTGTGGCAAGGCAACATGAGGCGTCCAGCCCCTCTGTGACACCACCGCAAATGGGCATGGCGCAGCAGAGGCAACAGTCCCTCGAGCAGATGATTGTGCAACAGCAGCAACTGGCCACGCTCCTCAAGGAGCATGCTGCTGAATGTGGGGGTTCTAAGGCAGCCATTGAAACATCTACTGAGACACTTAGGGCAGAAATGGAGCGAAGTACCGAGAGCCTGAGGGGACAAATGGAGAGAAGTACCGAGAGCCTGAGGGGACAAATGGAGAGAAGTACTGAGAGCCTGAGGGGACAAATGGAGAGAAGCACCGAGAGCCTGAGGGGGGAACTGCATGCGACGTCCAAAGACGTATGTGGTGAACTTGCCGCTGTGTGCCGTGTGCTCACTGAGCTCTCACAAACCCTTAGGGACATGCATGGACGTGAGCAGGCAGAGACATCATCCGTTGCAAGTTCCGTCCAGGGCAGCCCCCAACGTAGATCTGGGAGGAACCGGCGCTCCACAGGCAGGGGTGCCCCTGATACCCGGAGAGGGGGCTTGCAATAGCGTCTGCCCACTGACAATGAGCGTCTTTGGACACTGGTGTTCGGGGGGGAGGTAGGTGGGTGGAGGGGGTGTGTTGTGCTTCATTGGGTGGCGGGTCGATTGGGTGTGTAATGTCATTTCACATCTGCAATACAATTCTACATATTCATCCAATGAGATGTGTGGACATTGATCTCTGTGTACGAGGCTTATCTTGGCGTACAGTCCACATTGTGCATGTTCCAGACACACACAGTGCCACAAGTCCCGTCTATGATATTCTGATGTAATTCACGGGCCTCCTGTGCCTCGCGGACCCCTTGAGATGCTGCCACATCCCCACCCTCATCATGACCATCTTCAGGTGCTTGCAGTTCTGCGTCGGGGGGCATGGCCACATTCCTACGTACGCACATGTTGTGTAGCATGACACATGCCATGACCATCTTTGTAACCTTCTCATGGCGGTACAGGAGTGCCCCGCCAGACCTGCTGAGGCAGCGGAAACGAGCCTTCAGTAGGCAGAATGCCTGTTCTATGACCACACGGGTACGTGAGTGGGCTGGTTGTAGTCCTCCTCATGCTGGTCCTGTGGGTTCCGGATTGGTGTAAGGAGCCATCTCTTCAGTGGATACCCGGCATCACCTGTATGTGGACAACAAAGGATGTTTGTGGAATGTCATTGCTACGTACGCATCCCCCCCTTCCTGCCAGGTCATTCACGCATCACCTACCCCACATACTCATGCATTAAATGAGACTCACCAAGTAGCCAGGATCGGTGCCCTGCATGTCGCTCCATGTAGCGTGGTATTGTAGAGTTCCGCAAGACCATAGAATCATGGGTTGATCCTGGAAATCGGGCACAACAATGTGTAAAGATCCTGTTGGAGTCACACACCATTTGTACATTGATAGAATGATATTGTTTCCGGTTGCGGTACTGGACCTCTATGGCATGTGGGACAACCAATTACACATGGGTGCAGTCGATGGCACCAATGCAACCCGGTATGCCGCCAAGTGCATGGAATCCCACTTTTGTGTTTGTAATCTCCTGCTCCGAGCGTGGTAAAGTGATGTAGTCGTCTGAGTGCTTCAGGAGGGCATCAAGCACTTGGAATAGTGTCCGTGAAAATAGTGGCTGTGTAATGCCATGCAACTGTCCGACTGTGTGCTAGTAGGTGCCTGTGGCCAGGAAGTGGAGTACAGACACCACCTTCAGTAGGGGTGGGATGGCGGTTGGGCTATCTATCATGCTGACAAGGTCAGCGTGTGTCATGTCGACAATGGCGGTTATGGTGTCCCGGTCCAAACGGTAGAGGGTGTGGATCTGCTCAGCTGTGAGGTTGAACGGATTAGCTCGGAGGCGTGGGATTGCGGGCTGCCTGCGTGGTGGTAGTGGCTGTGCTGGTGGGGCTTGCTGGCCATGCCTTGCCCTCCTCCTCCTCCTCCTCCTCCTCCTCCTGCATCTCCTCTGTGCGGCCGGTTGTTGTAGTAGTTGGCGTTCGTCTTCTTCTTGAAGTTGGAGTACTTGCAGTGCAATCAGGTCCCCCAGGCCCAACATCGCTAGTCCTGCCGGTAGCATTCTGGAGTGGGTGTGGTTGGGGGAGGGGGTTGGGTGTGCAATTTATGTGTTTTCAGGCTGTATAGCCTTCACCTGTGGTGATTCATTCCACCATTGTCAGCTGCAATGCCTTTCGTGCGAGCACGTCCCGCACACGACGCTGCAATTCGACGCATGGCATCTTGCATTTACATTCATGTTCTTAATCCCGATGGCAGTGAAATATTGGTTTATATGTTGATTCTGCTATGGTCCCATTGTTGCACATGCTATATTTGCATTCGCGAGCAGACTTGTGAAGGGTCAGTGGAATGTAGTGCTCGATCAACGGTGGACCCTCATGCAGCACTGTACCGACGTTCACCGACGGGCGGGGAGTCCCATTAGTGATTGAGGCCAGTTACCATTTTCACACACAGCCGCACTACATAGATGTATTTGTGAATACAAGCGTTCACAGATGCCTTTTCGATGTGATGTTGCAAATTAGGAATTCGAAGGTCAGCGCTTTCGGTTTTCAACTAGCGGCGTGGAGACGCCCACAGGTCTGACTGGAAATATAACGTTCTATTGTTGAATGTCCTTGGGACAGGGCCCATGACGGGAATGCAATGAGTGATATGATTTGAATGGGATGCGTTATAGCGTAGTGGACGATAAGGCAGGACTAACTTCACTACACAAGGGATCCGGGCAGGAGCACAGTGGATTTTGAAGACTGCATTACGCACAGACTCAATGGAAATTTCGAATGTTATGTGAGTAAATATTCAGGCGTTTTCATACCGGGAGGAGGGAATGATGAATGGATGCATGGACAGATGATTTAATTGGGAGTCTGCCATGTACATGGCTGTTTGGAATCTATCCCCTTCCCCTGCGCTATGTGTTGCAAGGCTGCCATAGTGGGACCATCGTCTGTCTGCCCTTGTTGAACCCTCCCTGTCTCGTCGCGCCTTCAATCACTTGTGTCTATGCACGTTGATAATCCCATCTGATGGATCCTGTTCTGACAGGCGCATGCACACAGACACTCGTTTGTGATAGTGTATTCACCTCGATTTATGTCGTTATGATTCGCAAGTGATTTTTGGGTGCAATTGATCCTTATGAGTGGGCTAGCATGCATATGGTTGTAGGTTTGGTGTGTTGGATGAAGTGAGTAATACATATGTAGTTCGGATGCCCATACTATTATTTTTTTCATTTGGGTGACAGGTATCTCCTCCCCTTCTGCCGCTGTCATCTGTACGCCACTCCTGCAGATGGCTTCTACAGTCGACACCTGCAGCTTCGAGTTAATCAGTGGAGCACCATTACGATCTTATGGGACGATCGCCAATGGGCCACATGCCCTTACGCAGTACTAGTGGCTAGGAGCAGCATACCTACCTTCCAGCTGGACTAGTGCCTACTTCATGGGACGGCCCTGCGGTCCTAGGCGCTTCCATGTTGCCTTTTTGGACGTTGATGTAGCCCCTGTGTACCATGAAGGTACAGGGCGTCACACAAGGGGAAGCTGGTCATTTATTGCGGATGCAGCCCACAGTAATGATGATCATTTGGGAGTTTATGTTCAAATGGCTGTATGGGCTTGGTGATTTTGATGTGCATTAAATTTATATTCAGATATTAACCGTGTAGCGTTATTCTTTGCTAGTAATGTGGCATATTCCGATTTGTGGCGCGATGTATTGTGAGGTGATCTGCATTGGGTTCCGGCTTCTGGGTACAGTTGTGTGGTACGTGCTTATGCTGATGGTTGGTTTGACTACTGGCAAGTGTACAGGGCTGGTGCAGTCTCCCTCAGGTTACTGCTTTGGATGTTGATTTACACTGGTGGCAGGCGATGGGGGACTGTTGTTGTTTTGTCTCATGGGATTTTCAGTTCATTTTGGTGTACTTGCACCTTCAGATGCCTGTGCTGCATCAGTACGGCAATGGTGTCTTGCCAAATGTGGATGGCCACTCACAGGGCACTTGGGGCCCCTGCATGCATTTGTTCGTTGGCATGCATGGGTGACTTGTACATTTCACTGGTTGCATGGTGTGACTACATTGCGCCTACGAGGAGTTGTGCAATGTGGCCAGGGAGTGGAGTACAGGCACTCAGTGGGGCCATTTACGGTTGGTTCGCGATGCCGTAGTTCTCGCCATGGCGGAATGGTACTTTCCGCCATGCTTGATGGCGTTAAGTGAATGTCCGCTGGGGTCAGCATTCGCGTACCGTTGCGCCATGGCGGATATTGCGGTTTTGCTAGGCGCGCGTGTGCGTACTTGGTGCAGTTAGCGTTGGCGTTCACTACAGTGTCGCTAATGGCATCGTACTTTACGGTGACGGGTCATGATCGCAACGGGCGGTATTCGATGGCGGTATTACATTTCCGCCATCGTTTTTCGTATTCCGTCAGGGTCGTAATGAGGGCCAATGTCTTCAGGACACCCCCTGCAAACATTCCAGTACCCCACGAGTGTTCTTAGAACACTTTCAACTTGACACCGAATCCATTCTGTTTATTTTCGAACATTTCAGAACAGCCGTGTTGTCCGCAGAAAAATCGGACACAACAAAAGCATCTAGCACATAAAAAAAACAGAACATTGAACCTATTTCGTACTCCCCCACACTCCCCAAACACTCTTACACACCAACACACTCCACTAAATACAATTCTTAAACCAAGTTTCACTGCGCTGTCCGCGGTCATTGGCGAATATAAGATGGCGGACGCCACAAAAAATCTGACGTGCTCCACGCCCCACACCGTCCAATCAGCGAACACATCGCATGTTTGTGGACATTACGCAAGCTGCTCGGCCAATCAGGGCACTGTCCGCGGAGCAAACCGGGAAGTCCGTCCGCGAAGCGAACGGAGATATCACACATTTTTTTGCTTTACACTTTGGTCATTTTAAAAAAAACTACTGGACGGATTTACACCAAATTTGCAAAAGCACGCTTTCAGGACCAAGCCCCCGCTCCTGCTGCAGATTTGAGATGGGTGTGATGTGAGTGGTATATCATTCAGAATATTGAACTTATAGACAAAAATAAATAAGGGTTTCATTGTGCTCTACATTCTAGGTGAGACTTGGGTGTGTGCCTGAATGAAATCCCTTACAGCTTGGGGGCTCGTGCCGCGATTCTGAATTTGAAATACCACCCGTGACAGTCTAACACAGCATACTAGCCTGCAGGGTACAGACACCTTGTTGGTTCGGCATACTGTGCTACACGGTACAAGCACCCCTCAACAGAAATGCTCCAAAAATTGAGCCTGTTCGCAAAAGTAAATTGACCCTGAAATAAGCCATAAGGAAATTGATATTTCTAAAATGGTGACCTGAGTGGAAATTAATATTTCTAGGGAACACTTCCTGCACAAACTGTTTGTCAGGGGTGAGAGGTGAGTGGCCCAAACAGGATGAACAGGTATGGCTACAGGAAATAAAACAAGTCACTACATGCTAGGCGAGACTTGGGTGTGTACCTGATTGAAATCCTTTACAATAGCGCACTACACCCGGAAATATCTGGGTGCTTTTGCTTAGTGTACAAAAAGGTTACAAGAGTAGAATGGGATACAGTAATGGTTGCAGAAATATATAAAAATATATAACGGATGAAGACATACAATACTATTTACATAGGTATAAGGAAAATATATAATAATAATTACAGAAGTGTACAGAAAATATAAAATGGATGAGGACATATGCAAGATATGCAACATTTATGACATAGTTTAGGACAATCTTGTAGTATAGATAACTAAGCTGTGGGCATGATCAGTAACTTGCAGTTAACTTGTGAGTGAACTGCACTTCCCCCTTCCCTTCCCCTCCCTGGCACTTCTCCCCTTCCCTCTTCCACGCACTTGCACGATCTGAATGACAGAAGCCTTAGTAAGATCGTTATTTTGTCCTCCCTTGTTTCCCCCTCCTTGTCTTGTCACGCCTAGAAACACTTGTATACTGGCGCGTTATCAATGTCACATCATTTGATATCATATCATGCTCTATCATGTGCATCGTTTCCCAGAGTTACTCCCGGGTACTCTGCTTTTACCCACACATTGGCCTGATCTCTGATAGTAGCCACCAATAGGCTTTTGATGTCCCCAACTGCTAGAGGCGCTCCTGCTGTCTGTTTCTCAAATGCATAGATCCACTTCCCTGCGCCTGCTGTAAGGGCCAGGAACCCTTTTATTAGGTTGTTTTTGTCCATCTGTGCCCATGGCACATAATGAGGCATGCCGGCCCCTTTATGTAGAAGAGGCATTTGTATTAATACTTTGTTCCCTTTGCCCTTCTTCCCACTTCCCTTTTTCCTTGCTACTTCCATCCGGCCAAACCTGCTCCTTAACCTCCCATCCCATACGTTTTCCACCCGTGGTGTCCATTCACGTGCCTGTTCTCTCTCCTCATCCTCGTCACCCTCAGACTCGTCTTATGTACTCCACCCGTCAGCATTGGCATATCCTAGGCTGTCCGCCCCTTCACTTACTTCCCCCTATTTCTCTACAAGTAAGTAAGTTTTTATGGGCGTTTTATCTATCCTGAATCAGAAATCTCCTGCTTTCCATTCATTTGGTGCCTGCTCTACTTGTCTGTCAGTCTTCACTTCATTTTGCACCATTCAGAGTCTATTCAATTCTCTTCTTGCTGATGCCAATGCCACCTCTAAATCCCTTGTATTGACATTGGCATGGATTGGACTGTTCAGAGAGGATACATATGGGGGCGGTGGGGCTATCGCTGCTGTGGATTCATATGTTGGGTTTGTATAGCTCACTGCGGGGTGAGCTGTCAGTGGGTATATCCCTCCAGGCTCTGTCACTGCCCTGCCCTCTCACCCTTCCCAGGGCAAACGCCATTGCTACGCCTTGTCCGTCCTCTCCCTTACACTCTTCCATGTCGTAGAACATTTTCCAAAGATCTAATACTTCATTCCTTCTGTGTAACTGTTTACCCTTATATTTAGCTGCTAGGAATATGGACATATGCTCTGGCATACCCTTATTATGGGAGCCTTGCTCTGGCCATGAGCGAGGCATCCCCATCCTCTTGTTTCCGTCACCCACTCTTTGTGGTATTTCTCAAGCCTCTCTCGATACAGCGGTAGGTCCTTACACATATACTCTATAGGGTTTTCTCCTCCCATGGTAGTGATGGTCACGCCTTTGCTGTCCTTACGCCTGTGCTAATACGCTGCACAAACTGTTACTGTAGGTTAAAGAAAAAACACCAGTAAACTTTTCATCCTCTACCTCATGTCAAAAAATCATAAAGGTACTATTCCTCTACTCCCCCCTTTTTCTTCCCACACTCCCACTCACACGCTTCACACACTCAAACCATGCAGCTAATTACACAGTGCCCCTCCTTTGGGCTTCACCCTACACAATAAAAACACAAATAAAACAAGCTAAAATAACAAGCTAAAATAAAAACAACTACTATTCCCGAGCCCTCTAATTATACAGGGCTCCTATTACTTTACTTTTTCCTCAGTCATACGATGCTAGTAGTACCACCTTCTCCCCTCACTTGGGGAGGCTCCCTATAATTCCATTTTCCTTTCCTTAATATTCTCCTTAGAAAATGTATAATACCAAATAATGAAATAAGCCACACCCACAACACACCAACAATTTCACTCTCTGCGCACTCACACTCTTCACACTTTCCCATATATCTTCCCCCTACTTGTTATGACTTGCAAGGCAATACTAACGTTTGCGTGTTCACCCAAACTCCTCTGTCACAGGGTTCCAACAACACCAGCCTGCACTCTCCTCAGTGTCGCGCCCCGCTCCATAGAGCAGGCAGGAATTCTGCAAAGATGGCCACTGGGAAATACATGTTTTTGGGAATTGGACTCTATAGGTGGGCACAACCCCTTCAGAGAAGATGCCTGGACACCTCTGCAGGTACAGGGGCACTGGGATCACATCAGGGTTACCAATTGAAGGCACACCCCTAACCAGAAAAAATACAACCCGCTAGGGAAAAAAGGCCAAGAGATTCTTGCAAGGATAATACGTTTTAATGATACAAAAAATAGGTGTGCCAGCAAAGAACTATGGTGCTCCGGGACGTTCTGAGCAAAAAGGGTGCAAGCAAGAGCTTAAAAAAAGGACACAGCATCATCAGTATACAGTAAAAACCCCTTCACGGCTAGTTGGTGCAAACCTATGCATGGTCAGCCTACTCCATATGGGATGCCAGCCCACTGGCCCCAGCCCCGTCAGTCCATCTTCCATCATGTTCGGTCAACTGGGCTCATCGTCTCCAGGGAACCACGGTAGAGGATACAATTAAATGTTTTGTTATAAGAATGCTACTACAGAGGGCACCTGGCATGATCATGGGCTTGAGTTCACTGTCACCCACACACATTTCACTCATCCCATTTGCATCATCTGGCCTCCAAGACTTTCACCCTCACTTTTGAACTGTAATGTATCCCTCCCCTCACCTCGCGTTACAAATCATGCTATTGTAAAATACAGATAGTGGGACCATTCTTATCGATCTTTATGGTTGTCTGGTTTATGGTGGATGGCATGGGGCCAGCTAGTATCTTACACATCAGTGTTCTTGGGACTCAGACAGTTGTAGGGCTATAACTTGTAGTTGGCTGGGTGTGGGTCAGAGGTTTGCTCTGGCCTAGTTGTGATAAAAACTTGCAGCATGGCGCCTAGCACCGTCTCATGGCCTTGCAGGGCACATTCTTTCTTGGGATAAAAGGTATTGGCAACAGTTGTAGAACCAAGGAGGGTTTCTGTGGGAATTAACAGCACAGGTCTCTCTCTCCTCAGCGCTTGGGCCTATTTAGGTTTCTTCATCCGGTTTGCGACCTGTGTCAACCGCGCTGCCATGCAGGCCCTATGTTTCTGCCATAGCTACAAAATGGTGTCTGTTTATATGCATGCACTAAGTCTAAACATCTACAGTTTGTGTGATATTATGTCTGTGCAGGGTCTCTTGGCATATCATAGGTGTCTTTGTAGGATTCGCCTAACCCTAAAGCACCTAAGGCGGTGGGATAGGTTAATTTCCTTCCCAACATTGGTAGTAGTCTGACGTTTCTCTCTGCACCTGAGTTTTCATTTTTCCTATGTGCTGCTAACGAGCCAAAAGTCCAAGGTTGGGAGAGAATGTCAACCAATCAGAGGGTCTATGTAGCAAAATGCTATACAATGTTGCACATGCCAATCTGCTACTGTTATTCTGGTATAATTTGTATCATACATATTTAGAGGTGGTTCAAGGCGTGCCTACTAGATAAGGGGCATCCAGTGATGTTACCAATACTTATATGATATGTAGGTATTTATGTTCCCTTAACCAATCCCCCCCTTCCATGGGTTTTAAAAGTTGTGTGAGTGCGTGGACTACAGATTGTTGTTCGCCAGATTGCCCAACTTTATTTTGAGCTGATAATAAAGTAGTACTTTGCCATATTCTTAGAGTCTGCCTGGTTATTTGGGTCTTAGATCATTATTGGGAAATGCATGGAGCACATAAGACGCTTCAAGGTGCTAGAGCACCTTTTGGTAGCTGTGCGGATGGTTCTGGTCCTGGGCCCAGATCTAGACTCTCGGACTATCGACTACTTTCACCATTAGCCGGACGATTGTTGAACTTTCTGTAGAAATACATATGAAAAGAAGATGTTGGAAAATGCCCTTTTGTAGAAATTCCTGTACAGTCTCTGCAGGTGCCCCGCGGACTGAAGGCCAACTGGTCGATTGGGGAAGAGTTGATGACGAGGGACTCGAGCTGAGCCAAGGATGTAAGTAGACCTTAGACCGTAGAGGGACTGTATTGTAAATATATATGTATATAGGTAGTAGGACCTTTGGGATTAGAAAGAAAAGAAATAGATAGTTTGATTCCTGGTTCCAAGAAGAGCAGAAGTGTACACACTGAGGGGGTAATTCATAGAATTAAGCGCACAAGTGGCGCACGCGGCTGGTGCACAGTGTGCGCGTGCGATAGTCTGCGCCAGCCGCATGCACCAAAATCCATTTCGTCGCACAGCGTATTCATGGATTTTAGCCACCAAAAGCAGCAGCGGCGCAGAGTGGCGCAGCAACCCTGCAGCAGTGCCAGTAACGCCCCAAAGAACGCCCCTCACGCAAGGAAAAGCCATCAAAATCCCCAATCCAGCGCAAAGGGCTGCGCTAACCCTGGACCAGTATACAGGGCCACCACACAGCACACGGCAAGCAGGGAACGTGTATTCCTGGGGTTCGCGGGAAGTTCCACACGCGAATGCAGCACGGTATGTGAATTTCTGGGGTGCGGGCAAGTTTAACACGCGATTTCAGCAGGGTACGTGTATTCCTGTGGTGCGGGGAAGTCTAACACGCGATTTCAGCAGGATACGTGTATTTCTGGGGTGCGGGGAAGTTTAACACGCAATTTCAGCAGGGTACGTGTATTTCCAGGGTGCGCGGGAAGTTCCACACGCGATTGCAGCAGGGTACATGTATTTCTGGGGTACGGGCAAGTTTAACACGCGATTTCAGCAGGGTACGTGTATTCCTGGGGTGCGGGGAAGTCTAACACGCGATTTCAGCAGGGTACGTGTATTTCTGGGGTGCGGGGAAGTTTAACACGTGATTTCAGCAGGGTACGTGTATTTCTGGGGTGCGGGCAAGTTTAACACGCGATTTCAGCAGGGTACGTGTATTTCTGGGGTGCGGGCAAGTTTAACACGTGATTTCATCAGGGTACGTGTATTTCTGGGGTGCGCGGGAAGTTCCACATTTGATTTCAGCAGGGTACGTGTATTTCTGGAGTGCAAGGAAGTTCCACACGCGATAGGCCCTGTGCGAGTGGGGTACGTGTATTTCGGGGGTGCAGGGGATTCCTACACGTGAATTGGCAGTGTGGGTCCTCCCAGGTGTTCCCTCTACACCCTCCACGGCCCCTGCAGGCAGACTACACCACAGGGGACTACCCTGCACCCCTGGGCATGTCCGGCAGGCAGCCCATCCACCATGGGCATGCCCCCCCAGGCAAGCCACATGTCACCTTGCACTAGTGATCACCAATGCATTACCCCCTTGCTCCCCCACCCCCCAGCTGTGCAGGGTACCTGCCTGCAGGCCCCCACTCATGTCCCCCAGTACCCCCACCCCCCAGCAGTCAGGGGCACCTGCCTGCTGGCCCCCACTCATGTCCCCTTGCACCCCCACCCCCCAGCAGTGTGGGGCACCTACCAGCAGGCCCCACTCATGTCCCACTCATGTCCCCCCTGCATCCCCACCCCCCAGCAGTGCAGGGCACCTGCCAGCAGGCCCCCACTCATGTCCCCTTGCACACCCACCCCCCAGTAGTGTGGGGCACCTCCAAACAGGCCCCCACTCATGTCCCCTTGCACCCCCAGCACTGAGGGGCACCTGCCAGCAGGCCCCCACTTATGTCCCCTTGCACCCCCAGCACTGAGGGGCACCTGCCAGCAGGCCCCCACTCATGTCCCCTTGCACCCCCACCACCCAGCACTGAGGGGCACCTGCCAGCAGGCCCCCACTCATGTCCCCTTGCACACCCACCACCCAGCAGTGCGGGGAACCTGCCAGCAGGCCCTGACACATGTCCCCCAGCCAACACGTCATCACAATCTCGATCCCTGGCCCTTATGGCCAGCCTCCTCATGCCAAAGACCCACCCAAGTATTGCATCCACCCACATAGAAATGCCAAGTACATGACACAACCCCAATGGCAAGTATGTAAATGAAGACATGTCCCTCACACACACACAATGGGTGCAAGTGAATCTCAAAACCCATATCATGACATGCATGAAACCAACGAGATAATACCACACATCGAAGTTTGAAGAAAAAAATGAATTAAAAGCAACATGAATGGAATTAAAATCAAACAAACGATAATGGAAATTAAAAAAGAAAAGCTGCATGTCTGTAAAATAATGAAAAACAACAAATCATAATCCAAAGGAAAGGTGTCCAAAGTCACAGTTCCAAAAATGAAATCCAAGGGAAAAACAAAAGTGAAAACCATTGCTCCATGGGGAAATCCAAACAAAAAAGTAGAATCCAACAGTTAACTATATACAGGTGAACAATCCAGGGTCCATGATCCCAACTGAAGAAATGAAACCTATCAAAAACTCCTACCTAATAAAAAAACTATATACAAAAATGTGGTCCATTGTCCAAAAGGTCCAAAATAAAGAAAAAACCAAAGGAAACCTAATACTAACCAAATAACTATTTACAAGGGCAGCGGGCAAGTCCAAGGGCTCACATGTTGATGTTCCGGGCCAGGGCATCATCGAACTCCTGCTCAATGTCCTCTTCCATGGCCCCGAGGGTTCGCAGGGATGATGACATCTGGAACTCCAGGTCCCTGCGAATGGCCTCCAGGCACTCGGCCCGCCTCAGGGCCCTACGCATGGAGTTCTCCGCCCTGACCATCGTGAGCCATGCCTCTTCTGCCCGTTGCCGCTCCGCATCTATTGCATGGCCCAACCGCTGCCACACGGAAGACACTTCCCGTCCAGGGTCCTCCTGTCCTCTGGCCGATGCCTGCCCCTCCGATGTTGATGGCCCCGAGCCATCATTGCTCCCACCTACAGCCTGCTCCTGCTGCTGCTGTCCATGTGCCCTGTCCGATGGTGCCCGCACATCCTCCATCGGCTGGTCTCCAGTTGTGGTGTCCACCCCTGCTGGACCGCCAACTCCCCACTGTGGCAGGGATGGGATCTCCACCAAGCTGGCTGTGTTGGTCAGGCCAGGTCCACAGGAGGCCCTGGTGGAATCTGGGCTGGAAGACGATGTGGAGAACGACCGGCGCATAGCCCACAGAGGAGGAGAGGTCCGCCAGAGTGCGCATCACATGTAGGAACCCTCCGACCAGGGCCCCTCCCAGCAGTGCCACGTCACGACGCTGCTCTTCATGATGGCGTGCGTTCTCCGCCCAGGAAGAACGCACGTCATCACGAATGACACGTGCGCAACGCGACACCCACCAGGACGGATCCCATACAGTCGCGGGACACCTCCTCTGCAGGTAGTGGAGAGGCAGGTGATATGGCACGCTCCCCTACCTGCGGACTGGCCTGGGACAGGGCCTCCCTGCTGGTGCATGATGGTGCAGTCACAGGGTCAAGGACAGCGACATGCACAGGCCCCTCCGTGGTGACCTGTGCTGCCTCCTGACCCTGGCCCTGGACTGCACCACTTGCACCAGCGGTACTACCCCCACCAGGCCCCATGTGCGGCTCAGTAGCGGGCTCAAAATACCCTAGACAGGAAGCAATAACACATGAGTGGCACTGTCAAATGTCACTTCCATCCTGTCATTCCACAACACATGGGTGAATGCACACAACACACATGCAGAAACAGTCCGGGTGCCTGCAATCATCATCAACATTCATGTAGAAAGGCCCCATGTAAACCAAGATGTTGCCTTCAAAGTCACATGCATCCATGGCGTTTCAAAGTCACACACACACTTCTCAGGCACATACACACACATGTGCACCACACATGTACATGACCTCAGCACCCATTCCTCACCCCCCTCCATGTCCAGGAACAGAGACAGCCAATCATTTATGTGTGCATTCCACATAGAGCTCCCTATGTTGCTTTAAAACACATGCACCAACCATGTGGCTCACACATAACTGGTCTCACATGCATGACCATGATATCCCTGCACACACACATCCATACATGGCATATGTCACACATACAGGCAAGCATCAGACTACCAGCACACTGCAACATGCCCTGTCTCACACAGCAATGCTTGGCCACTCACTGCTCAACTCCATACGGGTCTGCCTCCGAAGGATCTGGGCGTGGAGCGCTGGGGCTACGCATTCCAGGACCCTCATCTGGATGGCATTCAGGCGTGCCCGGCCCCTCTCCGCGAGGCGCCGGCCCTTGTGGAGGGTCCTGGACGTGAAGTCCTCCCAGCGCTTCTTGACGTGCATGATGTCGCGGGTTGCCACCCCCTCCGCGTTGATGGCAACCACTACGTCATCCCAGATCCTCTCCCGTCCTTCCTTGTTGGCGCGTGATGTTCCGAAGAGGGCATCATAATGCCCCAGGACATGCTCCACCAGGACACCAACTTCGGTGGCAGTGAAGCTGGTGGCCCTCTGCCTCTCTGGCTGGGGGTTGCCAGTGGTGCCAGATGGTGTAGTGCCTGACATGGCAAACCCAGAGGCAGGAGTGGGTGGGCAACTGGGTCCTGGGGCTGGGCTGTGGAGCGATGGAATCCCAGTTGGTAGTCTTCTGTTCCAGCAGGGGTGGACACAGCACCTGGACCCCTGCAGATGGCTGACGTGCAGGCACCAAATAGCAGGGCACGTGGGCAGCAGGCAGACAGGCAGCAGCAGATGGCTGGTGGGAGCGTGCTCAGGGCTCTGGGGGGCAGGAAAATGGCCTTCTGGGTAGGAGCGTGGTCTTCCGTGTGTACGCATGGCCAGCTTGAGACAGAGTGTTTTTGCACGTGAAAATCTTGCACGTCAGCGTGTAACTCGAGGAAAGGCCCTTAGCGCGTAAGCACGTCACCACACGTACGCGATATCATTGGACCAAAGGCCCTTCAAGCGTAAGCGCCTCTGTGACGAGACGCGCGCGGGCGTGCGCGGGTGTTTCCCTCGTGACGTTAGCATAGTGGTTCAGCGCGCGTGAAAAAACTGCACGTCCGCGTGTGACTGCGTGTAATCCGAGGAAAGGGCCCATGCGCGTAAGTGACGTGACGCGCGCAGTGGTTTCCCTCAGCACGGGTTAAAGGTGAGCGGGGGCAGCAGTTTGCTGTACGTGCCTTTCGTGAAGACCGACGTGTGTTGCTGCTTCCTGTTGTTTCGCGCGCCATCACAACTTCACAGCTATCAAGGACGTATCTCTTCTTTTGGCGGGGGTATTGGCTACGCGTGTTTTTCTGCATCGCGCTAGTCAGACGGTGAGTCGCACACACTATTTTTCCCACTGCGGGTGCTCCTGTGTATCGCACCCATTTTCGAGGTCATAGTAGCCTGTGTGCCCCACGCGTATGCAATATTCGTGTTACTGGGTGCCACCGCGTACTGCGTGAGGTTGATTCCACGCACGTAGGCTGCAGGGTTGCGTGCATGGTTTTACTGCAGTTTTGGGGTGCCTGAGCGTTGCGTGACCCGTCACTACATCACCGGGGTCACATACAGCCTTGCAGGTGCAGGGAGGTTGTTAACATCTTGCTTCCCACCCCCTTCACCCCAATTGCCCAGGTCAATTGTGCTGTACACCTCCCATTGGCACTACACCATCTGTGCCGGCACTACTACATCTGTGCCATGGTTGGGAGGCCAGCAAAGGTGAGGGGTGCCTCAGCTGGGCGTACTCCTCCTGGCGGGCGTGATCGGGGACGTGGCCATGGTGACCAGAGAGTAGGGGGACTCCAGGGTGTCCAGGGCGCCACAGAGGGGAAAGAGACAGGGGTGCGCCACTTGAGCACAATGTTGTGCCATGTGTCGGTGCAGTCATGCCACCACCCCCTGTGGTTCCGGGAGATGCAGCTTCTGCATCTGGCACTGGCGCCCGTGTGACCCGGCAATCTATTCCATCGACTGCCACGGGCCCAAGGGTAGTGGTAGCTGCAGGTGCAGCTGTGTACACCGCCACCCAGGCTCAGGGTCTGCCAGCGCAGGCTGCGTTGGCACTTGTGGAGCCCTTGGAAGATTTCCAACAGGCCAGGAGGGAAACTGTAGGGGCATGCAGGGCTGCTCTGACCAAGACACGTGTCCCTGGGGCAGTCATGTCATCTGCTGCCCCGAGCAGCCAGGTGTTGGCAAGTGCAGGGGCAGATGCACCCAACAACACCCCGGTTGTGAGTCTGCCAACCAGGACCGTTGCGGTCAATGACCGTGCCACAGCGGATGTTGCTGCGCAGGGTCCATTAGAGGGCACCCAGCTGCCACTGACACAAGTCAGGCCTTTGGTCGTCCCTCCACCTGCCACTCCCTTGGCTCAATCCACCGAACCCTCTGGCCATACTGGTCAGGGTGGCATTAGCCAGCCAGGGTCTACGCCACAGTCCAAGAGGAGGAAAGTTGCACCTGCAGCACAGGTTGGGACCCCACACACAGCCACGACCTCCTGCACGTCGAGGAAGAAGCCTTTCTGCAAGCAGGAACTGGACTTCCTCGTGGACTACGTGCGGGGCCACAGCCATGACATGCTAGTGGGCGCCAATAGTCAGACTACGGCTGCCCACCGTGACACCCACTGGAAGCAAGTTGCGGAACATGTCAGTTCATTCAGCCATGAGGTGCGTATGGCGCAAGAGTGCAAAAAGCGTTGGAATGACCTCAAACGCAGCGCTAAGGCTAAGCATGCCTCAAATTACAACTTGACTCTGGTGACTGGCGGTGGGCCTGCACCAGAGGAGGAAGAGCTCACTCCGCATGAGTCACTCGTTGCAGAGTTCATACCACCTGAATCGGTCGAAGGAGTGGGAGAGATGCTGAACTTTGATGCCCAGTCCAGTGAGTGTTGATGCGTGTTTGTTGAGGATGTGTGTGTTTTACTTGTGGGATGTGTTGTGCATGATTGCCACTACATGTGACGTGTACATGGTTCTGATGTGCAAGAAATGCAATGCTTCCGTGATGCATGTCTGCTCTGCTGGATGGTGGACATGTGGAGCAGACGTGAACTGTCCGCATCACCACTATTGCACCCGACTCACCTGCTGGTTAACAGTATACCCCTCCGGTCCATGTTCCAGCTCACTGGCCCTTCTGCATGTGGCGTGGGGTGACCTTCCTCTCAGCCCAGGCACAATGTCATAGCATGACTGACGTGCATGTGTCCTCTCCCTGCATGCGGGTACTCCATGTAGGCATGCTCCCTTGCCCCTCCTCCGCCACTCTGTACCCCAGTTTCACCTTTGCACTGGTCTGCTTCAATCTTGCCATTGGGTACTTTCCTGTTCATGCGTCCTGTGTACATGCTAACTTCCAGCGGACAATCTGCCAGACATATGCTGTGTGGTACAGCCTTAGAACTTGATGCAGGGTATCTCACTTGTACTGTGCATAGGTCAGATGCCCTTGCAGGGACATGAGTGCCCATTCATGCTCCATGTGCATTGCACGCATGCCCCTATGTGTCCTTGATTGGATGATCACTGTAATACAAGTCCTGGGTGACATACATTGCATGACATCTCATCAACCTTCCCATGTCAACTGTGGCTCAGTACTGCGTTGCACACATGTTTGGGTCTGACAATCTGTGTGGGTCACAGGCCTCAGCCTGTTTAATGGCCAATGACTCTGTCCAACTGTTGTAGTGTCTTCTTCACACGTGGGCGGCCTCCAGAGTTTTCATCATGTGTCCTGCTTACTGTCCCATCATCATTTGCAGTGTTGTCACTTGAATCACATTAAGCTGTTGATGCCAGTCAACACTCCCTGTCAATACACAGGTCTATGGTCAGCCTTTTGATACCATGCTAGGCATCCCTGCATTTGCACTTGGGCTGAGGGGTGCTTTGCTTGTAGATATGCTACCCATTGAATGCACATTGCACGTGATGCCTGAATTTGACCTTGCACTGCCTTCACATTTCCTGACACACACCATGAAGTGTTTGTACATGTAGGTAGTGAGTGACATACACATTTGCTGCACTGCATAGACCCACTTCTATGCAAACTGCCACCTTTCAACAGGTCTGATCACAGAAGCAATTCAAAGTTGACCCAGCATGCATGCCAGGTACTATTGTGTGTGTCACATGTCTGCCTGATGAGTTGTTGTCGGTGTGTGTGTGTTGTGTGCTTCTGACATGTGTAGTAACCTTTTTTCTCTATATTTTTCAGATGATGACACAATGGAGTCGGAGGATGGTGTTGTCATGCCAGACACAGGGTTGTTACCACTACATCAAACCGGCACAAGTGGGGGTCGTGGGGTGGTAGGCCACAAAAACCCCCAAGTGCTACAGTCCATCTTGTCTCTGGCTGCCTATGAGTCCAGCCCTGATGACGACTCTGACATCCATGTGTCAGGGATGAGTGATTCTGATGTGGACACTCCTCTGTCCTCGACACCTGCACTGAGGGGTCAGACAGTCTTGGTACCTCCGCCCGTGGTGGATCGGGATGCAGGGTCACCCTCCACACCAGTCACTGATGTGCCTCGGACATCACGTCGACGGGGGCATGTAGTCGTGCAGCTGCGGGCGGTGCCAACACAGCGAGGACACCCGGTCCTAGGGTCCTGCAGGGGTCAAGCCCAGCAACGAGGTCACCGCGCGCAACCGCAGTATACTGTGTGGGAGCAAGACATGACTGCCAATTCAGAACGGCAGGGGGCAGCAATGGAGAACATCGCTGAGAGCATGGAGCGTGTGGCCCAATCTGTGCTCCCCCCTGCTAGGCATGTGCTTCTTCAGCAGCAGGCGGTACGGTCCACGGCCCGCTCGCTCAGGCTGGGCATGGCGGCCTCAGACAGGGCACACCAGGCTGAAATGTCGTCTCTGCGTCAAGCAATTGCTGCTCACACAGAGGCGCACATGGATGCCCTATGGGAGGAGTATGCTTCCCTCAAATCCACTCTGCGTGTCCTTCTGATGTCTCAGAGGCAGCGGGCAGATGAGAGGTTTGCACAGCTTGAGCGTACCATCTCGGCTGAGCTACAGGCTTGCCGGGAGGTGCAGCGGTTGTCCAGCCAGGCCTTGCAGGAGGAACTCTGTGTTACACGTGCTACCTTGCAAGAGGAAGCACATGTATCACGTGAGGTTCTGCATGCAGACCTACGTCACATCGCCACACAGAACCAGGCTCACCTGTCCGGCAGACTTGCTGCCGTTGAGGGGCAAGCTGCGGCTAGGCGTGGCCAGGCTGCTGTGCCACGTCCTCCTTTCCAGGATGAGCCAGACTCGGACAACCATCTATCTACCACATAGGTCGGGCTGTGCAGGCGTTGAGCCCATGGAGTTTTTTTTTTTTTTGGCTCAGCATCATCGCATGTGGGTGTTGAGCAGCACCCTGTACCTCCCCCCTCCTGGGTGCCTCCCCCCCTGGGTCGTATGTGGCCATATCTGATTTTTCTTTTAGTTTAGTTAGTTAAGTTTCTGTTTGATAGTTAGTTTAATTAGGTAATGTAGGTTTTTCATAGTTAGTGTAATTAGTTAATATAGTTTAAAATTGCTTGTCTATTGTGCTTTCATGTCACGGTGCGGTGCTTTGTGGCTTTTGAAAGCATCCACTGTCTGTTCCAGCTGGGCCCTTCAGGCTTGTCTTGTGTATGTGTTTGCTGCTTGGGGTCCTTGACTCACATATGCCACTCCTGCTTCCCTTATCCATGGGCTCGCAAGGATGGTTCGGTGTAACAGCCTATTACAGAAGGGCTTTGTACTGTCATATCTGTGGCATGTCTGGTGCTGTGTAACTTGTGTTAACACCCCTAGGTGGGATGATTGTGGTGTTATTGACCACTGTTCTGCTTTTGCTAGATGGGGTGTTTCATGATTAATGTGTACATTCATTGCTATGCTTTGTGTAGTATGTTTCTTATCGTTACTGTACACGTGCTTGTTGCAATTCATGCCGTAGATAGTGTGTTCCACACTTTGGATGTGAAAGACGGACTGATGGTGTGATTTCTGATGTACGTCTCTGACATGGTCCAGTAATGAGATGCCTGAAGAGACACACACAGATGACTCTAAAGCATTAATCATGTGTTTCATGCCCTTTCTGCAGGGGGATGAGCCTCCAGACCACCTTTGCCAGCAGACATGGCCCATTGGATGTCTGGATTCTGGACATTTTTGTTGGTGCCCACATGCACATGTGTGCGCAAGCAGAGGCACAGGGATTGCAGACATACATCCTAGAACTGCTGACGTGTTTCAAGGGACTCCAGGCAAGGTGAGCAGCACAGGGGGGCCACAACACAGCAAAGCTTCCACCAGGCCAGTTGCACATGCAGGCTTAGTAGCAGCACTGACGGTGAGCTTGGACGAATATTGGTGTTGAAGCGCACAATATAGCTCAGATGTGTTGGTGGACTGATGGCTAGTTGATTATAAGGTTGTCTGGGGCACCTGCAGGGGCAGTGGCACATACCCTCCGGTCCACCATGGGCCATTGAGGCACTTGTATCACCCATGTAGCCTTCCGAGACATGGAAAGGAGCAGCTCACACGGACATACAGCAAGGGACAGACTCGGGTGCAGTGCATTTTATTTCCATGTACACTTTGAAACATGCACTGCCTATTTTTTTACAGAAGTCATACCTTGCTATATGTGTCTGTCTGCTTACCCAGGGAACATTGCATGTTGTGTGAATCGTGACACATTGGTGTTCCATTTGCCACGCCCCCACCGGCGCCTGACTTACTGCATTGACTGTGTATGAACCATCACAGGGGGAATGTTATGTATGGGTACGAAGCATCCACACCAGATTGTCTGTTTGTAGAGTAGTTTGTTGCTATGGGGCATATTTGGTGGTGTGTTTGTGTGGTATGGGCACGCACAGATTATTAACTGTGGCTTTCTTTGCAGCATTGAAGTGCTCCTGTGACCGGACCTGAGAGTGCGCAGGCAGGAGGCCAGCACTCAAAACCAGAGCTGAGTGTCTTGTTTTTTTTCTTCCAAACTGCTCTACATAGGCTTGCTGGGGGGTGCACTGATGCATGGATGAATGTGTAATTCAATTTGGTATGTTTTTTTCACTAATCACCCCGAGTCCTATCCAATTCTAAACCCTGTACCCTCTACCCGGTGTTCCTGCTTCCTGTACCTATCCAACCAATGTTCCCTAACCCACTTTCCACGCTGGGGTTGCGGATGCCTGTGTAAGCCCCAAGCTTGCAGGCGCCAAAACCCCTTGAGGGAGTGGTTGGTTCGTGCCACTCCTGCGCCTGGACTCCGGAAGGTCCTGACAATGATGTACAAGTTTGTTATGATTGTGTATGTGTTAATGCAAGTACTCCATTTTAGTGCATTCCCTACTTTCACGTGTCATTCCTACTCCCCTCTTCTGCCCCTCATTCCAGTTATCCAGTATGCCAACGGCTGACCCGACTGCATATCCCTGACCCTCCTTCCCCACCAGGGTCTCAGAGGCCTGTGTTAGTTTGACCTTGCAGGCACCAAGGCCACGGTGGGGGTGGTTGGTGCGTGCCACTCCTGCGCCTGTACACGGGAGCTGTGACAGTACACATCCGTTTGTGGTGCATCATTCTATGTTATGTACCACACATGGTTCACATCCTGTTGTGACATTGTTTTACTGTGCTACCTTGGTTGTTACATCATTGTGGTAGTACTTGGACTTTGTGAGGTACTGCTACTTCAAGTCATCTACTGGAAGCTGTTCTGGCTCGTTTTTCTGCCTTGGATTTTGTGTCTTTGCAAATGAAGGTGGACTCTGAGGGTGCAGGCATCTTCTAACACACAAGGTGGGAGATGGTGACGAAGGGGAAGGGTGATCCTGTGGCCAGGTGAAATTGAGGGTTGAAGGCTCCATGACCCAGGTGCAGTTGTTCAGTGGGTCATGGTCATGTTTGTTGCCTTGCCCTGCAGTGTGATGGGAACCCTGACATTGTAATTGTGGTATCCTATGTACATGATGTGTTCTGCTGATCAATGCATGTTCATGCGTTGTGTTTACCTTTCAGGTGTGAGGGGATCGTTGTGGTTTGACATGCTGGGGTGTACACATGGTTAATGTTCACATGTGATGTGTAGAGGACACTGATGGTCACTTGATTGCACATACATATCTTGAGTGCATGTCCTTGCTGACCCGCACACTCGCACTATGATGCACTACATGTACAACCACCCTTTGATATCCACATGTACACTCTGTTTGCCTTCTGCTGCCCACTGTGTCCCTGCAGCACATGTTCTGTGACCAATTATGGATCCTGTACATGCCTAATTTGATTTTTGATGTGGTTTGTCGCTTAGATGTGATGCGCAGGGTGTGCATCACACACAATGGCTGTTCACTGTGCTGTGCGCTGAGCAGTGTGTTGCAGGAGTTGGACACAGCACACAGAAGCTGCAGTGTTGATTTTGCAATGCACAATGGGCATGTAGACAGGCATTCATTGTTATCTTGCGGCTACTACTTTGGTGATGCATTTGGGAATGACTTATTTTGGGTGGGAGGTTGTTGGTCAGTCATTTCATCTGATTCCATGTCAGGCATCATTGTCTGATACCAATTTACATTTTTCACATGGCAATGTGTACCTTATTGGTACTGTGTTGGTGTATGGCTATTGCTTGCCATGTCATGTTGTGGTTTGGGAGGGTTTGTGAGACATAACAGTGATGGTCATGGCCTGTTTTGCAGGTGTGTGTAATTCACACCTTGCATGTCAGGGTCAGCCACTTCTCGAAGCAACGAGCTGGGGGTAGATCTCTCTCCGCGGCAGGGGCCTCCCTCTGGAACAGCCTTCCTGCCTCCCTGAAACTTGAGGAGAACCATCTCCGATTCAGGAAGCACCTCAACACCTTCCTCTTTGCTTCTGCTTTCTCTTTCCCTCTCCCTTGCTAATTTCTTCACTGAAACTGCACTGAATCTGCAACTGGGCCACTCTCACCGACCTCGGTCCCTGGCCCAGCCACTCTCCACTTGCACTGCCTCCCTGGCAACCACTGCACTGCGGGACTGTCTCTGTATCCCTACAGCCCCCCCTTCCCAGCACTTGTCTGCACTTACCTTTGCACTTGCCACCAGCTGGCCTATTTATTTATTTTTTATTCTACTTACCCTGTACTGCACTCCCCCCTCCTCTTCCCCTTGCACTTTTCCCTTCCACCTACCCCTGCACTTGCGCAATCTAAATGACACCTGGCCTAGTAGGATCGTTGTCTGTCTTCCCTTGTTCCCCCCTCCCTGCCTCGTCGCGCATTGAAACACTTGTGTATAGGCGCGTTACAAATGCCATATCATATCATATCATATCATATATCATATGTGTGCCTTTTGGTCACACAGGATAGCTTGTGTTTAAGTAGCTAGGGGTGCACACAATGTGGCACTTCCATGGCAACAATCTCAGGGTGGTAAGGTTGTGACAGTTGACTGTCTCTTTGTCATCATCGATTGTCGCCTGGTATGTGCCAGGCCTGTGTGCACTCCGCAGGGGTGGGAGTTTAGGTGAAAAAATGTGGCCACAAGCTGGGTCCGGGCTTCCTCGCCAGGTGCCCTATCCCTTCTCATGGGCAGTGCCTGTGCCTGTGGTTGGGGATGTGGGGGCACCACCATGTCCACCGGTACGCCCTGCCATGTTGCAACATTGTGCAGGACACATGCTGCCACAATAATCCTGCACACTACTGGGGGTGCATAGAGTAGCTGCCCGCCAGAGCGGTCAAGGGAGCGGAAGCGTGACTTGAGCACTCCGAATGTGCGCTCCACTATGGCCCTGGTTGCAATATGGGCCACGTTGTATCTTACCTGGGGTGTTGTGGTGGGGTTCCGGATTGGTGTCATCATGTGGTTGCTCAGAGGGTAGGCACTGTCCCCTGGGGAGGTGATAATAGTTGAGATTATAAGGGTTTGGGTATTTGTCTGTGTGTGACTTGCATGCACGTGCACAGGCATTTGTACTCACCTAGGAGCCATGTGTCACCATGCTGCCCAGCTTCCAGTGCCCCACTCAGGGCGGACATTCTGTATATGAAACTGTCATGGGAGGAGCCAGGGTAGTTTGCATAGACAGAGGTGATGATTCCCTTTGCATCGCATACCACCTGTACGTTGATGGAATGCCAGTGCTTGCGGTTTCAGTAGATTTGCTCAGTGGCCCTAGGTGGACGTAGGGCCACATGGGTGCAATCTATGGCACCGAGCACTTTGGGGAAGTGTGCCACCCTGTAAAAATCCAGGACAACAGCCTGCCTTTCTGCGGGTGTTCTGGGCATGTATATGTGCCTGCGCACTCAGGGGCGCGCTGTCATGATTGCCAAGACCTGGTGTAGGCAGCGTGACTGCGTGGCCTGTGAGACCCCCCCACTATGGCAGTGGTCCGCTGAAATGACCCAGTGGCCAAAAAATGCAGGACATTGAGCACCTTCTCCAAGGGGCTCAATGCTTGGGAGCAAAGAGTGGGGGATGTAAGGTCATCTTCCCACTCCCTGACCAGGTCTAGGATGATATGGGGTGGAAACCTTTACCTGCCATAGACCTGGTCGTCAGGCATCCCAAAAAGGCTTGTCCGTGGTGAGAAAATGCGTGTACTGGCTATTCTCCTCCTTCTGCGGTGTCCCACGATCAGTGCTGCGACAAATGGGGCATTCATCGTAGCTGTATATACGTGTTTGTTGTTTGCGCGCACTTTTATACTGTGCACGGGGACGCTTCTGCCTGCTTTCGTGTGGCGGACGCGTTGATGCCTGTGCGCATCTTTTGCCATGCGTGGGTTTCCTGTATTCAAATCCATGAATACGGGTTGTTCGCGTGCGTGTGGGCGTTCCGTGTAGTTCCCTGCAGTACTTCCCCAGTTACGCCTTCTTTTTCACTCGTTGTTCCCCATTCCGTGTGTTACGCCCACTGTTCCGCCCACTTTTGTTGTGTGCGCCGCGCTATGTGCGCTTTTGCTGTGCGCGTAGTGCATGCCATTTGATGACGTGTGTGCCCATGTGCGACATGCATGGATTTGGCGCACGACCAGCGGGAAACTAGCGCAGCGCCTTCCTTGTATCGCACGCGTGCGCTTGATTTCTCATGCTTGCGCCACCTTACGCCTGCTTGCGCTGGGATTTTTGGCACACGTTTGTTCCATGAATCGACCCCTGAATCTCCAAGGGAGGGTATTATTTAAACGATTCCTAAGTCAAGGACGAAAATAAGCATCCATATCAAACTCCAAAATGAGGTAAAAAGTGAGATGAGATACTTTTACTAGAAATAGTAAAGGAAGGCATACGCAAACAATTAAAAATGCATTGGGTTATGCATATGTCAGTGTAAAACCTTTTCTAGTGTCTAAATTAGGAGACATAAATGCTAGTAAAAGAAAATTCAGGTGATCATCAGATTTTTAAACCAAGAGATTGACCTCAATCAGGAGGATACATATCAAAGGAGAATAAATAAAGAGATCCTTAAAGTGTCAATAATAAAACAATCCAACAGCAAAAATGTATAGAAACTGTAAACGACGGAATAAAAAGAATTTCATTGCATCACTTTTTTTAAATCAGATAAAAATTGATTTATTATTAATGGGCGCCAATTGATGGTGCTTGCTCAAATTAATCAGCTTGGTATATTTGATAAAGTAAATAAAAGAATAAAATATCTGGTAAGTATTGACAGTCGAAATCAACATCTCACCATGGGGGACACTCCCCTTTTACATCTATGCAGGACACTGCCAAGATGTACACCCAAAATAAGGCAGTATCACGCAGAGTTGGTGAAGGGCACGATTAAAAAAACACTTAAACTGTGGCCTCAAGAAGGCTCGCTGTAAAAAACATATAAAGGGAAGAAGTTGCAAAAAAGGTTGGCCGTTTTAGAATTGTGGAAGATGTATTAGAGGATGTAACGCCTTTGGCTCCTCTTTCCCCTTCTAAAAACAAGAGCATAGATACTCAAAATCAGGGATTTTATCCTTGAACAGAATTGTAAGCACTGGCGGGGTATGTTAATCCGGCAAACGAGCCCCCCGCTCATAACAGTGAGGACAATGTGGAAGAGAGCATAAATAGAGAATGCAAATATATGTCAACACGCGATAAAAGTAAGCAACATGATGAGAGAAAGGACAGACAGATGGAGTTAGAGGAAGAAGCAAAGAGACAAAGACAAATGAAGGGCAGGACTAAGGAAGTGACGAAAGTACAGAATGAATGGACGGGGTTAGAGAAAGGGAAGAAAGAGAAGAGCGGGAAAAGAAAGAAAGAGAATAAGAGAAAGCATATAAGGAAGAGAAGGAAAAAGAAAGGAAGCAAAAGGAAGAACAAAGGCGGTATGAGGCAAGGAAAGAAAAGGAGAGATTAGAAGAGAAGAAATGAGAGAAGATAGAAACACAGAGATATGTTGGTTGCAAAGAAGGCAAAAGGAAGAAAAGATGAGAGAGATGAGGAGAACGGAAGAAGAGATGAACCGCAGTAGAGGACAAAAGGATTATGAAATAGATTATCTAATCAATGAAGGAATGATGCCGAGTGAATCATGAGAACTATCAAAAGAAGATAGAGGGTCACAACAGCCCCGCAGGGAGCTGCAGGGTATAGCGAGAATACAAACATGGGCTGATGAGCATGTGCAGAAAGCATAGGGGAAAGGATTGGGGATTTATATAGGCAAATAAGGGGTAAAGATGGGTATAAAACCAAAGAGAATGTTGAAAGGATCTCTATCAAGGCAAACAGAAGGAAGGTCAGGTGACATAATAACGGATGAACATAGAAAGCTGTCTTTAAGTAGATTACATCTTGTTGACGTCGAAAGGGACAAAAGCCATACAAGGGGCATAATGATGTCAGATGAAGAAAGGGAAGAAACGAGAAGGCACGAAGAGAGGGCGCATTGGGTTTTTCAAAAGTCTCAAGTGTAGAAAAAGGGGCACAAGGGTCAGAGTTAGAGGACCCTAAAGAAAAAACACCAGAGCCAAAACCATATACTGAGCGACCACAAGTATGATCGTGCAGTGCAGGGGATATATCCCTGCCCTATGTAAGCAGATTAAGGTCACTGCCAGGACAGAGACAAATGGGTGAGGCTAGTCCCACCTGGAAAACAATAAGTGTAAGTGTGTATGATTATAGATCAGGATTTACACAATTCCTGTTATTAGATAAAGGGGGAGAACGACCACAATATATACTGTGGCCACAAAGGGACAAGGATACTTTGAAATGTAGATTAACTAGTTTGACTTCAGGTGCAGGAAATTGGATTTATGAGTTAGAGAGAATGACATCAGGAATGACGTTAGTAATAGGTGACATAAAAGGCGTGATGGCAGCCAATCTAGGGGAGAGTGCTGGTGACATTTGGAAACGAGCAGGGTATGCAGATGTTTCTGCACAAAAACATGACATATGATGGAGTGAGTGCCATTTAATAATTGCAGTACAATATCCCGATACATCAGACATGGGTGCGATCATGACTATGAAAATGGGTAAGGATGAAGATCATGTCACCTTTATTCAAGATATTCAAGAGTGATGGCGTCGTGAGTTGAGAGAATCGTGGGATAGAACTTAAACATTATTTTACCACATTTTATGTCAGGGACTGCGTGAGCCAGTGCAACGGCAGATGAAGAAACGGGTAGGGATATGATATGATATGGCATTTATAAAGCGCCTATACACACGTTTTTCAAGGCGCGACGAGGCAAGGGAGGGGAACAGAGGGAAGACAGAGACAACAATCTTACTAGGCCAGGTGTCATAGAGATTGTGCAATTGCAGGGGAAGGGGAAAAGTGCAGGGGGGACAGTGCAGTACATGTGATCGACAGTAAAAAATAAATAGAATAAATAAAGCAATGAGGAAAAAGTGTGGCCAGCTGGTGGCAAGTGCAAGGGTAAGTGCAGACAGCAGGTGTCAAGTGCTGGTAGGTGACTGTAGGGATACCAAAACCAGTCCCCAAGTGCGAGGGTTGCCAGGGAGGCAGTGCAGGTGTGCAACTGTGGGGGAGGGAACCTGGGCCAGAAATCAGAGGATGGCCAGTTAACCAGTGCAGTTTCAGCCAGTTGTTCAGCAGGGGAGAGGAGAGAAAGCAGAAGCAAAGAGAAAGGTTTTATGATGCTTTCGGAACTGGAGATGGTTCTCCTCAAGTTTCAGGGAGGAAGGGTGGCTGTTCCAGAGGGAGGCCCCAGCCAAAGAAAGAGATCTACCACCAACTCATTGCTTGGAGAAGCTACTGACCCTGAGGGAGTTGGAGGCAGATGAACAAAGAGCTCGAGAAGTAAGATATTTAGGAAGAGAGAGTTGAAGGTATTGAGGCCACAGGCCCCAGAAGCCCTCATGGACAATGTAGAGGGATTTGAACTTAATCCTCGCAGCCACTGGGAGCCAGTGCAGAGATTTCAGTCCTGGAGTTATACGATCCCTGGGCTTGAGGCCAAGGACAAGTTTTGCTGTCCTGTTCTGGATGAGATGCAGAGTGTGGAGAGTACCGGCAGATTTAGAAAGATGCTGTTGCAGTAGTCCAGCCTAGAGAGAAACAGAGTTCTGGAGACAGTGAACTTCTGGGGGATGGAAGCAAAGCCAAGGCCAGAAATACAGCTCACTGTCGTACAACATTTTCGATTGTTAAAGGAGAAGAATAAGAGGAAAACTGAGAGCAGAAAGCAGGAGGAAGCGAAGATAGTTCAGAAAAAATTGGCAAAAGTAGCCATACAAGGAGCAGTATTAACAAGTGCTGAATGTTTGACGACTCGAGAGAAATGACCAGTGCATCAAAGCAATGGATGGATCAGAGTGGGTACAATTTTGGGCACGAGGGTGAGGGAATGGCCCTAGGGGAGGACAAGGTAGATTTCAAAACCCTCAGGGAGGAAGATCTAATGGCAGATGGCCATAACAATGTTGGAATTGTGGGAGGATGGGACTTATAGCCATAACATGTAGAAGTAGAAGGAGCATGCAGCAAAATTGGCAAACTCCAAGAGGGGGCAGGGGCCATGTTCCACAATAAAATACAGAACCACAGGCGTATTATTCCCAAGATCACATGCAGAATCAAACACATGCGCCACAAACACAGCAAACACATTAAGCTCCATTACAAATGTAACCCCCACAAGGGCGACCACAACGCGTCCCTATGCAAACACAACAGATGCAAACCCAGCAAGCTCAGATGCAACCGGCCATTGTACCACAATGGAATACCAATGCAGGAGTCCTGCAAGAACCCACACCAAGACTAGGGAGTGTGACTGTAGTAGGAGGAAATCCTTTCACGGATACTGGGATGAATTTATATCCACAAGAGGACAGCACACAGAGTGACTTGATATGTTCACTACTATCAGTGACACCAGAACCCCAAGTGAAACAAAGGGTCACGGTAACGATAGGAGGTGATACATTTTCATTTCTTGTAGACACTGGAGCAACTCGTTCCTGTGTCCATGAGGGAAAAATATCCAATGTCAGTAATTTCCATGAATGCACAGGAATTCTCTGGGGCAATGAGCTTAGTTCCTTTTACAGAATAATTACCAATCTCAACAGGAGAACACAACGTGTCTGTGTCATTATTATATTCTCGGCCAGTTAACATATTAGGGCATGACTTGATGACAAAACTTAACATGATGATATCTTTAACTGATGAAGGAATAGTGTGCTCCACTCCAGGGATACATTATATGAATGTGAAGGCATTTATGTTAGCCTTTACAGGTCAGAAGGCATTATGAGGAGTCCCTTTAGATCCAGAAGTATTTTGTATGGAGTGACTGTTTTTTTAACGTGGTTACCCAGGTTGGTAGGTAAAATACTGAGAATACCAGAAGAGTTTCTGTTAAGACAAGAAATACCTATGGATGATGAAGAAGGACAGGTTATCCCCTTAGAGCTAGAAGCAGCAGTGGTCATAGAAAAAAGGGGGGATGTCCCTGGGACAGATAATGAGGGAAGAGGATGGAGAGCAGTGATAGTTCTCAGTGAAGGATATAGGTTGACATGCTTGATAGACGAGAAGGTTTTGTGGGATGATTACTCAGATGATGAATTAGTATTCTTCAAATGTCTCACATATTGGATTAAAGAGGAAAATAGAGAAATACTGTAGAGAATGGCAATGGTAAAAAATAAACTGTCATTTTTCGAGGAAGATTTCGAAAAAGTGCCAAATATTTTATGGACTAACAGTCCATCTGATGAGGGTTTATTGAAAGGAGTTGGAGCAGTGAAAATCAACCTTAAACCAGGGGCAATCTTGCCACGAGTAAAGCAATATCATAAGTCCATAAAAGCGGATGAAGGTATATTTGGGACAATTTCCACTTTAAGGAAAAAGGGAATATTGGTGCCATCTGAGTCTCCATGTAACATGGCTGTGCACCCATTGAAGACATCAACTGGGGGGGTCAAGGAGATTTATTCAGGATCTCTGTCCCCTAAGCAATATTGTTGAAGTAGAGTTTCCTTTAGTTCCAAATTGTGCTACAATATTATGCAGCATGACATCTAAGGCCAATAATTTTACAATTATAGATTTAAAAAACATGTTCTTCTCAATTCCCCTTCATGAGGACACACACGATTTGACTTCATTTTCATATAGAAATACCTTCCTAAAACATACCCGTTTGCCCCAGGGATACTGTGAGTTCCCCTCAATCTTGAATAGTGTACTCCAGATGGACCTAGGCAATGTAGAGATTCAGAGAGCAATAATTCAGTATGTATATTACATACTAGTGTACAGTGAGACAGAAGAAGGATTTAGAGAAGACTCAGTTTGACTCATGACCATACTAGCAGAGAAAGGATACAAGGTAGACAAGGAGAAGCTACAATATTGTCAGAAAGAGGTCCTGTATATAGGGCAGTTGATCTCTTGAGAAGGCAGAAAAGTGACACCTGAAAGAGCAGAAACAATTATGAAGACTTCAGAACCTAAAACGGTGAGGGAAATGCAACAATGTTTAGGCAAATGTAACTACTGCAGAGCTTGGGGTTTCGATTACAGTACATATATCCTACCACTTTTAAAAGGACTTAAGGAAACACAGGCAGACAAAAGTAAGATAACATGGACAGATGAAATCACTGAAGGATTTGAAGAATTTAAAATGGCGATCTGTATAGCCCTTGTGCTAGGAATTCGAGACTATCATGAAGAATTTTACCTATTTTCCCATTCAAGTGGAGAAGTTATGACAGCAGCTCTCACACAGAAAACGACATTAGGACATGGACAACTGGCTTATTATAGTGGGATTTTAGATCCAGTAATGAAAGGGCATTACCCTTGTGAACAAGCGTTAGCTGCTGCTGCATTTGCTATTGAAAAAGCTGTAAATATTACAATGGGGTGTTCAGTGACATTATTTGTTGAGCATGCATTATTTGCTCTTCTAGAGAACCCCAAAGGTACACTGACTACACAAAGAGTATCAGGATATGAGGTAATTATTTAGAATCCTGCGATGAAACTCTTTAGATGCAGAATAGTAAACCCAGCAACATTTATAGCAGAATCAGTAGGAAATGATGATTGTGTACATGATTGCACAACATATAATGAGTTTCATGATGACGTTCCCTGTGTTAGAGAAAATGCTCTTGGAGTCTGGGAAATTCTCTTTATTAATGGTTGTTTAAAAATTGCCCAAATGACCAGTGAAATTGTGGTATCTGGCATGGTTATCTGGTACAATTGTGTGCTGGGTGAATGATTTCTAGCTGTCTGTGTGGGCCAGCTATCTTAGGAATGTCAGAGGGAATGAAGAATGTTGTGTGTGGTGTATTTGAGGATGACTGTTGGTGTGGGACTTGGATATGGGAACCTGTAGCAGAAGGATGCCTAACCCTTTACTCCCATGTAACCATCCTGCCTGAGATCTAAGCATTAAAGTACATATTATTTGTGTGCTTACTTGACTCCTGTGTGGTTCCTGCAAGCTGCTGCTTACCTGAGGTTCCCAGATACTTAATTTTGGTGATGAGGTGTAAAGAGCCCATTAGATGTTGGAGAGGGTAGGCAGGTGAGGAGCTGAAAAGCGCAAGGGCCGCTGAAGGGAATCCATGTGTTGAAGCAGAGACCAGGAAAGAAGAGGCTCCAGCTCAGTGGAGAGAGTATGGGTCTGAGGGACGTAGCTGTAAAATGTTTCACGGCTGCATCCAGGAGGTAGAGCTGAGGGCTTTGCATGTGACATATGAGGATGGAATGGGTGATGTATGAGGATGGAACGGGTGACGTATGAGGATGAGACCGGTGACGTATGTAGATGAAACGGGTGACGTATCTGGATGGATGATGTAGGTGGATGGAACGGGTGACGTATGTGGATGAAACGGGTGACATATATGATGAAACGGGTGACGCATCTAGATGGATGACGTAGGTGGATGGAACGGGTGACGTATGTGGATGGAACGGCTGACGTATGTGGATGGAACAGGCAGCGTATGTGGATGAAACGGATGCCATATGTACATGGAAAGTATGAAATGTGTGGATGGAACGGATGAAGTATGAAGATGGTACAGGTGAAATATGTGGTTGAAGTGCATAAAACAACTTAGAATAAACGGAATGGATAGGAGTAAACAGAACAGATTTGAATGCATGAAGCGGATTAGAGTGCGTGGAACGGATTGAGTGTGTGAAACGGATTGAGTGTGTGGAACGGATTGAGTGTATGGAACGGATTGAGTATGTGGAGCAGATTGGAGTGCATGGAGCAGATTGGAGTGCATGGAGCGGATTGGAGTGCGTGGAGCAGATTGGTGTGCGTGGAGTAGATTGGAGAGTGTGAAGCAGACTGGAGTGCGTGGAGCAGACGGGAGTGCATGGAGCAGACTGGAGTGCGTGGAGCGGTCTGGAGTGCATGGAGCGGACTGGAGTGCGAGAGTGAGTGGACTGGAGTGCATGGGTGAGCGGACTGGAGTGTATGGGTGAGTGGACTAGAGTGCATGGGTGAGCGGATTAGAGTGCGTGGGTGAGCAGACTAGAGTGTGTGGATGAGCGGACTGGAGTGCGTGGAGCGGACTGGAGGGCGTGGAGCAGACTGAGTGTGTGGAGCGTACTGGAGCACATAGAATTGCGTGAAATCCATGGAATGGTTTGGAGTGCATGGAACGTTTAAAAGAGCAAGTAACCCATCATATCCCACGCTTACTCTCTTATTTACACCACCATTCAACTAGAACACAGATATACTATGACACCATTCGGTATAACTGTTCTCATACCAACATCTGCTGCATACTCCCCATCACTCTAAGTAAACACTGCTGGTTACACACCCCCAGCCAGGCGTTCTCCTCAGGCCTGACACAGCCACACTCAGTCTGGATAAATCCTGCCTGAACGAACACATACTCCTGATCTCTCAACCACCACACCTACCGCCAAGAAGCAGCTATTACACAAATGCCACACCAGCTGCACACATATCCGGTGCTCACACGCACCTTTGATTCTCTCTTCTCTCTCTACTGACTTGAACTCCAGTTCCCAAGTGCGTTCAACCTAGCAGCGCCTTCAGACCATACCAATGGTACATAAGGCGCTATATAAATGCAAAGTAACATAACATAACATGTAAGGCAAGGTTGTAGTTGGAGCTCCTGGAGAGTCACTGTTTCTCGCTTCAGTGGGAGGAGGCAGTTAAAGTGCGCTGTTGCACTTATGGCACAGCCCACTGGGACATGCAGTCCATCAAGAACATGAGATTCTGAAGGTACAGGCATCCAATGTATTGATGGTGACATCGGGTGGCCCAAGAAGGTGTTTGCTAACCGAAGGTTGGGTTCAGCCCACCAGCTGCCAATGGTGCTGTTTTATTTCTGGAGCTCCGTAGAGGTCGGAAGCAGAGGAGCATCTGTGACATCATCCCGTTGTCTGAGGGGACGGCAAAGGTGACTGTGAGAATGCCTTGGCTAGCAGCATTCCACAGCTGTACGCTGGGATTTCTGAAAAAAGGACACAGCTGCAACTTGTGAGCGTGGTGACGTCACAGTTCTTGGTCATCAAGGCCGCCCTGCAAATTGGAAGAAGAGAGCATCCATTGGCAGCATTGTGGCATAGAAAGATGTTACGGCATGTCAGCTGAAGTTCCCAGCCTCAGATTGCAGAGACTGTTACTGCGCGTGTGACATTTAGTAGTGCAGAAGACGAAAGGGGAGCTTTGTGGACGTGGCAAGGCAGGAGATATTAACTTTCACATGGAGGTATTGTTTAGTTATTACGGCGGAGTCCAAGTGAAAGAAGCACAAAGGTACTGTTTCGTTTTTCAGTCTGGGGAAAGAAGAGATGCTCCTGTGTCTTCTTGCCTGCCAGGCTAAGAAGTGCCTGATGTTAAAAGTGTCTTGTGATTTTCCCCGCAGCACAGTTTTAGATAACTGCTGAACCCATATGCATGCATTAGTAATGGCCGAACCCCAAACCCTCACCCATAATGATAGGCTCACAACTTGTTTCAAGTTTTGGCAATAAAAAGGCCGTAGGATTTTATTGTACAGATATGGGTTATGACAATAACAATATCACATATCATGATGGTATTATACTTTTGGACACCGGGTCCTGAGGTTACCCCCTCGGACCCGTGCCGCCTTCTTGTGTCCCACGACTTGTTGTGGGCACTGTACAGTGCCTTGTACTTCTTTTTGCTCTTCTCCCTTTTTTGTAGGGTGGGTGGGTTCTGTGGTAAAGAAGCAAGAAGATTTGGAAGACACTGAGTAAACAGTGAACCTCCTTTTTGCTTGGGACCCCGTTCAGGGTCCACAAACAGATTGTGATTACTCTGAGCATGCTGCTCTCATTTACAGGACCCAGGGAGGCCCTGGGTCTTTGTTGTGTATGTGGTGGGGGCTGCTGTTGTCGCAGCCCCCGGCCGGATAGCCGACTGTCTGCCCCCCTGGTGGGGGCAGATCTTTGAACCTGGGCCCTGCCTGATGGTTGTTTTCCTTATGGCGCTTAGCACCTTGCTGTTTGTAGGAAGGGTGCGATGACTGTTCGCACCTTACCCTTCCGTGGCTTTTGTGCTGCTGAGACTGCGTGTCTCCGTAGCTGGGGGGAAGGAGAGGAGCAGGCGCGGGGAGGTTGGGTCTGCCCCTCTCCCAGCTGCCGATGGTAACAGCAGTTACCCTGCCTCGCTTGTGGGATGCCCATGCAGCATTGCCCAGAATACTGAAATTTAATGATCATCTTTTGTTTAAACTAGCAGGCTGTGCTGCTTGTATGCAAAAAGATATGTTCGGGATGCTGACTGTTGTTTTTATGTTGCCATGCATTTGAGAAGGGGGAATCTATCACACGATTTACTAGCATTTATAACATTTTTGAGTATGTTCCGCAGTATATGAATTGCAACAATTAGAGTCACAGATTTATGTTAGTGAATAACGATGCTTTTAATGCTTCAGTGACATAGTGGTGTGCTGTGTGCGCAAGGGAAAATTTGATAAATGCTGATAGATGCAGGTTAGTGTTTTCAGGTTTTAAATTAAGAAAAGCTTTGAAATTTAGTCAATATGCTATAATTATGTTCCTAGGTTAGGTGAAGTAGGAGAAATGCCTAAGCAGAATTAGTTATGAATTGAAATGTTTTGTATGATGATTTTTGTTTGACGTGCTTGAAACGTATTGGCTGTATTGGAAATGGAATAAATTATAAACTAATTAAATGTTTTTGCATAATGTTTTCAGGTTACGTGGTGAAGTTTAGAGTACATTTACAACTGTGATTTGTGTACCATGGTGTCAAAATGTTTTTATGCCATTTACATGCACTTAATAGGTTTGGGGTACATTGCATGCCATGTTGGTGAAATGTTTCAACAATTAATGAGTACTTTTCAAAACGTTGCTGTGTCATGTGATGTAGTGCCTGATCACCACTATTTTGTACGTGACGCTGGCATGTTTCCATCTATTTGCATGGTAGTTGTGAGCAAGATGTGTTTGGCGGAGTGGAGCATTGTTTGGTGTAGGTTGTATGCTGTGGCTATTTACGAGGATATATGTGGTGGAGATAATGTGTTAAGTGTAGATGTTGAGGTGTGTTGTGGTTGGGTAGAGTTGTGTATCACACCAGTGATAGTGTTGTTGTAGTGGTGCAGATGTGTAGCATTAGTGGTGATGTTTGTCGTATTAGTGCAGTTGAGTAGCACCTGTAGTAGAGGAGGAGGCTGTGCACTAGTAATGAGTAGGTGTAGCATTTATAATGCCTAGCCATTGGCCTAGTGAACCACTGCTTAGGTCAAGGTGGTCCCTGGGTGAAGTTTGAAGTTGTGCACCGGGGAAGAGAATGTGTCGTTGTGGGAGCTAATGTCACTAGACATCAGAGCACGGTTGTGCAGGAAGTTGTGTTGTAGTTTTTGCCAGGGAGTGGACATTTTGCACTGTTGTGTAGGAAGCTTTTATGCAGATATTGTCAGGGTGTAGACGTTATTGCACTGTTGCAAAAGTAGTGTGTAGTTGCATGCGTCTAGTTGTTGGTTAGTGTCTCAGGGTAGGCACTAGTGCACTGTTGTTCAGGTAGATTATGATCGGAGTTTGAAAGCAGATATTCAAATGTTAAACATTTTAGAGTGTAATCTGGGCATATGATTGACTACCCTGTGTCTGTGTGAGTAGCTTGTTTCACAGATACATGGACTAGTCGACCATATACGTGGTTCTTGACATGCTGCCTCCTTGCAGTCATGTTTGTTTTAATGTGTTCTTAATTTGTTACTTGCTTTTCTTCTTTCATTCTTTTATGTGTTCTTTGGGCGAGGGGTGTGTGATTGTGTTGGTCTTTTGGTTTGGGCGTGTTGGCTCTATTGTATTCCTAGGATGTATTTTTGTGTTAAGGGCAGGACAGGTTACGGTTTGTGTTGTTGTTTGCTCCGGTATGTGGAGCAAGGTTTTTGTCAGCTGTTGCATACCTGAGGCTGGAATGAGGCAAGCACTGGTGGAAGGAGGTTGGTTTTCTTTGAGGGTTGCATGTGTGTGGGTATGTTTACTCCTTCTGTGTAGGCAGGTTGTTGCTTGGTTCGAAGCAAGTTGTGCTCTGGCATGGCAGGTCTGAGTCCCTGGCATGACAGCCAAGGGCAGTAGGATGAACAGTTTCTTTGTCTGTAAGTAACCTGTGTTGCAGCATTTGGGAGTGTTCTTCTGTTTCTTTGGGAAGGGAGGTGTGTGGTGTCTGACATGTTTACCTGGCATGATTGTGTGCTGAGTGAATGATTGCTAGCTGTCTGTGTGGGTCAGCTATCTTAGAAATGCCAGAGGGAATGTAGAATTTTGTGTGAGGGGGATTCTGAGAATGACCGTTGGTGTGGGACTTGGAGATGGGAAACTGTAGCAGAAGGATGCCTATCCCTTTACTCCCATGTAACTTTCCTCCCTGAGTTCTAAGCATGAAAGTACATAGTATTTTTGTACTTACTTGACTCCTCTGTGGTTCCTGCGAGCTGGCTGCTTACCTAAGGTTCCCAGAAAGGCATACTGGATCAGCAGTAGTGAAGCTGAACCATGAAGGTGAATTTTAAGTAGTGACAAGTTCAAGATTGCCTTCGCATTGCTCAGCACAGGCTGCAGAACTAGTGGCGCTTATCACCCCACTTCAAAGATATTAGGATGAGGAAGTGACGGTGCACTCTGACTCTGCCTACGTGACGTCAACTGTACATGCAGGTTTATCACGTTGGAAATGGAGGGGCTTCCTCCATGCAGACGGCACATCAGTGAAACATGCGTCCCTGTTGGATAAGCTTATTGGGGTGCTAAGACTCCCAATGGCTATCACAGTCATTAAATCTGCAGCTCTACACTAAAATACCAGGCATGATTTTTCGCAGAAACAAAGCCACAGATTTAGAAGCCGAAAAATCAGCATATTTCCCAAACATGTCTGATTTTTAAGTATAAAGTGCTAAGCAGATGTCCAGACGGTGTATGATAGTAAAGGAGAGTTTTAATATGGAGACAGTTATGCCTCAAGCATTATTGAGGGTAGTGCTGGTGCAGCTTCACTACCCCACCCATATGACTCGAGAGAGTCTTGCTGCTATGATTATTAAAGATTGGTTCTCACCAAATATATTAAAATATGTGGAACAGTTTATTGTAAACTGCATCGTGTGCCAGAAATGTACAGCAGGCACACTTTGCGAACAGTGAGAGGAGCAATTCCTAGACCCAATGTCCCGCTTCAGTATCTACATATAGATTATGTTGATATGTTGCAGACATGCAATGGCTATAGGTACATGCTGGTACTAGTATGTCCCTTTTCCAGATGGATTGAAGCACATCATGTACGCACGCTGATGCCACATTTGCTGCCAAGTTCCTTGTGCGTGAGGTGTTTCCAAGATGGACTGCATTTTGTAAATGAACTATTTGAGCAGGTTACTCTTCTGCCTATCACCCACAGGTGATTGGAATTTGTGAACATTTAAACAGGACTCCTTAAAGAGAGGATAGCTAAAATCAAGATTAATTTAAAGAAGGGGTGGGTATATTGCCTATGCCTTACATTAAATATACTGCGAAATCAGCCTGGCTCAGATCACCACCTAACTCCTCATGAGTTGGTGACTGGATGCTGTATGAGAAAACCTCTTGCTCCTCCTACTAGGTTAGAAACTGCTGCCCACAGCGTAGCAAAGGCATTAGGAGATGAGATGCATGATTATTTGGAAAATTTGACAGCTAGTGTCTCTTTTATTTCTCAACAGATCAGGAACCGGAGGGAGAGTTCAAAAGAG
This sequence comes from Ambystoma mexicanum, assembly GCF_040938575.1. NCBI lineage: Eukaryota > Metazoa > Chordata > Amphibia > Caudata > Ambystomatidae > Ambystoma > Ambystoma mexicanum. The sequence goes on along the minus strand of NC_090933.1, from coordinate 840,388,782 downwards.
GATTGAAGAAGACAGCTCACCAATTGATCTAGACTGTCTTTTGAAGCAAACTAGTTTCTATCCAGGGCACCAGGTGCTGCGACAAAATTTTGTTCACACTTGGAATAAACCCCCTTTTCGAGGGACCAAACAAAGCGAAATTAGTTACTCCCACAGCTATCAAAAACGAGCCTGGCTTCACCTGCACAACATCAACCCGTACAAAGAGACCTTGACCCCTCCTGAATCTACTGACAGTGAAGCAAGAGAAGACGTTCTGTGCATGCAGACCAGATCGATTAACAAGAGCAAAGATAAAGAATCTATGGAGTACAAAAAAACATGGGAATAAAATTGACATTTCTTAAATCTAATAAGGAATGAATGGACTTGCAGCTAATTCAGAACTATTTTTGAAAGGAACAAGAGACAATGTATTGACATACCGGATCTAAAGAAAATGAGCAGACTGCATCATCTGTGCTGCCACAATAACATTGCACACATTCTTGTATGCTGTTTTTACTATATATTGTAGTCGTACCCAGCTCTGATAAGATGACATGATGGCATTGTGACAGTTCGTGGCCATCCTAAAAATAGTCATATTATTTAGAGAAGCATTATTGCTATTATTCTGACATTTCTGATGTAAAATTTGTATTTGCATTTATTTAGTTTTATATAGCGCTTTACGCCAAAGCGCTTTACATTACAACAACAAAATTACAATAGAAGCATGAATATCAAACTAGAATCAAACAATCAATAACAGTATGCACAACAATTAGCTGAGGACATGGAATGAGAGAAATGGAGGAAAAGTAAGAAGGGAGTGAAAGGAGGGTCAGGAAGGAGGATGAAGAAGAGATTTTAAGGAGGAGCGGAAGGAGGGGTAGGTGGAGATGGAACAGATATGGAGAGGTAGAGAGATCCAATGTAGAGGGCGAGGAGCTGAAAGGATCGGAAGTGGGAAGGGGCACAGGGTGGAGGAGGAACAGAGAGGAGGAATAGGTCAGCAGAACACAGAGGGCGAGAGAGAGTATAGAAAGAGAGGAGGGTGGAGAGGTAGGGAGGGGCAAGGTCATGAAGAAATTTAAAAATGAGGCAGAAGAAGTTGAATTTAAGTTGGGACTGAAAGGGAAGCCAGCCAAGAGAAGCGAGCAAAGAGGAGATGGAATCTAGAGGGGAGAGAAAGTAAAGAGCACGGATAGCAGAGTGATAGAGGGGTTTGAGAGGAGCAAGATAAGAGGCAGGGAGGACAAAGAGGAGAACAGAACAGTGGAATAGACGAGAAAAGATAAGGGATGAAATTAAGAGTTTGGTAGCGTGGAAGGTGAGTGATTTAAAAGTGGGATGTACCAAAACTAACAACATTACATATTGTATTAAAACAATATGGGACGGTTCCAAAGTATAAGACAAACACTACCATCAGGAAAATTGATGGGTTTTTCTGGAATAGTAATTGTGATTTCATTCTGCATTATGATTTGTCTTTTATTCCACATTATTATGGTATTTATCCACATAATGATTGAAAATGTAGATACAGTGGTTGACAATGAAATGTTTCTTATGATCCCTAATAAAAGCACGAGTAGCATCTGCGCTGATTTAACTAAACAAATAGTTTGAGTTAAAAGGAATGCTGGTGAAGATAATGAAAATATAAATACATATCTTCAAAATTCAGTCCATTTAAAAAATAACATGTAGTATCAGCACATGAAGGAGGTGGGAGAGAGTGAACTTCAGATGAAAGCTGCTATGTATCTTCTCTCATCCCCCAGGCCATGAATGCAGCCATAACATTTACTGCAAAAGAAATACCTGCACACGATGCGAAGTGCCTCAGCCATCTAGCAGTGTGTACAACCAGGGGAATAATTTGAAGGAAGATGGGCAACCATACAATGGCAATCAAGTACAACATTTCCATACAATGATGCTTATGTGAAAACACAAAAGATGGAAAAAGAGATACACTGGATGAGCAAGATACTTATATATTCATCCCTGACTGGAGAACAATTAAAGGTTGTTGAAATGAAGATGCTGGAATGTTCAGAGAAAAACGGGAAAAATCAGGGGTACCAGGATATTGGTATATGGACAAATTGCCACCAGTACAGGATGGGAAGAAGGAATTGTATCTTGCACCACACACTTATTGAAGAAGGAACCAGTAAGCATAGTACAAACAGTAAACGACATGGGCCAAGTATTCTAAGCTACTAACATGGGTTGACAATGAATCAGGACCGGTGTCCATAATACCAATGAATAATGCAGTAACATGCTTCAGGAACAAAGGTCTGGTTCTAGTTGGAGAAAATAAAGGATGCAAGCAGATACTTGAATTACCAATAATGAATGGAGGAACTGCTGTGCTGATGAACTGATATTGGGCTTGTGGATCCAGAGCTTATATGCAGTTGTCCAAGAATTGGAGAGGAATATGTTCTACCGTGGTTATACATGTGCATTAGTGATTTGTCAAAGTGACTTTATATTGAAGAGTTCCCAAAAATATATCAGGACCAGAGAAAGAAGAGGTTGCTCAATCTCTATTGGCTGAAGTGGGAGAACTATTTCTAATAAAAATTAATAGCAGCCTATGATGATATTCCAGGGGAGCATAAATTATTTAGCAAGACAGCAATGATATTTACATCCATATTTATGTCAGGACTCCAGACCGCAGTAAATGCCAAGTGGTTACAAATCACCAGATGGGAACTGTTACAAACAATCAACACGACAATAAAAGGATTTAATGAAATTAAGGAAGAACTGAGGGAAATCAGGCCTCATAACCCTCTAGAGCAGGTGTGTCCTGGACTTAATTACAGAAATGGAAGGAGTTGTGAGGGCCAAGATGGGACCTTCTTACTCTACATTCATACCTGCATACAAAGATGGAGGATTAAGTTGATGATACGGAAGGAAATGATTGGTTTTCATCTCTGTTTTCATGAATTCCAACTTGGCTGGCAAATGCCTTCAAGCTGCTTGGAGCCATACCATTGTTGGTATTGCTAGGTGTCTGTCTTATAAGGATCATTATACGACAATGCAGGAAGACAGCTAAGAAAGCTATTGGGATGAAGATAATGATCAATATGGATGCTGACACTTGTGAACACACGCAAAACGAGAGCAGCACTCATCAGAACATAAAAGGAAGTCCCCTGGGACCCCCAGGAGCAAAGTTTCTTCTACGCTAACGATCACTAGAAATATGCATGATGTTGGATATTTTGTCCACGATTTAGGGAGTGCTGCTATATGACTTGGTGTTTGGATGAACATATAAAGAATGCAGGGCACCTAAGAGGGGTGACGAAGATATTGATTCCAAAGAAGCCACAGTGTGAGGAGAACATAAAGAAGATTGAAGAGAAGGAGGTGGTTGAGGACTCAACCAGAAGGGGGAATGTTGAGGAGCACATGGACATGTCATCCCTAGCTCCCACCCCACTCAACTCCATCATATTGGAACAGCAGGAGAAGAGACTTATGTGGGACACCAGCTATTGTCCCACTACCGCATTGAGTGTATTAGAGACAATATGCACTCAGACAACTGTATTGAATGTGCCCTCGCACTGAAAGGGTGAAAGGATGTTTGCACACACCATTGGGCATCAAAGTGAAATCGGACAAGGGCAGAGTGACGTCATGAAGGAAATAAGCTAATACGCACTGAAACGATATGCAAATACTTAAAGAAGGAAGATGCAACTAAAGTAACAAAAGAAACATGTAATCAAATACAAAGAAATCATATGTGCTAAAGAAATTAGTGAGTAGAGATGAAGGGAATGTATATACACAGAAATGCAAGGAGATGAGACATATAGAGGCTTGCAGCAGAAGAAAATATAATGGGACTAAAGCAGCCATGAGAAAAAGATGGACGTTGGACTCTTGTTGAAACCAATCAAGCTACATCGGAGACCGACCAACATTCGCAGTTCTAAGTGTAGCACTTGCTAACATTCACAATCCTATCTAGAAGTGATGCAGGCTAATTTTCACAATTCTATCTAAGTGTGGCACTTGCTAACTTTCACAGTGCTAGAGCACAGACATCTGAATGTACTCCGTGATTGTAGGTAATGGACACGTTTGGTTGTATTGTCATTAATGCTTTTTGGAAAATGTATTTAGTATGTTGATAGAAGCCAATCAATTTCAATAATGTTCTAGAATGTTTTTTTCTGATTTTAGCAAAATGCAGTATTAATCTTATTGACATATCCAACAGTTGATGGTTCCCAACAAATATCTCTCCTGCGGGAACCCATTTTATAGATAGCTTAACTAACTTTGGGGTTCGCTTGCCATTAAGGCATTATGCTGGCAGTGGTTACTAGATAATGGATTAACATCTACACTTCAATAGTACCCACGTCACCTTATCAAATTAAACGAAACTGTCAGGAAAATAAAGCAGTGTTTGACATAGAACATGACTGCATTTAGTAACTTGTCATTTGTCAAAAAAGCAATTATGATCAGTGTCAGAAGAAAACATACAGCTCTCAATTCAGCGGCGGTGACAGGCTGTTGACAGCAATAATAGATATGCCAAATTCCAGTTGTATGAAAAAAATGATGACTAAAGGCATTTACTGTGAGAACAATACGGCTGCAGATTTCACACAAAGATGAGTAGGTATTTTAGAGAAGGGCCATTATAAACTATACATTAAAGTACGTTGGCTCGGTTTTTCCTGAAAAACGTATGGGGCAAAGTAAGAAGAAGCATGTTTAGTAACAACATTATGCAGCGCTAACCATTGCTTTACATTTAAAATAATCTCTTAAATATGACATAATGGGCCTAATTCATGGAACTTTTAGCGCGGTGCAAAGTGACTTTGCACTGCCACCAAACACCCTGATTACAGAGCGGTGTAAAGTGTATTTTTACAGAGCAAGGTCACTTTGCAGTGCAAAACTACTTTTTGCACCGCCCATTTTGCGTGGTGCAAAGAGTACTTTTGCAGCACAAAATGACTTTGCGCTGCAAAAATACACTTTGCACCGCTCTGTGAATCAGGGTGTGTGTTGGCTGTGTAAAGCCACTTTGGACCGCGCTAAAAGCTCCATGAAGTAGGACCAATATATCTGTGACATCTTTGATAATGTCTCTAATGCTATGAAACCTACCCATAGACCTGTCCTTACCTGTCCAAAAGTTCCATACCTACTCATTAAGGAAGCCAGACCGGCCCACTTTAAAGGAGAGCACCTGCACGTGCATCCTTTGAAGGTGCGCGCGATTGCTGCAGCATTAATGTGGATAAGAGCGATGACCGGATATGAGAATATCAAGGGCGATATTATTGCAAGTTCGTGTGTGCGTGAATGATGTTTGCACTTGTACAGTTGCACTTGCTTCCATCGAAACACTGCGCATGTATGAATGGCGCCAATGTGATAGTGCATGCACAAACTCTGTTTTCCATGACCTAATATCCTTTACATATGCAGAGTGCTCAGAATGTTTTTGTCAGTTGAGCTCGATAACCAATATTGTTATTCTATTAACTAAAATATGAATAATCGTGTTAGTGTCACTGATGCAAAGAAATGTGAAACATATTCTCACTGTGATTTTTAAGATTCACAATCATTCAATCAACCAAAGACTTTCGCATTTACCAGAACACACTGAGAATAGATCATAATACTAAAAATACGATTGCACAATGTTTTATATAGATCATAATACCGCACACATGCAATTATGCAATGTTTTATGTAGATCATAATACCGCATAAATGCAATTGCGCAATGGTTTATATAGATCATAATAATGCACAAATGCTGTTGTGCAAGGATTGATATAGATCATAATACCGCACACATGCAATTATGCAATGTTTTATGTAGATCATAATACCGCATAAATGCAATTGCGCAATGGTTTATATAGATCATAATACTGCACAAATGCAGTTGTGCAAGGATTGATATAGATCATAATACCGCACACATGCAATTATGCAATGTTTTACATAGCTCATAATAGTGCACAAATGCAACTGCGCAATGGTTTACATAGATCATAATACTGCACAAATGCAATTGTGCAATGGTTTATATAGATCATAATACCGCACAAATGCAATTACGCTATGATGTATTTAGATTATAACACCACACAAATGCAATTGTGCATTTCTTTTAATACGTTTTATATTGTCTGCATGCATTTCGAGATGACAAACAAGGGCCCATCATCCTATTCTTTGAACATTTCGTACTACTGGCATGTTTTATAGTTCAATGAATTGTGAATCATTGTTGGCAGGAAGGATAGCTTTTTCCCCACCTGTTTATTCACCAGAAACTAATGATGACAGATTACGACCCGCAGGCAGAACCTTGACGCTGCATGCTTAATTAATAAAACGCAAATAGAGGCAACACAATGTCACCGCCCCAGCCCCCCCAAAAAATGTCAAGATATCATTGAGACACCAAAAGAAAATAAACCACAGGGGGGAATTTCCGAAATACTAAACACCATTTCCCAAAGTGAACTCCACAAAACGTATAAATGCATTTCCAGTCCAAACTGTAGACGTAGAACGGCCATACATTGTGTGTGGGTGTTTGTGTGGTTGGATGTGTGGTGTGGTAAGCACACTATGAAAGACACAGTGAATGGCTTGATTTGAAGGTAGGGAAAAAGGGTGAGGGAGAGCGAGCTAGAGGGAGAGAGATACAAAGGGAAACTAAAAATAGCAAAAGTTAGGGACAGTGAAAGAGCGAGAGAGGGATAGATGAGGGGAACGTGGGACAGAGCCTTTGAGAGAAAGAGAGAGCGTGATAGAAAGAGGCTACTGGAACACAAAGTGAGAGATGGCGAAGGTGAAAAGGAAGATAGTGAAAGAAAGGAAACAAAAGAGAAAGAAAAGCATGCACAAGAGAAAGCGTGAGAAAGAGCTAAAGAGCACATGTGAGAAATGTAGGTGACAGAAAGATAAGGTCAGGGAGCCGAAAGAGACAGATAAAGAGAGAGATAGAGAGGAATAGACTCTCATACAAACTGAAAAAAATTGCAAAAGGGCAGTCAAGCTAAACATGGGTTCTAATGGTGATACCTTTCCTACTCTGTTACTTTTTTGATGAGTACTAGCATCCATGATGGTTCTGATGCCCAGGGTTATGCTGCATGGATCCCTCTTTCAATGACCACATAGATGTGATCCCAGCAATCCACCAGTGACCGCTGTTCATGGCCACCTGTCCTATATAGGATTCTCTCAAGGTCCCTCTGCGTCATGCACAAGTCCACCTCTATAATGGCCACCATTTCTAAACCAGGAATGCAAGCACTTCCTGCCAACAAGGCCCTTTTCTACCACCAACATCCTGTACATCAACTTCCAGAAAATGGGTGAAATACTGAAAATCAAAATCTGTTACAGTAAATGTTAAGAAGTCTGAAATGTTGGTGTAGATGGAGCTCCTGTATTCGACATGGCTAATATGCATGTAAGCAGTAGTGATATTTGCTTTTCACAGGTGTAATTTGCTGTGCCAATGCATCTATACTCGGGTCTATGCAATGTGACATAAAAGTTGCTCTGCCAGTTTACAGAAGGAGCACATTTGCAGACTGAGGTCAAAGGGTGCAGCAAGAGCGTGAGTAGGGGACAGGACACCAGAGATGGGTAGAATGCAGGGAATTGGCGTTAACAGGACATAAGGTGTTGGAGGAGGGGCCCAGTGGCCTTTGGAGAGAAAGACCCAGGGGGCCAGAGAGAGAGAAAGACCAAGGAGGTTGGGGAAAGAGAGACCCAGACGGCTTGGGCCAGATAAACTCAGGAAGCAACACATTAATATTTTATTTCACACTTAATATAGGAGACCAACCTCTAAACGGGGGACCAGGATTCAAACCTGTGTTGCTCTACAAACGTCTTGGCCCTGAGTTATGCTCCTGGTCCCAAGAGCGTGATGAATGGGATGCACATGACTCTGGGAGGAGAGAAACCCAGCATGCATGAGATAGAATGTCTTTTTTTAATTAATGTGATATGGTTAAAATAATCAACCTTTCACATAAAAAAGGCATAACAATACAAAGGTATCAACAATATCAAAGAAAAAGCACAGGGACATTCAAAATGTCCTATAAAAAGAAAATGAAACACATATAGAATCACATTTCACACAAGATGAAAGATTAAAACATATCAGGTTTTACGGACACCGTAATTAAAACCACCAGGGCTTCTCTCCTAAAATAGCATAAAACTCGGATCATAATACAGAAATTAATTAAACATCATAACATAGACGGCTTCGACAGTCATTATCCCTTAATTTTTATTAAATCTATTTTGCTTAAGAATATTAACATTATCGAAAAGACTGTTTCCACACTACCGCTAAACTTAACCAGAAATGTTCTGTGTTTAGCCACACTTCTTGGGTGACAAATCAAGAGAAGGATTGCAACCTAATTTCCTGCAGAGAAGTGCAGGAATCCTAACCTATCCTAACCTGCTTTATTGTCTGTATCAATTCCCTACTATCGCAGAAGTTACAATCAGCCAGTAACCCTGAGGTCAGTGAACGAGCCACCAATATCTCCTTAGGTTCCTGCAGATTAAGTCTAAATCTAGGCAATTGATCATGCCAGTAGGCATTGGGAAATCTGCATAGATATGGTGGAGTAACACCTAATGGTATATCAACAATCGAGAAAGAGGAATGCATTTTATAATTTCTAATTTTCCCAACGGTGGAAATCCAGTCCGTAATACATAATTATTTTTTAACAGAAAGGGGGTTTGTTTACATTTAGAAGGGTGGCAAGTTTACCTTCAGCCAATGATATATTCAAATCAACAAACATTTAATCCCCAGGTGGAGCAATCGATGTACTATAAATCATCAACAACTTCAATTAAAACCACCCCTGGAGTGAGACCAAACCCAGCTCAAACCTCAAAGAAGTCATTGGCAGGCTTTGAGGGAGATTACAAACTTGCTTCCAAAGACGACCTTCCAGTCAAACCCAATCAATGCCACATGTTTGAGAATCATTTTCCAGCCCATTCAAAAGTGATGGGATAACCTTAACTTTATAATACTCAAGTAAAGGTTTTTACTGAGACAGAATCACAGGAGGCTGAGAAGGGAGAGAGACCCAGAAGCCTGGGGATTTGTATTCATACTTTAGAATCTCCAGGCCTTTCGTTAAAAAAGAAAAATTACACAGAATAATGAGTTACATTACACAAGTTATTAGCGAAAAAGCGGTTTGAATGACCAAAGATATACACTAAGATAAAATCACATTACTTAACTAAAAATACAAATGTCATACAAAAAGCATGTTAATGTTATTAATAGTGGGTGTTGTACTGCGCACAGTTGCTACTTGCATGGTTTCTTGATATTAGGGGGAGGTGTCTGCAAAGGAAGGAGGATTGCAGGGTTAGTTAGTGGGATTGAGAGAGAGAAGACCAAGAGAGCTTTGATACGCTGTTGACAGCTTCAATTCAGGGAAATCAGTCACTGAGCGTCACTGCGTTTCCGGTCGGTAGTTGTCATGTGGTTTTGATGTGTAGTTGTGTGTTCTTTGTTTTCATGTCGGGTGTTGTGAAGTGTGTGCGGTTTGTGGTGCGGTAGAGGAGTGGTTGGGCTTAGTTCAGGGTTTGAAGATGTGTATGCAGAAAGGTGAGTTTTTGGTAAATTGGTTGGTGGCAATATATTTCCTACACCCAACAATACCTTCAAATGCAATGCGTTTCCCACCAGTAGCAATCCAGCTAAGTGAGACACATTCCCTGTCCCCAACATTCCATCCAAGTGTGGCACAGTTTCTGTCTCCAAATAATCCATTTAAGTGCAACACAGTGCAGCAGTCCATCTAAGTGCAATATATATCTCCCGCTCCTAACCGTCAATTCAAGTTTGACACTCTTTCCTCCCTCAACACTCCATCCAAGTGTGGTGCACTTCTCATCCCCCACTTCCCGTCCAAGTGCGATGCATCTCCCAACCCCCGCAATCCAGTCCAGTGCGACACACTTTCCATCTCGAAACTATCTAGCTTTGAAACATTTCCTGCCTCCAAGAGTTTATCGAAGTGCGATGCAATAACCACCCCAACAGTCCGTCTCTGGGAGCCGAACCCTGCATTTTACAGATATTACATAATGTCTGTCTCAGGGCACAGCAGGGAGTATACGACTTAGCTATATTATCATACCAGATGCAGAATGTCGCTGACCTACACATACAGGCTGAGAGTAAAATGTGGCTAGTTTACACAGGTAGGCTACATGCCAAATAAGGTTAACCTATGCTAGTAGGCTAAATGCTGCTAGGCGTCGATATCCAGTGACTAGAGCGGTTTTTCTGGAGTACATGAGTGGCTGTACAACTGTTTTTCCTGGTAGGTTTCTCTTTGTGGACTTTGCATGGTTTAAAGTGCAGGGTTGTGTTGATGGGATAAGTCCCTCAGGTTGGTCTCAGTTCATGTTGGGTGTGTACGGGTAGCCACTGGTTTGTGGGGTTCCTTTCCATCTGTTTGCTCATTTCATGGCACCTAGATGTTGTTCAGGCCTTTTCCTCACCTCCGGCTCTGATAAGCCAGGTTTTTAAATGATTTCTGAATTTAAGATGGTCCTCAGTAGTTTGTATTTCTTTCGGCAGGGAGTTTCAGAGTTTTATGGCTATGCAAGCGATGGCAGATCCTGCAAGGTTTTTACTCGCATAGTGTTTAGATTCTAGGTGGATTATGTTGCTGGATCTAAGTGTGTTTGCTGGTTTGTAAATAGTGATTTTCTTTTATATGAATTCTGCTCCCTGGACGTGGATTGCTCTGTGTGTTATGCACATTGTTTTGAAGGTGATTTGTTTTTTGACTGGGAGCTAATGTAGCACTGCTGTGATGTGGTCTTTTTGGAAGAGTTTGAGGCGACGTCTGGTGGCTGCATTCTGTATTCGTTGTAGTTTCCTCAGCAGGTTTTCCAGCATTCCAAGATATATGCTGTTGGAATAGTCTATTCTGGGCATGATGAGGGAGAAGATGATGAAAAGAAGGGTAGTATCTTTTTGATAGGATGCAGATGAAGAAGCATTTCTTAATTATCACATTAACTTGTGGTTCTAGTATTAGCTTATTGTTCATTAGGATTCCAAGGTTTTTGACTACTTTGAATTGTTCAGGGGAAGTTCCCAGTTCTGTGGGCCATGGGGTGTCCCGGTGGCTTCTTTGGTTGTTGAGTGAAATCATGATATCCTTTTCGTTCAAGTTAATTTTAAGGTTATTTGTGTATATTGGTAGAGTTCTTTGACACAGTCTGTTAGTGTGTGGTTCTCCTCTTAATAATAATAATATTATTGTTATTATTATGGTATTGATTGAGCATGGACATAGCTTCAAGGACATAGAAGCAATAGAGCACTTTACAGAGGTATACAACAATATAGATCCACAAGGCAGCACTTTACAGAGGTATTTAACAGTACAGATTCATAACGCAGCATGAAGTAATGCATAGTCCCGCAGGACTGCCAATCACTTCGAGAGCCAGCTGAGAAGCATGAAGTCATGCATAGTCACGCAGTACTGGCACTCACATAGAGAGCCAGTTGAGAAGCATTACGTCATGCATAGTCACTCAGGACTGCCACTCACATAGTGAGCCAGCTGAGACGCATGAAGTCATGCATAGTCAAGGACTGCCACTCACATGGCGAGCCAGCTGAAAAGCATGAAGTCATGCACAGTCACCCAAGACTGCCACTCACATAGAGAGCCAGCTGATTTTGTAGATTTGTGAGAAGTTGAAATTTAAAACATGACCTCACAGCCTCCCTAGTTGGCAGCAAGTACCTTTACAATAGTCTCTGCACTGGTGTCAAATTTCACAATTATCCGATTTTCCTTCATCTGGATTCTACTTTTCCATTTTGTGGAAAGAAAATATCTCACATTTTAGTGAAATGAGCATCCAAATCACAAAGGAAAAACATCATGGCATTGTTTACTGACCAAATACCTTCCCCTCTAAGTGTGTGTCATATCTCGTTTGTTAAGTTCATGTACAAAGGGCAGAGTGACATAGAGTGTAATGTATTTGCTATACTTTTCAAGTGACAGTTACAATAAATAGTACCACTCATTTTCCATAGCTTTTTGTTGTGATGTGAGCTCATCAAATCAAGCCAAAGCAAAAAGTAATCTTTCATGGGGACAGGTAATCAGCTATATACAAGGCTGGATACAAATTTCGCCAGAGAAATTCTGCCCATTTCAAATTATCTAATTTACAAAGAGTGTGCACCTGCCAAGATCTTGACTTCCCTGCTTGCTTAATTTTCAATCTTTGCTTAACCATGGACTTGGAATCTATTGTGTATCTCTCCAATTGCAGATGGTGTGGCATACCTAGTGAACATAATTCTGCTTGAAGATATTTAACATAAATGGAGGGTAGGGAGAGATGTAAAAGCTCCATCTATGCTTTATCTAAATAAAAAAAAATTTACTTTAGTGGACAAAAAATCCCTTCACCGCCTAGATAACCATAGAAGGATAAACTCTACTATCAATGCTTTCATCATACAGGAGTGGAACATTCGGGAAACTCGGTGGAAGAGACAACAGCCACTTAGAGTCTAAATTTCTATTGAACCCCTATGGCTCGGCACCATACATCACAAAACCTCCTATTTTAGCTGGGAAAATCCTATTTGGTGGGAGCTCTAAACTCCAAGCCATGTCCTGTAGCCATACATGAAACATTCCTGTTAACTGTGACAGAGATACAGTTCATATATTTGCATTCCAACGATTGACTTTGCCAGCCTTCTCCTTTCGAGCACATTTAGATATATACCGAACATTTACTGAAACTTTTCAAAATGCTTTAAAGGGGTTAATGTGTTCACCGGAAACCAAAACAAAAGCTTGATGTATTTAAAAAAGGCATTTTTTTCTTCTATGCAGAAAGAAATATATACTTGTTGCTAAGACAATCTTGTATCTGCTAGCTGTGTCCAATTTTCTACATTGTTTTTCAAAACAGTCTCCTTGCTTTAGTTTGATTGGGTGTGTAGTCACTTTGTCAGTGCTCTTATTGTGCTGCACGCAGCAACTTGCTAGCACTATTATTAAGAAGGTAGCAGACGAGCACAAGAATTTAGATACCTATGTATCATTTTGTTAAACAAGATAAAACACTGATATCATTTTATTATTTTGCCACGGTCCCTCTTGTTCAAACGCACCAGTTCTTACGTAAAGGGGCTGATTATGGCAAGATTGGCTTCAGTTCCAATGTAAACAAACAAGATATTCTTTTTCACTGTTTCTACTTAATAGAAAAATGGTATAATGATCTGTTGCAATGCGTTTGGCTACCAGCATAAGGGGGGTGGGATTTAGCCTTGAAAAAGTAGCTGTTTCAGCAGCCTGAAGGATTTCCTGAAATGTAACCGAAGGCTACACAATTGTGAACAATGAATGGCAAGAGCTTGGAGGACTGCAGGCCACGCATGATCCTGACCTCCCTGGTTAAGAAAAGAAAGCACATTTAATGAGCAGACCAAGGCTGCAAGTAAAGTCTTCAGGCCGAAAAACAGGCACGCTGACATTTTACCCAAATTCTTATTTCTAATGCTTGTTTCAATAACTTGGAAGCAAAACTAATGTACAAAGCTGAAATTCCTTGGAAGCATCTGAACGCAAACAGCTTTCAGATGCTTTCAACCTGAGGCAGTAAATTACTCACAGGGCTACAAATTGGCACTTTGCCAAGCTTTCCAAATTCACATTTATTGACTATTTTAATATTATGAGGGCAGAAATAAGACATTTTTACACATTTGTTCAACATATTTTTGATCCATGGCTGTAGATCACTTTTAGGTTGTTCTTACTTAACTGTCCATAGACTCCATGGACCTTTCACAGATGTGCGCTGTATATCCTCACCAGTCACATGGTTTGCCAATCCACGCCATCACAACTTTGCGTATGATTTTAAGTTTTACAGGGCAACAAAGGCTACATATTTGGTATTGGGTAGTTTTAACATTTTAGAAGAGTAGGATGCTGGTTATATGCTGCACTACTTTATTGCTAATATTAGGAACTATATATTGCTTGACTACTCTGTTTTAAATACTCAAATATGATCTCTAATAATGACTAAACATACATAAATGCTAAACAAGAGAGTTGAGATCATTAGTAGAACTTGCTGGAGGCCCTATCCAAATGGTCCCCCTTTTGCCAGCCCTTCTTCAGTGCAATAACATGACTGTAAGAATTCCTGTTAGTGTGCAATCTGAAGTACCAGGGAGGGTCCTGTTGGGTAATGACTTTAATCCCCTGGAGTAGTCTCCAGTACCCCCAGGCCTCCCAGTAATAAGAAGCAGGAGCAGACAAGATTGACCAGAGAGGCAACCATGAGAGACTCTCAGTTTGAGATCAAAGCGCAATCCAGCATCTCAAACCACAAGCAGGCCAACCTTCTACTTTTAGGAAGAAACAAGAGACCAAGGAGAAATCTAGAGTCTCTGGGAAGAAAAAGTGTCTCAAACCCAAACCTGCACTCAAAAGAAAGACTTCCCCGAGAGGAAAGTCCCAGGTCACCCAGTCACCCCACTTCCAGCTGAAGCTGAGTTTGTGGTTTAACAAACTCCTGAAGAAACAGCAACTGGTGAGACAGAGCTAGAGGAGATCCTTACCTGATTGAAAGTTCTGGATTTTAGAGACCACCCTGAGCTACAGACTTTGCTTGCAGAAGGTGTACCCTCTAGGGCAGATTTGCCCTCTCTAGAAGGTCTAAGATTGCAGACAGCTTCCCAGCCGGACGGTCAAGAGCCAGGGAAGCATAGACTCTACTGGGAGGATGGGGTCCTCTACAGTGAGCCTACAGATTCCACCCCAAGGGACTTCAGGAGACTGGCAGTCCCCCAGGAAACTCAAAAATGTTCGTACAACTAGCACTAGCACATGAGATACCCCTGGCTGGTCACATGAGTTCCAAAAAGACCAAAGAGAGGCTTTTACTTTTACTGGCCCAAGATGGGTGCAGATGTTGATAAACATGAGGTAATACCTATGAGAACTATTAGTGCTGAAGCATTAGCTAAAACCCTCCTTGGTATTTTTACCAACATAGGTTTTCCTGAGGAAGTCATCTCTGACAGAGGGTCAGGTTTTATGTCCCACTAAAGGCAGGCCATGTGGCAAAACTGTGGACAGTCTACCACCCTCCCAATAGATGGGCTGGTAGAGAGATTTAATTGGACAACAAAGAGCATGATAGGTGCCTTAGAAGAGCCACTGAGAAGAAAGTGCGACCTTTTACTGCCATGCCTTCTATTTGCTTATAGAGAGGTGCGTCAAGCTGGAGTGGGTTTCAGCCCGTTTGAGCTACTTTATGGCCATCCTGTCAGAGGCCCCTGGCCCTGATCAAAGAATGGTTGGAGAGTGCTCCTTCCCAAAAGCCAGACTGTGTCACTGACTATGTACTAGGCCTCAGGAAGAGGCACCCAATCTTACCTGATACCGAAAAGGTTTTCCATGAGGGGCATTGAGTGAGGCAGAGTTTAGCCTGACCTTTGCAGTTGAGTGTGTTGTTGAGATGGTGGCGTGGTCAAAACAGTAGAGTGTAATATGGTCTGCGCAGGTGATGAGGGGGGATGATGTGAAGACTAAGGGCCTCATTATAAGGTTAGCAGTCCAGAAATAAAGGTGCCAGTAGCAACGTACCGGCACCCTTCTGGACTGCCAAACCACAAGTCTGCCGGTAAGGCCCCTACCAGAAGGTTTTTCACTGAAACACTGGTACCATTACCTAGAGGACTCCATGGGAATGGGAAAAAACCATACCGCTGCTGCCTGTGATATGTCAGGCGGTGGTAACAGTTTGACAGGGTTGGTGGCAACCCACCAGTAGCACTGTTCTCAAAACACAGTTCTGAATCACAGATAGGGATAAAAACAGATTTCTTACTCTGTGAGCATATCTATTCAATATACAAAAAGAAATCCTATTCGTTATATAGGTGTCACCTGTTTACTCTTCCCACATCACATGGAAAATTTCCAAGATTTATCACAAATTTTATTAATCATCAAATCACATATATTTTCCTAAAAACGCAATCATAAAAATGATCACAATACATAAAACACATACAGAGTGTTGAAACAACACAAGTAGAACCACCATAAGTGAGTCGCAGTACAAAACCTCTTCAAAGGATCAAACATGTGTAACCAACTGACACTTTGATTCCATTGCCTTCCTACTTTCAGCTTATTTCCTATTTTTATATCTAAAACCCGACTTGTACAAGTTTCTGCCCTTTTTAGACACCAATGTAGGACATTCTTCAGGGGAATGTGTCTTGTGTCGAACTTTAACATTTTCTTTAGTTGGGGAGAAAACCTTGTTGGTCAAAAAGGACACCCTATTAGTATTGAGTCTTCAATCTTAATTTCTATTTTCATTTGATCAAACCCTTATCCCTAAAAGGGCTATAACAGTATATTCATTATTCCATACCTCCATTTTATTGTATTGATTCTTGGACCTTTACTGGTTCTCGCTGAAGATTCCCAAATTTCTATTGGAATTCTTGCTTATCCTCCTCTTTAATCTAATCTAGTGTAGCAAAAAGTGCACATTACCATAGGTTGTCACATGTGATGCACTGTATTCTAATCTTCATATATGTGAAAACAGAGATAGAGCTTACCCCAAATAGGATGCTCCCGTCTCCTTCTAATATCTCTTTATACAATTTGCTTCCTGTTTCCTGCTTAGTGATTATCACCCTGTAAGACAGAGTGTTATCTCAGTACTGGGCAGCCTTATTATTAGTTACATAATATATAGTTGGACTTTATAAAATAGTAAGTAGAAACTTACTTCACTCATTACTTTAAAGGTTCCACCACACTCAGCTTCTATCTAATCAGATATTATGATCCTCAGGTTCTTTTTCTTATTCAGTTCTATAAGAAAAAACAAGGCTACATTATAGATATTGGCTTGCTAAGAAGCACAAATGTTGTTCTAAAGTGGCCAAACTATATAAATATAGTCTCACTTACTTGAAATTCAAATGTGCTTCATAGTATCCCATACGATTCAGGCTGCAGCATTGGTCAGCTACCTGCCGTGAATATGAGCGCGGTAAAAACACTAAGAGAAACCGTGTCTCACGTGACACTACGTAATCACGTGCCTTCGTGCCGTCACCGCCCCGGCGGGAGCGTCTACGCGATGACGTCACGGCGCAGGCGACCACATCCTTGCGAAAAAGTCCACCTTTTGACTCACATCATCCACCCCACGGGTTTATGGGATTTGTAGGGCGGAAAAGCATCCGGCTAATGCATTACATGCTGGGCGAACGCCTACATGGAGATATTACTTGCACAGGGCGTGTGGGGAACCATAAGGACAACGTGAAAATTGGAGAATTGGAGAAATCCTGGGAAAAGGGCCAACAGGAGTCCCATTATTTCAAAAACAGGTTGAGTCCACAGGCAGTCACCATTCTAGGAACATACACTGCTTATTCAATACCTAGAATGTTCATATGTAATATGTATATATTTGACAATTCCAATCGGAAATAACGGTCTAGAATTTCCAAAACAGCAAATGTACTGACTAACAGGGTGATGAAATTAATTTTGGTGTAGATTAACCAAAAACAAATCAAAAAACAAATCCAGGGCACCTGCACTACCTTACAAAGTGAAGAAATAAATAAGGCATAGTACAAAAAGGGCATTATATTCTAGTTGTTAAGTGTGAGGCGTTATGCCATTACACACCCTCATTAAGACCTCTAATATGGCTTTGTGACAAAAAAAATAATTTCTGTTCCAAATGTAGCAATTTCTTATTAATCACCATCTGTGATCGCCCCTTGATTTGTTTCAGAATAATCCATTCAAAATCATTACTTGTGTGTTTCATTTCTACAAAATGTTTAACCATAGGTGCTTGCTCCACCTTGTTCCTGATGCAGCTCCTGTGTTCAATCATTCTTGTTTTGCATTTCCTATTTGTTTTGCCAATATATATACGTTTACACGGACATTTTATCAAATAAATCACATTATTGGTGTTACAATTTGTGTGTTCATTAATGTTCCACATTCTTCCCATGCCTAGGTCTACATCAGTTGTCTTTGTTTGGATGCACATGGTACAATTCCCACATGGATAGTGGCCTGTCACAGCCGGTAGATCCCATAGATTGGTCTGTTGTAAAGGTTTCTTCTTGGTACTAACATCATTTCTCATGACTAGGTTTCGAACAGTGGTGCACTTTTTAAAGGCCACAATTGGTCTACCTACTTCCTTTGTCATGATTTTATTCCAATTTTTGAGGATAATACCCTTAATCCTGTAAGACAAATTGCTGAAGGTGTTCACAAATACCAAGGGTGTTTCTTTGGTACTTTTCTCTCTCTGTATTTGTTGATCAAGTAAAGATTCCCTATTATTATTAAAGGCCCTCTTGGCTGCTTTCTTAACCAACGGGGCGGGATACCCCCGATGTACCAGTTTATCAATCAAATTGTTGGCTCCGTTCTCATACGATTCGTTTGTGCTACTGTTCTTTTTTAGTCGTAAAAATTGACCGAAGGGGAGATTGTTTTTTACATGTTGAGCATGATGGCTCTTAAAATGTAACAGAGCATTTTTGTCTGTGGCTTTTGTATAAGGCCGTACCAATAATCGACCATTTTGATGATATACACAAATGTCCAAATAATTGATTTCCTTGTTGCTACTGTTACTAGTGAATTTGAGGTATCGATTTTGTTTATTAAGCCACTGTATAAAGTGACCAGCCTCTTCTTCATTCCCTTTCCATATAACAAACACATCGTCTATGTAACGGAGCCAACACAGAATATTATTCTGAAAAGGATTATGATCATTGTAGACAACAGTTTCCTCATACATATTTACATACAAATTGGCTACATTAGGGGCCATCGCTGACCCCATTGCTGTCCCCTCAATCTGCTTGTAAAACTGTCCCATAAATTGAAAAAAGTTTTCTGTCAGTGCCATCTCTGTACACCATTTGATGAAAGAATTTGCCACTGGATTCTCATCATCTCTTCTCAATAGAGTTTCCTCAACTACCTCTAGGGTCGCCAATTGTGGTATATTGGTGTAAAGCGCTTGAATATCTAAACATAGCAGTACATTCTCGCTAGGGTTGAATGCGATCCCCTCTATTCTATTGATGGCATCAGTGGTGTCCTTTATGTAACTCTTCATAGTTGGAATGAAAGGTCTTAAATAAAAATACACATACTTGGATAGAGGTTCCAATAGTGAATTCACACCTGAAACTATGGGTCTCCCCAGGGGTTTTTCTAAGCTTTTGTGAATTTTGGGGAGTATGTAAAAAATAGGAATTCTACCATTCTCTCTAATCAGGAAATCTCCTTCTTGTTTACTGATCAAATGTTCTTCCACAGCTCTTTGGACTTTATCTTTTATCACACTCAGGAGGTCATTGCTGGGGTCTCTGTCTATTTTCAGATAATGATTCTCATCTGCTAATAGATTATTGCATTCTTTGATGTAATCGCTCCTGTTCAGTATAACGATAGCACCGCCTTTGTCAGCTTGGCGGATGACGATCATATCATTAGCTCCCAATTTCTTCAAGATACTAAGTTCCATTTTACTCAAATTAGAATGGTGGGGTATACCTCCGGCTTCCAGTTTAGTAATCTCTTCTAGCACTTTCCTTTCAAAGACCTTTGATTCTGCAGAGTGTGAACTGGGTGGAGCACACAATACAGAGGGATTTCTCAAACCTCTGCAATTATCACCCTTACAAAAAAGTATTCTCCATGAAAAATTCTCTTAGATGTACCTTCCGCATGAATTGGTTGAATTCAATCCTGAACTCAAATGGATTATGAAATTTCGTAAATACGAAATTCAGTCCCTTATTTAGCACGTCTTCTTCTTTTTTTGTAATCTGAACATTAGAGAGATTCACTACCAGCCCCTGTAGCTGCGTGTTTGCATCCGTTCGGGTTCCCACTGCCTCTGATCTCCTCCTCGTATTAAAAAAGGTTGTCTTTGGTTATTACCTCTCTGACCGTTGTTTCTTGTACCTCTACCTCTAAAAGAGCGGGTAGCTCCCCTATTGCTTGAAGTTTCACGGAAATCTTTGTATTCAGAGGAACCCCCATCACTCGAGCTGTAGGAGGTATTCCGGAAGCAAACTCTTCGGTTCTGTTTGACATTAGGTCTAAGTTCCCCAAATTTGTAATCCTTGTTTGTGTAGCGGAAAGCCTTTTCATGAGAGAAATCATGTATATCTTTCTTCGTTCTCTTCACTCGTTCAGAGACAGTTTCATTTTTAAATTCCTGCATTTATTTTAAATGTTTGTCTAGGCCTTTTTTAAAAGCTTCAACATCAAATTTACTTTTAATTTTTTCTTCTAGATTTTTTAGATCGATCTCAGTCTTTTTAGCTGTTTCTTGAGCTGTTTCAATAATCAGAATTAACCAATCATGACCACATTTGTTGGAGATATAACTCCATTTCAATTTGAATTATGGGTTGTCCAGGAACAGTCTGGGTTCATTTCTCACAGTAAGTCCCTGAGGTAGAGCTTGGTTTTTGACGTACTCTAACATGATAATGGCATGAAGTTCTGTGCGTATGAATCTTTTCCTCATCTCTACTAATTCATCCCATTAATCATCTTTGTTAAAAGATTCAAGATCTTTGTTAAGGCCCACTGTGGGTAAAGATTCTATCAGTTTTCGGACATATTCATCATCATAGGCTAAACACTTATCAGAATCCATATTTAGGACCCGTAAGTTCACCTAATCGCACACTAGATAGACTGCAGAGGGATAGGTCAATCGTGCTACTTATCACGACCGTAATCGAGACCCTATTGGTCTCTAACAACACTGTTCTCAAAACACGGTTCTGAATCATAGATAGGGATAGTAGCACCAGCAGGCTAACCACCAACCTTGTAATGAGGCCCTTAGTCTAGGGTGTTGACTTTGATATGTGTGGGGAGACCATAATTTGTTTAAGGTCCATGGAACCAGACAGTGTGTAAAGAATGCTTGAGTGTAGTGATTGGCCAGTGACTCGGGGACATTAAAATCTCTGAGTAAGACATTATTTGAGTGTTCGAATTTGGCAGAGGAGAGTACGTTGCAGATGCCAGCAATGAAGGAGTCACTCATGTGAGGTGGCCTGTAGATGAGGTGGAAGGTGAATTGTGCAATAAAGGGAACCGGCCGAGAAGCAATTCAAATAATTTTGTTCTGGCAATGTGGATGATGGGTCATGGCCAATCGCTCCTGTCGATGATTGCCACTCTGCCTCCTGCCCTTAAAGGCTGGTCAGCATGTTGGATGCAGTAGCCTTCTGGAATGAGGGCATTAAAAACATGCAGGGAGGATAGGGTAAACCATGTTTCATTGATGAAGAAGGCATCAAGGTTGTTGCGTGAGATGAAGTCAGCAATCTCTGCAGCGTGAGTGACAGCCGAGCGAGTACTGACCAACATGAGAGGGCATCTGTGTGTGGTTTGTGGGTGCTGGGTGGCAAGGGTGATATTGATGAGGTTGGCTACAGTAGCGTTCTGGGGCTGCCCCACGGCACTTAGACATTCAAACCCTAGTGAGAGTGGGGATGCGCTTTGAAGGGAGTAGACACATGGTGATGTCTTTTGGTGAGTAGCAGTATTAGCAACCGCTTTGCATATGAAATGCAGGATAGCCGGTCTACAGGTGAGGTCCTGGTCTTTGTCCATTGTTTGCTGAGGACTCTGGTGATGAGGACACCTAAGGAGTACTGGTGAACTAGGTGCTGGCCGGAGTCCTTAAGAAGAGGCCTGAAAGGCATGACAACTGGTAGGTGAAGCAGCTGAGATGCAAGGCCTGGTCACATGATAAAGTCCTTTAGGGAAACATATTCAATTCCTGATTCATGTCTGACCCTTGTATGCTTTGTGACAGATCATAATAGCAATGAGGTTGGCAAGGATTTACCTTGGAACAACTTCTACCTAATCCTTCCAAAACACTGTATCCCCATCTTGCAGATAATACTCAACAAGGCAGTTACACTCATAGGGGAAATTCCCAGGCCATTTCAAACCAACACTGAAAGCCTTCTGCTGGTTCCCTCTGGAAAGACTAATTGAATTATAATGCATGTGCATCATCTATAAGGCTTACAATTGTACTAACCCCACTTACCTCAATTGGTTTATCAAGAGTTACGCCCCAACTTGAGTGTTAAGATTCTATGATCTTCTTCGGCCACAAAACTGTCTTTCACTGGTGTTAAGAAGACGAGACTTGTCAGCAATTGATCAGTTCAGGGGAACTTTTCTCTGTAACTTTATGCTGCCAAACATCAAATTGGAGAAAAGATAATTGAAATTTAGAAGAACATTGAAAATATATTTCTTCAAGCATGTGTTCCATACAAATGATCATCCCGACAGGTCCCTGGCACCTTGTTTTCTATTTTCCTCACACCACTCGGAGCAGAGACGCATCTGGACTGGCGTATTAGAGGTTGAAGCAGACTTTCTCAGGCCCTCTGACTTTTTTCTCCAAAGCCTAACTGCCCTTGTGAGTCGTTTTGCATTTGGAAAGATCTAAGATTCTGATCTTTGTGCATTTGGCAGGGCTATCGACTAGGCTCCTCATGCTCCTTCTTTCATCAGCCCATTAGGACTTTTGTAATAGAAAAGTTAATGATGTCCTTGCGCTGCTCTTATTTTTGTATTTTATAATACGTGCTTGTCTTGTTGTGCTCCTGCTTGCTGAGTTCCTCCCTTAAGAGTTTGTTCTTTCCACCTTGTTCCCTTCCTCCCACACATACTGATACTGGTATTTCGAGTATTAAACATGCTGTTCTTCATAAAAGGTAATTTACCTGTTACTGGTACTTCTTTAATGTAGACATCATGACTTAAGCTCCTTGTGAATATGTCATTGATTCTTGCGAGAAGACAAAAAAATGACAAAATTTGAATGTTTTCCTATGAAACCCTCAAACCTTTAATGTGCACATTTCGTTTTTTAAATCTCCCTACATAAACCATGATGCCAAAGTGCATGCAGCCCCATACTAATTTAGATTAGATTGTTATTCCCATGACTCACTTCTACAAATCATTTGAGTTCTCACGAGAATGGCAATGTTCTCATTAACATATTGTGATATTCTCTGAAAAAGCCAAAAATGAAAAGAAATAGATTTACCTAGACCTCCCTAAATGTTAAAGTAGCCAATTACTCCTGTGTCACCCTCCCCACACACCCCCAGAGGCCAACATACCCTCCTCCCCAACACAATATCATTGATAGAGTGTTAGTTTTTCGATTGTCGTCGGAATTCTCGCAAGAATGCCTTGGATCAGTGATGAAAAACGGCGGCTTTCATTTCTCAAAAGCCTTACGTGCTGTAACTCAGAATCCACTTAACAATATTATTCACTGTACATGATTCTAAGGAAAACCTGCATTTTTTATGTTCTATTTTTACCAAGATGGATCATGCTTGCATTATGCATTAATATGTTTTGTGGATTCAAAAGGCTATGGATTATTTTAATGCAATGAGACAATACAGATATTAGTCAATGACAATAAACATTTGGATGCATTGCACATTAGATAGGACAGAGGATTTCCTGAGATATGCCATTTTCTGTGTGTTTTGTAAATTTAAAATTCATGATTACATCATATAACGCATGTAAGATTGTTTCTCATGGGGCAGTGCCACATGCCACTAGGGTATAACTAGTATAAACAGAGTGCTAGATGCTATACATTCACAGTGTGTTGCACACTCCCTTGAACCATATTGATATGGACACAGTGTTAAGATGGCCAACTGCTTATGTGTATGTTACACCAGTGCTAAACAGAGCCAACAACAGTAATGATGGACAAATTAATGAAATGTTGGAAACCATAGAGAATGCATAAGTGAAAATAACCACTGAAGTTGTATGTGAGCAAGTTATAAGTGTGTAGCGCAACATGTCCTTTTTCTGCTGATTTTATCTCCCTAGACATGGGGATTTTCTGTGATTTTTCTTCTGCACTTTATTGCTACGAGTCGAAGGAGTGCACTAACAAAATGCGCATGCGCATGCATCAGTTCTCTGGACTTGATACAGCGATAGCCGCCCTATAGCTAAGGTGAGTCAGACTTCCATAGGAACCCCTCAAAATTCTATTGTTAATAACGTTTGATTTAAATAATGGGTTTGGCTGAAATTTCAAAAGTGATTACAAACTCACAGGCCACCCAGACTGCAAAGTTTCTGATTTGTTAAAGAATGAAAAAGTTATTAAACGTCTCCCCAAAGAAATTTTCTCCAAAAATGTGGCCTACTTCCCATTAATTTTCCCATAGACAAACAAGGTATATTTTTGGCAAAGTGCCCAGCCCCGATCACTGGACGGATTTGGACCAGGTCCAAAACAACTTTGGCACGAAGTGTTGACTCGCAATCCATGCATGGTTTGGGGTTATTCCGTGCACTAGTTATTTAACTAATATTTGACGGCAAAGGAGGTGCGCCCTTCTCAAAAATAGATAGGTATATCTTTGGGATTTACCCGAAATCAGGGGGTTAGAAATGAAATATCCGTAGCTATAGCCAATGATATGGGTAAATTAAACACAGGAAAAAACTATTTGCAGGTCAAAAAACATGCAAATGCCATCAGGCTAGAGGTGAGCGAGGGTGGCTAGACAGCACCAAGTAAAATTTGGGAGTTGATGTGTTCTAGGGACTGAGTTTGCAACACAAAGCTTACTGTAGCCTCAATTAGGCGACATCTCAAAGCAAACTGCGTCACAGAAACAGCCTGTGTTGTGTGGGTGGAAAGGGAAAGAGCAGGGGAGGTGAGGACGTCATCTGTGGTGTGGGGTGAGCTGGCACAGATGAGGGGGGTACTTGGTGAGGACCTGGGGGCAGGAAATCATTTTTATTTTTGGCTCTTTTATCGATATTTGCGACTATAAAGGACTACGGATAGCTGAGGGTATGTGTAGTTCAGTATCCGCGGTTGCAGTTTTCTTTTTTTGAAAGATATTTTTACATTTGTCAGGGCTGAAAAATCATTTGCCATCTCCAGTGACCAGTGACACGATTGCCAGTCAGGTCTCGATTCATGCAGTAACCAGGACAGACTCTGCTTAGTTTAAAAGTGAGGAAGGGTCCAGCCTCCTCAGGACATGTTGCCCGATAAAGGAGACAAAGATACAAGACCACTTAGAGAAACTGGCCAGACCTTTCGTTGCTTTGAAGCTAAGCACAGTCAGTCCCGCTTTGAAGCTAAGCAGCGTCTATCATGGTTACTGCTTGGATGGGCGACCGAATGGAAATCTGAATTAGGTTATTTTTTGAAACCATGCTACTGTCAATCCTTGAAAGTTTTGCACTCAGAGACAATGTTTTGTCATTTGCTGATTTGCTTTCTGGTATCTGTAGTCTACCAGTCAATAATATAAAAAAATATATTTTCACAGTAACAGTGGGTTTCCCATACCGGCAGTAACTGAGACGAACCATGCTTAGCTTCAAAGCAAGGAAGGGGTCAGGCTTGTAAGCCATGTTGCCTAATAAATTAGCCCCAATTAAAAGACCACTTAGAGAAATATGGTCTAAGGGGCTGGATCCTTCTTCTATCGGAAACTAAGCTAGGTAGGTCCTGGTTACTGCATGGATGGTAGACGGTCCACGGTCCGAATGCCATGTGTTTTCTTAGTTTTAAATATCTCATAGCACACGGCATCTGCATAACTTTTTTTTAAACCATGCTACTCTCATACCTTAAATGTTTTGCGCTCAGAGACCATTTTCATGTCTTTTGTTGAAATTGCATTACATCTAATCTATCTAATTGTTCATTTTTTTTATTTTATTTGAAAAATCTACAGTTTTAACATATGTAAAAACTTTTTTTTCAATTCTACTGACATTACACTAAACTCCTCCAAAACCAATAGCTCTTCACATCAAAGAAAGAAGGCAGATGATCAGAAACAAAGATAAGAACACATCAGCCAGTTTGTACACGACATGTAAGGAGTCAATTCATTCTCTGTTCATATTCACCAAAACACAGAATTGAATCTTGAGGTCACAGCTCAAAACGGACATTTCAGAAGTGCATCTAGATAGTTTACAATTGCACCAACATGTTTTGTATTTGCGCCAGATGAAATCTTGAGCCACCAAGTGAACATATCATCATCTAAGGGAGCAAATTGACCCAGGTTTATAGATCGCAAGGCACTAGTTTTCTCACACTCAATGATTAGGTGTTTCAGCGATTCATTTATAACACTCTTAATTCCAGTTTTGTGGTTTCTAAGCGCGGGATTAGGATTCAAACCTCTGTGGCACTGCGTTGTCTTGCTTCCAAGACAAACGCATTGCCCCTGCGCTATCCTTCTGAATTCTGGTAGTTGTAGTCTCACAGTCAAGATGGCCGGAATAATGCCACAATTGTGAACTTTTTGCCTAATATAGTTCTATAAGGATTTATATGTTTGAGTGGCACTATAAAGATGCAGATTGGTTTGCTAAAATACAGAAAGCACTCGCAGACAAAATCACATTGCTCCTGTCCAAAATTAAGCTAAAAAAGAACAGCCTTGCAAAGAACGCAAACACTACCTCTCTTCCCAACCACACTACCCCCTCATGCCCACCCTTCTCCTTTTCACCTGTTTCGCACAAAGAAGTGGAAAACATCATTAAAGGCCTCAAACCTTCAAGATACCAAGGAGATCTCTGCCCAGCCACAATCATTCAGGAAGGCGCCAAGGACATGACCCCCTTCATTACTGCCATAATTAACTCTTCTTTCAAGACTAGCTTGGTCCCCAACAGCCTCAAGGAGGTCGGGTTATGCATCTCTTAAAAAAACCTAACCTAGACCCGAATACTCCCACCAACTACAGGCCCATCACTACCATCCCCTACATCCTAAAGATTCTAGATAGAGTGGCCTATCTCCAGAAAGAACATGGCATGATAACCTGTTCAGTATTTTTTTCCCACTATGAGAGTTCACAGCCATCTGCTTTTTGCTCACTGTACCTTTCACAGATGGGAAATATCCATTTACATATCAGTCTTTGTCCTCACTGTGCTCAGAGAGGCACAGCTCCACCTCACTGATGAGGCCCAACAAGGCTGAAACACGTGTATGGGGTTGCTGTTGGTACTCTTGTTCAGAAAGGAATTGTCATAGCATTTTGGTGCTGGACTGCCCATGTGGGTGGGACAAAGAGTGATATGCAAATGGATATTTCCCATCTGTGAAAGGTACAGTGAATAGAAAGCAGATGGCTGTGAACTCTCATAGTGGGAAAAAAACACTGAACAGGTTATCATGCTGTGTTCTTTCTGGAGAGGGTCACCTGCTACCATTTATGGAAGATATGATATGATATGGCGTTTATAACGGGCCTGTACGCAAGTGTTTCTAGGCGCGATAAGGAGGGGGAAACAAAGGGAAGACGAAAACAACAATCTTACTAGATCTTGTGTCATTTAGATCACTCAAGTGCGGGGAGGCGAGAGGGGAGAAGTGCCAGGGGGAGGGGAAGGGAGAAGTGCCTGTAATTCAATAAGTGCAGCCAGCAGGTGGCTCATAACCGCAGAGATAAGGGACTGTAGGGTTGCAAGTACAGATCCTTAAATGCTGGGGGAGCCTGGAGGCAGTCGAGGGCAATTGGACATGTACGATATAATATGATATTTATTTATATCGTGCTCGCACACAAGTGTTTCAGAGTGCAGCCAAGCAAATGGAGGGGAACAAGGGTGGACAAAAAATGATCTTACTAGGCCCTGTGGCAATAAGAATACGCATGTAGGAACCTGGGTCCAAGTTCAGAGGGTAGCCAGGTGACCAGTGCGTGGAGCAGTCGCAACATCAGCAGGGGAGAGGAAGAGAGAAAGCAGAAGCAAAAAGGAAGGCCTTGAGTTGCATCTGGAACCGGAGGTGGTTCTGCTCAAGTTTGAGAGAGGCAGGGAGGCTGTTCCAGAGGGAGGCACCAGCCAAAGAGAGACATCTGCTCCCAACTCTCTGCTTGGAAAAGCATCTGACTCTCAGATAGTTGGAAGTGGATGCGCAGAGAGCTCAAGAAGGGAGATGTTTAGGAAGAGAGAGTTGAAGGTAGTGAGGTCCCATGCCCCAGAAGGCCTTGTGAATGATGCAAAGAGTCTTGAACTTGATCCTTACAACCGCAGGGAGCCAGTGAAGAGATTTCAGAGCTGGAGAGATACTAACCGTGGGCTTGAGGCCAAGGACAAGTCTTGAAGTCCTGTTCTGGATAAGTTGTAGAGGTCGGAGAGGAGAGACAGGCAGATGTAGAAAGAGGCGGTTGCAGTAGTCCAGCCGAGAGAGGACCAGAGCTCTGGAGACAGTGAGCTTCTGGGGGAAAGTGAGGAAGAGAAGAATACCTCTGAGGAGGTGCAACTAATAGTTTGACTTCTTAGAGACATCAGAGATGTGAGGAGAGAAGGAGAGAAGGAGATGTGGAGTCACAGGTACGAGCAGAAAGAGGGCCCAGGGTGGGTGGTCAGAGAGAGAGAGGAAAGGAGGGAGCTGGTGTTCCGATGATGAGGATCTCAGTCTTACTGGCATTAAGGCAGAGATCATTGGTGGCACACCATTCCTGAATTGCGGTCAGACAGTCTGGTATGAGAGAAGAGGAAGAGGAGGCTTAGGGGAACCTGAAAGAGAGCTGGGTGTCATCCACATAACACTGAAAGTTGGAGCAGAAAGCAGAGATGCAGTGGGCAAGGGGTAACAGGTAGTGGTTGAAAAGCCAGGGAGAACGATTAGACCCCTGGGGAACACCACAAGCAGAGAGAGAGAGATAGAAGAGAGGAAAGACCCTAGTTGGACCTTAGAGGGTCGGTCTGTGTGAAAGGAGGTCAGCCCGGCCAGAGCCAGATCAGTGTTAACCAGGTTATCACAGAGCAGTTATGCAGGATGTCATGGTTGACCTCATCAAAAGCAGAATAAAGATCGAGGAGAATTGGGACAGAAGGAAGGTTAGAGTCAAGGTTAGAAAGCAGGTCTTCATGGGTGTTCAGGAGAGCAGTTTCCGTGCTTGCAGCACTGAAGCCAGACTGGTGTTCGTGGAGACAACAAACAGATTCAGTGAGTAGATTAAGCTGGGAGATGGCTAGGTTTTCCAAGAGTCTGCCCAGGAAAGGAGTAATGGAGATCAGGTGATAGTTAGCTGGAGAGGAAGGATCGGTGAGGGTTTCTTTAGGAGGAGGTGCACAAGGGAGTGCTTAAGCGGGGAGGGGAAGGATCCGGTGGCAAAGGAATGATTGCAGAAATCAGCCAAGGCTGGAGCAAGGGTGTCAATGTGTTCCTTGATGGTTCTGGATGAGCAGGGGAGAACCTGCTTTGATGAGACTTTCATAGATTGGACTTGTCTGGAAACATTGGGCCTCATTATAAATTTTCCAGTCCGGTAACAGCGGTACAGGTAAGCTACCGGCACCTTTGTTACCGGAACGGCAAACTACGAGTTCTGCTCATGGGTGCCTTCCCGCCTGCCAGGTCTGACCTTATGGGTGTACCCGTTTCCGCGAGCAGGGCATGTTGGATGCACCAGCACCCTTCAAGTATGTTACTGGTGCAACCGACCTCCCCATTCCCATTGAGCCCTATGGGGCTCAAATGGGAATGGGGAAGAATATTTTCCAGTGCCTGCAAATGGGCAATTACCAGGTCCGGCGGGGCCACAATGACCCAGTAATTGCCCATTCTCGGGTGCCCAAAAAATGAACAAGTTTGGCGGCAGCTGCCGGTTTTACTGGTTACTGCCAAACTTGTAATGAGGCCCAAAATTGTCTGGGGTGAACAAGATAAAGGAGGAGAAAGGAGGTAGACAGACAGCCACAGGCAGCCAGGAGTGGGGGAGGAGGAGGTAGAGGCAGAGAGGATGGACAGGATGTCCAGAATTTTAGTGATGAAATGAGAAGCCAAGGTCATGCAGAGGGCTTGACAGGGAACAAGAGAGGTAGGGTAGTAGGATTAGCCAGCTCCTTGCAAATTTGGAAGAGTTTGGATGAGTTGTTAAATGCCACAGGGGTGCGGGCTTGGAAGTGGTCTCTCTTCTTAGTGAGGACAGAGAGTCTGTACTGCCTTTGGAGCAGGCGGCAGGCCAGTTTGTCAGAGCGTGCACCTGATGCCCTCCACTTCCTCTCCGGCACCCTGAAATTGTGTTTAAGGGTGGCAAGGTTAGAATCGTACCAAGAGTTGCATTTGGATTTGAGCTGCAAACAGATCCTCATGACGGGCAAGGACCTCAAGAGTTTTAGAGATAGAGAGATGAGGTTTAGATAGGGCTGTGTCAAGGTGTGAGTCAGCCAAAGGTGCAGAAGGAGGAAACAAAGTAGCGGCGAAACTGACTGATTCATGGGTCAGATGACCGAAAAGGTAGGTGTCAGTGATGGAGATGGTTTGGCCTGAGGGGCAGAGAGAGAGAGGTGGGAGGAAAGGAGAAAGTGATCACTCCAGGAGAGAGGAGTGGTGAGGAGGTTAGAGAAGGGGAGGTCTGAGGAGATCAGAACATCCAGTGTGTGCCCTGCGGAGTGAGACGAGCCAGAGGGAAGAATAGAGAGAGGGAGAGATAGAGAGTCACAGAGGTTGGGAAAGAGTCCTGAAGAAGGGCAGGTAGCATCCCGGTGGATATCCAGGTCTCTGAGGAGGAGGAGTTTCGAGGTAGAGGCAAGCAGGGAGGAGCTGAGGTCAGCCCACTCAGAGAGGAAGGGGGCGACCTGGCTAGGCGGCCTGTAGATAGTGGCCACAGTGAGAGAAAAGACAGGAGAGATAGAAAGCCTGCAGGCCAGGCATTCAAAGGAGGACTAATTTTGCATAGGAGGAGGTAGAGGCAGAGAGGATGGACAGGATGTCCAGAGTTTTAGTGATGAAATGAGAAGCCAAGGTCATGCAGAGAGCTTGACAGGGAACAAGAGAGGTAGGGACTGCAGTAGGTTTGGCCAGCTCTTGCTGGATATTTGTAACGCACACTATCACCAGCGAAGTGGTCCCCTGGCGCTGATAGAAGCAGGGATCCACTCCGGTAAGATCAAAGCTACACCCTCACTGGTGGTTCTGGATTTGTAGAGGATCTTGTAGCCATCAAGAAGGAGAGTGTCAAAGCTTGTAGCAGAGCTGGCCGTGAACCAAGTCTCAGTGAGACCGAGAACATATAAATCAAGTTCTTCCAGGTTGGCTGAACTTGATGCAGCGCTGCCTGGAGCTGGTGCCGTAGAAATACAGCCCCGGTTTCCCGCGACTGAGTAGAACTTTGCACTCAGTGCATCAAATCTTGGCTGCACAAGCCTTTGGCACATTTCCAATGGTGGTGAAAATGCACCACATCCAGGACTCACTCCGGTTACTGGAGATAGGAACTTCCTCCACCTCATCTTCATCTTCCTCTTGATCGTCATTATCTGTATCCCTACATCTGTTCTACTGTACAAGCCCTCCAGATGGTGATGGTGGTGGTGGCTGGGGAGGAGGAATGGTCATAGCAGATTCCATTGATGCAGGATTGCAAGTAATCTCGACAGCAAGTGTGTCTTGGTGCTCTCTCCTGAATAGCCAGATTGAGAATGAGGAAAAGTAATGTGTGGGTCCCTTCAGAAGAAACGTCTGTGCACAGTTGTGCTGTCCACGGACTACCAAGTCGCAAATAGGCCAGATCAACCAAGAATGGGTCTGGGAGCTGTGGAAGGGTAAAGTCTCAGCTTGAACACCCTAGATTGGCGGAAAATGCACTTTTAAACTGTCCGCAGACCATGGCATTCCGTTTACGAACAGGCTGTCACTCTGCACAGATGCGGTTACATGGTGACATCTGGGGATATACGCGGCCTTAACGGTTGCCTGTGGACACCCATCGGGGGGAATCACAGGGCGCATGTGTGTGGGTGTCCGTAGGAGAGGCGCAGTGTCCGTGGATTAATTAAAAGTGTATCATGAGAACACAGACATGTC
Organism: Ambystoma mexicanum; assembly: GCF_040938575.1. NCBI lineage: Eukaryota > Metazoa > Chordata > Amphibia > Caudata > Ambystomatidae > Ambystoma > Ambystoma mexicanum. The sequence goes on along the minus strand of NC_090933.1, from coordinate 840,356,682 downwards.
TGGACATCGCGCCTATCCAGGGGCACTTGATTGTGGACACCCCTGACAGTCAAATTAGTTTGTTTTTTTAACGACATATCAAACAACAATATATAACACATTTAAAGTATAACAAATACATTTATTTATGAAAGGGATGGGTTATGGGAAACATAAATGGGAGAATTAGGAATTTCTGTACAATGATGAACAGGGAAGGAAGGGAGTGAATTTTCATGTTATCTTTGATGTCCTGGGTGTTAGTCTTAGTAGTGCACGGTGCTGGTGCGAGTTATGGTTGCTTAGCTTACCATAACTGACACATTTCAATGGTTTTTCGGTTTTAATTGTAACCATAACGTCCCTTTAACAACGTTTTTTTCACTGAATTTCATAGGTTTTTGTTAGTGCAACTTACCATAACGTGCCTTTAACAACATTTTTTCACTGGATATATATATATTCAAAACAGTTTGGTACCAAGGGCTACCTTTTTGATGTCCATTTTTTTATTAAACGACTGGAAGGATATATCCTGTGTCAATGCAGAGATGAGTGACAGACTGAGATTGATATCACAAATGATGTATGGAGCTCACACTTTCTCTACACAGGTCACTTGTAGCGAGCTACTGGGCAGAGGAGGTGTACCAGGGGATCCGAGTTCTTTTCACCAAATTAAGTGGACAGCGCTCCGGTAGCATGTGGGATGGATTTTGTGAAGCATGTATAAAGCTCACTGTGAAACTTGCAGGGTAATTCATATAATTTCGCACAAAAGGGGCGCACGCGGCTGGCGCACAGTGTCCCCGTGCGATACACTGCGCAAGCCGCGTGCGAAAAAATCCATTTCATCGCACAGCGTATTCATGGATTTTAGCCTTCAAAACCAGCCGTGGCGCAGAGTGGCGCAGCGACCCTGCAGCAGCGCCAGTTACACCCCCAAGAACGCCCTCGCGCAAGGAAAAGCCTTCAAAATTCCCAATTCATTGCAAATGTCTGCGCTAACCCTGAACCAGTTCACAGGGCTGCCAAACAGCAAACGGCAAGCGGGGAACGTGTATTTCAGTGGTTTGCGGGAAGTTTCACACGCGATTGCGCTGGGTACGTGTACATCAGGGGTGCGCGTGAAGTAATACACACAAATCCATCAGGGCACGTGTATTCCAGGGGTGCGCGGGAAGTATCATACGCAAATTCAACAGGGTACGTGTATTTCCGGGGTGCACGGGAAGTATCACACGCGATTCCATCAGGGCACGTGTATTTCAGAGGTGCGCGGGGAGTACTACACGTGAATTGGCCCTGTGGGCCCTCCCAGGTGTTCCCACTACACCCTCCATGGCCCCTGCAGGCAATCCACACCACAGGTGACTACCCTGCACCCCTGCTCATGTCCTGCAGGCAGCCCATCCACCATGGGCATGCCCCCCAGCCAACCCACATGTCACCTTGCACCACTGATCAACAATGCATGTCTCCCAGCACCCTCACCCCCCAGCACTGTGGGGCACCTGCCAGCAGGCCCCCACACATGTCCAACTCATGTCCCCCTGCACCCCCACCCCCCAGCACTGTGGTGCACCCTCCACCAGGCCCCCACTCATGTCTCCCAGCACCCCCACCCCCCGCAGTGCAGGGCACCCTCCACCAGGCCCCACTCATGTCCAACTCATGTCCCCCTGGACCCCCACCCCCCTGCATCCAGGGCCACCCTCCACCAGGCCCCCACACATGTCCAACTCATGTCCCCCTGCACCCCCACCCCCCCAGCATCCAGAGGCACCCTCCAACAGGCCCCCACTCCTGTCTACCACCCCCCCATCCCCCAGCAGTGCGATTCGCCTGGGTACGTGTATTTCAGGGGTGCGCGTGTAGTCTGACACGCAAATTCATTAGGGTACGTGTATTATGGGTCTGCGTGAACTTCCACACGCGATATCAGCAGGGTACGTGTATTACGGGGTTCGCGGGAAGTTCCACACGTGATTGCCCTGGGTACGTGTATTTCGGGGTTGCTTGGGAAGTTCCACACGTGATTGCCCTGGGTATGTGTATTTCGGGGTGCGCGGGAAGTTCCACACGCGATTGCCCTGGGTACGTGTATTTCGGGGTTGCTTGGAAAGTTCCACACGCGATTGCCCTGGGTACGTGTATTTCGGGGTGCGCGGGAAGTTCCACACGCGATTGCCCTTGGTACGTGTATTTCGAGGGTGTGCGGGAAGTTCCACACGCGATTGCCCTGGGTACGTGTATTTCGGGGTGCGCGTGAAGTTCCACACGCGATTGCCCTGGGTACGTGTATTTCGGGTGCGCGGGAAGTTCCACACGCGATTTCAGCAGGGTACGTGTATTCCAAGGTGAGTGGGAAATTCCACACGCGATTGTTCGTGGTGCGTGTATTTCTGGTTGCACGTGAAGTTTCACACGCAATTTCAGCAGGGTACGTGTATTCCAAGGTGCGCGGGAAGTTCCACAGGCGATTGTCCGTGGTGCGTGTATTTCTGGTTGCGTGAAGTTTCCCATGCGATTTCAGCAGGGTACGTGTATTCCAAGGTGCGCGGGAAATTCCAGACGTAAATCCAGCAGCCTACGTGTATTCCGGGGGTGCCGTGGAGTCCTACACGTGAATCGGCCGTGTGGGTCCTCCCAGCTGTTCACTCTACACCCTCCACGGCCCCTGCAGGCAGCCCACACCACAGGGGACTACCCTGCACATGTCCCGCAGGCAGCCCATCCACCATGGCCATGCCCCCCAGCCAACCCACATGTCACCTTGCACCACTGCCCACCAATGCATGTCTCCCAGCACCCCCACCCCCCCAGCACTGTGGGGCACCCTCCACCAAGCCCCCACTCATGTCCAACTCATGTCCCCCTGCACCCCCACCCCCCAGCACTGTGGGGCACCCTCCACCAGGCCCCCACTAATGTCCAACTCGTGTCTCCCAGCACCCCCACCCCCCACCAGTCAGGGGCACCTGCCAGCAGGCCCCCACTCATGTCCAACTCATGTCCCCTTGCACCCCCACCCCCTTGCATCCAGGGGCACCCTCCACCAGGCCCCACTCATGTCCAACTCATGTCCCCCTGCACCCCCACCCCCCAGCACTGTGGGGCACCCTCCAACAGGCCCCACTCATGTCCAACTCATGTCCTCCTGCACCCCCACCCCCCAGCACTGTGCGGCACCCTCCACCAGGCCCCCACTCATGTCCAACTCATGTCCCCCTGCACCCCCACCCCCCTGCATCCAGGGGCACCCTCCACCAGGCCCCACTCATGTCCAACTCATGTCCCCCTGCACCCCCACCCCCCAGCACTGTGGGGGACCCTCCACCAGGCCCCCACTCATGTCCAACTCATGTCCTCCTGAACCCCCACCCCCCAGCACTTTAGGGCACCCTCCACCAGGCCCCCCACTCCTGTCTCCCTGCACCCCCACCCCCAGCACTGTGGGGCACTCTCCACCAGGCCCCCACTCATGTCTCCCACCCCCTACCCCCCAGCAGTGCGATTTGCCTGGGTATGTGTATTCCAGGGGTGCGCGGGTAGTCTTACACGCGATTTCATCAGGGTAGGTGTATTATGGGTCCGCGTGAACTTCCACACGCGATATCAGCAGGGTACGTTTATTACGGGGTTCGCGGGAAGTTCCACACGCGAATGCCCTGGGTACGTGTATTTCGGGGTGCGTGGGAAGTTTCACATGCGAATTTGCAGGGTACGTGTATTTCGGTGTGCGCGTGAAGTTCCACACGCAATTTCAGCAGGGTACGTGTACTCCGGGTGTGCGGGAAATTCCACATGCGAATCCAGCCACATACGTGTATTTCGGGGGTGCCGGGGAGTCCCACATGTGTGGGTCCTCCCAGCTGTTCCCTCTACACCCTCCACGGCCCCTGCAGGTGGCCCACACCACAGGGGACTACCCTGCACCCCTGCACTTGTCCCGCAGGCAGCCCATCCACCATGGCCATGGCCCCAGCCAACCCACATGTCACCTTGCCCCACTGCCCACCAATGCAAGTCTCCCAGCACCCCCACCCCCCAGCATCCAGGGGCACCCTCCACCAGGCCCCCACTCCTGTCCCCCTGCACCCCCACCCCCCAGCACTGTAGGGCACCCTCCACCAGGCCCCCACTCCTGTCTCCCTGCACCCCCACCCCCCTGCATCCAGGGGCACCTGCCAGCAGGCCCCACTCATGTCTCCCAGCACCCCCACCCCCCAGCAGTGCAGGGCACCCTCCACCAGGCCCCCACTCCTGTCTCCCTGCACCCCCACCCCCCTGCATCCAGGGGCACCCTCCACCAGGCCCCCACACATGTCTCCCAGCACCGCCACCCCCCAGCAGTCAGGGGCACCTGCCAGCAGGCCCCCACACATGTCCCCCAGCCAACACGTCATCACAATCTAGATCCCTGGCCCTTATTGGCAGCCTCCACATGCCAAACACCCACCCAAGTATTGCATCCACCCACTTAGAAATGCCAATTACATGATACAACCCCAATGGCAAGTATGTAAATGAAGACATGTCCCTCACATACACACAATGGGTGTCAGTGAATGTCAAAACCCATACCATGACATGCATGAAACCAATGAGATGATACTACACATTGAAGTATGATGAAAAAATATGTATTAAAAGCAACATAAATGGAATCAAAAATAAACAAACGAAAATGGGAATTAAAAACAAAAAGCAGCATGTCCGTAATATAATGTAAAACCACAAATCATAATCCAAAGGAAAGTTGTCCAAAGTCAAAGGTCACAAAAGTAAATCCAATGGAAAATTCAAACCAAAAACCATTGCTCCATGGGTAAAATAAAAAAAAAAAAAGAAATTCCAACAGTCAACTATATACAGATAAACAATCCAGGGTCCATGATCCCAACAGAAGAAATGAAACCTATCTAATAACAGTACCTAATAAAAATAACTATATACAAAAATGTGGTCCAATGTCCAAAAGGTCCAAAAAATATAAAAAAGCAAAGGAAACCTAACACTAACTACAGAACTATTTACAAGGGCAGCGGGCCAGTCCGACGGCTCACTTCGGGATGTTCCGGGCCAGGGCATCATCGAACTCCTGCTCAATGTCCCGGAGGTGGTCCTCCTCCATGGCCCGAGGGTCCGCAGGGCCGATGACATGTTCACCTCCAACTCCCTGCGGATTGCCTCGAGGCACTCGGCCCGCCTCAGGGCCCTCTGCATGGAGTTCTCCACCCTGACCATCGTGAGCCGTGCCTCTTCCGCCCGCTGCCGCTCCGCATCTATGGCGTGGCCCAACCGCTGCCACACGGAAGACACTTCCCGTCCTGGGTCCTCCTGCCCTCCGGCCGATGCCTGCCCCTCCGATGTCGAAGGCCCCGAGCCATCATGGCTCCCACCTCGTTGCTGCTGCTGCTGTGCCTGTGCCCGTGCCCTGGCTCCTGCTGCCTGCACATCCTCCACCGGCTGGGGTGCAGTCGTTGATGTGGCCACCCCTGCTGGACGTCCGATTCCCGACTGTGGCAGGGATGCCTCCTCCACCAGCCTGGCCGCACCGTCAGAGGCAGCTCCACAGGGCACCCAGGTGACAAATGGGTGGGAAGATGGAATGGAGGACGACTGGCGCATAGGGTGTTCAGTTGAGGAGGGGGTCGGAGCAAGTTGCAGCAAATGGAGGAATCCGGCCTGGGTGACCTGTCCCAGTAGGCCGACGCGGTCAACGAGCCATTTGAGATGACGTGCAGTCTCCTCATGAAAAGACTGCAGCTCACCTCGCATGGCCCGTTGACGCAACGCCACACCAGTAAGGACAGGCTCAACCCGTACCTGGATAGCCACGTCCGCAGGCAGAGGAAGGCCAGTTGTTGTGAGCTCATCCCCTGCCTGAAAACGGGTCTGGACGTAGCCATCCCTGCTGGTGCAAGATGATGCAGTGACAGGATCAGGGACAGGATTGCACACAGGCACCTCCGCGGCGGCCTGTGCTGCCTCCTGTCTCTGGTCCTGCACTGCACCACTAGCACCAGTGGAATCCCCACCTCCAGACCCCATCTCTGTCGCTTGCACGGCCTTCTCCTCCACCAAACCCCCCACCAACCTGGATGACTCCGTGCCATCTTCCCCCGTTGGGCCCTGTGGGGTCCCAGCTGCACCTTCTGCTGCCGAAGAGCCCAACTCTGACCTCTGCCTCTTGGACCTCCCCCCGGCAGCTGCGGCCTGGGATGCGGCACCGGACTCCTCACTCCCCGACGAGATCACAACCTGGGAGGGGAGCCGGGCCTTGCATCTCCGGCTGGCGGTGCGATCCCCGCTGCTGTGCTCCACAGCACCTTCTCCGCCCTCTTCATCAGTTGACGCTGCAGACAGGGAGAAATAAAACACAGGCATCAGGGCACTGTACAATGGACACATACACACATGACAGTTGTACATGAGTAGCATTGGCAAACCTCAGACATGGCATCACAATCGCCAACACACATGTCATTTCAACTCGCACACATGAGCCATACCACAGCCATATCGCTACAGCCAGCACCATCCATACACATACAACAGCATAAGCAGGCAAAGGTGAGCCAGACATCACATGCAACACAGGGAGTGCACTACACATGCACACACACCACCACACTTGTATGCATGTGTACACCTCTGCCAACTGTCGCAGTGTTCAGATTGGCATCCATGTCACATCTGCCAATCAGGCTTCCACATCCCGCTGTCATATGCATCCATGTTGCATCACTGTTGCACCCTTGTCAAATACACACACATGTACATGTACACAGTGCTGATAAGTGCAGCTGAAAACAACATCCATGTGTGACATCACGAACATGCCTACTTACATACACATTCATCCAAACATGTGTGCCCACACAACTGCATTTGGCATGCAAGCCTACACACACAAGCACCATCCATGTCTCACATATGACAGCCCTCGCATGTGTTAGCCTCACGGCCCTGTACACCACCCCCATACTTGGCCTCATAAGAACACATGTGCAACCTGCACACTACTGGCACATCACCACACGCACAGCTCACAATCATGATGCATGTACACTTACCGCTCGACTCCAGACGGGTCTGCCTCTCAAGGACCTGGACGTGGAGCGTTGGGGATATGCATTCCAGGACCCTCATCTGATCGTCTGACAAGTGGCCCCGGTGCCCCTTAGCATCCGCTGCCTTCAAGAGGCGCCGGGCCTTGTTGAGGGTCCTGGACCTGAAGTCCTCCCAGCGCTTCTTGACATGATGGAATAATCGGACTGCCACCCCCTCCGCGTTGATGGCAGTCACGATGTCCGTCCAGATCTGAGTCCGTCCTTCCTTGTCGGCGCGCAAACTTCCTAAGAGGGCATTATACTGCCGCAGGACTTGCTCCACCAGGACACCAACTTCGGTGGCAGTGAAGGTGGTGCCCCTCTGCCTCTCTGGCCGGGGGTTGTCAGTGGTGCCAGATGTTCCAGTGCCCGACATGACAACCCCAGAGGCAGGAGTGGGTGGGCAACTGGGTCCTGGGGTTGGTCTGTGGAGCGATGGAATCCCAGTCGGGAGTCTTTGGTTCCAGCAGGGGTGGTCACAGCAACAGCACCCCTGGCTGATGTGCAGGCAGCAAATGGCAGGGCACGTGGGCAGCAGGCAATCAGGCAGCAGCAGATGGCAGATGGGAGCATGCTCGGGGCTCTGGGGGGCAGTAATTGGGCCTTCTGGGCAGGAGCGTGGTCTTCCGTGTGCTTACGCGTGGCCAGCTTGATACGGAGTGATTTGGCACGTGAAAATCCAGCACGTCTGCATGTAATTCGAGGAAAGGGCCTTAGCGCGTAAGCGCGTCAGCACACGTACGCAAATTCATTGGCCCAAAGGCCACCAGCGCGTATGTGCGTCTGTGACATGCGTGCGTGGGCGTTTCCCTGTACACGGGTGCATGTTACACGTCCAATGACTGCACGTCAGAGTGTCAGCTCGTGTAATTGGAGGATGGGGCCTTAGCGCATACACGCGGAAGTGACGCTGGACGTGTGGGCATGTTTAAAAGGTACGTGTAGAATGCCATTTCCTTGTACGTGCTTTTCGTGGAGAGCGAGTGTGTGAAATCTGTACTTCTTGTCGGTTCACACGCGATTTACTTCACGGCGTTCCAGGTTCGTACTCCCTGTTACCTCTGACAGCTTTTTCTCTTCTTGTCTTTTTCCTGGGCCTGTTTCCTCAAACAGTGTTCACTTCTCCTGTTGTCCTGTCTCCTCAGACAGCGTACAATTCTTCTTTTGGCGGGGGTGTTGCCAATGCGCACACGCGCGCATTTTTCACGCAATATTTCCTGGCAGACGGTAAGTCGCGCACGTATTTGACATCTGTGCTTGCCCCGTGTGTTGCCTACCCCTTCAGAGGTCAGTCTAGGCTGCGTGTGACACGCATACGTTCATTTTTGTGTTTCTGGGTGCCACAGTGTAGTGCACATTATCTCCCTTTTTTGGGGTGCCTGTGCGTTGCGTGACCCGTCATCTTCCCCCAGGGGTCACATACAGCCTTGCTAGAGCACTAGGGTACGAATTCCATCTAGTACCCTACCCCTTTGACCCCCAATTGCCCAGGACAATAGTTTACTGCAACTCCCATACGCACAACAACATCAGTGCCATGGTTGGGAGGCGAGCATGCAGTAAGGGTGGCAAAGGTGGGCGATCCACAAGAGGTGGCCGTGGTGGATACGGTAGGGGACGTGGTCGGGACTTGCAGGGTGCCCCTAGCCCCCCATGTGTGGGTGACCAGTCAGGGACACCCATGCCCCCCCCTGGTTGAGGGTAACGTGGCTGACACCATCCCTGCTCAGCCCTTGTTGGACCAGCCCATTGTGGCACCAGACCTGGCCCAGGGTGACTCCATGGCTGACTTCCAAGTCAGTAGGTCTAGGCCACATGTGGCGGTGCACGTTGGTGTCACCAGCCCACGTGGATCAGGGGCAGCTATGTCATCTGCTGCCCCGAGTAGGCAGGGTGGGGAGGCTGCAGGGGCAGCTGCGGCTCCATCCACCCCAGCTCTGAGTCTACCAGCCAGGACAGTGTCGGTCCTAGTCCATCCTGCTGACGTTCCCCCTGACTACATCACACTTCAGCTAATGCCTGCACCAAGTCCCATGCTGAGTGTTCATTCCCACACTCCTAGTCCACAGTCCACCGGGGCTCCTGCCCCTAGTGTCCGGAGCAGCGTAGGACACTCAGTATCTCCACCACCTTCCAAGTGGAAGAGGAAGAGTGCTCGTCCAGTACAGGCTGATGCCCCAGACACGGCTACACAGTCCGGCCCACCAAGGAAGCCCAGCTTCAATCAGGCCGAACTTGATGTACTTGTGGAGTATGTGTCCGCACATGACAGCGAAATGGTGATTACTGCAGGATGCAAGACCACACCTGCACAACGTCAGGCACACTGGCAGACCATCGCGGGACTCATAAGTGCCCTTGGATTCGTGAGGCGCACAGCTAATGATTGCTACAAGCGCTGGAATGACCTGAAGCGCAGGGCAAAGAAAAAGCTGGCCTCAAGTCATGCCGCAACTCTAGTGACTGGAGGTGGGTCTCCGGCAGAGGACATAGAACTCACTCCACATGAGTATGTTGCTGGGACCTACGTCACGGAGGAACAGATCCAAGGCGTGGGAGACCTGCCAGATTACGAGGCATTGTCCGGTGAGTGCACATGCATGTGTGTGTCATCCATGTGCATGGTGTGTGTGTGAGTGCTTCTCATTGAGTGCTAGGTGAGGGGATGTGTGCCTGAGTGGTTTGGGTCACCCATGTGCTTCATCCAATACATTCTGCGCACCAGGATTTGGGTGTTGCAGTATCCCTTCTGGCAACAGTAGACATTCAGCCCAACCTCACGCCAGTTGCCCTTGAAGTGTCATCTTGCCACAACATAGTTGTATATTATTCTGTGTTCATTCAGGCTGATTGTCTGCATTCCACCACTTTCACTAGGCATTTCTCAGTCCTATTGTCACATGTGTGACATGGCTAGGGTACATGCCATCTGTGTGATGGCATGTGTCATGTATGTGTATTGGACATGCCAATCACAGGCCAATGTGTGATGGCACTGCTAGCCAGCATGCATCAAATGTGTTGGTCTTCCATCTTGGTGTCATCAATGTGTGCCATTTGCCTCCCCTTCATACACAGTGACAGTGCATGCATGGGAGGGTTATAGTCATGTGGGACATGTGTCAATGAAGTACTGTTTCTGTTGCTTCTCAGCCCTAATTGTGTGCCATGGTGCTAATGCCTGTTCCCATTTCTTTTCTTTCATGTCTTTGCAGGGGATGACGCACGTGATACTGCTGGGTTTGTGGAGATGGTGCAGACCCAGGAGGGGTCTCAGGCCCGACCGGGCACCAGTGAGGTACGTGGTGTGGTGGTGGGTGAGAACCTACACTTGCTGCAGACCATCATCTCAAGGGGTGTCTCTGGGTGCACCTACCCCGAGCTCTATTCAGGTGTCGATTCGGATGATGAGACCTATGTGCCGTCGCAGGTAAGTGTTTCTGGGAGGGATTCTGTACTGTCCAACCCACCTGCACCAGGGGTAGAACCCTCAATGGGGATGTCAGTGTTGGTAGGTCCGCCTTTGGTGGATACGGATGCAGGGTCACACTCCGCTACATCTGATCCTGTTCCTGGGCCAGCAGATCAGAGGGGGAATGCAGTCCTGCAGCCTCATGCAGTGCCGGCACAGCAAGGCGCAGTTCGCCTTGCCCCAGACAGGTGTGGTGCCCGCCGACGCAGTGGCCATACGCCACCTGGCAATACCGCATGGGAGCAATCCATATACGGTATGGCATACCAACAGGCAGCATCAACTGAGATGATGGCTCAGGCCATGGATAGGGTGGCCACTTCCATTGTCCCCCAAGAAAGGCTGATTGAACAACTACAGCAGGCAACATACTCCATTAGCCAGTCACACAGGGAGGACATGTTGACGTCCAACAGGGACAGGCGGGCGGCACTGGAGACTCTGCGGGAAGCCATTTCTATTGAGTCCCAGGGCCACAGGGAAGCCCTGAGGGTGGAACTCCGTCAGCTCAGGGTAACTCTGGTTGAGCTTGAGGCTTCAGCTAACACGAGGACAGAACAGCAGCTGGAGCGGCTCACCCGTATGCTCTCAGCTGAGATGCAGGCAACTAGGGAGGAGGTCCGGGCATCCCGTGAGTTCTTGCATGGGGACCTCCACACAATTATCCTCCAGAACCAGCCTTCCACACCCGCATGCTTGCTGCCATGGAGGACCAGACTAGGGCTTTGCGTGGGCTGCTTCCCATAGTGCCACCACCTCCTGATGCAGCTGCAGAGGGTGAGGAGAGCGACAGCAGCGATTCTCCCACAATAGGGTAGCCGTGCAGGCCATGAGCCCATGGAGGTGTTTTTTTTCCGCAAGATCCTCACAGGTGGGTTTTGGTGTGCACCCTGTCCTCGGACCTCCTGGGTGGACTCCCCCACCCCCCAGGCCCATTCATGGCCATTCTTGATTTTTGATTTTTGATTTCTGTTTTTTGATTTTTGATTTTTGATTTTTGATTTTTTGGACAGTGTGTTGCCTTGTGTGGCTCCCGTGGGCATACGCTGTATTGTGGCTGGGCACATGCAGGCTTGTCCTGAATTTGGGTCAGATGCTTGGGTTTGTGTGACACACACCCCTCCTGCTTCCCGTTTCCATGGGCTTGCAAAGGGTGTGCCCAAGTGACATTGACTTACACGGTGACGTTGGACTCCCATTTGATGTGTGGGCAGTCTGTAGTCAATAGTGTGTATACATTCCTAGTGCATATTGTTGTTGTATTGTACACTGCATGGTGTATTGATATGTGCCTCTGCATCTATCTCATCCTCCTAATTTGCAGGTCCATTTGTCATGTCTTCACAAGGCGGTCTACTTTGGAAATGGAGTCCATGTTGTAAGCAGTGCACCTACACTTTTGCGTGGCGCTAACACTGTACAGTTGGAAGTGTTCGAAGTGCTGGCATTATCAGGTAGTGAGGCTACCAATTTTTTAAGTCCGTACTGTCATGTTTATGGTAGGTTGGAGGTTGTGTAGGTGATTTGTATTATTGGTAAGTATTTGGTAATGTGTGTTGTTGGTCCTGCATTACTGTGAGCATTTCATGTATGTCCAGTTTCCATTAGGGACACTGTAGTTTGTGACACTTGGGTCATGTTGTGGGGATTAATTTGTTTGCTCTCACATAGCATGACATGCCATGGTGTGTTGTGTGGCTGTGCCGGGGAGGGATTGGGTGACATGGCACTGTTCTCATGTTGCATTTTGCAAGTGGGTATTCATTTTTGCTGCATTGAAGTGTGTCTTTTGATGACACTGCATTGGTGGTGTTTGTGTAGGTAGGGATGCACACATTGTGACACTTCTAGATGAACAATCTCAGGCTGCTATGGTTCTGACAGTTGACTGTCCCTTAATTCATCATAATTGTTAGATTGAGTCATCATTGACTGTCAGATGGTATGTGCCAGGGCTGTGTGCACTCCACAGGGGTGTGATTTCTATGTGAAGTAATGAGCCACCAGCTGCGTACGGGCTGCCTCACCCTGTGCCCTTTCCCCTCCCATGCGCAGCGGGCGTGCATGTGGTTGCGGATGTGGGGGCAGCACCATGTCCACAGCCAGGCCCCGGCGTGTTGCAACATTGTGCAGGACACATGCTGCCACTATGATCCTGCACACTACTGGGGGAGCGTATAACTGCTGCCCGCCAGAACGGTCAAGGGAGCGAAAGCGTGACTTGAGCACTCCGAATGTGCGCTCCACTATGCCCCGTGTTGCAATATGGGCTGTGTTGTATCTTACCTCGGGAGGCGTGATGGGGTTCCGAATTGGCGTCATCATGTGGGTGCTCATAGGGTAGGCACTGTCCCCTGGGGATGTGGTGATGGGGATCATTAGTGGGGTATTGACATTACTCTGTATCTGTCATGAATGCGTGTGCTGTGGCATTTATACTCACCAAGCAGCCATGCATCGCCATGCCTCCCAGCTTCCATGTCCCGGTTTAGGGTTGACATCCTGTAAATGAAGCTGTCGTGGGTGGACCCTGGATAGTTGGCATATACTGAGGTGATGATTCCCTTGGCATCACATACTACCTGGACATTGATGGAATGCCAGTGCTTGCAGTTTCTATAGATGTGCTCAGATGCCCTGGGGGGACGTAGAGCCACATGGGTGCAATCAATGGCACCTAGCACTTTGGGGAATTGTGCCACCCTGTAGAAATCCTGGCTGACAGCCTCCCTTTCTGCAGGTGTTCTGAGCAGGTATATGTGCCTGCGGACTGATGGGCGTGCAGTTATGATGGCCAACACCTGGTGTAGGTACCGTGACTGCGTGGCCTGTGACACCCCCCCACTATGGCACTTGTCTGCTGAAATGATCCGGTAGCCAAGAAGTGCAGTACATTGAGGACCTTCTCCAGGGGGCTGAGTGCTTGGGAGCACAGGGTGGGTGATGTGAGGTCATCATCCCACTCACTGACCAGGTCGAGTATTATGTGTGGTGGAAACCTGTACCTCCCATACACCTGGTCATCAGGCATACCAAATAGGCTGGTTCTGGGTGTGAAGATTCTGGCCCTGACTATCCTTCTCCTCCTCCTGCGGTATCCCACGGCCACTGCTGCTAGGAACGGTATATTCATCCTGGCGTCTGAGCTTGTTTGTTGATTGCACACTCTTTTATGCTGCGCGGGACGTGCGCCTGCTTCATGCTGGCGTACGTGTTTCCGGATTGGACCTTTTTTTTTGGCGCGTTGTAGGCGACCGTGTAAATCTTCCCGCCCACCCCAGGAATACACGTAACACGCTCTCCCAGGCACAGTCGCGAGTAAATATTCCCGCCCACCCCTGGAATACACGTATCCCACTCTCACAGGCCCAGTCGCGTGTGGAACTTCATGCGCACACCGAAATACACGTACCCTGCTGATATCGCTTGTGGAAGTTCACGCGGACCCATAATACACGTACCCTGATGAAATTGCGTGTAAGACTACCCGCGCACCCCTGGAATACACGTACCCAGGCAGATCGCACTGCTGGGGGTGGCGGTGCTGGGAGACATGTGTGGGGGCCTGGTGGAGGGTGCCCCTGGATGCAGGGGGTGGGGGTGCAGGGGACATGAGTTGGACATGAGTGGGGGCCTGGTGGAGGGGGTGCACCTGACTGCTGGTGGGTGGGGGTGCAGGGGGACAGGAGTTGGGGCCTGGTGGAGGGTGCCCTGCACTGCTGGGGGGTGGGGGTGCTGGGAGACAGGAGTGGGGGCATGGTGGAGGGTGCCCCTGGATGCAGGGGGGTGGGGGTGCAGGGGGGACAGGAGTGGGGGCCTGGTGGAGGGTGCCCTACAGTGCTGGGGGGTGGGGGTGCAGGGGGACATAAATTGGACATGAGTGGGGGCCTGGTGGAGGGTGCCCCTGGATGCAGGGGGTGGGGGTGCAGGGAGACATGAGTGGGGGCCTGGTGGAGGGTGCCCTGCACTGCTGGGGGGTGGGGGTGCTGGGAGACAGGAGTGGGGGCATGGTGGAGGGTGCCCCTGGATGCAGGGGGGTGGGGGTGCAGGGGGACAGGAGTGGGGGCCTGGTGGAGGGTGCTCTACAGTGCTGGGGGGTGGAGGTGCTGGGAGACAGGAGTGGGGGCCTGGTTGAGGGTGCCCCTGGATGCAGGGGGGTGGGGGTGCAGGGAGACAGGAGTGGGGGCCTGGTGGAGGTTGCCCTACAGTGCTGGGGGGTTGGGGTGCAGGGGGACATGAGTTGGACATGCATGGGGGCCTGGTGGAGGGTGCCACTGGATGCAGGGGTGTGGGGGTGCAGGGAGACATGAGTGGGGGCATGGTGGAGGGTGCCCCTGGATGCAGGGGGTTGGGGTGCAGGGGGACAGGAGTGGGGGCCAGGTGGAGGGTGCCCTACAGTGCTGGGGGGTGTGGGTGCTGGGAGACAGGAGTGGGGGCCTGGTGGAGGGTGTCCCTGGATGCAGGGGGGTGGAGTTGCAGGGGGACATGAGTGGGGGCCTGGTGGAGGGTGCCCCTGGATGCTGGGGGGTGGGGGTGCTGGGAGACTTGTGTTGGTGGGCAGTGGTGCAAGGTGACATGTGGGTTGGCTGGGGGGCATGGCCATGGTGGATCGCCTGCCTGCGGGACATGTGCAGGGGTGCAGGGTAGTCCCCTGTGGTGTGGGCCGCCTGCAGGGGCCATGGAGGGTGTAAACAGCTGGGAGGACCCACACGGCCAATTCACGTGTGGGACTCCCCGGCACCCCCGAAATACACGTAGGCTGCTGAAATTGCATGTGGAACTTCACACGCACACCGAAATACACGTACCCTGCACATTCACATGTAAAACTTCCCGCGCACTCCGAAATACACGTACCCAGGGCAATCGCGTGTGGAACTTCTCGTGAACCCCGTAATAAACGTACCCTGCTGATATCGCGTGTGGAAGTTCACGCGGACCCATAATACACGTACCCTGGTGAAATCGCGTGCAAGACTACCCGCGCACCCCTGGAGTACACGTACCCAGGCAAATCGCACTGCTGGGAGGTGGGGGGTGTGGGAGACATGAGTGGGGGCCTGGTGGAGGGTGCCCCACAGTGCTGGGGGTGGGGGTGCAGGGAGACAGGAGTGGGGGCCTGTTGGAGGGTGCCCCTGATTGCTGGTGGGTGGGGGTGCAGGGGGACAGGAGTGGGGGCCTGGTGGAGGGTGCCCTGCACTGCTGGGGGGTGGGGGTGCTGGGAGACATACGTTGGTGGGCAGTAGTGCAAGGTGACATGTGGGTTGGCTGGGGGGCATGGCCATGGTGGATGGGCTGCCTGCGGGACATGTGCAGGGGTGCAGGGTAGTCCCCTGTGGTGTGGGCCGCCTGCAGGGGCCATGGAGGGTGTAGAGGGAGCAGCTGGGATGACCCACATGGCCAATTCACGTGTGGGACTCCCCGGCACCCCCGAAATACACGTAGGCTGCTGGATTCGCGTGTAGAATTTCCCGCGCACCCGGAGTACACGTACCATGCTGAAATTGCGTGTGGAACTTCATGCGCACACCGAAATACACGTACCCCGCAAATTTGCGTGTGAAACTTCCCGCGCACCCCGGAATACACATGCCCAGGCCAATCGCGTTGGAACTTCCCGCGAACCCCGTAATACACACACACGATATTTTCCACACAGCGGGTGTCCGTGGTTGTCGGTACCCCTTTGCACCTCATTTGTCCTAGAGGGCCACAGTATGGATCATTCATCATAGCTGTATATGGGTGCTTTTTGTTAGCGCACATTTTGGCGCACATTTATTTCAGGCGCAGGGACGCTACCGCCTGCTTCCTTGTGGCGTACTTGTTTGGCCCTGTGCGCATGTTTGACCGTGCGCTGGTTTGCCCTATTCGATTCCATGAATACGAGTTGTAGGCGAGCGTGTGGGCGTTCCGCGCACTTGCCTCTTGTACTTCCCCTTGGACGCTCATATTTTCACGCGTTGTTCCCCATTCCGAGCGTTACGCCCCGTGTTCCGCCTACTTTTGTAATGTGCGCCGCGCTATGTGCGATTTCGCAGCGGCCGTGGCGCACGCCGTTGGATGACCTGTGCGCCGGCGTGTGCCGCGCACTTTTTCAGCGCACATCCAATATTTTTCTCGCACACGGACTTCCATGAATCGATGTGTGCTGGTTTCCCTGCGATTTTCGCAGTTGCACTGCGATTTTCGCACTTTTAATGCGAATTGCACGTTTTGGCACCTCTGCGCCGGAATTTTTGGCGCACATTAATTCCATGAATCGGCCTGTTAATCTTGCAAAGAATGTAACCCCTGCCTCCACAGGCTCTCCCATTTAGTGCCACATCCATTCATCAGGAAGTTGCTTTAATGTGGTATTTCAGGGCAACCAACGCCCGCCCCCCCTTCCCCACCCCCGACCTTCCCACACCTTGGACCATACACCCCCGATGTTATTCACATGGCTCGTTAAGCTGTTGGTCATTCATTTTAATCAATACAGTTGTATCCTGCTGCACGGTTTCTTTACTCAAACTACAGCCATTACACCTTCACTAGCATTGACAAGTGTTATGTGAGCTGCTTTTACCTTTGAAAGTCTTCAGCAATCAGCGTGCAGGCCTTTACCCTCCTCGGATCGCGACTGGCACCCTCACCTACGAACTGACAACAGTATGAGTGTAATTTTCAAAGGGATCCCGTGCAGTCCCAGGGTCCAAAGGTTCAGGCAGCACGAGAGGGAAAAGATGAAAAGCGGAGCACACTAGCGCATAACCCGAAAGGACCTTTCATGTTCCTTGGAGGTCAGCAATGTGGCGCTCATGTGCCACAAACATTTCGACAAGGATGATTGGAGCCTCACCGCCAGTTATCAGCGTGGCTAGCGAGAAGAAAAGACATCTGGATATTCCACAATGTGCTCACTGCGCCCTCACTGTGAAGTTTATAACCGGTCATGTATGCGCAAGGAATGTGTGTGCTGGGTAATGCTGCACCACAGTGCATTATTGTGGTGCTGCACCAGTGGTGATACAAGAGGACACTGATTAGCGGCGCATCTCTTCAGACCTCCTGACCCACGGGACACCAGGTTAATGTCATAACAAAGGGCAATGTTTTGACAGCTGGCACTGGACTATTTTAGCGCCACACAATGGGGCACCAGTTTAGTGCAGATGATTGTTAATATGAAGAACAACGCAGTAACATTCACTCCATGTTTACGTCCCCCCTAGTGTTCTACGCTGTTTCAAACAGTATCTTGTGAAAGTCTACAGTTTGGTTGACTAGTTTTGGCAGACCTGAATTGACCTTTTTTGTCATTGTGGAAGGATGATGGATCCTCCCATGGACCCGCCCTAATGCACTAGACAGCATATTTTCCTACTGGGTGTTTGGTATAAGGACGTGATTGCCTGCTTTATTCTTTTGTGTCACATCTTCCTCTGCTCATTTTGAATGCTTTGTGTTGTTTAGGGAAGGCAGCTGCCTAAAGTTAGCTAGAGCACTTGCACTGTCTAAACTCGACTATTGCAACACACTTTTCCTTGGTTCCTCTGAACACAATCTAAATAGACTCCAGGTTCTCCAGACGAACTCATTGAGAGCAGCACTCAGTCTCCCCAGATCCTGCCGTATAGCCATGCAGAGGCACAACGCCAACTGGTTGCCCATCCATGACAGCATCACACTACGCACCTTGGCCATCACCCACAAATGTCTCACAAACACAGCCCCGATATATCTGTCCGCCAAAATTTGTAAACACCAACCAGCTCTCAACACCAGATCATCTCATTCCCACAACCTTGTGGTTCCAAGATTCAATCTAAAAACAGCTGGTGGAGCCAGTTTCCCAGTCCAAGCTGCTAAACGATGGAACTCTATCCCCATCCCTCTTAGACAAGAACCCTCCTTCCTCTCCTTCAAAGCCAAAATAAAAAACTGGTTGAGCAATAAGCTCCTCACTAAGATGTCATCATTATGTTTATCTGACCTCTGCCTATCTATGCATTTGTTCACTGTCTCCGGGTCATTTATACTATTGTACATTATCTTTTATTGTATTGTATATTATCTCCTGCTGTCTGACCCATCTGTAACTAGGGTCCCACTTGCTGTCTCCACACTTGATTGTAATGTAATGTGCTCTTCTTCAGCATGTATGTAACCACAAGTCTCTCAAGCGCCCAGTTACCTCAGGGCTTGCTGTGCGATGTAAATAATAAACAAATACAAATACAAATCCTAAGTCAATGCAGAGATGAGAGCGAGTGTGAGAATGATGTGAAGCATTGTGATGTCCTGGGCATGTCATCAGCGTGAGTGTTCCCTTTGTATCATTTGATCTCGGTGTATGCCGGTGAATGACTTCTGGTGGATGTTGGACGTATACTACTTATATATTATGTCATCGGGCATTTGTTTAGCGCATTTCACCATTGGTATGATTTCAAAGCACTACATATTCAAATGATGCAACCTAATTGGTTACCTGTATCCAAGATTGCAGAAGAATAAACTTACCATTTGATGCCACGGTTACTGTCTCCAGTTTGGTCTGTTGATAATCATCCAGACTTTAACAACTTATGTGCACCAAAAGCCACATCTGCACTGTTTTGTGCCCGACTTATTAATAATTTGAAGCAAATCAGTCCAGCCATTTAGGCTGTGCATCTGTTGAATGGATGCTCATTTTTCCAATTGGAAATACAATAAGGAATACCGCTTTTTTCAATCGAATGGCACTTATTTTTACATGTGCATGTAGTTCTAAGCTATAAATGAAAGCACTTTCTTATTTCAAACTCTAACATTTCAACTTGTAAAGCTAAAACTCATCAAACTATGGACAGAGTTTCCATTGTGCGCATTATTTCTCATGAAAGTCTAAATATTTAATAGGATCTGATTAAACATGCATGTGTCAGATATTGGGCATATGTCATCCTCGTGCCTACCTCCAGCAGGAATTTTCTTCACATGAGACGCATGAAGTATGTCAAATGTAATGGTCCTTATTGTTCAGAAAAGCAGCCAGTGACTATTTTCATGCCAATCTGATGTAGAAGGCAAAGTGAGAGCAATTTATTTTCTACTCCATGATAATGCCAGCGAATGCCTCAGAAAATCAAGAAGGCTTTTGACATGACAATGCCCCAACTGGCTACTTATAAATATTGCAATGAAAAATGAAGAAAAGAACTGAGAGCGCCAACATGCCACCAAACATTAACTAAACTGGTAGCAGAAAATAGGAAGAACGCAGAGCATACTTAGGAGAGGCTTAACTTTAATGTTCTGAAAGGTTTGCCCACAAGCGAGAGAATTGCCAAATACAATGAACCCCTTCTGCCACCTTCAGAGTGCCGACATGCCTTTTCTTTGCACAATCTTTAAGTACACATTATTTAACTGGAGGGGTGTGCATTCAAAATGCCCTCAGTAACAGAGAGTAACTAGTTCTGTCTGTTGAGGTATTTCTGATATTGAGAGCAGTGTTTAACCTGTTTCTTTGTATAAAGATATGCATTCACATTCTCATGGCCACATGTGGCCAAATGGGAGAAAATATGCAGAAAACAGATTCTTCCCTATTCATAAAGTGTACAAGAGTCTAATCAAGCCCACGGGAAGACCAATAGTGACACTGTGTGGGACCCTGTTGGAGGATATCTCGAAATGTATTGATGAAACTCGTATACCCTTTGTGACTGCACTACCCTCTTATTTGAGGGATACTAAAGACTTTTTAAGTCGGGTGGAGGGGATACCTTGGGAAACCACCTATTTGCTCGCAAAATTGGACATAATGTCTTTGTACACATCGAAAAAACATGCAGATGGACTCAAAGCTTGCCAGCATTTTCTTTACACCAGATCTATGAACTTTTTACAACATGGCCAAATGATTTTTAGAAATGATTAATCTTTGTTTAACAAACAATTGCTTTCTTTTTAACAAAGAATATTTTGTCCAAGTGCAGGGGACTGCTATGGGCACAAAATTCGCCCCCGCATACGCTAACCTCACCATGGGCTGGTGGAAGAAGTACGTGGTGTAGCATCCCAGTAATAACAGATATGCGGCTTAAATTGTACTACGGCTACGCTATATCGACAACCTTTTTATCATTTGGGATGTTACTAGCACTGAATGGCTGAACTTTGTTAAAATTCTGAACTGCTTTGAGCTAAACCTGAACTTCACTGAAAGCTATAGCCAGACCAAAATTGCATTTTTGGATGTACAAGTAATTGTATCTGAAGGTGAACTTGCCACAGAGCTTTATAGAAAACCCACAAGCTCTAACATTCCCTTACATGCGAATAGTAGTCACCCCACATCTCTCAAATGGAGCATTCCGTATGGGGAATTTATCCGCATATGATGTAATTGCTCCAAGATTGAAACATTTGACAGGGAATGCGCCTCTATGGCGCTAAAGTTCAAATCCCGAGGCTATCCTAAAAAGGTGCTTGAAAGAGCTTATCTTAAGCCAGAAATATGAAGTGCAACATACTTCTGACAGATAACACCGTTCAGTGCAATATTTCTGACACCACAGATGTGAGACTCATTATGACTTTTGGCCGAGAAGCATCTGACATACATAAGATCATGCACAAACATTGGCATGTGTTGAAGTTAGACAAACACTAAAGTACAATGTTAGGTGAGAGGGCCAATATTACATTCAAGGGGTCTACTTCATTGAAAGATATGTTAGTACCCAGCTTTATTAGCCCACTATACAACACATCGGGGAATATGTGGTTGAAAACTAAAACATCAGGATTCCAAAAATGTCAGAAATGCAAAGCATGTTAATATGCCATTAATACATCAGACTATTTACACCCAATTTTCAACAAAAAAATTGACATCAAGACCTGCATAACCTGTGAGGCTGAATTTGTAGTGTACGTTCTTGCCCATGTAAGAAATGATATGTGGGGAGTACAAAGGGAAAACTTAAATTGCATATGCTCCAACATATTAGGGCCAGGAAGAATGCTGATCCTACTTAACCCATGGCAGTACACTATCAAGCGGAACATGGTGGTAAATTAGATGGCTTCTCATTTTCTGGAATACGAACAGTTCCCAAATCTCTGAGAGGTAGCAACCGTGAGCTCCTACTGAGACAATCAGAAACCAAGACTATCTTGGATTTCAAAACTAAAAAGCCACGGGGGCACAACCATGATGAAGAATACCTTTTTAGGCACCTGACAACATCGGACAATATCCCTTCCCCTTCTTTTTATTAACAGATATGCCTTAATTACACTACCATCATGTGTTTACATATTCCTCTGGTATCTCTAATTATTGTGTATTTTGCACAATTACCTTGTGCATCTTGAGTGCTGAGATAACCTTGCGCTTTAATTTGTTTTGATATATTAAGTGGGTTATCGATTTTTGTATTATTTGTATTTATTGAATTGTGAACTTTTAACAAAATGGCTTCACAGCATTGGAACACAGGAATTGGTTTTATGGACACAAAGATTTTACAGACCTTTTACAAATGGCTAATGAAAAACTGAATTTTGACTCTTTTTTAGATAGACATGTTGACACATATAGCTATTAACTTCTTGTATTTTTGTGGTTTTAATTTTCGAACATGCATTGTGGTATTAGTAGCAGGGCTGTGAGAGATTTAGTATGCATTAGGCACTAGACACCTTACTGGCAAATACTTGAATGCACCATGCAATTTGTTAGAAATGTACATAAAGCACTATGCACTTTATGCTGTTTACATTTTTACTCATTTGCACAAGTATTTTTGCACAGACCAAGCATATTTTGCACAGGTAATACTTGTCCTAGGAAACTTTAAGGATTTATCTCCATTGCAGCCCTCCCCCACCGCAGATTGGGTCAATGGTGTAGACACATGCATAACATCTGCAGCTTGTACTGGATTTCATGTGACAGGGTTTGTTATTTGGGGGTTACCATCCTCTTTTATATTACCTTGGTAGGAGCCGTATTTAGGGCTTAATAAAGTAGATACAAGTACACTAGGTAACATATAGACATACCATCCTGTATAATTCTTGAAACATGGTACCCCGATACGTACACTTAATGTCACATACTATGAGACCCATTATAACACATTGAATATATCCAAGTAACTAAACTGTACTTACCGGAATATCAAGCTGTCAATGTTTTTCTATACTGTTTAGACTTTCCAAAATGGCCGCCATTTTTATTGCAATAGAAATGGCAATCTAACTGTGAGACACTCTGTATGCACCATAGAGTTGTTTGTGTATTTATTGTCCATCATCTGTGTCCGTGTTAAACCACGTGATCCAGCGGTCAGAGCACCACGAAACGCGTCGTCCTGTTCCATGGTTTTCCCTTGTAGCACATTGCTAATAAAATTTGGGTGCTAATTGGAGTTTGCTGTGCTGTTTCCTTGAATCCGCTACAGAATACTTACATTCTCTGGCTGCTCTCCGAGTGCAGTCCGTCTGGCTGACTGTACTTGTTACAGAGGGCTTTTCAAGAATAAAAAAAAAAAAAAAAAATATATATATATATATATATATATATATATATATATATATATATATATATATATATATATATATTCACTGAAAAAACTTTGTTAAAGGAACATTATGGTTAAGTTGCACTAATAAAAACCTGTGAAATTCAGAGAAAGAACTTTGTTAAGGGGACAGTAACGGTTACAAGTAAAACCGAAACCCCTCAGAAATTCACCAGTTTTGGTGAGCACCGTGCACTATTAAGACTACCAGCCACGCCATCAAAGATGACATCAGAAATGCCATTGATGACATCACTGATAACATCACATATCTAGGCCACTTGTTTTTGTTCACTGATATATCTAGGCCGGGTGTTTTTGTTCACTGACAGAACATGAAAATTCAAAAGGTGCTATATATCCAGATGTTAACCTTGTTGTATGTTCTTAATCACTTTCCTTAGGGTTTGGTCTCAGATCATGGTGCACATACATGGGGCAATAAGCAGCCCTCAAACACACAATTCATTTGTATACATGAAGATGAACTTTAATGTTATTATCATTTTCTGTTGTTTCTTTCTTCCTTACGTTAGTTTCCCTGTATGTGCCTCTGATTTGTATGCATTGTGGGTCTTCATTTGTATAGTATGTACTAACACAAGCTTGTAGTAAGTCTTGAATTGTTAGCTATTTATTCAATTTTTAACATTACTCAAAACTCTGATAAGGTAGCATTAATTATTTTTCTATCCAAAATTACCAGATTAAAAATATTGTACTTCTATGGTGCATGCTGTAGCCATTGCCTAAGTGTATGTATGATATAATGGTTTGTTTAGATGAGTACATTCTTTAATGCATCAAGTAGTTCATGATAGGTCTCCCAATCACCCCTGACATTGTGTTACCAACATTATAAACACAACCCCTTGTAGGGACTTTTCATCAAAATTAATTTCATATGTGATGTCATTAGTGATTTAATCAATGACATCACTGGTGTCATCTTTGATGTGTTGGTGTTAGTCTTAGCAGTGCACGGTGGTGGCATGAGTTATGGTTGCTTAGCTTACCATAACATGCACATTTCTGGGGGTTTTCGGTTTTACTTGTAACCATAACGTCCCTTTAACAAAGTTTTTTCTTAGAATTTCATAAGTTTTTATTAGTGCAACTTAACCACAACGTCCCTTTAACAAAGTTTTTTCTGTGAATTTCATAGGTTATTGTGAGTAAAAATGTTTCATGATGTTACATCACTGTATATAAGTTATTAATACATCCTCTTTTAACATATATGAAAGAACTGTAAACCTCCATTAACAAACATATGTGTTGCAAGGCATACTGTGTGTGTCGTTTTGCTGGGGATGCAAGTCATGGTTGAATTGCCCTTGAATTACCCTGCATCCTAGTTCAGTGTCCACTATATCCTCGTAATGTGACCAGTAGCCAGTGCTCGTGGCTTGCAGCCCTGGCCAGTCTCCACAATCCATGGCGCATGGGCTTCGGCCATGCCGCATGCCCGAATAAGTAAATCAGAGTAGGCATTTGCCCCTGGCGAGGGCCAGGCCCACGGTCCATGCACCAAAGTTATATCACAATTTTATGGTTCTATGTTCCTTCATCGCCAGTCCTGTTTTCAATGGATTCTTTTACAATGATTTTTCCCTGAAATACTGCTCGAAAATTGTATTTTGTATTTTGGGGGGTTCTCCCCAAACCTCTTTCCCCTATTTATTTGAGACTAGTCTTTACCTCCCCCACCCCATATATACCCTTACCCCCCCCCCATATATTGTTTTGATTGTTTTTTTTGAAAAACAATTGTCGGAAGATAACCCATCGAAAAAAGGACAGGCGATGAATGAATGTTATTCCTATTTTTGTACTTACATTTTGACACTTTGGAAAAATAAAACACAATCCTGTCCAGCACTTCGGGCTGTAGCCACAGCTGATTTTTTTTTCCTCTCCTGATTTCCAAAGACTTTACCATATACCCAGTCCCTCGTGGTCATGGCCAGTAGCCATATTGTCTGGGTCATCACCTTTGGCCATGACCCAAATAATCTGGCCACTGCCCATGGCCACAGGCTATATCTCAGTCACCAAAGGTATAATAAGACATGGATAATCTGCTCACTGCCCAGGGCCACATGGTATACCTCCGTCACCAAAGGCATATCACACTTTTTTGTACCTAAATTATGACACTTGTCAAAAAATAAAACACTGACTTATTTGCAAAACCATGCTTTCGGGTCCTTGCCAATGCTCCTTGCACCGGTTTGCTGCAAATCCATCTGTGTTTTATTTTTTGAAAAGTGTCAAAAAGTACGTACAAAGAGTGGTCATATAACTTAGCCCGCACCTGACAAAATCCATTCAGACTTTGCACAAACATTCAAGGATGGGTCTATAATCTTTTTGAAAACATTTGTGCAGATTCATCAAACAGCAACAAAGTTATCAGCCATCTGAATATGTTGAGACTCCCACCAAACTTTTCAAAAACATCCAAATCTTGGTCTAAAATCTTTACAAACTTCTGTGCAGATTCGTCAAACGACACCAAATGTATAAGCCTTTCAAATATTTTGGGGCCCCCCAGTAATTTTGCCCCCTCTTGTCAAAACAGCCCCACACTTTTCAGGTCTAAAATGATACTGCAAAGTTTCATACAGTTTCATTGAGTGGCGCTAAAGTTATAAGCTATCCAAAAACTGCTTTTCTCCAACCCTGTAATGCAGAAATATGCATGGATGCCCCCGAACAACTGAGATGTTTGCATACTTCGAAGAGGAAAAACACCAGATTTTTGGCTTTTCATGTCCATATCCCATCACTGCAGTTGGCTTGGCTTCCGACAGAAACACAGTGATTCGTTTGTGAAATAAATAAAAACAATGACGTAAGCAAAGGGATGTTGGTGCATTTGTGAGACCCCTGGTGAAGATGTGGGAGGGGCACACATGCATTTTTTCATGGTTTCTCTCTAACATGCCCATGCTCCATATATGGCACTTAGAGGACATAAAAGGCGCACATATTACATACATGTACTGTCTCCATCATGAATGTGTCCTGTCCTGGGCTTTTTCCACAGCATCATGAAATCCATGCTTTAAATCGTCACCGCAAATTGTAAGAAATCACCTCATGTGGGGGGTAAGTGTTCTGGAAGGGAAAACCTACATACCCCACTCGTACAATGTGGCTTGTTGGGTAATACATCCCAAATACAGGGAAGAGACCATGTGCCAAGTTAAATATCAGAAAATATTGACCCAGGAGGGTGTCCCATGGCTAATCTGTGATAGTAATACAGCCTGACACAAATTCTAAGGAAGGCATAAGAAATACCTGTTGGTAGAAGTTATTCAAGGTATTATAACTCCCAGTCCAGAAGGTCAGCCCACTGCTAATGGTTAATGATATCTGAACCTAACATGTATTCTTAGGCAAAATGAAAGACGTACTTGCTGGCAGAAAAAGTAAAAAAGCAAGTTGTGTAGGTCCTTCACTCAGAGTTGTACTATCTTGCACCTAGAGTATAAGTATCCCCTCAAGTTTTTCGCATAAACTCGTAGGCACTGAAGGCATTCACGCGATTGATCCTGACGTAGTTAACGTAGAGTGTAAAACTTAATTTCTGATATGAGTGTTCATCGGATCATACTTTACATTACTGACCAGTCAAAACCCCTAGGAATGCCTACAGAGGTTGTGTAATACTTTGGTAGACTCAGTGGCATCTAATAGTCCTAGACATGGTTCTTTTTTATTGTGTTTTTTAGCTGCCACACCTTTTGGGTGATGCTCATCACCTGAATTTTAGTGAAGTTCCCCAAGGGCTTCTGGTACTCAAGCAGTGCACTTCCAAGCACTGGACTATCTCCTGTCTCTTTGAGGAGCCATTAGACTGTCCCTTCTTGCAGCCACTAAATCTTGAAATATTTCCACACCACGGCAACCTGTTCTCACAGCCAGGTCTGTCCACTGTCCACAGAGATAACCCATAGACTTGACTTCTTCAGTTATCATAACCAGTCAAGGGAACAGTGTGATACTCCTTTTTAGAGTCAGCAAGTTACAGGTGGAGCTCCTTTCAATGCAGGAAACCAGTCATTTAGAGTCTACTGATCCAGGTGAAGATGTTCTTGTAGTGAGTGATCTATCAGCAGACCTACCCCTACTAATTCTAGGAGCAAGGACAGTAACCAATCAAATATGAACCCTAGCAAATGGATATAGTGCAATCTCACTTTCTTTCCTTTAACATAATAAGAAAGTCTGCACTTCAAATGAAAGTTGGTATGTGCTTGGGCCATTGGTAGGAGCTCCAATTCAGATGGGAGATCGAGCTTCAAATGGTAGGTCCTATTGGTGGCATGTGCAAAGGGGGGTAGACATTGCTAGGGGTGGATTCTGACAGAACAAAGAACTTCTGCCAGCTCTACTAATCAGTTTGTATTGTCTTCTCTGCCCTCTTTACATCCCATGGAAAGCCAATCCCAGGGTCTGCAACAGCAAAGGTGTATCAGAGAAGCTACTCCGACCCAATTACAGTCAGAAAACCGCTGACTGTATATGTGAAACATCAGTTAATCATTTGTGTTTGGGGAGGACGATAGTTTGTCACTGTGTGCCTATGCGAATGCTGCCGCAATACGTGTTTGGGTCAGTGTTTCTGTGCACTTGTTCAGAGTGTAGAGTGCTAGAGGTTTCAAGAGGGGGGAGGGAAAAGCCAGGTTTTGAGGGCTTTTCTGAATGCCAGGTGATTGTCAATATTGCGAATGTGTGGGTGTAGGGAGTTCCAAATGATTGACGGAGAAAGAGGATCCGTCGAGTCTGAAGGAGTTGTAATGTGGGACAACTAGGAGAGATGCTGTGTAAGATCTGAGAGTCCTTGAGGGGTGGTAGCAAGTGAATCTGTTTTGAAGGAATTCCAGGCCGATTTTGTGGATGGCCCGGTGGGTGATGCACATGGCTTCAAATGTGGTGCGTTGACCAATAGTTAGCCAATGGGGGTTTCTTAGTGTAGGGCTGATGTGTTCTCTGGGAAGTAGGTTAATGAGCAGGCGGGCTGCAATGTTTTGGATTCTTTGCAGTTTCCTTAGCTGAAACGTTGCTGCACCTAGGTAAAGGCAATTTGCATAGTATAAGCGGGAGAGGATCATGGAGATGATGGCAGGGAAACGGTGAGGTTAGGTGAGGTAAGGGAAGGTATGCCTGAGGAAGCGTAGATGGAAGAAACAGGTTCTGGATACAGAGTTGATGTGTCCAGTGTGCATCCAAGGTTTTTCACCGAGGTGGAAGTTGTCGGTGGGTGGCCTAGGAATTGCAGCCAGGAAATAGGTTGGGGGAGCAGCATGGTTTTCCCAGGAATGAGGATGAGGTGGTTGGTAATCATCCAGTAGTCAATATTGTAGAGGTATGATGACAGATATGGATGGTTGGAGCCTGGCAATTTGGGGATTTTCAGGATGATCTGGTTGTCGCCTGCATAGATGTAGCAGGTAAGATTTTGAGAGTGGATGATTGCAGGCAGAGGGTTTAGATAGATGTAGCAGAGCAGGGGACATAGGCATTATCCTTGTTTGTCCCCTTTTGTTACTGGTCATGAGGTGGAGGTGAACAGGTGGAGGAGCATGCATTGTGAGTGATTACAGATGAAAGAGGAGATCCAAGAGAGGACAGTGGGCCTCATTCTAAATTTGCCAGTCCAGAAACAACGGTGCCGGTCTCTTTACTGGCAGCGTTGTTTCCTGACCAGCAAACTATGAGTTTGCCTGCCGGAGCCGCTGTGCCCAACAGGTCTTACCCTGCCGAGCACATCAGTCACAGAAGGCATAGCCATCACGGAAGCACTGGCACCGTTAACAGCGATGCCACTGCTTCCATGTACCCACTCCCATAGAGTCCTATGGGACTCTTTGGGAATAGGGAGTGACAAAATAGCCAGCACCTGACTTCCCGGCCGCCGGACTTGGAATAGCCCAATGGCACTGGGACGTCAGGCACCAGTATTTTTTTTTGGGATCTTGCGGCAACCCGCCGGTAGCACTGGCACGGTTACCGCCGGACCCATAATGAGGCCCAGTGTCTTTGATTCCTAATGAGTGTAGCCTGTCTAGGAGGATGGTGTGATCGATGGTATCGAAGGTGTCAGAGAGGTCAAGAAGGATGAGTACAGCAGAGCTCTTTTTAGGTCATCCCAGGCGGACACTAGGGAGGATTCTGTTCCTCGGAGCAGTCTGAAGCCAGGATGCGCAGGGGCCAGGATGTTGTTGGCTGCAGTGGAAAGGCCAAGCTGCTTGTATGCTGTACGATCCTTGAGTTTGGCCATGAAGCAGATGTTGGAGATTTGCCGGTAGTTCTGGGGGACGAGGTAGGTTTTCATTAACTTTCCAGAAAAGAAAACTGTAATTTGCCTCCACCATGAGATTTTACTTAATTATTTCTCCAGTTTGTTACAGTCTTAGCCTATGGACTTGTTACACTGTCTTTAACCACCTTAAGCAGCCTTTGTAGGCTTAAATCCTACCGCATTTGGAAAACCTTAAGTGATTGTCATCAACATTTTTGATATCAGCCATCATGCAATGCAAACTTCTCCATGGCACGGGTCCCAATGTCTCGGCAATCAGCTCTGGGCATATTTATTTCTATTTTTTTCATGGCCAATCAGCCTATCAGCCTAAAGACAAACTAACTTCACTTCTCAAGTATCTCCATGGTGTAGTGCTAGACTCAAACTACACTGTCCAGGTATAAGGATTTGGCTGAGGGCATGGGGACACATGAGGTCATACCTTACTTACAGTTATCTACACTTGCAAGGACTGCATGTTATCAGCACTGTAGCTGAGAAAGTGTCCAGGTGCGCGTGTGGCTCTGCAAGAGAGGGGGCAAAGGGGTTAGTGAGGATAGGGTGAGTGGATAGGTTCAGAACCAGTAGGAAATGGCATCTGTGGGTGCAGTTTTGCATATGTGGGTTCCTGTGGGAGGCCTCATGCTTTGTAACCGTATGGGTACATTTCAGTGCCTCGGGTGTGTGGTAGTGTTTTGTGTTAGTTTGAGTGTGTTGTGTAGGGTTGTGGTGGTTTTGGTTATGTGCCCTGGTTAGATAGTGTCCATAGGGGATCCAGAGTCACAGGTAAAAAATAATAATAATAATTTGGCATTTATATAGCGCTACGAACCCTCAGGTATCTGAGCGCTGCTTATTATTACCCACTGTGTGTAGTGCTCATTTATCGACCTCGGAAGGATGAAAAGCAGAGTTTGGCCCCGCATGGATTTGAACCTGCGTTAGCAAGCTCTGCACTGATGTCAAAGCAAGCGCTCTACTCGCTGTACCACTTGACCGGCAAGGTGGCCTTAGCTGTAAGATTATCTGGTGTCTTGGTGTGTAGTTGCATTGTTGATGGTTTATGGTCTATGTGGGTGGTTCACTAGGTGGTTCTAGGTGGTTTGGGTCTTGAGAAATTCACAATTTACAATGGCTGGAACCTTTGTCTAGAGGTTCTGCACCTTACCACAGCCAACTTGGTGACTCAGGTAGATTACACAGCCGTGCCCAAACTGATACTTACCTTGATAGTCAGGTTTGCCTGTTATCACCCCTTAAGAAATTTCTTGAGGGAGACCAGGTGACTCAGAAGAAAACAATATCATCCAGATAGGGGACACTGGTCTCTCCAACCCCGCAAGGACTTTGTTAAGAAGGCTCTGAAGCCTGAAATGTGACAACAAGGGCAATTGTTTAACCCGAAGGTTATCCCTTTAAACTGAACATGACCACTAACATGGGAGGATTCCAACCTCTTATGTGCATCAGGGAAATATGCCAGTACCCTAAAGTAAAATTGTATGCACTCGCAAAATTAGAAGCCCCCAACATGTTCAAAAGCTCATTGGTTTGAGGTCTGGGGTGAGCATTCATCTTGGTGACAGTATTGAATCTCACCCATGGATGAAGTTCTGTCTGGGCGGACCCTCATCTATAGGTGGAAGGCCTTGAGTGATTACTTTGTGGACCAGTACCAAATGACTGACAAAGGATTAGAGGAAGCTCAACCACCCAGAATTCCAGCATTGTGCCTATCTCACTTTTAATGTTGTCTCCCTTCATCTGGCAACCTTTCACACTTTTTCTTGGAAGTGCCAGTGTCATGCATGCACTAGGTTGTCAGGCCTGGGGTCCGAGAGAACAACTCAAAGAGATGCAGCATCAATTGCCAGCAGTCCCTTTGCTGCTCTAATGTCAGATTTGTGACAAGGTTCTCCCTCCAATGTATCCATATTTTACCTTCTCAGGCAGCAGTTCATTTAGATGCTTTCCTTCCTCTCTTTCTCGTTAGCTGGCACTAGAAGAAACATCATATTTTTCTCTTCAACGCCGCTAGATGAAAAACCATGCCAGTCCTGTCAATTTTGTTTTTTGATCCACTTAACCTGGTAGCACCCTTCCTCTGTATGAGTTTCTCAAGATGCATGAGAAAGTTCACATCACTGATGTTTTGCAGAACTTTGTAATACCCAGCCTGTTTGCCCTGAATGTCTTGGGGAATCACAGCCACTATAGCACACACCATCGGTCTGGGTTGTTACTCTCTCAGGGTGGCTTTCAGATCATACCCAATTTTGATCAGCTCCTGGCTGTCCTCTGGATTTTTGGATTTTCTTTTGTATTAGTATTAACAGCAAATCAAAAAATTATCAGGAACAGCAATAACAAATGAACAACCAAAAATAGAAAGAGAGAGAGAGACAGAGAGCGGGAGAGACAGAAAGAGAGAGAGAGAGAGAAACAAGGCTAGAACCCCCCCCCCCCCACCTCAATCCTCACACAAATCTGGCCCAAAGGAGATACATAGGTATGAGTGTACAGATGCTGGTACCTCCAACCAAACTCCCTGAACCAGGTCTAGAAATCTTCCTCGGATTTCCTCAAAAACTCTTCCAGTGATGCCCTCTCATCAAGAGATAAAGCATACATTTTTTGAAACCATGCTGACATTTCGGGATAGATGGGAGGCTTCCATTGCCACAGAATAATCTTCTTCTCAACCAATA
This sequence comes from Ambystoma mexicanum, assembly GCF_040938575.1. Taxonomy (NCBI): domain Eukaryota; kingdom Metazoa; phylum Chordata; class Amphibia; order Caudata; family Ambystomatidae; genus Ambystoma; species Ambystoma mexicanum. Next base: position 840,324,520 of record NC_090933.1, on the reverse strand, counting down.
GAGCTCAGAAGAGCAAACACCTCTGCGAATAGGTCATCCAGCAAGGTATCCTCTCCTAAAATCAGTGTATCAAAATCATAATCCAAATCCACCACCAACACCTTACTCAACACGACTGCACTGCCATATCAAAAAATCCATAATTTATGACAATTCCATAGCATATGTTCTAAAGTGCCGTTTTTATGCTTGCACCCTAATATGCACTAGAGTTAATCATCCGGCAGGTGTACATTCTATTAGGTGTCCAATAGTCCCTTTTTACAGCTTGATCTGCCTCCCCCTTTCATCCAAATTTAAGGACATTTTAGGGATTTTTAAACAAATATAAATCCACCTCGCCTCTGTCATTTCAGATGGTAGGCAATTAGACTATGCCTCCAGCAGCCTGGCATTCCCCAGATCTGTGCTGCAAAAAGTGTATAAACCAGAGAGGCTATATCCTCTTGCTTACTGTCATATAAAATGGCCTCCATCACAGATGCAGTGACACCAACCTGATCAGACCAGACCATAGTGTCCTATATTCCCCCATAGGTGCACCCCTGGAGATATCTGACATCTCTGAGGCACCTGAAAGAGATCAACCTCCCACACTCATACAGGTCCCCAACCCAGCACACACCTCACAGACAACAATTGGGCCGAAATATACGTTTGTTATTAAGGGTGATGGACGGGTTCTACCACAATGAAGCATTCATCCCAGAATACAGATAATTGTTCAATTGTTTCAAAATTTCAAGCCAACAATCCCTTAAGAATCAATCGGTATGACAGGATTGCACCTCTGCCATTCCTAATCATCGGCAAAGCGGATGGTTCCAATAGACCACTCAAACTAGTCTTAACCAGTGTCCAAACATCCAAAGAATTCTCCCGAAAGGGCAACAAATGGGCGCACAGAGAATGCAAGATGTTATCATGAAAAAATAGGGACACCCATAACACCCATGTCACATTGTAGCTGCAGTTTCAATAACTGCATGCTTGGTGGATTATCATCCCACAAAAGCCCTTAATTAGTCTTTCTCAAACCTTCAGCAAGTACTTAGAAGCGGGAAGAAGAACCATGCTAATTGTATAGTTAAAGGAATGGTTCGGCCAGAAATCTTATTGTCCCTATGGTTCGGCCATGTGGTTTTAATAGTAATGCGATCGACCGTACAAACATTTCCTATGCACCTTACCCGAGTTTTCGTCTCTTGAACACAAGCCAAATCAGGCAGCAGGTCGCGGCCATCTTGTGATAATCTTATCCCTTGCCGCATAGCCATGGGTGACCTGCGTTTGCGGCAATAAATCATAGCCCCCGCCCCTGAGCCTGACATCACCAAATCATTGATATTCTCCGCCTCTCTCCATGACGTTACTGGGCAGCGTAGCCAAACGCGCCCAGTCGTCACCTACGCGACTAGACGCGGAACCCGGAAAACAGCACACATCATCTCACTGCACAGCGCGTCACTATTAGGAATAGGAAACTGTACTTTAAAAGGAAACAACAAGACTGTACAATTGGTAAAGTACATTTATTTAACATTAAATGTTTCGATAACATTCGGCGTCTGACATAATCAATCGAACTTTATTACTTTGCTCTCGTTCCGCAAATCCGCAAATGTTTATCGTGAGTCACGTGCTGTTCCTTTTGGGTACACAGGGTGTTCTTTTTGTCTAATTGAATCACTTCGGTCGCACAGTGAATTGCAAAGCTGGTGCTTGAACTCGGCACTAGACCACCATAAAGGTTGTTATGTTGCTCCTGATCGCTGGGACCGCATACGGGCAAATTGGACCTTCTCTTTCTCCCAAAAGACGGTTAAGTAGATCCAGTTATTGGCATGTAGCTGCAGCTGGCGGTTGAAGAACCCATTGGTCGGGGTCAGGAAAAGATAACAATAGCAGAATGGCACGATGTACCTGTTTGCAAAAGATAAAAATAGAAATGTGTCTCAGTAGCCTATCTTTATTGCAGTTAATCATTTTCTTTATTAGCGCATGGTGACACAATGTGAACCGAAAGACTACAACGTGGAATACCATATTACCCCGCTATTTGCTTCTGAGGATAGTGCAATGGAGTATGTTGAGCTCTAAACATAATGCGTAAACTGGGGCAAGAATACGAGGTGCACAAACTATGTAATGATTTATTAACGTAGAACCAGGGAGAAACGAGCGGTGGTCTATATGCGTCTCGATGCTGGCCTGCCTGTGTGCCCAGTTGATAGCCCAGCACACAAAGGTTGCACTAGCACTTCATTGCAATATGCAACACAGAACGAACAAGTACAATGTGACTCGGCAATAACGGTCAGCTATTCGTATTTAGACTAGTTCTGGTATGAAATCGTCTAAAGAGAAACTTACATTATATTCGGCATTTCCATTCTCTTTTTGCAATGCAGACCGTTATGCAGACTCCTCTGTTTGAGTCAACGATTTTTCATAAACTGAATTTATATGTAACTAGGTGCAGTTTCGGAATGGACAACCTTATCATATCATAGGTTATTACACCCCCCCCTTCAGTTCAATCCCTTTCGGAATGGTCCCTGCCTCTCAAGGTCAAAAAACAATAGAACCTTATACTGAGGGCGGGACGCGTGGGCCTCCCCAGCTCCCAAGCAAAAATTCAAAGCTGGCGACCTTCACTCACAATGAACATACATTCTTACTTTGCAACATCCCGTGTCAACGCATCCTTGATAACATGAATTTCGAAGCACGGGCACAGGAAATTGGGGGCTGTCACTGCTTGTTGTTCGTGGCGCTGCTGACCTGTAGGTGAAATTTGCCAATGAGAGTATGCCCCCGATTCCCAAATTATAGTTGGTGTAACACAAAAACGGAGTCAAAATGTGTCTAGTAATAGGGCCACCTCTGCTTATCTCATGGCCTCCTACCCCATGGCATGTTTTCACAGTCAGTATTTCTTGCGTGCCTAGAATGTTTGTGGCCTAGGTATAATACCTTTTCTAAGACGAGCAGATATTCAGCTTTTTGCAGGAATTTTATGTCAAGCTAAATGCCAAAACCCAAAGATTCTAACACACTGTTATCCATTGGTCATTAAAATTAAAAATGAATGTCCCACAGTAGCTCAACTAAACTGTGAAATGTGAAAGCAATCGTAATAATTGTAAAAACATTTTAATAAAATGACTAACATGATAGATTTTAAAAGACAAATTGCATACTTTATTTGTACAGTTTATAAAAATAATTTTTGCAAAAATAAAAACAAATGGTCATTTGTGTTTTGAACGATTTAACAAGCTCTTCTTTGGGTGGACATGGCACGTTGGCAATGTTTGGTGGCAATGTAGGTGTGCTCTGAACAGATTTGTGCACAATTCCATGAGTATGCATCTCGACGACATTAACAATAAGATCTTTCACAAAATCGAATTCCATTACCTCATATACTGGTTTGACAACCCATTTTTTGCTTCTTTTTGTAAAGGCCATATTGTAGCGAAGCATCCCTAAGTTTCCTGCAGTCCTAGATTGTTCCCGGCCTACATTATCGTTATGCGCTAATACCGCTAGTAAAGTCCTCGCTTTCATCCCTTGGATGACGAAATGCAATCTCTTTGGCCTGTACTTTGAGCACACATTGTGGAACGCCTCCAAATCTCCAGTGTGACAGAATTCTGTGAGTCCCTTCAGATCTCTTGATAGAGTTTTATCAAACACAATCTTCTCAAGGGCTTTGTGTGGAGGTGAAGATGGGATCAACCACTTCTTCTTCCGTTCCTGCTCTGGGGACAAAGAGCCATGTTCACACTGGTGGAAATGTTGGTTTTCTGTCCAGTGGTGAACGTTGGAACAGTGGTGCATTAGAGAGCGCCATTTTTCCAGTAGAATTTCCACAGACCCATCACATGTTTTGGAGCTCCACCAAAGATGGTTGCTGAAAGACTGGTACCATTGTGAAATACTTTCCAAACCTTTTTTTTCCCTGCAGCCGAGATTTTTCTTTATTTATTGATTTGGTAACATGCCATACATCAAATTGATGTTTAATATTTGGATACTGCTCTCTCATTGTCTTGTCTATTGGAACGTTTCTTTCCGTGGCTATGAGGTCGATTTGCATTCCGATCGATTGTAGATCTTCTATTGATTTTATAAATCCAAGTTTCTCCATGGCCACTGATGATTTACATTGGGACACCTGCACGACCACCAAACTCACAATTGTCTTGCTTTCCATGTCCTGAAAATGGGAGGTGCAGTAATTAGCAGAAAATCAAGGGCTGTCACACTGTCCATCGCCGGCTAGCCTGAACCGTCTGTCGGAGAATGTACTTTGAATAGCCAATTGTTCAATTTTCCAAGCTTCACTAATGGCAGGGAATAGATATTCACGTTGGTATTTTTAGTATTGCATTTTAGAAATGAAATGTAGTCCCACAAACTGAAAGAAACTGGATAGCTTCATGAAACTAGAGCCACTGAAAAGTAAAGCTGATGCACACAGTAGATAGCCAGCTGGCAGTTTCCCCAGCATCGGTTGAGCGGACCATGAAAATATTTTATGTGACTTTTCACAGGTGGCATGTATTTTGAGGTTACTGCCTTTCGTTAGACGAGTCACGCTCCAATGGCTTCCCACATACTTCCCCTCGCACTGAATGCACACAGTTCAGCATCATTATAAGCTCCATCAAGCTGCTGTTGAATACTATGAATTTGGCCTCTTTTATTAGACTGTCATCCGGCAACACTGTTGTTTCAGACGGAACCGTTGTGGACATATCAGCCAAACTGAACATACTATAGTCGATATCTTTGTCTGTTTCGTCGGTCAATAGTGTTGATGCTTCAGTCTCTGTCATTTCAACATCTGTTACTTGACCACGGATAGGAGAAAACATCAGTGTGGACTGTTTTTTGGGGGGCATTTTTCTGGCGGGTGTCAATTGTGTCAAGTGCTTATCTAGTTATGTTAAACTATCATCTATAAATTCAATTTCACCTTTCTCTGGCGGAGCTGGCGCATTGCAGCAATGGTCCAAAAAAGCTTAAATTCATTTTCTGGCCATTGGACATAGGCATCTCGAGTGTGAACATGTCGCACCTCAATTAATAGTTCCTCCATGGTGAACACAGTTTGGCAAGCAGCATCTGTCATTTGTATCGCTGTCTGTGTCTGCATAGTCCATACTCCATCGGGCAATTACAGGACAGATGGGAAAAGGGATGTTCATTGTAAATCCTATATACAGTGTTGTACAATTTACATTAAAAAATACATATAATGAAGGCCTCAGCACAAAACAATTGCCATCAATACAAAAGTGTTCATAACTAACTTTATTTTTATTTATTTTCTTTGAAACCGTCTTTACTCTAACATCAACATCAGCAAGCTGGCGCACCGACTCAGATCCACGTACCTCCGGTTCAATATACAGATCTTGTATACATGCCTACAAAAAATAGTATCTATACAAAAAAAGTCATTTGCATTACATATACAATTAGACCGACTTTCTTTCATTAGATGGTACTGTCAGTACGCATACCTCTGGCTCCTGATCAACTGTAAATTCTGGTTCCGGAACAACTACAAGGGATAATGTAATTGTAGAGGACGCCTCAGCATCTCCCTGAAATGTAGTACTTGCATTAGTAAGGACGGAAATATTGGAAACTGGACACACAATTTGGAAAGACGAAAAAGGTACATATCAAAAGTAAAGTACAAATGAAACATTGGGTAAAACAATTACACGATATGTAAATATGATCAGAATATCTCATCCAATTGAACTATGAAGACCCATAACACTGGCACCGGATCTACTAAAAGGGATGTTGTTATTGTAGTGGACGCTTCAGCATCTCCCTGAAGCACAGAACTTGCATTAGTAAGGACGAAAATATTGGAAACTGCACACACAATTTGGAAAGATGACAAAGGTACATATCAATATCAAACCACAAAAACATTTTCGTAAAGCAATGATACGTTGCAAAAATATGATCACGCTATCTATAATTCCGTGCTTAAAACCAGTCTGGAACAGAATAGCTAGGTAAGATTACCTGATAGGCGCTGGAATTGGTTGACGACTCCAGGCAAGACATGGATGTTGAATCTTGTTGCTTCATATTCGGTGGATAGTCATGGAGTTGTAAAGGGAAAGTATTATTCGATTTAGAAATTCCAACATTAAAAAGTGTCATGTAAGGAGACTGAATACGAGAAATGATGCTTATGTAAATGCATAATATAGCATGGTTATCTGTCCTCATAAATCAATTTTCTATGTGGGCTCTAAAAAACAAGGACTGATGTTTAGCAAAATAGTCATTATTTAAACAGCTGTTCAATCACATAAATATTGGAACTATTATAAGTGACATTTACACCGAAAATCTTGGCGTAAAGCTACATCCGGAAGCGTGTCTCACCTGTGGCGGCATGTGAACGGATATAGTCGGAATAGCGTTTGGTAGCAATTTTGGAGTTCTTCTCAGTTGATTCCTCTTTGTGTAGATGGATGTATCGTACATATCCGGTTGAAGTGCAGGCTGCAGATACGGTATCGATGACCCATCTTGTCCTCCAAGACTTGTTTGACTCTACTTTCAAGCTCTTCCGGTGGATATCCGCAACGTCTCACCCATTCTCTTATTCAATCAACAGTCTTAGGGAATACATGCATTGTAATGCCTTCAGATTTGTCATGGGTCTTGGAAGGGCAACTGAAAATATAACATGCAGGCATTGTTGTAAATTCTGCAAAATAAAGGTCAACATTATTCGAAATGTATTTTGCATAAAAATGTGAGAAAGAAGGAATTGGACCATACATTGTTCATTGCACGCTTTCTTTTGGGCACCACAGCAAAATCAGTGCAGCGTGCACGGCTGTATTATAGGATAACTTTCACAAACAATTAATTGATGTGTTGAAAATCAGAACATCTTACTCATCCCTCGAATGTTCTATCGTGCATGAAAAGGAAACATGCTTATACTATAGACACGCTACGTGAAGGATGCAATACCATGCCAATTGACTTTGATGAAAATTGAAATATCGATAACATAACAAAAGATACTCAAATCAATAGCAATGAGACAAATTTGAGTATGTTACTTGAAAATGGATATGAAATTTAGAAATGAAGGAGATATGATTAGGATACATGCCCTTACCTTGACCAACAAACAGTTAGATTCAGCAAGCAGAGTAATTATTAGCAGGAGAACAGGGAGATGTTCACACGTAGCACACTGACAAGTTCACTCCAAGCGGTCACAGAGTAGCACGTTCACGAGTTGACTTACAGTGCTCAAAGATGTTCTCATGGTAAATATCAAGTGGTTTATAAAGAATACCAAAAAGGGGTGTTTTACTGAATGAATGACGTGTATATGTCGTGGTATTAATTGTATTGCAGTGGCGCGGCCTCCTTGAAGGGGAGCCTGCCTGGAGACACAGGGTCTGAGGAGGCCACGTGAACTATGGCCCCTGGGCGTAAGATACCTTTTGAAGTGTACATGTTGTTTGGCACCTTGGCCGTTCGCGCCCCTGACTGCACCCCATTGCAGCACACATCCACTGGTGCGAATTGCCTTTGATAGTGGGGAGTGGGATGGATGGGCCAGGAGGCGTGCAGATAAGGCACCGGAACACTGTTGAATGGAGACACACTTATGTGGATTGCAGGGGCACGGTCTGATTCAGGTGAGCCTGCCTGGAGACACAGGGTCTGAGGAGGTCATGTGAACTATAGCCCCTGGGCGTAAGATACCTTTTGAAGTGTAAATGTTGTTTGGCACCATGGCAGTTTGCGCCCCTGACAGCACCCCATTGCAGCGCACATCCACCGGTGCGAACTGCCTTTGATAGTCGGGGGTGGGATGGATGGGCCGGTAGGCGTGCAGACAAGGCACTGGAACACTGCTGAATGGAGACACAATCATGTGGATTGCAGGGGCACGGTCTGCTTCAGGGGAGCCTGCCTGGAGACACAGGGTCTGAGGAGGTCATGTGAACAATGGCCCCTGGACGTAAGATACCTTTTGAAGTGTCCATGTTGTTTGGCACCTTGGCCGTTCACGCCCCTGACAGCACCCCATTGCAGCGCACATTCACTGGTGCGAACTGCCTTTGATAGTGGGGGGTGGGATGGATGGGCCGGGAGGCGTGCAGACAAGGCACCGGAACACTGCTAAATGGAGACACACTTATGTGGATTGCAGGGGCACGGTCTGCTTCAGGGGAGCCTGCCTGGAGACACAAGGTCTGAGGAGGCCATGTGAACAATGCCCCCTGGGCGTAAGATACCTTTTGAAGTGTGCATGTTGTTTGGCACCTTGGTCGTTCGCGCCCCTGACAGCACCCCATTACAGCACACATCCACTGGTGCAAACTGCCTTTGATAGTGGGGGGTGGGATGGATGGGCCGGAAGGCGTGCAGACAAGGCACCGGAACACTGCGGAATGGAGACACACTTGATTCACTTAAAAAATAAAACAACCATTGATGATAAACATTTTGGCCCTCATTACCACCCTGGCGGAAAGCAACTGATCTGACCGCCATAGCGTAAATAGCGTTTCCGCCATTGCACGACGGAGTAAAGTGCGGCTAATTCTGACCCATCGGGCACGAGCACTACGCCTTGGCGGAAGTGCAAAGTCCGCGATGGCGGAAATGTCCCCAAAACGCCCCTCACCGCCGTCGTACGGCGACCCAGGTGCAATTCCGCCACCGGACATAGCGGTCACCGTAATGAGCGGCAATCGGAAAATACGGTGACCGTAAATATACGGAAACAGAAGCAAAAACATGGTCCCGGAACGGGAAACAGCACGCCGTACACCTATAAAATCAGAACTTTCACACAACCATTAAAAATACTACCCTGAGAGACATCCCAACCCGTCATCCACCCTAGTGAAACCAAAATAATGGGAAAAGTAGCGAAAAAAGCGTGCGACCGCAAGCGGCAGGTCCACTTCTCACGTGAGGAACTCACGGTGCTCACAGAGACCCTCCAGCAGAATGCTGCCGTCGTCTTCTCGACGCAAATGACCAGGACGGCACTTGCGAACAGAAGGCCATATGGGCCCTGGTGGCACAGCGGGTAAGTGCGGTGGGGACCGCACCCCGCAACCCACAGCAATGCAGAAAGCGATGGGACGACTTGCGGATACGCGTACGGAGCATACTATCCGCCAACTGTAACATTGCCACAGCTACCGGGGGAGGATCGGAATCACCCATCAAGTTGACCCCCTGGGAAGAAATCTGTGCCTCCACCATTGGAATGGAGACCATAGAGGGAGTCGGAGGGATGGAGAAAGGAGTGCAGACATCCGAAGAATCAGGTAGGTGTCCCAAATAAAACTATGCTAAAACCACAATGTCCAATCATGTGAAGTAACATGTGTCCACATAGTGCAACAGAAACACATGTCCAGGAGAACGTCCACTTACATTGGCCTGATAGCGCACATTAAAAGTCAAATTAAATAAATAAATAATTAAAATTCCTAAAAACACCCTCTACACGTGCAGCAGGCACCCCCTAACTGCAGGCTGCAATACAACTGCACCCTCAATCCACACAAAAATGAAACCACCTCCAAGGCCCTGACCCAAATCACCCTCAGGTACCACCCCAATGCATGTGATACATTGCCATTCCAATTTCCACAGACCCATAAATAACGCTCGCCCTCCTTTACTCCACCACAGGGTCCGATTCAAACGACGAGCTCCAGGACACCCCTACCAGCACACCTGCAAAGAGGGCCAAGACCAACGGCCAAAGACCCTCCACCTCAGCTGCACGGATCAAGACACGGCAGCAGCACAAATCAAGTGGCAGCACACAGGAGGGGACTTCAACAGGCACCCCAGCAGCCAGCATGGCCACAACACCACCACCACCACAGGCCCCCCCAATGGATGCCACAGAAGGCACTGCTTCTGGTGGCAGCAGCACCATAGGTGACACTGCATTAATGGCAGCATGCTCCGACACAGAAAACGGTGATGTCGATGTACGATCCATCCATGACCTGTCTCAATCCCCCTGTTTGTTTCATCCCGTACACCATGAGGATACCACGCAGGGGCACTCACAAGATGACGACTGGCCATCCCCCACAAGCCCTGTGTCAAGGCAACATGAGGTGATCAGCCCCTCTGTGACACCACCGCAAATGGCCATGGCCCAGCAGAGGCAACAGTCCCTCGACCAGGTGATCGTGCAACAGCAGCAACTGGCCACGCTCCTCAAGGACCATGCTGATGAATGTGGGGGTACCAAGGCAGCCATAGAAACATGTCCAGAAATGGAGAGAAGCACCGAGAGCCTGAGAGTACAAATGGAGAGAAACACCGAGAGCCTGAGAGTACAAATGGAGAGAAGCACCGAGAGCCTGAGAGTACAAATGGAGAGAAGCACCGAGAGCCTGAGGGGGGAACTGCATGCGACGTCCAAAGACGTATGTGCTGAACTTGCCGCTGTGCGCCGTGTGCTCACTGAGCTCTCACAAACCCTTAGGGACATGCATGGACGTGAGCAGGCAGAGACATCATCCGTTGCAAGTTCCGTCCAGGGCAGCCCCCAACGTAGATCTGGGAGGAACCTGCGCTCCACAGGCAGGGGTGCCCCTGATACCCGGAGAGGGGGCTTGCAATAGCGTCTGCCCACTGACAATGAGCATCCTTGGACACTGGTGTTCGGGGGGGAGGTAGGAGGGTGGAGGGGGTGTGTTGGGCTTACTTGGGTGGCGGGTCGATGGGGTGTGTAACACAATTTCACATATGCTATAAACATTTCACAATCATCCAATGAGATGTGTGGACATTGATCTTTGTGTACGAGGCCATTATAGGCGTACAGTCCATATTGTGCATGTTCCAGACACACACAGTGCCACAAGTCCCGTGTCCATGTATCAGCCACCAGGCGTGAGTGCTAGAAGCATGAATCTATGATAATCTGACGAATTTCATGGCCCTCCTGTGCCTCGCGGACTCCTTGAGGTGCTGCCACATCCCCACCCACATCATGACCATATTCAGGTGCTTGCAGTTCTGCGTCAGGGGGCATGGGCACATTTCTACGTATGCACATGTTGTGTAGCATGACACATGCCATAACCATCTTTGCAACCTTCTCATGGCGGTACAGGAGTGCCCTGCCAGACCTGCTGAGGCAGCGGAAACGACCCTTCAGTAGGCCGAATGCCTGTTCTATGACTACACGGGTACGTGAGTGGGCATGGTTGTAGTCCTCCTCATGCTGGTTCTGTGGGTTCCGGAGTGGTGTAAGGAGCCATCTCTTCAGTGGATACCCGGCATCACCTGTATGTGGACAATAAAGGATGTTTGAGGAATGACATTGCTACGTAAGCACTCCCCCCCCCTTCCTGCCAGGTCATTGCCGCATCACATACCCCACATTATCATGCATGAAATGAGACTCACCGAGTAGCCAGGATCTGTTCCCTGCATGTCGCTCCATGTAGCGTGGTATTGTAGAGTTCTGTAAGACCATGGAATCATGGGTTGATCCAGGAAATCGGGCACAACAATGTGTAATGATCCTGTTTGAGTCACACACCATTTGTACATTAAGAGAATGATATTGTTTTCGGTTGCGGTACTGGGCCTCCATGGCATGTGGGACTACCAATTCCACATGGGTGCAGTCAATGGCACCAATGCAACCCGGTATGCCGGCAAGTGCATGGAATCCCACTTTTGTGTTCGTAATTTCCTGCTCCAAGCGTGGTAGAGAGATGTAGTCGTCTGCGTGCTTCAGGAGGGCATCGAGCACTTGCAATAGTGTCCGTGACAACAGTGGCTGTGAAATGCCATGCAACTGTCCGACTGTGTGCTGGTAGGTGCCTGTGGCCAGGAAGTGGAGTACAGACACCACCTTCAGTAGGGGTGGGATGGCGGTTGGGCTATCTATCATGCTCACAAGGTCAGCGTGTGTCATGTCCACAATGGCGGTTATGGTGTCCCGGTCCAAACGGTAGAGGGTGTGGATCTGCTCATCAGTGAGGTTGAACGGATGTGCTCGGAGGCGTGGGATTGCGGGCTGCCTGCGTGGTGGTAGTGGCTGTGCTGGTGGGCCTTGCTGGCCCTGCCTTGCCCTCCTCCTCCTCCTGCGTCTCCTCTGTGCGGCCGGTTGTTGTAGTAGTTGGTGTTCGTCTTCTTCTTGAAGTTGGAGTACTTGCAGTGCTATCAGGTCCCCCAGGGCCAACATCGCTAGTCCTGCCGGTAGCATTTTGGAGTGGGTGTGGTTGTGGGAGGGGGTTGGGTGTGCAATTTATGAGTTTTCAAGCTGTATAGCCTCCATCTGTGGTGATTCATTCCACCTATGCAAGCTGCAATCCCCTTTGGGCGAGCACGTCCCGCACACAACGCTGCAAATCGACGCATGGCATCTTGCTATTACAATCATGTATTTCATCCCGATGGCAGTGAGATATTGCTTCATATGTTAATTCTGCTATGGTCCCATTGTTTCACATACTATCTTTGCAGTTGGGAACAAACTTGTAAAGGGTCAGTGGAATGTAGTACTCGATTAACGGTGGACCCTCATGCAGCGCTGTACCGCGGTTCACCGACGGGCGGGGCGTCCCATTTGTGAGTGAAGCCAGTTGCCATTTTCACACACTGCCGCACTAAATGGATGGATTTGTGATTTCAAGCGGTCACAGATGCCTTTTCGACGTGATGTTGCAAATGAGGAATTCGAAGGACAGCGCTTTCGGTTTGCAGCTAGCGGCGAGGAGACGCCCACAGGTCTGACTGCAGATAGAAAGTTCTATTGTTTAATGTCCTTGGGACAGGGGCCATGCAGAGAATGCAATGATTGATATGAATAGTATGGGATGCGCAATAGCGTAGTGGAGGATAAGGCAGGACGTTCCCATATACATGTTACTTCACAACACTAGAATTCCGGCCTGGAGCACAGTGGATTTTGCAGACTGCATTAAGCACAGACTCAATGGAAATTTCAAATGTTATGTGAGTAAATAATCAGGCGTTTTTATACCGGGATGAGGGAATGATGTATGGATGCATGGACAGATGATTTAATAGAGAGTCTGCCATGTACATGGCTTTTTGGAATCTATCAACTTCCTCTGCGCCATGTGATGCAGGGCTGCCATAGTGGGACCATCGTCTATCTGCCCTTGTTGAACCCTCCCTGTCTCGACGCGCCTTCAAACACTTGTGTCTATGCACGTTACTAATCCCATCTAATGGATTCTGTTTTAACAGACGCATGCACACAAACACTCGTTTGTAATAGTGTTTTCACCTCGATTTATATAGTTATGAATCGCAAGTGATTTTTGGGTGCGAATGATCCTTTTGAGTGGGCTAGCATGCATATGGCTGTGGATTTAGTGTGATCTTTGAAGTGAGTAATTCAAATGGAGTTCAGATGCCCATACTGTTCTTTTTCGTTTCATTTGGGTGACAGGTATCTCCTCCCCTTTTGACGCTGCCATCTGTATGCCACTCCTGCAGATGGCTTTTAATCCCGACACCTGCTGCTTCGTGTTAATCACTGGAGCACCATTACGATCTTATGGGACGATCGCCAATGGGCCACATGCCCTTACGCAGTACTAGTGGCTAGGAGCAACATTTCAAGCTTTCAGCTGGACTAGTGCCTACCTAATGGGACGGCCCTGCGGTTCTAGGCGCTTCCATGTTGCCTTTTTGAACGTGAATGTAGCCCCTGTGTACCATAGAGGAACAGGGCGTCACACAAGAAGAAGCTGGTCATTTATTGCGGATGCAGCCCACAATTATGAGATATGATTTGGAGTTCATGACCTAATAGCTGTATGGGCCGGGTGATTTTGTTGTGCATTCAATTTTGATTATGATATTGACCGTGTAGCGTTATTCTTTGCAAGTAATGTAGCATATTCCTATTTGTGGAGCGATGTATTGTGAGGAGATCTGCTTTGGGTTCGGCCTTCTGAGTATAGTTGTGTGGTACTGTACTGGGTGCGTTTGCCTACGAAGGCCAGTAAGGTCAGGGATAGGGGATGCAATTATGTCTGTTTTGATGATGTCATGCTCATGGGAGGGGGATTAGCTTTTGTGTAACAGATGCCGGTCAGCCAGGTGGATTGGTGGAATGATGTGATTTTCAGAATATGGCTGGTCACAGGTGCCTGTGTTTGCGTGCGTTTCTTGGAGGGAGACTGAGGTCATGTCCATTGGAATAGCTTCTGTATTCGTGCCATCTGTGCCCTGCTGCTCCCATTGGCCCCTCTTGAGATGTGCCTGGCTGCTCAGTCACTCTGCCAACTTGTGTGGTACATGCTTATGCTGATGGTTGGTTTGTTTACTGGCAGGAGTACAGGGCTGGTGCAGTCTCACTCAGGATACTGCTTTGTATGTTGCCTTACACTGGTGTCAAGCGATGGGGGGCCTGTTTTTGTTTGTCTCAGTTTTCAGTTCATGTTGCTGTACTTGAAGCTTCACATGCCTGTGCTGCATCAGTACGGCAATGGTGCCATGGCTAATATGGATGGCCACTCACAAGGCACTTGGAGCCCCTACATTCATTTGTTCGTTGGCATGCATGGGTGACTTGTACATTTCACTGGTTGCATTGTGTGACTTCATTGCACCTACGAGGATTTGTGCAATTTGGCAGGGAGTGGTGTACAGGCACTCAGTAGGGCCTTTTACGGTTGGTTTGCGATGCCGTACTTCTCACCATGGCGGAATGGTACTTTCCGCCATGCTTGATGGCGTTAGGTACATGTCTGCTAGGGTCAGAATTCCCATACCGTTGCGCCATGGTGGTAATTACGGTTTCGCAGTGCGCGCGTGCGCGTACTTGGTGCAGTTAGCGTTGGCGTTCACTACGGTGTCGCTAATGGCATCGTACTTTACGGTGACGGGTCATAATCGCACCGAGCGGTATTCGATGGCGGTATTGCATTTCCGCCATCGTTTTTCGATTTCCGCCAGGGTCGTAATGAGGGCCGTTGTGTTTTATTTGGTTCCTTATTTTGATGGCACAAACATACTAAACATTGTAAAGGTCTGGTTGCAGCTCAGCGAGGGAAAATCCTCTGTACTGACCGCTGTCACTGGGGAAAGTTTGTCTAATGGCACCAACGACAAAGGCGAGTATTACTCGCTGAATGCGGTGTCCAAGCCTCCCATGAAGCCACCATGTGTACGACCGATAGGCCACCAGCCGGTACCACCTGTGAAAGAGAAAGATACAAACTGTTTTTAAATGACCAAGATAAGTGTATTAAACCTTAGTTGTCAATGACAAATCTTGTATCCGATGGCATTATTGCCAGGACAAATGCTAACTAGACACTGCACAATATTGAACGACTTTCATGCGACTTTTACTAGAGAATTGTAAGACTACATTGATATGACAATGATATATTGAAGTTATGAAAATATAGGGGACAAAAATGAAATAGTAGTGGCCTTACTGACATCACAACCAGACTATACTCACTCGTTACTTGGATTACGAGGCTGAACTGTTGCACGAAGTTTGTGCATAAGCACCATCAAAATCCTCAACACAGACCGTGTGAGGCAGACTGCTGTGAAGTCTGGCAGCTCGGTAACGCATTGCGGCTGTGGATCGCCTTGTGATATTTAGGACAAGCATCCAGAGTTTTCTCGGCAGCAGCAGTTCTCCTACTCGGTTGGCATTAGCGCGTACCGATTGCAGGTACACCAGGTGGAAACACCGTCCATGCGACTAGGCCCAGGCTCTTCATCTGTTGAAACGTCCACCCAACTGTTGCCAAATCCCCATCATTTACGCAGCTTTCTCTTTCCAGTAATTCCTCCTCGGAATACTCAGGCTCGTACAGGTAGGGCATTACTGTAGCCATTGTGTGGTAAACAAACGAAAATAGTTTGTAGCAGTGGTACTGGTATCTGTTCACACGGGCTACAAGCAACAAAGGTAACTGACCAGAGCACAGAAACAAGTCACAAAATACTCAAAGAAATACAGTGTGAGGAATGGAATAGAAAATCTGCTGTTGTGTGTTGTGAAACGGTCTGTTTATACTTATCTAGGAAAGAGGCTTCCTGTCGTTTCCATGGCGACACATCATTAGCTGAGGCGCAGAGAATGTTGACACGAGACATGCTTTGGCGTTCTGAAATGGGCGGTATGCGTCTAGGGATGTCAGGCTCAGCGGCGGGGGCTATGATTTAGTGCCGCAAACGCAGGTCACCCAGGGCGATGCGGCAAGGGATAAGATTATCACAAGATGGCCGCACCCTGCTGCCTGATTTGGCTTGTGTTCAAGAGACGAAAACTCGGGTAAGGTGCATAGGAAATGTTTGTACGATCGATCTCATTACTATTAAAAACACATGGCCGAACCATAGAGACAATAACATTTCTGACCGAACCATTCCTTTAATGTGAGGGCTAGCCATCATTTTCAATGCATTCACTTTGCCCCAGAGTGAGAGCTTTAACGATTCCCATCTGATCTGGCTAGACCAACCTGCTGCCAACCACTTCCCCACCTCCCCGCCTATAACATCACCACCAGGCCATGCTTCCTTCCGGTCACCCTTATCCGCCACACCCCGCACAAACCTCCCCTATCATCCCCTTACCAGCTTTCCTGGATACTTATTGATGCCAGATTTGTCTGCCTGATGTCCTATTCATCACAGAAACTTGGTTTACCCATGACCATGTACTCATCACACATGAGCCTTTCCTCCTGTGCTACTCCCCGATCATACAAAATAGGCCCAGCAGAACAGGAGGCATTCTCCACAAACAACACCTCTCTACCATATCCACTGAGATTCTACCCTGGAACTCTGAGTTCAAATCTTTACTAGTAAAATTACACCGCCTAGTAAAATTCCACCTCCTTCTCTCCATCACCCACAGCTTTCATGCTCTCGTGTAATTATAAATTATTGTAATTGTTCATTTATAACACACGTAATACCAGAGTGGTTTCTAAGTGAAGTATCAGGATTCAAATCTGTGTTGTGCTGCATTGTGTTGATTCCAGGACATACACGTTGCCCCTGAGCTATCCTTCCCCCAGGCTATAACAGGAACTTCACTGACTCCTTTGGTGAGTCCCTATCAGCCATCTTAATCCTACATCCATCCATCACTATATTAGGAGATGTAATCATCTGGTTTGATGTCCCAACCCACCCAAGGACCTGAGTTCTAACTGCCAACTTGGAAGCTCTCAGCCTAACTCAGCTGATGCCCCTCCTAATTCACACTACAGGACATACCCTCACACCCTTTTCAGCACATCTGAACTACTGTCCATCCTCCCGACTCACTCACTAATCTAGACGGATCATTATGCTATATTCTTCTCCCTCATATACCCTTCTTTTGCCCCCTATGCCCATGCCTGGCCAACCCCACCTTTGTCACCCGCACCACAGTAGCCCTATGGAATAAAGTTGTTATCAATCCTGATCTGGCAATTCCCTCCTAAACAGCCTTATAGTCCTCTCATTGCAGGGTGGATACCTGTCCAATTACCTTTTTGATCCTTGGCTCACCAACGCCCTGATACCCCTCACGCTGACCAGATGCACTTCTCAGAGATCAGGCCCGATCCTGAAGTGGTACGCCTCCCTCAAATCCCTAAAAACCTTCAAGCATTGTCTAGAGAGTACTTGGAGGGCTAACCCCACTCCTCAAAACAAAATCCCTTATGCATGATTAAATAGGGCCTACTTGACCAAAATAAGAAAAGCCCCAAAAAACTTCTATTAAAACTAGATTACTGAATCCAAAAACCCAAGCAGGGAACTCCACAAAATCATCACTAAATTCCTGACCCCGAGCTACTCGATCGCACACTCACCTCACTTCCAAGTTTTCTGCGACACACTATCTGATCACTTTCACAACATCGCTTTGGAAAGACACTGCCTCATTCTCTCCAAACTAGCTTTGGTCACTACCCCTTCCATCTGACCTATCCCTCCCTTGCCCACTCTACCAGTCTTCATCTCGTTATCACCAATCTCCCACTCTGAGTTCCTCAAACTCCTAGCACTAACCCGGCCCTTGTGCTCCCCCGATGATCCCTGTCCCACTACACTTCTTAATAAATCCTAACCACAACATGTGCTAGCAACACTGCTTGGCCCATTATGAACAACTCTCTCTCATCTGGTATCTTCCCAGAAGCCTTCAAATCATCATATGTCAAACCCCTTCTCAAGAAACCCTCTCTTGACCTCATTCTTCCTTCAAACTACAGACTTATCTACAACACCTTCTTCATT
Source organism: Ambystoma mexicanum (assembly GCF_040938575.1). Classification (NCBI taxonomy): domain Eukaryota; kingdom Metazoa; phylum Chordata; class Amphibia; order Caudata; family Ambystomatidae; genus Ambystoma; species Ambystoma mexicanum. Next base: position 840,306,196 of record NC_090933.1, on the reverse strand, counting down.
GCTAAACTCCTTTGAACGCACGGCTTACAAGAAACTCAGCCTTTTCACAGAAGCCAACTTGCTCCTCGACCCAGCCCAATCTGGCTTCAGACCCCTTCAAGGAACCAAACCTGCTCTTGTGTCCGTCTTGGATGATCTAAAAAGAACAGCACTGCACTCATCCTGCTTGAGCTATCTGCCGCTTTTGAGACCATTGACCACACAATTCTCATGGACAGGCTCCACATACTAGGCATCAGAGACTCTCCAGAATTGGATCTCATCATTCCTCTCTAATCAATCACAAATCATGCCCCTTCTGTCTTTCACTTTGGTCCCTCACCCTGTCCTGATAGCGGTCCCTCAAGGATCCTCCCTGTCACCCCTTTGTTTGTTTCAATCTCTACCTCAGTCCACTGTCAGCACTCATCCGCTCTCACAACCTTTCATTCTAATAACTATGCAGATGACACCAAGACCATTTTTAAGATTCTCAAAACACCAACAAACTCCCAACCCGACCCCTTCTCCTGCATCACAGCAATCGATCAATGGATGACAACCAACCACCTTTTCAACAATGGCAAAACTGATATACTACTATGTGGCAACACAGTCCACATTCCCCAACCAATACCCTGGCCACACGCCCTAGGAGTCCCTTTGGCAGTTTCTTTCTCTGTGAAGAATCTGCAATTTACAATGTACTCAGAGCTGTCCCTCGCCCAACACATCAACTCTGTGTCCAGAACATGCAACCTGTATATATGCATCCTTAGGTGAATCTTCCCTTATCTGTCCTACCCTCAAAGGGCTCTCTGCAATACTTGCCATTATTCTCTGGTGCTTAGACTATGCAAACTCCAACAGATCCAAAACTCTGCGGCCACACTCCTGCTCGCACTCTCACGAAGAGAACATATTACCCCCCTTCAGAACACTACACTGACTCCCTATCATCTGGCGAGGCATGTTTAAAGGCATTACTCACCACACCCTCCACCACGCTGGACCAGAGTTCCTCCAGGACAGAATCACTCGCTACCATCTGACCAAGTATCTCCTATCAGGCTCGGCACTCCTTCTTATTTTCCCTCCCACAACTCCATCAGATTAGGGGGATCCGCCTTCTCTATCCAAGCCCCTCCGTCTGGAACTCCCTTCCACTGCACATCTGCTGCAACAAACACTACCTTTCCTGTAGCATAACACAGTTCAGTCATCCCCCAACATCGACAGTGCAATACTCCTCAGCGACATGAACTGCCACCGCAGGCGGCGAAGGCCATTGTCATGGTGATCCGCCCAGCAAACTGGCGACCCCAAGTGGCACCGGCATTATCACGGTGGGCCGCTCCCAATTTGGAAACCGCAAACCATTATCAACAACAAATCAATCTTTCACTGACTACAGACATGCTAGGCTGTTGCTAATGTGGCTAATACTTAAACGGTATGGGTATTAAATGCATCAGTTGGATGTCTGGGGGTAGGTAATGTATTTCACCTAGATGTGTTGCATGAGATAGGAACGGAGTTACTCTTAGGTGAATTGCCGGGGGGTAGGACATGCATCAGATTCTGATCGATTCCTGGGGGTAGGAAATGTAGTACACTTTAATGGTTGTTGAGGGATAGGAAACATGTTTCACTTAGATGGACTGCGAGGGGTAGGAAACGTGTCTCACTGAAATGGTTTGCGAGGGATAGGAAATGTGTCACACTTAGATGGATTGCCAGGGGTAGAAAATACCTCACACTTTGATGGATTGTTGGGGGTAGAAAATATATTACACTTAGATGGTTTGGGATGGATAGGAAATGTGTTAAACCTAGATAGATTTTTGAGGGTCGGAACGGTGTTACACTCAAATGGGCTGCTGGGTGTAGGAAAAGTACTACACTTATAAAACTCTGTGAAGGACAGGAAAGGTGTTGCACCTAGATGAATAGTGAGGGGAAGGTAATATTGCACTTGGATGGTTCTTGCAGTGGCAAACGTTGTCGTACTTGGATGGCTTTTGAAGGGTAGGAAAGGACATTGCACTTAGAAGACTGAACATGTAGGTCAACAAGTGTGTTGCACTTGGAACAAATGGGTAAGTTACAACATACACTGCGCTTGAAGATCTAATGACTTGCACAAGCTTGCCCCTTAGAAGAGACAGCATGTACGGTTAGCCTGCATTCACACTCAATATCTATGCTGGTAACCTTCATTAAACCATTAGATCCTAAATCAGCATTGGTATCCTGGCTGCAGCTAGTAGATGGCTGCTAGTGGCATTTATAGAACTTGGAAGATATTTCAGTAAGATTTTCAAGGTTGTCTGACTATGACGTTTTCACAATCCTATATCCTGATCCCACGGTAAGCTACCTGCCACACCTAGATGAGGGACTAGGACAGCCTGACTACTGGACCTAGAGGACTTGAGGGAAGCCTCCCCTTAGCATTTAGAAGAGTCTACGAAGGCAGCTGGCTTTTGTCCCCACAGAAGATCTGATGACACAACATCAATGATAAACTTCATAGGTACTTATAAATGCACCACTTCAGTGGACATCTGCCACAGGCACGTCTATCCATCCACGCACATTAGAATGCAGCTATGACCTACGACAAATTCAGTCTAGTTTTTTTACAAACACAGTGATGGTTCTGAGACTACTACTCCTGAAGGGATCGGATCGTACAAATCGCAGACAGATGTGGCCATAACCACACACCCACCTTATTAACTATCAACACCCCCGGATGCTGATTAAAGCCATACAAGGGTGGGGTGAATATAGGAGCGAATGAAGACAACTACCCTATTACAACAGCATGCCATCACATGCTGTGGCCCTGAAGAAAGTGGGAAATATTCTGTAACCACTGAAACCAGTCGGCCAATACGTGACCTCTGTGCATAAAAAAGATAGCACCAAGGGGCACTCTTTAATTAAAAGAAATATTTTTGCTACAGCTGCTCACTGTCTTTCCCTGGTGGTTAGAGAGTGGGGTTCAAGTGTTAAAACACACCGGACTAGAAAGGCCGGATGTAGAAGTGTCCTGTGCAACATCAATTAAAGACAACCTAAACCTTTTTTTCTTTTCCTTTTGAAAGTCTTTTTAATTAATGAGCTATTAAGGCCCCAAGTTTGTTTTTACAAAAAACTGTGGCACTGTGCAACAAGGGAAAGCATTAAACTAGAAAGAATTCCAACTGCGAAGCAGACCACACACACTAACTTAGTGTTTTTTTAGAAATGTGAACGCAAAATCATGTTTGTGAACGTCTTGGTAACTCGCTAGACATAGGGCAAGTTGCTTCTCCACTATCCCCTCACCCTAGATAATCGATCCACCAGCGCTGGCTAGGGGTAGAAAAACAATAGGCTTTAGTTAGAGATGTTGGAGGGCAAGCTAGAGTGAGGCTACAAGAAGGGTAGAAACTGTGAAATATCTGTAAATTGTGAAAACCTGTGTTCCTATTGTGTGATAACGTAATCTGGGGGTAATAACAGGTGTTCATCGCCATTAGTCCCTTTACTGTGTTACAGAATGTTTTTTAGCCAACTCCTTCCAGACTTGCCTCATATTCTCTGCCATTGGAATAAAGCGACAACCTATGACAAAATTCCGGTTTAGCTGGACACATAATGAGTCTCTTGCACTCACACACAATAGTGACCCCCTCAGCACCCACCCACATGCCTGATCTCTTGGGTTACTTAGCAGAGCCTAGCCAGCCCAACCAATCCCTAATCCTGGTTATGTGCACACACAGATTCTAAACCTCTATGAGAATTTCCCATACTCTAAACTGCGGTCCCCAAGGGCATCCCACTGCAAGTGCGTTGAGACTATAGTAATGGTAAAAGGTGCTATAGAAATGACTATTCCAATTACAATATCCCTTTCTATAAAGCCATTAAAAGAATCTTGATCACAGGAAGGTTTTATATTTATTGTGGTTGGGCAGGGTCTCAGTAATTAAAATGAACATTTTGTATTTGATTTTATCTGCTGAAGTCTGTCCCAATACCAGGTCAGAAAAAAAGAGCTTAAGGACTTGACACGCACTGATTAAGAATTTTATTGGAGCTGGGAAGAAGGCTGGGAAGAAGCCTCATGTAGAGAAGAAGGTTATGGTGGAAGCCGAGAAGCAGAGGGGCTGTGTTGCCGTTGTATGCCCAAATACTGCAGAGCAGTCCAGATTAGAACCAAAGCAGAATTGATACAAGCGTGGTTCAAAAAACACTGGCTGTTCATAGTGCAAGCAGTTGTTGGGTGGAACACTTGGGTGCAGCCTTTCCTGCTAAATAAATATTGTGTCCTACATGTATTCTTTATTGCAGTCAAATAAGCGACTTTGGAGGCATGGGGTATGGTTACAGAGATCCCCCTTCACACCAATGTAGATTTTTTAATGGGCCTCACACGTTTTGATCTGTAGAACAAAGGTGATGCCTAAGGATAGGGCACCTCTTCGAAAAAGGGGTTAGGATGTCCTTTGAGCAGAGTAAAAGGGACTTTGGGTTGTATGAAAAGAGACGGTTTAAATATTGGTAACTTAGGCATTGAACTCGCCAGCCTGAGGTCAGGAAGGAAGAAACCAGAGATGCTTCTAATTTGTAAAAAGTCCTTCAAAGGGCAGCTCTGACTGGGGGTCGATAGCAGATCTGAAATGGGTACTGGTCAGGCCTTGTTTCTATGGAGACTGTGTACATACAAGCAGGTGGCAATGAAAATTGGGAGTACTGCTGGGGGTTGGAATGTCTAAAAAAGGATATTAGTATCATGCATTTGCTTCACAAACAAAAAAGCACTGTCAGAAATATCTTATTGGAGGTACTTGAACCCACATCCCCAACACTCATATAACTCATAGGGATCTGAACGATGCTGGAGAGAGTGTGGCATTAAGGACACATTGCTATATAGTCCATGCACTGCACTCAATTATACAGATTCTGGTTGGGGATCAGATCTAAGAAGAGGGGAATAACATACTGGGGTATTTCTGATGAGCCCCCCTTCTCTATGACAGATGCTGTACTCAAGCCATTAAATCCCGACCATGGATTTTTGGCCACTAAATTAGTTATGGCTGCAAAACAGGTGATAAGGGATTTGGAGTCAGAATTTCCCAGCAGCATTTCACTAAAACATGACACATTATTCCAATGGAAAAATGGACAGCTGCAATCCAGGTGAGAGAAAGGGAAAATAGTCTCAACTATCTGTCCTTTATTCCCAATTAGACTTAGAGCTTGGAATTCGTTTGAGAAGTCACGACGTGGGATATGGTGGGTAAGTTAATTGAACCACTGTCAGTAACTTTATTTCGGCCATGAGGCCATTAAAGTGCATTCTCGCAGATACAAATAATAACACAACAATACAAATAAATGCTCATCATTCCAAGGGAGAAACATTTTGGCACATCACAGTTGCCCCTTGGTCTACCAGTTAACGAGTATGCCCATCTCTTAGTAAGGATCATTTCTTGAATATGCCCCAGAGTTTAATTTACCTTACTCAATTGGATTTACACAAGGACCTTAGCTCTAACGCCGCCACGTTGGCACCAGTAAGCATGGGGAAACAAAATTAGGCTGGGGCTAAGATCTAATTTCGATCTTGCTATTTTTAGGTAAGCAGCCCCTCGCATCTAAGCCCACTACAGCATTGACCACTCTCTGGTCCCTGAGCTCAATCCAAAGAGAGTCAAAAGTACTCTCCCCTTGATGATGGGGTCTGATACAATTTCAGATGTCTTCCCAGATCACTGTTAAACAGCCACATACCTCTCAGAATCAGTGGACGCTCTTATTAAAGCGTGCTTCCTTGGTTTCTAAGCAGTCAGGGGCCAATTTGGGGACTGTATGCAAAAATACGGATGGCCCCTTGCTTAACTCTCTTGTACCGTTATTTTGCACACCCACCCCTTTTGAACACTGCAGGCCCTGGAGACGACGCCATTGCAGGAGGAGTTAGAAGGCATTCTGACCCCTGAGTTCACATCCATCCGTGTACCTCTGGGAACACAATCTGCTAACCATACAGTCGTTTGGCATAATGATTGTACAACATGATTGCCTGTTGACAGGAAAAGGGCTGTGGGATCTGGACGTTTTGCGGCCTGCTGTCCTTCAACAGCCAAAACAGGGTTAATGTCAGTACTCACTCTGGGTGCCAGTGAAGCACCCGGCCCGGTCACATAAATACTGCTTGTGGTGTTGATATGAACATCATGGTTAGGTTCTCTCTTCTCCGTTAATTTGGTGGTGCTCTGTACATTCTCCTGAGTTGACACCCCGTATGGTATGTCCCCTAATCTATGGCCTTTGAGGAACATCAAAAGCTGCCTTTTTAAAATTGCTATCTCAGACAGGAAGAAATTGCATTTGCAGCTACTGTTTGAGGCTGCCCCCTTGGAGACTAAATCTGAAGTTTGCATAGTCAGTAAAGCAGATTTTTTAGATGAGCAGCAGTCACCAGTGGTCAATTCATTCTTGGCCTGCTCCTTCTTGTTTGAATCTGGTCCTTTGTATGGAGGATGTTCGGCATTGACGGCCCACAGATTATCCCCAATGACCGCATTATCCCTATTTTCAGGGAACAAAATGGTGGAATGTCAATGATATGAGATCAGGTTGAAGGCTCTGTACGATTGATTCATGAACTATGGGATCCCAAGTGTCAATGTGCCATCCCCCTGTGGTCAAGTTGGTTGATGATGCAGTGATTACTGGGTTCTGGCCTGTGGTAACCAGTGATAATGCTGCAATGTCATCACGCACACTGATTCTAGCCGATGCACTGCCGCGGCATCTAGTCTGGACGTCGCCTCGGTAATAGAGGGCTCAAGGGGTGTGATGACTGGGACCCCTCAACACATGTCCAGGGCTGGTAATGCGCTCGTCTTGCCATTCTCTGCTTTGCTCTCAGTGGTGTTACCGGTGATGTTGGTAGTGCCCCTCCACGCAAAGGTATTTCTATGGGTGATTGCGCAACTTTAAGTGTTTAAATGGTGCTTTTGAAGCTCTTTGTTTGCCAAGCCTTCATCCCCCAGGTTACCTCATTAACTCCCAAAAACTGTCGAATTTCTTTTATCAAGAAATAGGCTTTGCCCATAAGTCTTGTTGGGCACTTAGGTCTTTTTGCCTCAACAGCTTTTTACACAAGGCAGGGAGGCCTCTGTTATACATTTCCATGTAACTACTAGAATTTTCCGCTTTGGTCCTGCAGAATCTGCCATAATGGAGTTATATGAAGATAGACGTAGAACATGTGGGAAATTAGTTTACTTGTAGTTAATGCAGGGGGTTAAGCAGAAAGGCAAACAATGATAGGTTGTAGGTAAATGACACAAGTTGGACCCCCCACTAGCTTTCCGTATCAGCCTTGCGGTCTTCACAACCACCCGGCCCCTCACCTGGTCAAAGTTTGCACATTGCTATTCTCAGTCATGGTGTCTCCTCCTTTGGTTGCAGTGCTGGATTAAAGGCTCCGCCCCCCACCCCTTCTGTTTATATCATGTTGAAATCGAATAAAAATAAATGGAAGCACAATGAAGGTGTTTCATTGCCCATTTCTCTTGGATTGCAGCACCAAGAAACCACTCCTGTGTCAATCCTAACAATCTAATGTTTTACACAACCTTCCAAGGCTGTGCCAAATAATGTGGAGGGATTGGCGAGGCTGTTTGACATGGCATGTATTTCAGGTTTAATCATGGTATGAAAATATCATTTGAAAATGAATCAAAAATAAGCAATGAAATCACTATGGAAGTGTGATGAAGTGCAGTGGGGACATAGCCAATGAAAGTGTAGGCAACACCAGGTGGTTATATACCCAACATCAGTACAACGTGAGGGGCCAGATTCACCAACATTTGCACTGGAGAAAATCAGGACATATCCATGAGGCTATCAGTTTTGCAACTGCACCGTTACACATGATCTTCAAAACCCAACACAGGAGCACATCTGGAGATGTGTGGATCCTCTCTGAGATGCTCCCGGGCAAATCTTTGTGAAGGGAACATGCATAGCAGCATCTCAAAGGTGCACCTGTCAGTCATATCCAGATTCTATGGAGATGTAGGCTTTGAGAATCAGATGTGCCTACCAGGGGCAAATCAGGGGTGCCTACGGTCACCTCCTTACTTACTCCAGAGCAAACCTGTGAGAATCGGCCCCCATGTGTTCATATTCTGATCTGGAATGTTCCGAGGCTTTGAATGCTAATGTGTTCTGTCCTCCCCCACCCTTCTCTCTTCCCTTTCCTCTTGGGGTGCTGGAAAGAGGATGCGTTTTCCAATAGTGCCTTATCAATCACCAATACAAAAGTGCATTCATGAACACAATGTGATGTACACTATTTGGGTTGTGTGCAGCTTCAGCGTTCAAATTGCCACTCTTTTTTTCACAGGCACGATACATATAGTTTGCAATTGGTGTAGCCTGTGCATCCTCACTTTGGGCGCACACTTTGTTTGCACGCTTCTATACATTGGGTACCAACTGATAGATACTGTGTTTGTCATAATGTGCTGTCTACAAATACAACTTTACACGAACACCTGGTATTCGCTGCTGCTGACATGGTGCAGGATACGGAGTAGCAGCCGCGTTCCCTCTCTTCCTTCTACTTTGTAGAGGCCTGGGTGCACTCCCCTTGCCAGCCTATTGGAGAAAAGTCAGACACTCCTCCAGATATCTTCAAGTTAAAACGAGGTAAGCAAACAACATCACGCTATTTAAAAGCATCACTCTAGTTAGTACAACAAAGTAATCAGAATGTGGCTATGATACGTAAAAATGACGTCCAAAAGGCAGTAGTGGGCCTCATTACACGGATGGCGGTAGGGATTTACCGGTACCGGTAAAATACCGGTACCGGTAAATCCTTACCGCCTTACTACGAGGTCCCTTTGCGGGTTGGGGGATTTAACGCCTGCTTTTTGCAGGCGTTAAAATCCAACCATCTAAGGGACCTCGGAGCTAATTACGGCACCGCAAAATTGCGGTGCCGTAATTAGCGCCTTCCCCATTCCCATAAAGCCCTATGGGGCAGAAATGGGAATGGGGAAGGGCAATGGCGGAAGGGGGATTTACCGCCCCTCCAACCTTGGAATGGGGCGGTAAATCCCCTTTCCGCCAAGGCGGTGCCGGTATTTTACCGGCATGAGCCATGGCGCTAATAGCGCCATGGCTCACCGTAATGAGGCCCACTCTTAAACATCAAAGATGTCATGTGGCAGTTTATTTTCCCATTAAAGGTGACATTTTATGTAAACATTTACGAAGAGCTTGACATCTGGCAAACAATAAAGTTTAACATTAAAGTAGGGAGAGTGGCCTCAGAGAGTGTTTGGGGAAAGGTTGTGACTAAATGAACGGAAATGAATGCAAAAATATGCAAAACTATTAGTAGAATGAATCCAGATGAGATGCATTAGAATACATTAGAATATTGCTTAACAACACAATTAACCTTTCAGAACTGCACAAGGAATGCATCACTGGCAGCCAGCATATCCATGCCCTGATAAAGAAACATGACTGTAATTGTTGCAAGAAACAGCTCATCCATACGGCAGCCCCTTTGTTTGTGCCTTTATTAGCAAATATTAAAGAGGCTAAGTGATAACGTGTTCGCTGCATATGTTATTACTCTAGAGAAAAGTGGCTTGCTCCGTTCGGAAATATGCATTTTTTCGCGTTGTGACATTTGCAGCTAATTTGGCGTCTCATATTAGAAGTCACTATCAGGCGATACTGCTCTCATTTTGTTGGGTATTGACAATTCTATTTTCAGACTAAGGTGGATAACATGGAGTATGTGAAGTGTAAGCCCAAAGAGTGTGCTACAGAAAAAATATGAAAGGGCTCATGTTTTTGTATGTATTATGGAACATGTCAGGCTAATGATGCTGCAAGGGTCATCACAGAGGGTGCTGCTCGGCAATGCCGCATGCTAACGTTTTGGGGCACCGTGTGGTGGGTGTATGGCATGCTGTCACGCTTGGTGTCATGTTCAGGTCCATTGGTTTGAAATGATATGCTCGTAACAATACAATGACCTACTCCATTATCATTGGTGATGGTTGACTATCTCATTGGGAGACTAGTAGTTCTGCCACTGCCAAGAGAGAAAGTGGCAGTGGTGGCAGGTGAATGTTTGGTTGATAAATTTCTATGAATTAGAGTCAGAAAACAATCAAAGCAAGGAATGCCCAACGAACCAAGGGGAGTGTTTGGGGTTCTCCTCTTGACAGTTGTTTTTAAAGAATGTGCTAAAATGGTACATTTTGCAGCACACTTTCTTTAATGAATAAATGGGGAAAAACAAACACAAATCATACAACTGGCTTTGTATCATAACATCATCAGATGCTAGATGAAGTCAAAACTATCCAAAGCATTTTCAGAATGCCTTTGCCCACAATATTTGCTAGTATAAAACAGACATTTTCATGCTGTCTGTGTCCAAACATATCAATGCTAACTGAGTGAATACATGATAGTACCCCTGCGTAAACACACACTTATGTATGCTTTGCCAATAAAATCAGTAATGATACTATAAGAAAACATGTAAATGCTGGCTCCATCACTATAGGCCAGTATCCCACATAAGAACACTCATTTTAGATTTGCTCATAATGTCAGTACAACATCCATGCTACTCAAAGGAGACTGGCTGCACCAACGTAGATCAGTTTTCCTGATTATAAACATATCATGTTGGATTTGTCTGTAATGCCAGTAAACAAACTATGCTACTGCAAGAAAACATGCCCATGCTGGCTGTGCCAATGTACGCCAGCATCCCCAATGAAAAAACACCCATTATGGTGGCTTTGCCCAAAATTACAGTAAGAACGCAAGGCAATAAGTAAAAATAATAACCCCAAAAAGTGAAGGGTGGAATGGTGTGAATTAATCATAACCACTAGCAATTCTCTGGGAAACCTTCAAAACCACTGTTTTTAGGTAATCTGCACTGTTGCAAAAGGTGGCCATCCTTATGCAAATCAGTCTGTTACTGCAATCAATGAGAGCAGTCGAGCCTGAACTATTAGGCAATATCCCCTTTGCATGTCACAGTGAGCAAAGGGCTCATGTCTAGGTGTATCCGCTCTCACAAAGGGAGACAAATCATAACAAAACAAATTATCACTGAAAGGTTTTTAATCAATCCTAAACACTGACAGAGCTATGGACAATCTCCTACACATCAGGCCTTGTGTTTCTGTGCAGAGTGGGCATGACCTAGCAATTCAGGCTAGACTGCTCCCATTTATGGCTGGACCAAGACTGATTTACATATGCCTGGTACCATTCTGCAATTGCGCAGACAGGCTAAGATGCCAAAGGTTGCCCAGTGCAAGGCCAGTGGTTAAGATGAATTCAGAACCTTCCATCCATCACATGTTTTGGTTGACATTTATCTCCACATTAAGAACTATGTCTATACTGGATACACCAATGTAAGGCACTATCACCATGTAAGAAAACTCATGTTTGCTTTTCCCATAATTCCAGCAATAATAGTAATCTTTAGATTGAGACCTAGTGACTGCTCACCACCCAAATCAGTGCTCCACTCCCCATACACATCAGGAAAATGCAGACCCATATACACACACAAGACATACAAACGTATGCACCCATACATGAAAACACACTCACACCCAGACACTTATATTCATGTAGATTAATGTGAACATACACCTATACACACACACAACACCCACACACACATGCACACATTCACAAAAACACATCAGAAAGGTTGTAGTCATTTTCTTGGTCACATATAAAGTCAAAATCTAACATGTGCTGTCTGGAGAAATAAAAGTCTCTTGAGCATTTTTGGAGGGAATGTTTTGTACAAAATCTTATGTTTCTACCAGTGCACATCATTATTCGTAATATCCAGAAGGTTTCAGCGCCCCCCTCCAAGAAGAGCCCTGCCCTTCATGAAAAAAAATCAGATTGCTCACCTGAAATTTTGCAACAAAATGATGCAGATCTACTGCACGTGGTAAACCACGTGGCCCAGCCCACCACTGCTACGTGGCATGGGCAACTTGGGCTGTGGGGGCCTTAGAGGGTGGCAGTCAGGTCAGGTGGCAGCAGATGAACACCCAGGAACCAGGGCGGAAACTCTGGCTGATGATGGCCTCAGTCATACACTTTTAGTACAGGGATAGCGGACACCTGTCTGAGCCTGGCCTGGGATGGTGGATGGCAATGCATCCAACAGAAGAGACTAAAGTTAGCAGACCAGTGATTGCTGGTGCAGACCACAACATCATCAGGCTGAGCTCATTGATGACTGGGAAAGGACAGCAGCTCACAACCCGACTCTTCTGCTCCCTCTCCCTATTGTTTGCACGCTATTGTTTTAGCATGCGAGCACGGAGGGCAATGTGCAGAGTTGGTCTGTGAAAAAAATGAATTGAAAAATGTTTGTTGCACCTGACCCCAGTCTCTCCCAAATGCCCACGCCTTGTGCAGCAGAGAGATTTCAATTCCAGCAGATTTTTCTTAGATGCCACATAGTATTACATCACATATGATGAGTTTTTTCTATAAAAGTATAATATTTTATGAAATGCTTCGAGACTTATGCTGTGCGACGTCTGTTGATGTCCGCTGTAACTCCATGTTTTGGACAATTGAAAATAAAACAATTGGATGAGACCTTTTGCCAACTTCCTGAGTCTGTCTTATTATTTGGTGTAAGAGTTATTCTGCATCCCATCCTCAGTATGACATGTTACTGATTTAAGGCCCCCCGGGTTCACATGGTATCAAAGTCGGATGGTTTTAAACAGGACCTGTTGACTTTAGAGTTTCAGACGATCGGACATCCACCGCCATCTAGCCGGAAGATCACAGGTTTCCTGTGGAGAGCGGACACATAGAAAACTTGCAAGAAAATTGAGACAGTGGGTAGGGTCCCTCTTTGATGAAATCCCCATCTGGTTTCCACAGGCGCTTTGCGGATGGAAGGCGAAATTGGTCGATTGGAAGAGGATACGATACCGAAGGCCTCGAGCTAAATGAGCGAATGGTGAGTAGACTAAGGGTAATGGCAAACTAAGGGCATGGGCTTGTGGTAATTTAGACATTTAAAAGTAACACAAGTTATGGGTGACTAGAAGGTAGCCCCTCCTCCCCCTGTATCTGAATGTATGAGATAGATCCCACCTCCTCAAACCGAATGCAGATAACTTGTCGGGTTGATCAATGACTCTAATACTGCGAAAATCAGAAATGTAGTGCCTTTCAGAAAAGTTCTTTAAAGGGGGATCTATTTTTCTATTTTGTGGGGTCAGAATGTCGTGCACAGTAGAGAATATGTCATGTAGTACATGTTTATTATAAATTATCAAATAATCTAATTTCAAAACTGAGCAGGGACTAAGTTATAAGTAAAAATAGGTTGGTCAGGCATTTTGTAATTTGGTTGGCCATTTTTGTTAAGACAAGTCAGGCAACTCTAAGATGGATGTTTGGCATACAAAATGGTCGATTTGTACAAAGTCATGATGATGTCAGTGGATAAATGTTTTCATAGAAGTTCATGAAGAGTCCACTGGTGTAGAAATAACTAGGTGAAACCTGTTTAAACTTGTTCTGAGTGTCAGCTAAAGCAAACAACCAGGGATTGGGAAATGGGTTGTCTTCAAGTACCAAGACCAATCCAGATGTTTTATGTTAATTACTAGATTGCATCACTTTTTAAGACTGAATATAAGGGACTGAAATCAGGAATGAGGTGGGAGTTGCAGATTTTTCTTCTGTGTGTTGTATGCTGTATCCTAGTCTGCTGAAAAGAATAAACATACATCTTTTGAAATCCTGCCTGAGTGTCCTGATGTGTTTCAGCCTGCCTTTACTGAATTAGGGGTGCAAAGGCCCAAAGAGAGGGTTTTGGGACCTTCTCTTCACATGGCGAGCCAGCCCAGGAGTTCAGTGATGATTTTCTCCAAGGCTATGAAGTGAATCTGGAATACAGGTGCATGTTAAGAGGACTGGGAGAGAGAGAGAGATGGGGGGCAAATTGCAGATGCCTGCACATCATTAAGGAGAGGGGGCTCCCAGACCTGATAGCATGGGAGGGTGCCATGTTACCTATAGATTCCTGAAAAATTATTTTGAGCTATTTTTTGGAAATCTACCAGAAAAAATCTTTTGAGTTATTTTTTTAGGGTCTCCGAATGTTTTTTTTGGGGGTCTTTAAAAAATGTTTTTATTTTTGATAAATGCATGATTTTAAAAAATGAAAATAGTAGCTTAGAAGAAGTAACAGGGGGTTGGTGTAAACAACTTGTGACGATGACCATTGAGTTATTAAGTAATTGACTTGAGGAGAGGAGCCAAGCAATTGAGAAACTGGGAGATGAGGAACCTCATAGTAGAGTAAGCCCAGTGTCATGCGTCATATCATGTAACAGAAGGAATCCTATCTAGAGCCCCATTAGTGGATGACGTAGACTACATACTTGTTTAAAGACTTGTCTAAAGAGAACGATTCACATTTCAATTGGGGTATTTATTAGAGGCGAGGATAGTCCCGAGGAATGTAGACTAAGATTTATGTGGCTGGCCTGTCTGTCAAAGTCTGTCAAATTGTATTGTGTGTTATGTGTTATGCATTTGTATTAAGTTTTTAGGATAAAAAGTTAAGAAAAGATATGTTTACTTAGTTGAGGAAAAATGGGCACCAATCCAAAAAATAAAGTGATCAATTATGGAAAAAAAGGGATGAAAAAATGAGCATGAGAATGCACATGCGTGCATCGTTTAAATTATGGTAACTGAAATAATAGGCAAGTTAATGCAGAAAAAGTTAGAAAATGTGGTCTTCTTTGAACGCTTATGAAAAACAGAATATAGTAGGTACTGGGTTAGTTCTTGTATTTACAAAAAATAGAGAGATTAAGCCGCTTAAATAACTTTATGCGACAAAAATCTGCACTTGTTTCAGTACACACGAAGCCAAGATAAGATGTGACAAAAAGTTGAAAAATTAGTGTCTGAGGCTTTGGAAAAACCAACTCCGTATATGCAGGAGAGGGCTGTAATTCTGCCAATACATTCCTTTCTTGTTTAAAAAAGTATAGATAATAAGACCGCAGCACATAAGAATTTTGAAGACTAAATATACTTTCTTAAAATAAATTTAAAAAATGAAGTGCTTAGCTTGGCAGTTGGCCAAGATAGATCGTGCTGCTGAAAAGTAGACAGTGTTTGCTTAAAGGATTCAGAGATAACAGCCGACACAGATAGGCCAAGTAATTTATGTTCACAGTAACAGTTTCTTGAGTAAAATGCCACTCAGGCAATGTGCGTGGAAGAAATGACAATGAATAATGATGATAAAAACAGATGTGAGGGAAGCCCTTGTCAGTGAATTGAAATTAACATAGCAAGTTAACACCTTAGTGATTGGTATGTTGAAGAAACTGATCTTTTAAATTGAAGTGTTGAAAGTTTTTTTTATTATTATTGGAACACCTTTTATGATTGCATGGGCTGTTTCCCATTATGGGGGAAGTGTTTTGGTCATATTGGCTCGATGGCAAAGAATGCTTTTTTGAAGGGTGCACAATGAGAGTGCCCCTAAGTTATTGATTTTATGTGTTGCAGATAGCGGTCCTTTGTTGAAACAGGAAAGGGGGCCATTTAGAAATGTCCATGATTTTTTGAGTCATGCACAGGTTTACTGTGCCAATGAGAAGGGAATGAGACATTACAATGATTTTTTGTTGCGCCATGAAGAGGAAAGGAGATAGATAGATTGTCAAATGGAAACAGGAGGGTGCTTTAAGTAACCAGAATGAGGAGAAGACTGGGAGTTGGGAATAGAGAAGTATTGCAATGCAATGGTAGCATGAAGTACAAATGCATGCAAGTTTATATATTTGCACCAAATACATTTGGAATACAGTAGACAGGTGCCAAGCAAGGGAGCAATGTTTCCAGTGCTGTATATTATGTCTGTAAAATCTGAGGACATTTGGAGAAAAATCCAAAATAATGTGTCTAGGATCACACAAATTGGGAGAAATGTAGCCAATATTCAAAATGTAATTTTGAGTGCAAATTGTGTCAAAAAACAGACCAATGTGCTAGTGGAAGTTATTTTAACCAGGCACAATGAATAGTTATGGGAAATGACAGAAATAAAATGGAAACATGTTGTATTTAGCTTAAAGAAGCTGTAAGCATTAAAGGATGTGCTTGCAAGCCATACTGACATTGGCAGGCATTCATCTAGATGCGCTGACATGAGAGTGAATGCAAACACATACACACACCCATACACCATTGCATGCACGCACTCAAACACACTCATGTACACATGTAAGTATAGGCAATCAGTACACTACAGACAATGCATCCTTGCACACATGCACACATACACCCACACACACACTAGCAGGATGCTTTTGTTTTTACAGTTAACATAACAGCTGATGTGGAAAATACAGTTTATTATTAAAAATTGAGATGTTTGTCAAAAACGAAACACGAGAGTAGGAACAGTAATTATATTTTACCGCAGTCATAGCAAAGATTGTTTGATGTGGATATGAAGGCATTTTGAGAGCAAGTGGGAGTAGCAGTGAGATCGCCAGAGAAGAATGCAGCAGTTATCGTACATTCTGGGCAGCCTCGAGGAAAGTTTACAAAAGTCAAGGCTGGTTCAAATAAAAAAAATACTCAGGCACCCTATGGGAAGGATGGTATATCAGACACAAGTACCGCAAACACGGCAGGCTTTGCAATCAGCAGCCTGCACCCATGCAGATACGACAGAGCACACATTGTACACACACATGAAAGCCAAGAATATGTAGGACAGCCAGATCCAAACATAGGAGGCTTGTTCTGCCTCAAGCATAGAGCCTTGTCTGTGGATAGGTTTATTTAAAACAGAGACTAGAAAGGTGAGAACCACACAAGTTGGGTAGAAAAATATGGCAGACCAAGAAGGGGAAACCTAATGCATGTGATCCAGAGGGGAGGGTTGTTCTTAGACACAGAAGTGAGATGGTCAGATCTAGATCTAGCCAAATCGAGGGCGCCAGAGTTTCTGGCGCGACTAGATTGACTTAGAGTGCACTCCCATGGTGAGATGGGGAAATCGCCACCTTAAGTGAGCAGGTTAAGGTCGGTGCCAGGAAAAAGGCGATCTGGAACCATTTTCCCTGCTATGGACAGACAGATGTTGGGGAGTGAATTTGAGTTTGGGATGTCACAAAAAAAGGAGGAGCCAGACCACAATATATACCATGGCCATAGATGGATAAGGACAATTTAAGGTGCAAACATCCAAGTTTAACTTTCAATGCTGGAAAAAGGATACATGAGTTAGAAAAAATGACAGGAGGAAACACTTTAGCTATAGGAGACATTAAAGGTATTCAAGCCGCTATTCTTGGTGAGAGAGCAGACGATGTTTGGTCGAGAGCAGGATACTCGAGTGTCACTATGCAGAACATGGCTCACAATGGAGCACCATTTAATAACTGTAGAGTGGCAGTCTGGTAAGTGCGCCGAGTGCTGTATCCGGACATGTCGGATATGGGAGCTATAATGACATAAAATATTCAGGAAGGAGATTATCCTCTTATTTATATTGCACATTTTCAGGAGGAATGTAGCCTGGAGAGTCGCATACCTTGGGGAAAATCTATATCTTTGTTCTACTGTATATTATGTCAGGGGTTGCCAGAGCCATTCTGAAGCAGCTCAAAAGAAATGGTGGGCATGGAAGCAAAGCCATGGTCAGAAATGCAGCTGACCATCACGCATTATTGCAGATTACTGAAGGAGAAGAATCGACAGAAAGATACTGCTAGGAAAGGTGAAAAAGCAATATTAGTGCAGAAAAAACTCTCAAAACACTCCATAGAAGGATTGAGTTCACAGCAAACAGCGGGCATGCCATAGTTGAATGACCAAAGGCAGTTTGATCAAGGTAATAATGGATTCGTACCACAGGGTAGGGGAGGCTTCAGAGGTAGATGCTTCTAGAACAATCAGGGAAATTTCCAGAGTAACCAGGGTGAGTTTCTAAGCACGCAGAACGATAATCAAGGCATGCAGGGAGGGCAAATTAGGAGACATCATGTATGTTGGACATGTGGAAGGACAGAACACATTGCATGCATGTGTGGAAGTCAAGGGTTTGTGAAAAATTGGCTATTCTCAGGAGGGGGGACCACATACCCACCTGCATACACTTAACAAAGTGGAGAGGGGTTTGCCCAGGATCAGACATTATATCAGACATTATATCAGACATGAGCGCTGGGAGTGCAACAGATATAGTAGCTTAGGAAAGTTTCAACATGGATTTACCGCAGAGGGCAAGTACAGTGAGCCCACATGCATACTCAGCCATTTGCAAACATGGAATAACTAGTGATGCACAGGTATGCATGCACCCACAGTGGGACAGCCTCACAGGTCGACTTGATTTGCTCAGAACTGTTAGTGGCACTAAGCCTCAAGGAGTGTCAAAAATGTACATAACAAGGGGGAACAATTTTTGTTCTAGTGGTAGACATTGGGACTGTATGTCCATGCAGTAAAGACAGAAAGGTGTTGAATGAATATTAGAAGATTGAGGGTTTTTGTTGAAGACGATAAATACAGTTTTATTGCATAGTGATGAATTAGTAGTCTCTGGAGGAGAGTGTGTTATGACACATTTTTGTTATATTTGTAACATGCACCTGCCAATGTTTGAGAAGGGAGTTAGTGACAAAGCCTAAACATGATGATTTTATTTAGTGAATTAAGGATAGTGTGTTCCACTTTTTGGAATGCACCATTTGAATGTGGGTGAATTTATAGTGGCATGCACAGGGCAAGAGGACCTACGAAGATGTTTCCGATAGAACCAGAGGTTTTTATTGTTTTAATGAAAGGACATTGTTGCAAATGGCTGTGTGACCTAGTGGAAAAGTGGTGAGACTATTTGATGGATTTAGTCTCAGACCACGGATATTCACGAACAAAGAGGGGGGACAGATGACTGCCATAAAATTAGAAACAACCATAGTATAAGAAAAAATGGCAAATGATCAAGGAATTAATAATAAGAATGGACCACAGAGGACAGTGATTGTTCTCAAGAGAAAGGTCCAGGTTGATTAAACATCACTAATGACAACATAGTTAGATAGGGCTTAAAGAAGGATGAAGCAGTGTTTCTTTAGAAACATCACACACTAAAAAGAACAAAGAAGTGAAAGAAAAGGAAACATTTTATTGCGTATGGCAATAATGTAGCAGCATTAAGTATAATTTTAGGAAGACTTGGAGAGAGTGCAAAAATGTTAGGTGGACTATGGGCCTTTTTGGCATGAGTCCAGAAAAATGAATTAGGAGAAGATGAAAATAAGTAATTCACTTTAAACAGCATAGGAATAAGGAGCTCAGTTTAAAAAAAATGACGTCATTTGGAGGTAATAAATATACAAAAAATGAATGAAAGAAGAAATTAATAAATAAATGATTGGATGAATGAATGAATGGACATTAAAGTAATAGGGAGCATAAAATAAGCAGAAAATCCAAATTTGGAAATTAAATGGCACTAATGAAGGTTGATGGCCAAAATTGAGAACATACAACGGTAAGTAAAATAACATTATTTAAATGTATTTAATGGTGTTGGTTTATATTTTATAGAGGAAGATAATGGACATTTGTTGAACATAGTAGTGTAAGCGATATTCAATCAACACTACAGCTAAGTCAATGCCTAGTCTGGGATGCTGAGGAAAACCCTTATTGATGTATTTTTATGTCCAGTTCAGTACTCTGGATGACAACCCTTGTATAACACCCCCCTCTTAGAATCCCCCTCACCCCACTGAGCCAAGAAGTAGGTTTGTTTTGCAAATTAAAAGGTTTATTTGAAAATTTAAACAATATATATATATATATATATATCACACTTCTATAAATAAATTGATAATGGATATTACACTTGTGAATATGAGCAGTAATCAGCAAGAGGTAACTTATGAATAGGAACAGAAGAATAAGGTGGGAAAGAATGCTTTATATGGTTCAAGGAAACGCAATGATGAATGAAATGCAGTACAGAAAATAACTTGATATGGCTTCAACAAAAGACAATGTAATCACTTTTCCCCTGGTGTAAATTCAATCCCCCCCTATATCCAATTCAAGGAGATGGAAGTAACACACACAGTCTTCGGGAATACAATCAAATACAATACGGAATTCAGTTCCCCCCCCGCAAGCTTAGAGGAAACAGGCAGAAGTTTGAAACACAGGCCCAAAATGCTTTTAAATGTGATGGCAATGGATGGGAAAATGTGCTAACTGATTTTAATTCCCTCTAGAGATTCAGGGTGAGTGAGAGATGCTTGTTGGTATTAGTTCAGGCTCACTTTAGCAATGCTCTATGAGTTATTACCAGGTTGCAAACAGATTTTTAACAAAGGAAAGAATGGAGCTGCTATTTTGACAAGTGGAGAAATTGAGCCAAAATCGCAAATCGCAGTAAATTTCGCGGGTGCGTAAATCGCAATTGCGGAAAAAGTATAGGGAGTAGGTTCTAGGTTCATTGGAAAGCATAGAATCCCAGCTTTAAAATGAAAGTTAAACCACGTTCCTAGGACAAACGGTTCCGGATACAGACGATTTAATAAAGGTAGATTTTCGGATTTAAAGTAAAACTCAAAATGACATGTGACAGCTTGCAGCTTTAGAATGACAGATGACAGCTCGCAGCTTTAGAATGATAGATGACAGGATTACTAGGAGGCAGTTCTACTTAGGTTAAAATAGTTGGATTAGATTATTTTAACTAAGAGATTGGTTCTGCACAGTTCTGCTAGGAACTCACAATATAAATTTGAAATAGGCCTCGTCACGGATCTGGTCAACACGTCCGGCGGCGGTTCTGTCTGCTAGGCGGGTCAATCAGGCACCGGCTCTGCTCACAGTGATCCGGATCTCTGGTTCTGCTCACAGCGGTCTGGGTCAGCTCTGCTCTGCTGGTCTAGCCTCTCTGGATACAGCGGCCTCTGGTTCTGGATACTGCTCTGCTTTCCGGACCGGATCAAGTGGATTCTGGATGTAACACTGCTTTCTGGGTACTGGCAAAGGTTCTTGCCAAAGAATTCAGACAGCTCGCCCGGGTGTGGAATAGTTTGCAAATGATTTTAAGGGTGCTGAGGCCTGCTTAGAAGAGTTCTCAGTTTGTGGGTTTAGGCTCTTGCTTTAAGTTCTGAAGTAAATTTCTGGTCTCTGAAGATTGATGGATGTGAAGTCTGGAGTCTCCCGGCAGAGCGTCCCGCAGTAAATGGAATTGAATTTCTCTACCTGTCCCAGCAGTCTCTTTTTATGTGTTTTGGAAGTCGGTGTGTGCGTGGCATAACTGAGCCTGCCCCTCTCTACTTGTCATTGGCCCAATTCTCCCCTCTCCCATGATTGGGGGAAGGAAATGTGAGTCAGAGTGATGAGGTCTGTTTATGGGTCAGAGGATCCTCCCCTGGTCAATTTGCCCACAAATCTATATTTCATTCAAATACATATTTCCCAGATACACAATTTGTTGAAATTACATGTACACATTATATATTCCTTATGGTCCATGCTTGTCCGCCTCTGATCTTCCTGGGGGCTTGCATTAAAAAATGACAACATTTTGCGCTTTTTGACTGGTTTACCAATATCGGACATTTACCAAAAATTACACACATGTGCGCAAGGAGTATGGACATTAATTGATGAAGTGTCAGATTTTTAACATGCAGACATTTGGAGTGAGACCCTATTTTCCGCTAGCAAACCCCCAGAATACACCACAGGGTCCTAACGCCTCTTAAAACGTGCACAGAAAAATCACAAGAATAATGATATTACTTATATAATTTTGACCAGTCCGTACTATGAGTTATCTATCTTTTTAACTTATGCCCTGGTCAAAAAGGGGTGTGGCTTCCCACATCACATGGTGGAAGAACTGGTTTATCCACTTCCCCCAAGCTCAGCTGGCTCTCACAGGCACTTCTCCTCCCACTTCTCCCAAGAGGAAGCCACTTTACGGCCCCCCCAATATAGCATTTGCCTGAGTCCATTGTTCAGTTTCCTGCAGTCCCCAAGTAATTCAATCAGAGAGGTGTCACCTCCTTTTTGTGGGGGCAGCACAATGCAGCCAGGCCTGGGAACACAGCTGTTGATCCAGTTTCAACTCCTGTCGGGGGTAGTTTTCAGGCAGAATCCAGTTTCATTAAGCCAGGTTTCAGCTAAATGTCACTTTTTGTTCCCAGTTTTCTACATTCAAATCAAACTGACAATTTTTACACATGCAGCTAGAGTGCTGATTCTAAGTTCAAAACTATGACATTTCAACAGTTACAAACTATGTGACACTCAAAATAAGTTCCCTCATTTAATTTAAACATTTCGATTTTAGTGGTTTTCAGTTCAGTTTAACTTAAGCTGCTGACCTCCACATCTCAGCCAGTTTTGTTATGAACATTGTTTTGGGATCTTTTTCTTTCCAGATTTTGTATGCACACCAAACTTCATTCTGCCAATTGTCTGCTGGTGTTCAATGAGATTTTTGAATATCCTGCAATGTTTGAAATAGGCATTTTGAGCTTGCATTCAGAGAAACCAAGGTGATTTCAAAGGGCTTTTTAAGCTAACAGGCACTGCTGTTTTTCCTTTGGCACACATTCCACTCATGGCACCCCTGGCCCATCACGCTCGCACTGGTGGGTGGAAGGTTAGGCGACCATTTTGGTGTGCGCACAAACTGCGCGGTTCTCCTGGATTCTGGCGCACATGTGGGCTTTTTGGACATCTTGGATTTTCTAAGCCCACAGCACCAAATGTTGCAGCTTAATGACTCAAACGTGGGTCAATACACCTGACAGGAGGAATGGCTGCATGGCTACAATAGAAGAAGAGACATTGGGGGTCATTACGAGTCAGGCGATAGGGGATACCGGGCACCAGTAAGGAGACCGGTGCTGGCAATCCCCTACCGTCCGATTCCGAGGTCCCCTAACAGGAACTGCAAGGGACGTGTGGTCGGACCACACGTCCCTTATGGGTCCCGCTAGGAGACCAGGCCGCTAATTACGGGCCTGCCATTAGCAGGCCCGTAAATAGCGTCTTCCCCATTCCCATTGAGCCCTATGGGGGCTCAAATGGGAATGGGGAATGGTTGGTGCAATGGGAACTTACGGGTCCCGCCAGGGTCAGACTAGACCAGTAAGTCCCCATTGCACCACACCGGACTCGGTCCCGTTATTGGAGGCAGTCACTGCGCAAATAGCACCATGACTACCTCCTATCTCGGAATGAGGCCCATTATACCACGACAGAGGTGAGTACCAGTGAATAGGGAGAGAAGAAAAGAGGTGAGTACTGGTTCACAAACACAGGGTGTGGACATACTGTTGATCATTATTCGGAGTAATAAGACCCAGGTAAGTACAGAAAGAAAAAAGGCAGTTAGAGTACCAGTATTTCAATTATGTAGCCTTTTTTCCCGAGATAGGTGCAAACAGGTGTGAGCATGAGAGTAGCATATAAATGCAAGCATGGCCACCTCAGACAACGCAGGACATAGAAGACATCAAATAAAAGGTGGGTAACCTTTTTTTATTTTTTGATAGTTGGCAGGATGCCAACAAGGGTAGATTTGGCAAACATATAGGAAATGTTTAGAATAGGAAAACAATGTAGTTTCATGACAAAATATGAAGGCACGTAGTAAGTATCAGTGGCAGATTCTAGAAAAACGGGGGTAGGCTAGATTAGCGCAGCGCAGCAAAATGTGTATTGTGTCTCAAACAGGATGAAAACACAGCACAGAAGGAAAATTACCACGGTCCTACGCGATCGAAAGGGAGATGGTGAACGAAAGTACAAGCACATTCAGCAAAGCAGAGGAAGCACGTTCAGCAAAGCAGAGGAAGCACATTCAGCTGAGCAGTAGAAGCATGTTCAGCTGAGCACAGTAAATGGATGCGTATAAGCCTAAGGTTGTACAGGTCCAATAAAAAAGGTTATTCTTATGTGCACCAAACGAGTCAGAGAAAGCCTATAAGTTAAATGGGCTGAAAATAGCAAGAACTTATTCTAATAAAATACATTTTAGCAGCAAGAAGAAAGGGTTTAGGTTAGAAAGAAACTTGACCCCCTTGCCAGTCCCTGAATTACTTTTGTCTCTATTTCAATTTTCTACAGAGAACAGGGATTCCTAACAACAATGTCCTCTTCTGCTACGGATGCGCCTAGAAGACAGGAAAAGAAGAAGACATCCAGTCGTGTTATATTTGTTCATGTTGTCTGTCTGTTGTTTATTATTTTTTGATCCCTAAGTCTGAAAATGTCGACGTAAAGGGAAAAAGAATGTCCTCTAAAGGGACATACAATGTTGTGATAAAAGGATAAGCCCATAGAAAAATGAGGGCAAGTACTAGACACAGGTGAATGTGTTTATTGAAAGCTCACCAGGTCCTGATATTAGAGAGCATACATTAAGAAAAGGTAAATCATACTCAAAAGGGAGAGGATCAGTAGTTTGGTATGTAAATTACCAAATTATATGATGTAGTTTGTTTTAGGAGGCAGGGATGTTCAAAAGTGCTATATAATATAGCTTGTTTAGAAGGCAGGAGTGTTTGACAGACACGTAAGAGTAGATTTTTTAAGGGTTGGGTCGAGAAGAAAAGTATTGATCATAGAGACATACTTTTTTTTCAAAGGAAACTCATTCAGTTTTTTATTACAGGTGCGTGAAAGAGGAGGTGTATACATTGGGAGATTGATGGCACTCGACCCTATGAGCAAAGAACCGGTTAAGGAACCCAACAAAAAATGCCCAGTTGTAATTTACCTATGTTTGAAAGAACTATTTCGTCAAAAGCTCCCCCATCCTTGTTTCCCCCAGAAACAACGAACAATTGCTTTTCTGATTGACTGTTCTTTGATGACATAAATCAAATGTATCATTGATATATAAATACAATGGACTCCTGCTCCAGGCATTGAGAGGGCTTGGGAGACTTGCTGCCAAGCAGCCCAAAGGACAAAAATGATCAGATCGGGGAAAAGATCTGTGGACATGGAATGCCAAAACCAAGATGAATCGGGTGGAATACGTGGCAGTGGAACTGTACTAATGAAAAGAAAAATGAGAAAATGTCTGCAGTAGACAATGAAGAAACAAGGCACTGAAATGTCGTTATGGGGTGCGAGTGATATAGAGATGTGCAGTAAAAATCACACGTGATCAGACTTGTGAAAATGGCCAGGTGGGTTTCCTCAAAGTAAAAAAATGTCTCTCATTCTCATAGTGGCCGTAAATAAACAGTTGTATTATGTAGTATATATTTAAACTGGGTAATGGGAGTGGGACTCAGATAAAAGTAAACAAAGATGTTCTTTAGGGACACATCTATGTTTAGACTATGAGACTATAATATGTTAGTACTGACATTGTAGAAATGTTTAGGATACTTCTCAGATTGAAATAAATTATTTCACAGAAAAGGGTGATTAGGACAGAGATGTGTAGGCACTCTGAAAATTAAGGAGGCTGGAGATGGGTGTAGTGGTATGTATTGAGTAATTGACTAAATACAATCCAGAGGGGGGAGTGTACAGAAGGTAGACCCCTACCCCCTCAAACTGAATGTATTGGAGATAGACCCCACCCCCTCAAACCAAATGCAGATAACTTGTCGGGTTGATCATTGACTCTAATGTTGCGAAAATCAGAAATGTAGTGACTTTCAGAAAAGCGCTTTGAAGGGCGATCTATTTTGTGGGGTCAGAATGCCTTGCACGGTAGAGAATATGTCAAGTAGTACATTTTTTTAAAATAAATTATCAAATAATCTAGATTCAAATCTGAGCAGGGACTAAGCTATAAGTAAAAATAGGTAGGTCAGGCATTTCGTAATTTGGTCTGCCATTTTTGTTAAGACAAGTCAGGCAACTCTAAAATGGATGTTTGGGCATACAAAATGGTCAATGATGATGTCAGTGGATAATGTTTTTCATAGAAGTTCATGAAGAGTCCACTGGTGTAGAATGAGCTACGTGAAACCTGTTTAAACTTGTTCTAAGTGGCAGCCAACCAACCAACCAGGGATTGGAAAAGGGGTTGTCTTCAAGTACCAAGGCCAATCAGGATGTTTTATGTTAATTACCAGATTACCTCACTTTTTAATACCAAATATAAGGGACTGCAATCAGGAAGGTATTGGAAGTTGCATATTTTTCTTCTGTGTGCTGTATGCTGTATCCTGTATCCTGGTCTGCTGAAAAGAATACACATATGTATTTTGAAATCCAGCCTGAGTGTCCTGATGTGTTTCAGCCTGCCTTTCCTGATCAAGGGATGCCAAGGCCCAGAGAGAGGGTGATGGGGCCTTCTCTTCACAGGGGTAACAAGAGATTTTTGGTCAATAGAGAGAGATAAAAGGCCCAAGAGTTCTAACCCAAGGGTGTTTTAGAAGAGGTTGTCTCTCACACTCCAGTCAGAGTAAACTAGGCCATGTGCAGGACAGGTCCGCATAAAGAGACAATCTAAACTCTGTTATCAGAGTATTTATTAGGGGCAGAGAGTAAGGGCGATCACCAAAGTTTTTATGTAAAGAGTCGACTAGTCTGTCTGTTTATGTATTTGTGTTGAATTAAGGTGTCGAGGACTGATGCAAACAGTTGTATGAGAATTGAGATGAAGTTAAGAAGTTATATATATCTAGGCAAGTGGTTGGTACCAATCCAGAGGTAGACAGAGAAAAATTAGAGAAATAAAGGTTTTGAGTGGCGATCTGTGGAGGGCGCTCATATTTGTTGTTTTTGAAAAGTTTTTTTTATAAAAGTCTGGTAAGTATTGACAGTCAATTGAGACATATCACAATGGGAAACATCACTCCTCTGATGCATTTATATAAGACATTGCCAAAGCACATGCCCAAGGTTAAACTGTATAGTGTGGAATAGGTGAAAGGCAAAGCATGTAAGATGTTCATGCCATGGCCATAAGGGGGATCATTATCAAAAGTGGTATTGCAACACATGACCATATACTTGCACGCTGCGTACACGGGAAAGAAGTTAGAGAATAAGTTAGCTATTTTAGAGCTCTGGAAAATGTACCAGGACGACAGGGAAGATCCGCCACCCAAAGACTGGATGCTTAATCAGTGTAAGGAGGAAGGTGTTGAGCCCTCAGCTTCCCTTACCTAGCTGGAAGTAAAAGGTGATAGAACAGAAGAAATGGCATTGCATCTTTTAAAGGAATTAAAAGCGACAATGGGGTATAGTAATCCAATATATGAACCGCCCACTTATGGTAGTGAGATAGTCCAGAGGAGAAAAAGAGAAAAGATGAGATCTTCAAGATTTTACAGGACAAAAGGGGGAAAGTGAGTGATCAAACATATCGACAGAGATAGAATGAGAGATTAAGAGATTAAAAGGAGAAAAGGATGAAGCTGACGAGGTAAGGCTTGTACAGAACAAATGGATGGGAGGACAAATACTATTCAATCTAGATGGGAAAAGCATTGAGGAAGTAAGGCAAAGTGAAGATCAAGATGAATGTGATGAATGGGATAGAAAAGACAGGGAACGAGAACAAATATTGAAGGAAGATGTGCACAAAAGAAAGAGCTGACAGCGGCGAGAACAGATCTATAAGGAAGGGCAACAAAAGAAAGAGGAACGGGCAGAGGAGCAAAGGCAGTCTGGCAATAGGCAGAGAGCAATACAAGAATGGGATAGAAGAGAAAGATAGAGAGAAGAGGAGGAAGCGCAGAAATGAAGAGACAAGAGGGTACAGAGACAAAAAGAAGAGGAAGAAAGGAAAGCAGGGGTAAAGAGAGAGGAGATAAGACAGGAAAAGAAGAGAGTTAGATGGGAGGTGAGAAAGCGAAGAAAATTAGATGAAGAATTAGAACGCAAGAGGAGACAGCAAGAGCTTGATATTACCCGCATTCACATGGAGATAGTGGAGCCAAGTCCAGCAATGCAATGGGGCAATATAGAAGAATTCCTTCTGTTAAATGGAGCGATGTAAGGGCCATCTAGAGTGGCCTTAGAAGAGAACTTCGATATAGTAAGTATTGGATACAGGATTGATAAAGCCTATCAAGAATTAAGGAAAGGTAGCAAATCGGGAAGCAGAGGAAAGAGAGATCAATCCCTAGTCTTCCAATCACGAAGCAAAAGGGGAAAATCCATTTAGTCTCGAGCATAGGGCCTTATCCCTAAGCAGACTGACCTTAGATAAGGGTGAAGGGGACGAGAGTCACACTAGTTGGGACTAGATATGTCAGACAAGTAAAGGGAATGCTTCCATGGTGAAGAGGGAGGACGTGCATGTGCCCCTGAGGGAAGTCTGCTGGTGGACACGAAAGTTAGATGGCCTGATCTAGAGCAACCAAATGAAAACAATCAAGGTGGGTTTCAGAATGCACAGAATGGGATTCAGAATGCATGAGGAGGATTTAACCAAGGGGGAAAAATTAGAAGGGCTAATCCTGTATGTTTGACCTGTGGGATGACAGGACACATTGCGCGCATATGTGGGAGCCAAGGGTATGTACAGAATGGCCAATTCTCAAGAGGGGGGACAGCTTATCCTGCAGCATATAGCTCACAAGCTAGGGAAGGGTTCACCCAAAATCAGACAGTATATCGGACACAGACGCCGCAAATGGAACAGGCACAGCAACCACAGCAAGCGCAAATGAATCCACTACAAGGGCTGTTGCAGCACGCCCCTATGCAGATAAAGCAGAATGCAAACACAGACAATTATTGACACCTAGAATAGGGGGTGTTACTGTGGTAGGAGGAAATCCCTTTACTGGTACAGAGATATGCATGTACCCACAATAGGACAGCTCACAGGGCAACTAGATTTGTTCAGTACTATCAGTAACACCAGACCCCCAAGAGGAACCAAGGTTCGATGTAACAATAGGAGGCAAATCTTTTTCTTTTTTTTAGTAGATACTGGGGCTACTCGTTCATGTATGCGAGAGGGAGAATATCCTATGTCGGGAATTGTCATGAATGCTCACGGGTTCTCTGGAGCTACGAGTCGAGTTCATTTTACTGATGAATTACCAGTCTCTAAAGGAGAGTGTGACATGTCTGTTCCATTGTTGTATTCACGATAGAGACCAGTTGACATTTTGGGAAGAGATTTGATGACAAAACTTAACATGATGATTTATTTTGCTGACGAAGGGATAGTGTGTTCCACTCCTGGAATACATTATATGAATGTGGGCAAATTTATATTGGCATTCACAAGGCACTGGCTCTGCAAGGCGTACCAAAAGAGCCAGATGTTTTTCATTATGGGGTGAGCATTCTATTGACATTGCTGCCTAGTTTAGTGGTAAAAACTATGAGAATACCTGATGAATTTTTGTTTAGACCACAGGTACCAATGGACGAAAATGGTGGACAGACCATCCCTATAGAATTAGATGTAGCAATAGAACAAGGGGAAAATGCAATGCTCGAAGAAACAGATGATGAGGGCAGGCCCTGGAGAACAGTTATAGCTATTGAAGTAGGGTGCAGGTTGACTGATGTTACTGATGATGGCATGTTTAGAGATGACCCAACAGATGATGTAGTGTTCTTTGTGAGCATCACATATTGGATCAGAATAGAAAAAAGGGAAGTCCCACAGCCAATAGTGATGATGCGGCAGTGTCCAGCATTTTTTTACAAAGACTTGGAGAAGGTGCCAAGCATCCTATGGACTACAGGCGCTTATGACATAGGGAATAGGGGAAGTTAAAATAAAGACAAAGCCTGGAGCAATTTTTCCTCGAGCAAGACAGTACCCCATGTCTTGAGATGCGGATGAGGGTATTTTCAAGACTATTTCAGTACTGATGGAACAGGGGATTCTGGTACCACCATCAGAATCATTGTGTAACACCGCAATGTATCCTGTGAAAAAATCTAAGGGAGGGTCATGGAGATTTATACAAGATATGAGACTGACTAACCAGATTGTAGAGGCAGAGTTTCCTTTAGTTGCAAACCCGGCGACGATACCATGCAGTATCCCAATAGAAGCCAGATATTTCACAGTCATCGATTTGAAAAATAATATTTTCTCAATCCCGTTGCATAAGGACTCACAAGATTTGACTTAATTTACGTTCCGCCAGACTCACCTAAAAAACACTAGGCTGCCCTAAGGGTACTGTGAGTCCCCCTCAATCTTTAATTGGGTCCTCGAGATGGACCTAGGCAATATTGATTTGAATAGCGCTGTGATACAGTACATAGATGACATTTTCATTCGTAGCACCACCGAAGATAAGTGCAGACAGGACTCGATTCAACTGATGACTATCCTAGCAGACAAAGGATATAGGGTAGACAAAGAGAAGCTGCAGTACTGTCATGTAGATGTGTTATACATAGGCCAGTTGATTTCACATGAGGGAAAGAAGGTGACGCCTGAGAGAGCTGAGGCAATTATGACAAAACAGCGAAACCGCCTACAGTAAAGCAGATGCAACCGTTTTGGGGCTATGTAATTATGTGAGAGCCTGGGTGTTTGATTACAGTTCTTACACAAGGCCCCTTTTGCAGGCATTAAAGAAAGAACAGGTAAATAAGGAGAAAATAGAGTGGGCTGAGGAAATGGAGGAAGGGTTTGAAGAGTTGAAAAAAGCAATTTGCAGAGCTCTTGTTTTTGGAATTCCCAGTTATGCTGAGAAGTTTTTCTTATTTTCGCACACTAATGGGACAGTCATGCCTGCAGTGCTAACACAGAGGACCACATTGGGGTACAAGCATCTAGCATAATACAATTGGATTCTAGAACCAGTTATGAAGGGACACGTTCCTTGAAAAAAGTCATTGGCACCCGTCGCGTTCGCAATTGAGAAATCCAAAAGTATGATAATGGGTTGTTCTAGGACCCTTTTTGTGGAACATGCTTTGTTTACCATATTAGAGCAAACCCAAAGGTACATTGACATCCCAGAGAGCGTCTGCTCACGAAGTGATGATTTTGAACCCAGTGATAAAAATTGTCAGGTGTAAAATAGTGAACCCTGCCACCTTTGTAGCTGAGACAGTGGCAGAGGGCAAGCATGTGCATGACTGCGCTAACTATTTAGGGGTCGATTCATGGAATTAATGTGCGCCGAAAATTCCCGCGCAGAGGTGCCAAAACGTGCGATTCGCAGTAAAAGTGCAAAAATCGCAGTGCAAGTGTGAAAATCACAGGGAAACCAGCGCACATCGATTCATGGAAGTCCGTGCGCAAGAAAAACATTGGATGTGCGCTGAAAAAGTGCGCCACGCACGCCGGCGCACAGGTCATCCAGCAGCGTGCGCCACGCCCACTGCGAAATAGCGCGGCGCACATTACAAAAGTAGGCGGAACACGGTGCGTAACACTCGGAATGGGGAACAACGTGTGAAAATATGGGCGTCACGGGGGAAGTACAGGAGACAAGTGCGCGGAACGCCCACACGCTCGCTTACAACCCGTATTCATGGAATCGAATAGGGCAAACCAGCATA
This sequence comes from Ambystoma mexicanum, assembly GCF_040938575.1. Lineage (NCBI taxonomy): Eukaryota > Metazoa > Chordata > Amphibia > Caudata > Ambystomatidae > Ambystoma > Ambystoma mexicanum. The sequence continues at coordinate 840,274,597 of NC_090933.1, read as the reverse complement.
CGGTCAAAGACGCGCACAGGGCCAAACAAGTACGCCACAAGAAAGCAGGCGGTAGCGTCCCTGCGCCTGAGATAAATGAGCGCCAGAATGTGCGCCAACAAAAAGCACCCATATACAGCCATGAAGAATGGCCCATACAGTGGCCCTCTGGGACAAATGAGGTGCATAGGGGTACCGACAAACACGGACACCCGCTGTGTGAAAAATAGCGTGTGCGTGTGTTTCGGGATGCGCAGGAAGTTCCACACGCGATTGGCCTGGGTGCGTGTACTTCGGGGTGCGCGGGAAGTTCCACACGCGATTGGCCTGGGTATGTGTGTTTCGGGATGCGCGGGAAGTTCCACACGCGATTGGCCTGGGTACGTGTTCTTCTGGGTGCGCGGGAAGTTCCACATGCAATTGGCCTGGGTACGTGTGATTCGGGATGCGCGGGAAGTTCCACAGGCGATTGGCCCAGGTACGTGTACTTCGGGGTGCGCGGGAAGTTCCACACGCGATTGGCCTGGGTACGTGTGTTTCGGGATGCGCGGGAAGTTCCACACGCGATTGGCCTGGGTATGTGTGTTTCGGGATGCGCGGGAAGTTCCACACGCGATTGGCCTGGGTACGTGTACTTCTGGGTGCGCGGGAAGTTCCACACGCGATTGGCCTGGGTATGTGTGTTTCGGGATGCGCGGGAAGTTCCACACGCGATTGGCCTGGGTACGTGTACTTCGGGGTGCACGGGAAGTTCCACACGCGATTGGCCTGGGTACGTGTGTTTCGGGATGCGTGGGAGGTTCCACACGCGATTGGCCTGGGTACGTGTACTTCGGGGTGCGTGGGAAGTTCCACATGCGATTGGCCTGGGTACGTGTGTTTCGGGATGCGGCGGGAAGTTCCACACGCGATTGGCCTGGGTACGTGTACTTCGGGGTGCGCGGGAAGTTCCACACGCGATTGGCCTGGTACGTGTGTTTCGGGATGCGCGGTAGGTTCCACACGCGATTGGCCTGGGTATGTGTACTTCGGGGTGCGCGGGAAGTTCCACACGCGATTGGCCTGGTACGTGTGTTTCGGGATGCGCGGTAGGTTCCACACGCGATTGGCCTGGGTATGTGTACTTCGGGGTGCGCGGGAAGTTCCACACGCGATTGGCCTGGGTACGTGTACTTCGGGGTGCGCAGGAAGTTCCACATGCGATTGGCCTGGGTACATGTACTTCGGGGTGCTCGGGAAGTCCCACACGCGATTTCAGCAGGGTACGTGTATTCCGAGGTGCGCAGGAAGTTTCACACGCGATTTCAGCAGGGTACGTGTATTTCGGTGGTGCCGGGGAGTGCTACATGTGATTTGGCTGTGTGGGTCCTCCCAGGTGTTCCCTCTACATCCTCCATGGCCCCTGCAGGCAGCCCACACCACAGGGGACTACCCTGCACCCCTGCTCATGTCCCACAGGCAACCCATCCACCATGGCCATGCCCCCCAGCCAACCCACATGTCACCTTGCACTACTGATCACCAACACATGTCTCCCAGCACCCCCACCCCCCAGCACTGTGGGGCACCCCCCACTAGACCCCCACTCATGTCCAACTCATGTCTCCCAGCACCCAGACCCCCCAGCATTGTGGGGCACCCTCCACCAGGCCCCCACTCATGTCTCCCACCACCCCCCAGCACTGTGGTACACCCTCCACCAGGCCCCCACTCATGTCTCCCAGCACCCCCACCCCCCAGCATCCAGGGGCACCCTCCACCAGGCCCCCACTCATGTCCAACTCATGTCTCCCATCACCCCCACCCCCAGCAGTGCAGGGTACCCTCCACCAGGCCCCCACTCATGTCTCCCATCACCCGCATCCCCCAGCATCCAGGGGCACCCTCCACCAGGCCCCCACTCATGTCTCCCAGCACCCCCACCCCCCAGCATCCAGGGGCACCCTCCACCAGGCCCCCACTCATGTCTCCCATCACCCCCACCCCCCAGCATCCAGGGGCACCCTCCACCAGGCCACCACTCATGTCTCCCAGCACCCACACCCCCCAGCATCCAGGGGCACCGTCCACCAGGCCCCCACTCATGTCCAACTCATGTCTCCCATCACCCCCACCCCCCAGCAGTGCAGGGGCAGCCTCCACCAGGTCCCCACTCATGTCTCCCACCACCCCCACCCCCCAGCATCCAGGGGCACCCTCCACCAGGCCCCCACTCATGTCCCCCATCACCCCACCCCCAGCATCCAGGGGCACCCTCCACCAGGCCCCCACTCATGTCCAACTCATGTCTCCCATCACCCCCACCCCCCAGCATCCAGGGACACCCTCCACCAGGCCCCCACTCATGTCTCCCAGCACCCCCACCCCCCAGCATCCAGGGGCACCCTTCACCAGGCCCCCACTCATGTCTCCCATCACCCCCGCCCCCCAGCATCCAGGGGCACCCTCCACCAGGCCCCCACTCATGTCTCCCACCACCCCCAACCCCCAGCAGTGCAGGTGCACCCTCCACCAGGCCCCCACTCATGTCTCCCACCACCCCCACCCCCCAGCAGTGCAGGGCACCCTCCCCCAGGCCCCCACTCATGTCTCCCAGCACCCCCACCCCCCAGCAGTGCAGGGGCACCCTCCACCAGGCCCCCACTCATGTCCAACTCATGTCCCCCATCATCCCCACCCCCCAGCATCCAGGGGCACCCTCCACCAGGCCCCACTCATGTCTCCCAGCACCCCCACCCCCCAGCAGTGCAGGGGCACCCTCCACCAGGCCCCCATTCATGTCCCCCATCACCTCCACCCCCCAGCATCCAGGGGCACCCTCCATCAGGCCCCCACTCATGTCTCCCAGCACCCCCACCCCCCAGCAGTGCAGGTGCACCCTCCACCGGGCCCCCACTCATGTCCAACTCATGTCTCTCTGCACCCCCACCCCCCAGCATCCAGGGGCAGCCTCCACCAGGCCCCCACTCATGTCTCCCTGTACCCCCAACCCCCCAGCAGTGCAGGGGCAGCCTCCACCAGGCCCCCACTCATGTCTCGCACCACCCCCACCCCCCAGCATCCAGGGGCACCCTCTACCAGGCCCCCACTCATGTCTCCCACCACCCCCACCCCCCAGCAGTGCAGAGCACCCTCCACCAGGCCCCCACACATGTCTCCCATCACCCCCACCCCCCAGCAGTGCAGGGGCACCCTCTACCAGGCCCGCACTAATGTCTCCCACCACCCCCACCCCCAGCAGTGCAGGGGCACCCTCCACCAGGCCCCCACTCATGTCCCCCACCACCCCCACCACCCAGCAGTGCAGGGGCAGCCTCCACCAGGCCCCCACTCATGTCTACCACCACCCCCACCCCCCAGCAGTGCAGGGCACCCTCCACCAGGCCCCCACTCATGTCCAACTCATGTCTCCCTGCACCCCCCAGCATCCAGGGGCACCCTCCACCAGGCCCCCACTCATGTCTCCCACCACCCCCACCCCCCAGCAGTGCAGGGGCAGCCTCCACCAGGCCCCCACTCATGTCTCCCATCACCCCCACCCCCCAGCAGTGCAGGGCACCCTCCACCAGGCCCCCACTCATGTCTCCCAGCACCCCCACCCCCCAGCATTCAGGGGCACCCTCCACCAGGCCCCCACTCATGTCTCCCACCACCCCCAGTCCCCAGCAGTGCAGGGCACCCTCCACCAGGCCCCCACACATGTCTCCCATCACCCCCACCTCCCAGCAGTGCAGGGGCACCCTCCACCAGGCCCCCACTCATGTCTCCCGCCACCCCCACCCCCAGCAGTGCAGGGCACCCTCCACCAGGCCCCCACTCATGTCTCCCATCACCCCCACCCCCCAGCATCCAGGGGCACCCTCCACCAGTCCCCCACTCATGTCTCCCAGCACCCCCACCCTCCAGCAGTGCAGGGGCACCCTCCACCAGGCCCCCAATCATGTTCAACTCATGTCCCCTATCACCCCCACCCCCAGCGTCCAGGGGCACCCTCCACCAGCCCCCACTCATGTCTTCCAGCACCCCACCCCCCAGCAGTGCAAGGGCACCCTCCACCAGGCCCCCACTCATGTCCCCCATCACCCCCACCCCCCAGCATCCAGGGGCACCCTCCATCAGGCCCCCACTCATGTCTCCCAGCACCCCCACCCCCCAGCAGTGCAGGTGCACCCTCCACCAGGCCCCCACTCATGTCCAACTCATGACTCCCTGCACCCCTACCCCCCAGCATCCAGGGGCAGCCTCCACCAGGCCCCCACTCATGTCTCCCTGCACCCCCACCCCCCAGCAGTGCAGGGGCAGCCTTCACCAGTCCCCCACTCATGTCTCCCACCACCCTCACCCCCCAGCAGTGCAGGGGCAGCCTCCACCAGGCCCCCACACATGTCTACCACCACCCCCACCCCCCAGCAGTGCAGGGCACCCTCCACCAGGCCCCCACTCATGTCCAACTCATGTCTCCCTGCACCCCCACCCCCCAGCATCCAGGGGCAACCTCCACCAGGCCCCCACACATGTCTCCCATCACCCCCACGCCCCAGCAGTGCAGGGGCACCCTCCACCAGGCCGGCACTCATGTCCCCCAGCGAACATGTGACCACAATGTAGATCCCTGGCCCTGCTGCTTTTTTTGTTAAAATTTCCATTATTGTTTGTTTATTTTTGATTCAATTTATGTTGCTTTTAATACATATTTTTTCTTCAAACTTCAATGTGTAGTATCATCTCATTGGTTTCAAGCATATCATGATATGGGTTTTGACATTCACTGACATTGGGTGTATGTGAGGGACATGTGTTCATTTCCAAACTTGCAATTGGGGTTCTATCATCTTTTTGCCATTTGTAAGTGGGTGGATGCAATACTCAGGTGGGTGTTTGGCATTTGGAGGCTGACCATAAGGGCCAGGGATCTACATTGTGGTGACATGTTGGCTGGGGGACATGAGTGGGGGCCTGGTGGAGGGTGCCCTGTACTGCTGGGGGGTGGGGGTGGTGGTAGACATGAGTGGGGGCCTGGTGGAGGCTGCCCCTGCACTGCTGGGGGGTGGGGGTGGTGGGAGACATGAGTGGGGGCCTGGTGGAGGCTGTCCCTGCACTGCTGGGGGGTGGGGGTGCAGGGAGACATGAGTGGGGGCCTGGTGGAGGCTGCCCCTGGATGCTGGGGGTGGGGGTGCAGGGAGACATGAGTTGGACATGAGTGGGGGCCTGGTGGAGGGTGCCCCTGGATGCTGGGGCGTGGGGGTGCTGGGAGACATGAGTGGGGGCCTGGTGGAGGGTGCCCCTGCACTGCTGGGGGGTGGGGGTGGTGGGAGACATGAGTGGGGGCCTGGTGGAGGGTGCCCCTGCACTGCTGGGGGGTGGGGGTGATGGGAGACATGAGTGGGGGCCTGGTGGAGGCTGCCCATGCACTGCTGGGGGGTGGGGGTGGTTGGAGACATGGGTGGGGGCCTGGTGGAGGGTGCCCCTGGATGCTGGGGGGTGGGGGTGCAGGGAGACATGAGTTGGACATGAGTGGGGGCCTGGTGGAGGGTGCCCTGCACTGCTGGGGGGTGGGGGTGGTGGTAGACATGAGTGGGGGCGTGGTGGAGGCTGCCCCTGGATGCTGGGGGGTGGGGGTGCAGGGAGACATGAGTTGGACATGAGTGGGGGCCTGGTGGAGGGTGCCCCTGCACTGCTGGGGGGTGGGGGTGGTGGGAGACATGAGTGGGGGCCTGGTGGAGGGTGCCCCTGAATGCTGGGGGGTGGGGGTGGTGGGAGACATGAGTGGGGGCCTGGTGGAGGCTGCCCCTGCACTGCTGGGGGGTGGGGGTGATGGGAGACATGAGTGGGGGCCTGGTGGAGGGTGCCCCTGGATGCTGGGGGGTGGGGGTGCTGGGAGACATGAGTGGGGGCCTGGTGGAGGGTGCCCTGCGCTGCTGGGGGGTGGGGGTGATGGGAGACATGAGTGGGGGCCTGGTGGAGGGTGCCCCTGCACTGCTGGGGCATGGGGGTGGTGGGAGACATGAGTGGGGGCCTGGTAGAGGGTGCCCCTGCACTGCTGGGGGTGGGGGTGGTGGGAGACATGAGTGGGGGCCTGGTGGAGGCTGCCCCCGGATGCTGGGGGGTGGGGGTGCAGGGAGACATGAGTTGGACATGAGTGGGGGCCTGGTGGAGGGTGCCCCTGCACTGCTGGGGGGTGGGGGTGATGGGAGACATGTGTGGGGGCCTGGTGGAGGCTGCCCCTGCACTGCTGGGGGGTGGGGGTGGTGGGAGACATGAGTGGGGGCCTGGTGGAGGGTGCCCCTGAATGCTGGGGGGTGGTGGGAGACATGAGTGGGGGCCTGGTGGAGGCTGCCCCTGGACTGCTGGGGGGTGGGGGTGATGGGAGACATGAGTGGGGGCCTGGTGGAGGGTGCCCCTGGATGCTGGGGGGTGGGGGTGCTGGGAGACATGAGTGGGGGCCTGGTGGAGGGTGCCCCTGCACTGCTGGGGCGTGGGGGTGGTGGAAGACATGAGTGGGGGCCTGGTGGAGGGTGCCCCTGCACTGCTGGGGGTGGGGGTGGTGGGAGACATGAGTGGGGGCCTGGTGGAGGGTGTCCCTGCACTGCTGGGAGGTGGGGGTGATGGGAGACATGAGTGGGGGCCTGGTGGAGGGTGCCCCTGGATGCTGGGGGGTGGGGGTGCTGGGAGACATGAGTGGGGGCCTGGTGGAGGGTGCCCTGCACTGCAGGGGCGTGGGGGTGATGGGAGACATAAGTGGGGGCCTGGTGGAGGCTGCCCCTGCACTGCTGGGGGGTGGGGGTGGTGGGAGACATGAGTGGGGGCCTGGTGGAGGGTGCCCCTGCACTGCTGGGGGGTGGGGGTGATGGGAGACATGAGTGGGGGCCTGGTGGAGGCTGCCCCTGCACTGCTGGGGGGTGGGGGTGATGGGAGACATGAGTGGGGGCCTGGTGGAGGGTGCCCCTGGATGCTGGGGGGTGGGGGTGCTGGGAGACATGAGTGGGGGCCTGGTGGAGGGTGCCCTGCGCTGCTGGGGGGTTGTCATGATCTCTGCTTCCAAAAGGTCAGGGTTTTCCCAACTCCCTTGGAAGCAGATCCATAACCCAGGTTCCGAGTGCCAACCAGTCCCAATTGGGACCTTTTGGACCCAGTCCTGGCGCCAGTGGCACCAGGCTCATAAATATGCCCAGTCCCAGCGCTGGAAGCGCCGGGCTCATAATGCTTGGGTGGACTTACCTGCAGCAGACCATGCTGCTTACTTGCCTGCCAGTTGAGCCTCTGATCCTCTTCTGTTTGGAACTACTTTTCCTGTTGGGTGGGGCTGGAGCCACTCCCTAGATTTAGAACACTGGAACTCTTCTGGAAGGCAGGAACTCTTTTCTTACCAGGAACTCTTTTCTTACTTAGGCGTGGCTGTGGAAGGAGACACCTAAGCACTACAGGAGGCTATTTAAACCACACCAGGTGGATGAATCTTGCTTTGCGTTATTCTGCACCCTCTGCAGCAGGACGCTCATCGTGTCTTCTGCATCCAGTCCTGGGCCTAAGGAAAAAGGCTTACCATCCTGAATCCAGTCTTCAGCAATACCTATAAAGACAAGAAAGAACAGGTTAGCATTCCGGCATCTGAAAGGCAAAGGCTTACCTACTCTTCGTGCGCTCCGGAGGTTTTCACACTGCATTCCGGCATCTGAAAGGCAAAGGCTTACCTACTCTTCATGCGCTCCGGAGGTCTTCATACTGCATTCCGGCATCTGAAAGACAAAAGCTTACCAACTCTTTGCACGCTCCGGAGGCCTTCGGCGCTGCATCCGCATCTGAAAGACAAAACAAGGTGCGTTTAAAGACATTGGGGAACTTTAATACTCACGTGCCATTACTCCTTTCCGCATCTAATCCAGTGGGTATTCCGGCACCCTGCAGCCGCTCCGAACTAGTACCTGCAAAATAAAAAGACAGTTAGAGCGCATCGTGAAGCAGGCAACAAGCGCTTACTCACGTGCTTCCAGGCGCTTCTATTCATCACACGGGCTCCATCTTCAACTCACTTCAGCCCGTCATCCGCCATCGCCGGAACCCTGCAAAACAAGAGACATCATTACTAAAGACTTTAAAAAGACATTTGAATGACTCGAAACTTACCGTTCGTGCAGTAAACGACGGACAGCAGTCCTCTGAAGTCAAGAGGCCTGCGCTACCTATCCAGTGAAGAAACTGGCTACAGCACCCTGCCCCGAGGCAGATGGAGAGCTCGGCATTCACTTACCTAAGGTGAGAGCGTTAACCTTTGGGGGTCTACAGGAGAGGAGAAGAGGAAAGAGATAGGGACACCCCAATAACCCCAGTTCATTAACCCCATATTTTCTATCTGCAGACATCTTACTCTACACGTCAGGCATACAGTGCACAGAGGTCCAGCCCAAAGAGCCAACCGGGTGCTACACATCAACTTTGAAGATACGGTAGTCGCCCAGTCAAGACCGGCGCCTCTGCGAGAATCAGGTGAGCGTTACAGGGGTGGGGGTGATGGGAGACATGAGTGGGGGCCTGGTGGAGGGTGCCCCTGCACTGCTGGGGTGTGGGGGTGGTGGGAGACATGAGTGGGGGCCTGGTGGAGGGTGCCCCTGCACTGCTGGGGGTGGGGGTGATGGGAGACATGAGTTGGGGCCTGGTGGAGGCTGCCCCTGGATGCTGGGGGGTGGGGGTGCAGGGAGACATGAGTTGGACATGAGTGGGGGCCTGGTGGAGCCTTCCCCTGCACTGCTGGGGGGTGAGGGTGATGGGAGACATGTGTGGGGGCCTGGTGGAGGCTGCCCCTGCACTGCTGGGGGGTGGGGTGGTGGGAGACATGAGTGGGGGCCTGGTGGAGGGTGCCCCTGAATGCTGGGGGGTGGGGGTGGTGGGAGACATGAGTGGGGGCCTGGTGGAGGCTGCCCCTGCACTGCTGGGGGGTGGGGGTGATGGGAGACATGAGTGGGGGCCTGGTGGAGGGTGCCCCTGGATGCTGGGGGGTGGGGGTGCTGGGAGACATGAGTGGGGGCCTGGTGGAGGGTGCCCCTGCACTGCTGGGGCGTGGGGGGGGTGGAAGACATGAGTGGGGGCCTGGTGGAGGGTGCCCCTGCACTGCTGGGGGTGGGGGTGGTGGGAGACATGAGTGGGGGCCTGTTGGAGGGTGTCCCTGCACTGCTGGGAGGTGGGGGTGATGGGAGACATGAGTGGGGGCCTGGTGGAGGGTGCCCCTGGATGCTGGGGGGTGGGGGTGCTGGGAGACATGAGTGGGGGCCTGGTGGAGGGTCCCCTGCACTGCTGGGGTGTGGGGGTGATGGGAGACATGAGTGGGGGCCTGGTGGAGGCTGCCCCTGCACTACTGGGGGGTGGGGGTGGTGGGAGACATGAGTGGGGGCCTGGTGGAGGGTGCCCCTGCACTGCTGGGGGGTGGGGGTGATGGGAGACATGAGTGGGGGCCTGGTGGAGGGTGCCCCTGGATGCTGGGGGGTGGGGGTGCTGGGAGACATGAGTGGGGGCCTGGTGGAGGGTGCCCTGCACTGCTGGGGGGTGGGGTGATGGGAGACATGAGTGGGGGCCTGGTGGAGGGTGCCCCCGCACTGCTGGGGGGTGGGGGTGGTGGGAGACATGAGTGGGGTCCTGGTGGAGGGTGCCCCTGCACTGCTGGGGGATGGGGGTGATGGGAGACATGTGTGGGGGCCTGGTCGAGGCTGCCCCTGGATGCTGGGGGGTGGGGGTGATGGGAGACATGAGTGGGGGCCTGGTGGAGGGTGCCCCTGGATGCTGGGGGGTGGGGGTGCTGGGAGACATGAGTGGGGGCCTGGTGGAGGGTGCCCTGCACTGCTGGGGGGTGGGGTGATGGGAGACATGAGTGGGGGCCTGGTGGAGGGTGCCCCCGCACTGCTGGGGGGTGGGGGTGGTGGGAGACATGAGTGGGGTCCTGGTGGAGGGTGCCCCTGCACTGCTGGGGGATGGGGGTGATGGGAGACATGTGTGGGGGCCTGGTGGAGGGTGCCCTGCACTGCTGGGGGGTGGTGGGAGACATGAGTAGGGGCCTGGTGGAGGGTGCCCCTGGATGCTGGGGGGTGGGGGTGGTGGGAGACATGAGTGGGGGCCTGGTGGAGGCTGCCCCTGCACTGCTGGGGGGTGGGGGTGCAGGGAGACATGAGTGGGGGCCTGGTCGAGGCTGCCCCTGGATGCTGGGGGGTGGGGGTGCAGGGAGACATGAGTTGGACATGAGTGGGGGCCTGGTGGAGGGTGCCCTGCACTGCTGGGGGGTGGGGGTGATGGGAGACATGTGTGGGGGCCTGGTGGAGGCTGCCCCTGCACTGCTGGGGGGTGGGGGTGGTGAGAGACATGAGTGGGGGCCTGGTGGAGGGTGCCCCTGGATGCTGGGGGGTGGTGGTGGTGGGAGACATGAGTGGGGGCCTGGTGGAGGCTGCCCCTGCACTGCTGGGGGGTGGGGGTGATGGGAGACATGAGTGGGGGCCTGGTGGAGGGTGCCCCTGGATGCTGGGGGGTGGGGGTGATGGGAGACATGAGTGGGGGCCTGGTGGAGGGTGCCCCTGCACTGCTGGGGGTGGGGGTGGTGGGAGACATGAGTGGGGGCCTGGTGGAGTGTGCCCCTGCACTGCTGGGGGTGGGGTGGTGGGAGACATGAGTGGGGGCCTGGTGGAGGGTGTCCCTGCACTGCTGGGGGGTGGGGGTGATGGGAGACATGAGTGGGGGCCTGGTGGAGGGTGCCCCTGGATGCTGGGGGGTGGGGGTGCTGGGAGACATGAGTGGGGGCCTGGTGGAGGGTGCCCTGCACTGCTGGGCTGTGGGGGTGATGGGAGACATGAGTGGGGGCCTGGTGGAGGCTGCCCCTGCACTGCTGGGGGTGGGGGTGGTGCGAGACATGAGTGGGGGCCTGGTGGAGGCTGCCACTGCACTGCTGGGGGGTGGGGGTGGTGGGAGACATGAGTGGAGGCCTGGTGGAGGGTGCCCCTGCACTGCTGGGGTGTGGGGTTGATGGGAGACATGAGTGGGGGCCTGGTGGAGGGTGCCCCTGGATGCTGGGGGGTGGGGGTGCTGGGAGACATGAGTGGGGGCCTGGTGGAGGGTGCCCTGCACTGCTGGGGGGTGGGGGTGATGGGAGACATGAGTGGGGGCCTGGTGGAGGCTGCCCCTGAACTGCTGGGGGGTGGTGGTGGTGGGAGACATGAGTGGGGGCCTCATGGAGGCTGCCCCTGCACTGCTGGGGGTGATGGAAGACATGTGTGGGGGCCTGGTGGAGGCTGCCCCTGGATGCTGGGGGGTGGGGGTGCAGGGAGACATGAGTTGGACATGAGTGGGGGCCTGGTGGAGGGTGCCCTGCACTGCTGGGGGGCGGGGGTGGTGGTAAACATGAGTGGGGGCCTGGTGGAGGCTGCCCCTGCACTGCTGGGGGGTGGGGGTGGTGGGAAAAATTAGTGGGGGCCTTGTGGAGGCTGCCCCTGCACTGCTGGGGGGTGGGGGTGCAGGGAGACATGAGTGGGGGCCTGGTGGAGGCTGCCCCTGGATGCTGGGGGGTGGGTGTGCAGGGAGACATGAGTTGGACATGAGTGGGGGCCTGGTGGAGGGTGCCCTGCACTGCTGGCTGGAGGGTGGGGGTGGGGGTGGTGGTAGACATGAGTGGGGGCCTGGTGGAGGCTGCCCCTGCACTGCTGGGGGGTGGGGGTGGTGGGAGACATGGGTGGGGGCCTGGCGGAGGGTGCCCCTGCACTGCTGGGGGGTGGGGGTGATGGGAGACATGGGTAGGGGCCTGGTGGAGGGTGCCCCTGGATGCTGGGGTGTGGGGGTGCTGGGAGACATGAGTGGGGGCCTGGTGGAGGGTGCCCCTGCACTGCTGGGGGGTGGGGGTGGTGGGAGACATGAGTGGGGGCCTGGTGGAGGGTGCCCCTGCACTGCTGGGGGGTAGGGGTGATGGGAGACATGTGTGAGGGCCTGGTGGAGGGTGCCCTGCACTGCTGGGGGTGGGGGTGGTGGGAGACATGAGTTGGACATGAGTGGGGGCCTGGTGGAGGGTGCCCTGCACTGCTGGGGGGTGGGGGTGGTGGTATACATGAGTGGGGGCCTGGTGGAGGGTGTCCCTGCACTGCTGGGGGGTGGGGGTGGTGGGAGACATGAGTGGGGGCCTGGTGGAGGGTGCCCCTGCACTGCTGGGGGGTGGGGGTGATGGGAGACATGTGTGGGGTCTGGTGGAGGGTGCCCTGCACTGCTGGGGGGTGGGGGTGTTGGGAGACATGAGTGGGGGCCTGGTGGAGGGTGCCCCTGGATGCTGGGGGGTGGGGTGGTGGGAGACATGAGTGGGGGCCTGCTGGAGGCTGCCCCTGCACTTCTGGGGGTTGGGGGTGGTGGGAGACATGAGTGGGGGCCTGGTGGAGGGTGCCCCTGCACTGCTGGGGGGTGGGGGTGATGGGAGACATGTGTGGGGGCCTGGTGGAGGGTGCCCTGCACTGCTGGGGGGTGGGGGTGGTGGGATACATGAGTGGGGGCCTGGTGGAGGGTGCCCCTGGATGCTGGGGGCTGGGGGTGGTGGGAGACATGAGTGGGGGCCTGGTGGAGGGTGCCCCTGCACTGCTGGGGGTTGGGGGTGCAGGGAGACATGAGTGGGGGCCTGGTGGAGGCTGCCCCTGGGGGTGCAGGGGGACATGCGTTGGTGGGCAGTAGTGCAAGGTGACATGTGGGTTGGCTGGCGGGCATGGGCATGGTGGATGGGCTGCCTGCGGGACATGGGCAGGGTAGGCCCCTGTGGTGTGGGCCGCCTGCAGGGGCCGTGGAGGGTGAAGAGGGAACACATTGGGAGGACCCACACGTGCAATTCACGTGTGGTGCTCCCCGCGCACCCCTGGAATATACGTACCCTGATGGAATCGCGTGTGATACTTCCTGCGCACCCCTGAAATACATGTACCCTGCTGCTTTTGCGTGTGATACTTTCCGCGCACCCCTGGAATACACGTACCCTGCTGCCATGTACCCTGATTGAATCGCGTGTGATACTTCCCGCGCACCCCTGAAATGCACGTACCCTTCTGCTTTTGCGTGGGATACTTCCCGCACACCCCTGGAATACACGTACCCTGCTGCCACGTACCCTGATGGAATCGTGTGTGGTACTTCCCGCGCACCCCTGAAATGCACGTACCCTGCTGTTTTGGCGTGTGATACTTCCCGCGCACCCCTGGAATACACGTGCCCTGATGGAATCGCGTGTGTTACTTCCCACGCACCCCTGATGTACACATACCCAGGACAATCGCGTGTGAAACTTCCCGCGAACCACTGAAATACACGTTCCCCGCTTGGCGTTGGCTGTTTCGCAGCCCAGTGAACTGGTCCAGGGTTAGCGCAGCCCTTTGCGATGATTTGTGAATTTTGAAGGCTTTTCCTTGCGCGAGGGCGTTCTTGGGGACGTAACTGGCGCTGCTGCAGGGTCGCTGCGCCACTCTGCACCACGGCTGGTTTCGGAGGCTAAAATCCATGAATACGCTGTGAGATTAAAAGGATTTTTTCGCATGCGGCTGTCGCAGTGTATCGCACGGAGACACTGTGCGCCAGCCGCGTGCGCCACTCTTGTGCGAATTTCTATGAATTACCCTGTTAGAGTTTTATGATGAGATACCATGCTAAAGGAAAACACGTTGGTGGGAGGGGAAATTCTCTTTATTGATGGTTCTTCAAAAATGTATCAAGTGAGTGGAGAAAGGCATTCTGGTGCAGCTTTAGTGGATCATAGAGCAAATGGTGAGTTTGAGGTTGTAGGAAGTGCAAGACCACTGTGACACTTTTCGGTGCAAGCAGCAGAATTATTAGTTCTCATTGTGGCGCTCATGAATCATGAAGTGCAGGTGTACAGTGGCTCCACCTATGTGACGTCAACCGTACACGCAGGGTTAGCAAGTTGGAAAAGGAGGGGCTACCTCTGAGCGGACTGCACTCCAGTGCAGCACGCAACCTTATTGAATAGGCTTATTAAGACCATAAGGGAGCTATGGCTCCCATTAGCCATATCGATAGTCAAATGCGCGGTGCACACTAAGCGTACAGATTTTATTCCTTGCGGGAATGAAGCCGCAGATGCAGGAGCCAAAAGGGTTGCATATTGGGGAGTTACTACAGCTCCCCAATATATTACAATTGCTTGAGTAAAGTGTTTTTCCTTCCTTAAATTTCAGTAAAAATGAGGAATGTTGAAACAGGCACAATTTCAGAGAATGATCAAGCCCAAGAGATTCCAGAATGGTAAAAGTGGTGGGGATTAATATGTTGGCTCCCAATATAAATATGCACAGTGTGCTTTGTGTCTTTCTGCTACTTCTAATTCACCTTTTATATTATTTTGATCCAAAGAAGGCAGATGTTCCGTTGATTCTCTGCACTTCAGGAATTCTTGTAGATTTGCCCATTACCAATGAACTAAAGCCCTTTGTGTTGTCCCCTCAGAGCAAGGATGCTTTAGAGCTGTTTCCGTGGGCTGCGAACATTCTGTTAGGGAGACACAGGAGGAGTGCAGAGGAAGACAATGATGGGATAAACACTAAATCTAGATTGTGTAGCACATTTAAGTCACAACATGTGTTATCAGCATATGAAAAAGGTGGAGGAGAGAAGGTCTAAGGAGAGTTGCTACGTCTGTGCTCTCATACCTCATGCCATGAACACTGCCTGAACTTTCATCGCTAGAGAAATTCCAAAATACAATGCTAGATGTCTTGTTCTGCTTGCTGCATGTATGACTCGAGGACAATTCCAAGAGACTCGGGTCACTCTGCGATGCAGGTCAAAATAGACGTTTCCATTCCAGGATGATTACATCAAGACTACACAGATGGAAAGGGAGGCTGGATGGAAAAGCAAGATGCTCACATATCCTAGGGTGTCATGATGCCTACCCCCGGGGATCCGGATCGAGTCCATCAGCCCCAGGAGCAGGCATCCAGATACTCATTAAAACCCCAACAGCCCCGGCTGGGGGCTGTTTGGATTCATTCCTGGTGCCTTAGGTGCCAGGCTCATCATAGAAATCAGTCCTGGCGCCATAGGCAGAATGTGGCTCCCCCTGGACACTCCTTATAGATATTATAGCAGGCATGCAAATCTTTTGCTTGAGCCACAGGAATCTTTGAAAATTAACTTAAGAGAAATGCTGATGTATCACTTCACTTACTTTACTTACTTTATGCAGACCATGCTGCAAATGAGTCCAAGCCAACGTGAGGCCTGGATGGGTCTATTTTATTACAGGGACTATTTTTTACTCGGGTGTGATTCTGGGGATCTTCTTACCTGGGACTACTTTGCAGGCTATTTAAACCACGCCCGAACAGCAGCTCATGCTTCGTGTTATTCTGCATCCAGCAGCGTAACGCTCACCGTGTCTGCAAGTCAGCATCCAGTCTTCTGCCACGCCCGCCTCGAATCCGGAGCTCCTAGACAAAAGGAAAAGAAAGGAGAAGAGGTTAGATCACGGACATTATTTGATTCTTTACCTGATTCCGGACACAGCACATCTCCGAGCCTGGAAAGGACATTATTTCAGCACGCGTCGCTTCGCCAGCAGCAGTGCCGCGTTTAACTCACCAGTCCACCGCATCTTTCAACTCGGCGCTGCCTCCATCATTTTCTTCGTCGAAACCCAGCACCTGGGGGGAAAACAAAAGGAATAACAAGGTGAGCCGAGAAAACCGACAAAGACAATCTCTTTGCCACCATAGGCTTACCTGCTTTACCACCGGAGGTATTATCCTTTAATTCGCTGCATCTTTCTATGCCGCACCTATAAAGGGAGAGAAAACAGCAAGTTAAACTCATGCAACTTTTACCAGACAGTGTTTGGTAATACAGACTCTTACCTGAACGCCATCAGCTGCCTCCAGGCAATATTCTTTTGGACCCAGCTGCAACCTAACGAGGGAATGGAACAAGAGTGAACATCGGACATATTGAACTCTTTGAACTTTACAGACACTGGAGTCAATATTCCTCCGGAACTCCTCCAGTACCTTCAAACCAGTGAAGTAACTGGTATCTACGCGCCCCTGCATGCCATGCAGGATGGAGAGCTCATCATTTAAAAGCATAAGGTTACCAAGAGGGGATATCGGAGGTGATTAGTGGGGAGAGCGAGAACAGTTGGGGGGGGCCATCACTAAAGTCCACGTTTGGCTAAATCCCTTTCTCCACTTGCAGGAGAATACTTCTACGAGTCCAGCAGACAAGATTAGGCGGGCCTGTCCAGACTGTTATCTCTTCACTATGCATCATGTTGGTGGAGACCGCAGCTGTCCGGGTCCGATCAACGACCCTGTGGGAACCAGGTGAGCGTAACATAGGGCAGGACAAGATGAAGTGGTCATAAAGGAAATGAAGAGAATGGACTGTCCTGATAGAGTAGAAACAGCGTGTGCGTCTGGATGCTGGGAACAATCTCTGCTACTAGTCTATGGACGAGTGAAGACAAAGAAGGGATGGGAAGAAGGACTGATGTCCTGTGCAGCTCATCTTTTGAAGTCAGAATATGTGCGAGGAATGCAAAAGGTGAATGATGAGTGTTATGTTAAGTTATGGGCTGAACATGCCAAACTGCTGATATGGGTAGAAGAGGAATCAGGTCCAATGATTGTGATTCCACTGACAAATGCAACACTGTGCTTTCGAAGAGAGGGAAAGAGGCATGTTGGAACTAACATAGGTTGCAAAACTACAATTGTTGTCTCCAAAATGGAAGCAGGAACAGCCGTCCTGATGGATCAATATTGGGCTTGTGGGTCCACAGCCTACATGAAGATGTCCAAAGATTGGGGAGGAACGTGTTCTTTAGTACTCATTCAAGTTCCAGAGTTAGTGATTCATCAGAGTGACCTGAACATTGGAGTGTTTCCAAAGGCAGATTCCCATTTGAGGAGAAGAACTCTTGAATTCCTCAATCAAACAAGGAGGGAGAATTATATTTCAGCTCGATCAGTAAAAGCCTTTGATGCTATTCCATAATGCATAGGCTGTTGAG
This sequence comes from Ambystoma mexicanum, assembly GCF_040938575.1. Classification (NCBI taxonomy): domain Eukaryota; kingdom Metazoa; phylum Chordata; class Amphibia; order Caudata; family Ambystomatidae; genus Ambystoma; species Ambystoma mexicanum. Next base: position 840,257,601 of record NC_090933.1, on the reverse strand, counting down.
CAAAACTGCTTCAACCTTCACAACTGTTTTTATGCCAGAGATCCAGACGATGGGCAATTCGAAGTGGTTGCAAATCACTACATGGCAGCTCCTGCAGACAATTAACACCACCATAAAGGGATTCAATGGTATCAGGGAAGAACTAAGGGCCATAAGATTGATGACCCTCCAGAGCAGATATGTCCTTGATATGATCACAGCAACGGATGAAGGAGTTTGTGCCAAAATTGGGCCATCATGTTGCACGGTCATACTTTCTCATGATAACACGAATGGGACCTTAACAGAGGCCATAGCGTTGCTGATAAATCTATCCAACAAAATGGAAGATGAGGCAGAAGATATTACAGATGACAGTTGGTTTGTAAATCAGCAGGATCCCTGAAGGGAGTAGTGAAGATCTGGACTCCAAAGACGCACTTCTTCAAGAGAAGGACCCAAGATGCAGAGGCTGGTGAAGGAGTGGTCAATGAATCAACCAGAGGGGGGAGTGTAGAGGAGCAGTTGAATGCCTTTGTAGGAGGTCCCGCCCCCATTCTTCCTATATGTTGGAAGCCAGAAATCGAGACATGTACAACACCAGTGATGGTGCCTATTCCACAAAAAGTCTTTGAGAAAAGGTATCCATTGAGAAAACCCTATATGATGTATCCCCGCAGAGATGACAATCTCTTGGAAGCAATCCCTGAAGGAAGGTGAAGATGAAAGAAAGAGAAGTCGGTGACATCACAAGACGTAAGCATGACGCACTGAGAAGAGTGGCTGAAGAAGAGAATGTATAAACCTTCTAGAATCTGATTGTGAAGTAAAGAAATCGAGTAACTTTCATATGCGCAATGAAGATTGAACGTGTGAAGAGCACTGCAGAAAATTCAAGCCGTTTTATAACTGTACAGATGCAGTAATGTAAGTAGACTAAGTAATCATAAAGGCTAGCTGTACGTAGTGAATAGATTGCAGGCAGTGCCACCATTATAATGAATCTGGACATTGGTGTCACACATTTAGTAAGCTCAAACCCACAGAGAAAGAAGGATTAATAGCTTTATGTGTTGCATCAACTAAGCAGCTGAAGATCGCAGAAAGACCGAGAAGGGCTGTCTGGCCTGGTGTCAAAGGCTGGAGCAGCCAAGAACTGGTTTTCTATTCTTAAAGGCAGTAATTATGGGAAGCTGAACCAAGGTACAGAGAAAGTGCACCATGAGTGCCAAGTTTATTAATTTAAAACAATGAAATGCTGTAAAACAGGTCGAAATACGTCTCCTGTCACGTGAGCCATGGATGAAAATAGAAGGTAGACATGCAGCATCGGACATGACATAGCGTGTGCTCAAACGCCCATATATTCCCAGGAGCAAAGATACTTCACAAGGCCGAGTTCAAAGACAATCTGAATGGCAGAAGGCATGAGCGATGAGAGATGTTGGGCTAATTGTGTGGGGAGATATGGCCAAGTCCACCCACCAGCACCAGGGGTACCAGGTTACGTGCTGCTGGTGAGCTACATGTTCCAGAAGGGTACGAGCATGCCAACCAATTGTAGAGGGCCATATAATGAAGGGCCTTATAGTTCCAATTATGTATCGTGTACCTAGTAACTGATGAAGATGACTTGCAATAGGAGTGGGAATACATTGTCCACCTGACTGTAGAGACCCAATCACAACCCAACCCCTTCTAGATAGTATACTTAGATGTTCCCCTTAAGCCAACCACAACTCCCCATAGGTTTTTCCTAGATTGCCATGTAGTATGACATTACATATGATGAGTTTTTGCTATGAAAGTATAATTTTTTATGAAATGCTTCGAGACTTATGCTGTGCGACGTCCTTTGATGTCCGTTGTAACTCCCTGTTTCAGACAATTGAAAATAGAACAGTTGGATGTGACCTTTTGCCAACTTCCTGGGCTGGTCTCATTATTGATTGTAAGAGTTATTCTTCATCCCATCCTGAGTATGACATGTTACTGATTTAAGGACCCCTCAGGTTCAAATGTTTGGAATGCATTGAAAAAGTTCATGTAAGATAATTGTAAGTGAAAACATACAGTGTACAGTACTACTGTACATAAAAGCAAAACAAAGGGAAAAAAGGTGTTTGTTAACAAACCTCAAAAAAACAAACAAAAAAGGTTATTTTCAGAACCACTGCTAAAGAATAAATAACTTAAATTGTGTTTAATCCCCCCCACACACTTTTGAGTGGTCGCAACATCCGCAGGCACTGCAGTAGTCCGCGAACCGCACATGCCAAATCTGGGTCTTTTGAGGGTGTCTGGCATGGAAAGGGGACTACAGAGACCGCGGACTGTCGTGGTGTCCGCAGACATCGGAGGATCAGCCGATCAGTTTTCCTGAGTGTGGTGTACAGGGTAGCAGGAGTTCTGTTTGCAGGAGTTTGGAGAGCAGTGGAAATGGCTATGGCTATGTCTTTCAGGAGGCATAGAGTATGCATCTCGGGGACTCTTGGATCCATTGGCTGAAGGTCTTTGCTGCATACTGTCGAGTGGCTGAAAATCTTGGATTTCATAAATTTGAAGTGTCATGACACGGAGTGCGAGGAATGAAGTGGCTTGACTTACTCCTGTTTTGTAAGAATATGGTTCACTTAAAACATCCAGACATTATTGTTGTTCATTGTGGAGGGAACAGTTTGCGGTACGTTACCAGGATTTCATTGCAATTTGCACAGCAATAAAGCTGTGTGTGCTTTTTTACGAGGTGTTGGCATGATATCTTTTCATAATGAGAACATTAAATTTGATATTGTCAAAACTTTTCTGGAAAACTTTTTTTGTGAACATATAAAATATGGACATAAGTATTCTTTGTTAGTTGAAATATGCACTTTTTGTGAAAGTGAAAGTGTGAAGAAATAATTATGTTCAGTAAAATATTCCTTAGTTCAGTTTATAAAAACAAAATTGAAAAAATATATAAAAGACAAAAACACACCAAAAAATATTTTAATAACCCCCATTTTGTAGCGCAAGACAATTGAAATTATTTTAATTCTCCCACCCCACTCCAGGATTTTGTTTTATGTCTGCAGACTTCTGCGCTGTCCACTGACTATGAAGGCTGCACTTCTATTTCTTTACTGTGAAAGGTGATTCCTGTTTTTGTATTTTTTTTGCCTTTTTTGTGGTTTTATCAAGGAGAGGTAAGGTAAGGTGGGGGATCAAAAGGAGGGAAGGGACACCAGCCACAGAGACGAAGAGGCAGGTGGACAGAGAAAGATGTTGGGTGGGCCTTAATGAAGGTAGGTGCCAGTGTTTCTCATGTGGGATGTCTTGTCCCACTTTTGCTCTGCCATGCGGCAACTCTGTGTTCTGATGGTGCCAGAAATCCTAAAATGGCTGTAAACCCTTGTGCGCACCAAAACCGCTGAAAATCTCACTTTGCAACTCAAAAAGATGGCTGTCAAGTCTACCATGCACGTTGTCAGTGATGGAACAAAGATCTCATTCCTGAAACATGTCACTGGGCTTCACAACAAGTACAAATGGAGCACAGAGGAAAAAGCAGTGCTTGGTGAAAGAAATACACAATATTGCTTTTAAATCCTTGGTTGCTGAAACTGCAAAATGCCGGCACAAAAACATCCTCAAACATCCAATATTCTTACTGGGTGCTACACTACATTTAGTTCAAGAAATCATGGTGATATTACAATGTCCTGCAAAGCTGAATTTGTTATAAAAGCAACCACAGCAAAAGAGAGCAATTGTTTGCAATGTAAATGGTCTGTTACTGAGAGTAACCTATGTTGTAATTGTTAATCCCATGGTTTAGAATCTGAAATAAATGTTCTAGCTGCTAGTTTGAAATCACATGTTGTTTTTAAACCAATAAAAAATGCAACAGAATTAACATTAATTTAAGCCTGACCAAAGCCACCCAAACCAGAATAACAGCTTCCCCCACAGAGTAGGCAAGGCCTCTCCCTTCTGCTTCCCTCCAACAGGAAATCGCACCTATGTGATGATTATAGGTTGGAGGAAGAATTTGGTCTGCCAGGGGAAGAAGACAATGGACATCTTCCAGCTCAAAGGAATGCCAAGTGTGGAGGGTCGTAAATGGCCTGGGCCCAGGAGGAACTGGGAGGAGACTGCTTCTGAACTGCAAGGAGATAGAAGGAGGCGGAGACAAACAACCATTTGTGGCTGGACATTCACAAAGAACATTTTGTTTAAATACATATAACTTACCACTTAACATTGTTTAAAATACAAAAATCACATATTTGTGAATCTAAATGCTGACTGTACATTTTAAGAGGCAGCAAAACCGTGTGACATGTTCTAGGAGGAAACAGTGGAAAATGTGGTTTTACACCAAATGTTTTTATGCCAGAAGTATGAAACATGATACCCTTATGCCCATGTTCAATGTGCACATTTGTACACATTTTCTGATAAACTGAGCATTGTGTTCCTACTCAAAATATGTGATCTATATAGGTGGTTGTTGTAGAGGTTGCATATCTGTAAATATGTATTGTGTCGATTTCGTGTTCAAGGGGCAAGAGGTGGACTTTAAGCCTCATAAACTCACACCATCAAGGTGACACCCTGTTTCTCTCCTCCTATCAAGGTAGAGAGGAGACTCTTACCAATCGTCTGCTAAGGGGGCGAGCTTAGGATAAACCAGCACACACACCACTTTATCATAAACATAAATAGAGACAGCTCAGGACTGGAAAGAAACAGACAGATTCACCCACTAACCGATTGCTGGCGGAGCACCCTGCTAGAGAACCATCCATCTTCCTTGCTCCAGACTCCAGAAACTTGCCAAGCAGAAAGGCCCATTCCATTAGCTGAACCATTTTCAGCTAGGCCTTAAAATTCTAGAACCAGAATCCCACAAACCTAAGGGGAGAACCATTTACTGCCAGGCTGTGCTGTACTGCTCCGCTAAATAATTATCTTCAGAACCAAGAAGGGCAGATCAACCTAATCCTGTGTCGTGCTGTGACCAGAGATCTGTGACCAGAGCCATTGCGGACTCTATCCAGTCCTGTGCCGTGCTGTGAAAAGACCCAGTCCAGTCCGGTGTTGCCAGCTGTCTATCCCAGAACCAGATTCCCTTTCCTGACCAGAAATCTTGACGAACCAGAATCCTGATGGGTCCATGTAAAAACATATCTAGTGAGTATCTATAGATAGGACTGTGTCATTAGCATATGTACTGTCCATAGTTAATCCCTATCTTAAACTCATCCTCTCTTATATTCAGAACCGGTAGTGTTAGGAGTATTTTGAATTTTCAGAACTTTTCTTGTGCTAAGTTTCTTTTATTTGTTTTCTAAAATCATAAATCATTAGTGTTGCGAATAAATAAATTGAATCCCAGAAAGAAAGTGTGTATCCACCATGTGAAGGGTCACTGGCCCGGACTGTGGAGATTCATGTGTGGCATTCTCTTTTTCTATAGTCATAATCTAGTGTAAGAAATCCCACTTGTCTTTTAAAAGGGCATTCCTGTGTTTCCCATTCTTGTGCCTATCTGAAAAAAACAACCCCCACTAAAACGTCCATAAATTCCTCAGTGTTTGTGCTAGAAACAAAATGTTCCATAGAACCTAAAACTGCATCCCAAATCCATATGGATCTCCCATAATCGCAATTACCGCGCACTGAAAAGTTTGCAGCGAATTTCGTTTTAGGGAAATTCAGACATGTGTAAAACAGCTTTTGATTGCTTCCGACCTCAATTTTACGATTTCACATTGCTTCTTAGTATTAAATCATTGCTAGTGGTTGTCTGTAACTATCCAAAGCGGCTCCCATAAGAATTTAAACAATTTCAGCAATTTAAACCATATTTAGTGTTTTTGCACATTCCATTCTCTAGATAACTTTAAAAACCGTTTTGACAGCTTGCCAATCAATTCTGTTTTTCTCTTGTGTTTGCTGGTGGGAATTGGGATTGTTATTTTGTTTGAATTCTGCCATTCCTAATACCTTCTCTCTCCTCCTATCTCTTTACATTGCCTATTGGGGGGTTGAGGGGTGTGCAGGGGGAAATAGTAACCACACTGCTATTTGATCTGAACACACACACAAAAGTATTCTTTCTGTGCTGAATTGTTTTTGCTCATTATTACTCATTGTGATTAAAGAGATTGTTAGTATCACATCACCCCATTGGTGATTATTGTATGCTCATTAAAACATAGTGTGATTAAATTGTGAATACATAAATAAATATTTTAACTTTGCAAACCAGCCTGATTCCTGGTTCAGTGTGACCAGGGGGTGCGGGGGGGGTTCCAAGAGAGGGGCGTGACATGAGTGGTACATCGTTCAGAATAAAAGAACTTTTAGACACAAATAAATAAGGATTTCAGTTTTGCATTACACGCTAGGCGTTGACTTAGGTGAAGTGCTGGATTGAAATCACTTACACTCATGCTCCTTGAATGCGACCTCATAAGCACTCTCAAACTGCTCCCCCGACAGATCAGTGCTTCACAGTACAAACACAGGACTGGGGCCCTCGAAAGGTAAGGGTCAACATCATTGTTGTATGGCCTGTGAATCCGCCGCTGGAATCCTCTGCCCCAAATGAGTACTCTTTTTGGTAACACGAGCAGTTAAAGATGATGGGGTGGAGGATGTCAACCACTCTTACCTGAGAAAGGCATTGCCTTCTTCAGAGCATTCGGGTGGTTAGATTTGGTGTGGTGCCTCATGGAAGTTGTCCCATAGGAATACAAACTAGGTTTCCTGCAACTGCGTACACCTTTGCATTTCACCTTGCTAGCACGAGCCTTCGGGATTTTTCAATGGTTGTAAAAAATTGCCACACCCAGGACTGATTCCGAGTACTGGAGATAGTGACTTCGTCCACCTCATTCTCTTCTTCCTCTTGATCTTCATCTTCTGTATCTCCGCGCCTGTTCCCCTGTCCAATCCCTCCAGGTTGTTGAGGTGATGGTGGGGGTGGTTGGGAAGCAGAGATGGCCAGGTCCAGAAGATGGCTGCCAGCTGTGTCTGTACAGACTGGTGGATCAAACATAGGCTTTTACAACAGCTGAGAGACTTTTCCAATCAAGAGGCAATCTCAGAGTGCAAGTGGTTGTTTGTTTAGGCCCTTGGAAACTGCCAGTCCCAGGGTCCTGGTTCTGTTGCCCACTAGCCCACTATCACATTCCTCCTAGGTGACTCTCAACATGGTCACATTTAGGCAAACATTTCATAGTCCTCCCTTTTCCTTTTATCTAACTCTGTGCTCCACCTTCACCTCCTTGAGGCTCTGCCAGTTGCTCCTTACTCTACCCCTCTCAGATTGTCAGACATGGCAAAGTGATAACTGTAGTGTCTTGGGAATTGCAGCGGATTATCACTAAATCCTGGAAAAGAGAATTTCCCCCCTTCTTAAAAAAAGGAGCACACGATGAGGGACTCCTACCTCCCATGCAGGATTGACCCCTGATGCAATAAGGTAACACGTCCTAGGAGCTGTAGATGGTGAGAAAAAGGAATGATTGAGCTTATGAGAATATAACCCTCAGGCCCCTTGTCGCCAAAGACGTAAGCAATGTTCAAAGTATTAGAATACCTGGTGTCCCGTTAACCTCACAAGAACCAGCTTAAAGTATTTGCCATGTCACTCTGCATGAAGGCATATATATTCGAACAAGCACATCTGTTATTCTTTACAGGTTTGTAGGGGTACTTAAACTAGTTTTCCCCATTCCAGGTTTTTGACCTGACTCAGTCTACCCAACTAAGTGAGCAAGAGTTTCCCCCAGTATAAATATCATGAGAACAGAAGATATAAACAAAATTAAAAGGCTAAATACCTATACATTCATGGTTTGCAGTGGTATGACAAACAGGATCCAAAATGGTTGCGAGACACCGAGCACGACTCTTTCCACTCTATATCAATTATTTAGAGGAAAGCTGTAACAACATTGGAACGTACAACGCTCTGACATACATAGCAAGGCCCCTCTGGAATGGACAATGGTGGAGAGGGAGCAGCTCTATACCATCAGAGTTGCCATCGTGGTATGGGAGAGTCTAGTGAGCAGCCATAACATAGGTAACATGGTGCCCCATTGCCAAGGCATATTGGCTGGTCCCACGAGGTTGCCACAGATGCCTCGAACAAAGAGGGCCATGTCTACTCGGGCCTCCCTTATTACAGATTTTTCTAACACAGCTGTGTACCTAGGTAACTTAGGGATTGGCTCTATACCTCTCTCTCTTCCAGTTGCCCCACCTATGTCTCAGACCTACCCTTCTCAGCACTCTCCTCCTTCTACTGAAATCTCTCCCTCCTCTTATTGTTCTTTCTCCACCACCTCCTAATGACCCCACCCTCCTCCTCCTTCCTATGGATATTCTTTTCTATCTCCTTATGACAACTCTCCTCCTCCTCCTATCTTGTCCTGTTCTCGTCCACTTCCTCCTCTCACCCGGCTCTTCTCTTCTCCTGATATTGTTTTCCACCACGTTGTGACACTTCCCACCCCCCCACTTGATGTTTTTCTTTTCCACCTCTTGGCACTTCTCACCCTCCTCCACCCTGCTCCTGATGTTCCTTTTTAACACCTATTGACACTTCTTACGCTTCTCCTCTTTCTTCCTGACCCCCTTCTCTTCTCCCACATGCTCCAACTCCTTCTGCTTTGTCTTTAAATATACACACTCCTCTGAGAAAAATGTCCTTTACATAGGGACCTGAATAAAGGAGCCAGTCAGAGCAATGTGCTTATGAAGCCACGCTCTGCTTGTTCCGCCTGCTATTTACTTTCTCCTCAAAAAGAAATGGGTTGGATATTGTGTTTTAGTGTCAGAGACAAAGGGCCTCATTACGAGTGCGGCGACAAGGGGTTAATGGCACCGGTAAAGGTGCCAGAGCCGTCAACCCCTTACTGCTGCATTATGAGGTCCTTTAGCGGTTCCTGCTAAAGGCGCCTGGTTTTACCAGATGCCCTTAGCGGGACCCGCTAAAGGACCAGCATTCTAACAACGGGCCCGTTATTAACGGGCCCGTTTCTAGCATGGTCCCCTTTCTCATTGAGCCCTATGAGGGCTCGAATGGGAATGGGGATGTGTTCCCTGAATGGGGAAATACCGGGTCCTCCAAGGTTGGAATGGTCCCGTATTTCCCTATTCAGGGAACCCGGACCCAGTATGCGGTATGGGGGTAGCCATGCCACAAATAGCAGCATGACTACCTCCAACCTTGTATTGACCCCCAAAGTGCTATATCCCTTTGGTAGTAGGCGATTATATTGGGTGTCACAACTGACTGTGAATACTTTTAATGGCCACACCAAATAGTAGTTGCAGAGAAAAACTCTTGATAGGCAGGAGAAGCTTATATTCAGTGGTTGTTAGTAACTACTCAGGAGTCTTTTAGTGATTAGGTAGGAAGTCGTATTGACAGATAAAATTGATAGTCAAAAAGAGAGCCAACTAGACAGCAAGGCAGACAGACAAATAACCAGAACTTCAGACAGGTAGATAAACAGATAGATGTATGTTAAACCATTTTTTGCAATGTAATATTGTTGAAAGCAGATGAATTTGATTATCAATATCAAAGGTTGTCCCCCAAACCCATTTTGCAATGTTTATTTTTTTTTTTTAAAACAGGGCAGTTACGCATCACTTTAGCGTAAATGGGATCAGCCACAATTATAATCAGGGCTTCAAAATTCTCTCCATGAACGCAATCATAAAGAGTTAATTGGATGATAGCACCTTTTTAATTATGGGATGAAATGTCATTATGTAAGCAGTCTCAATGAACAAAAGACGCCCATGAGTACAAGACAAAGAATTTGCTAATGTGGCCTTTTAAAAGAACATCTCTCTATCCCATACACATATATTATAGTAGCATATTTTGTCTAGACAGTCTCAGTGAAAATTGTAAACTCAAGAGTTTGCATAGTGTTCTTGTTTCTACAATACACATTTTACCTGCTGCTGCTGGACATTTTTTTGTCAACAAATCCATGAACAATGAGCATTAGTTGCATAGTTGTTCAGTTTTTCATTTTTTTTAAAGTTTAGAAATGTTCCTCCCATTGTACTTTCACCTAAAGAAAATACAATTGAAAATCTGAAAATAGACAGAAACAGAGTTAGATAAATTAATGGGCAAAAGAATCATGTCAAACGGAGGCTATTGGACAATGGACACACAAATAAGGGACACAGGGAGGTCATTCCGAGGTTGGAGGTAAGGGAAAAACGATGTCGGTAAAGGATTACCGGCATCGCTTACCACTCCGGGCTATTCCGACCTGCCAACCCGCTATTAGCGGCACCGCAAATAACAGTGCCTCTAATAGCGCCATGGGCGCGGGCACGTGGCCCAATCATACCGGCAATAGCGGAATGCCGCTAAAGGGAATAAATCACAAGTCAGGCGGACAAGCAAATACCGGCATCATGAAGGTGCAAATAGTGGATACTGGCATGCCGTAAATACCGGCATCGTAAACCAACTGTAAAATGTTATGTGCAGTGTTCCCAACTGCCACAGGTGCACACTATCAGCACAGGTGGAGGCTGGGCCTGTGCAAAAGGAGCACACCCACACACCACACCCCTTTCCACACCAAGATAATTCTAATAGTAGTATCAATACTTGAGCTGGAGGACATGCTTGCATTGCAACGCCATCAACAACAACAACAGCAACAGCAGGCATCACAGAGGAGACGCAGCAGGAGAAGGAGGGTGACACAGGCCCAGCATGCCCCACCAGTGCAGCCAGCATAACCACTCAGGCAGCCCCCAATCCCCCGCATCAGAACCAGTCCTTTCAACCCAACCCCGGAGCAGAACCACTCCCTGTACCGTCTGGACCGGCACACCATCACCACCATCGTGGACATGATACGCACCGCCATCCCCCCTCTACTGAAGGCAGTGTCTGCGCTGCCCCTCATTTCCACAGGCACCTACCAGCACACAGTGGGGCACATGCATGGCATATCACCACCCTTATTTGTTCGCATTCTGAAGCAAGTGCTGGATGCCCTCCTCAAGCACACAATGGACTACATATCCCTACCACGGATTCCCGAAGAGAATCTTGAAACAAAAGTTGGCCTCCATGCACTGGCAGGTATGCCAAATTGTATACGTGCCCTTGACTGCACCCACGTGGAGTTGGTGGCCCTGCATGCCATGGAGGTGGTGTACCGCAACCGCAAGCAATACCACTCCATCAAGGTGCTGATGGTATGCAACGCCAACAAGATCATCACACATTGTTGTGCCCGATATCCCGGTTCAACCACAGGAATGCTGCATGTCACCATGGGAAAAATCAGCGCTGAATGCCTAACATTGCAGAGCCTACTGCCAACGCTCCCAATCACAAAATCTTACAGAACACAACACATCACTAAATGGACACTGACACAGTTGTATGCGTACACAAAGCATGAGCTACAAGATGGCAGATCACACCGTGTATCATCTGGAAGATGCAACCCACACCATTATTCCATGGCACAGGACACATTGAGGGCCAAACAATGGCGTGCATACAACCAGGGACATGTGCATGTGACCAACGACAATCTACCGGCATGTGTGACTAGTACAGCTGTCCATCATGAATCGACTGACATATACCTTTTTTTGCCTCCCATGCAGGTGACAGTGGCTATCCCTTGATGACGTGGCTCCTCACCCCTGCCCGATAACCCACAGAACAGGCACGAGGAGGACTACTATCGATCCCACACCCGTACCCGTGTGGTCTTTGAGCACACCTTTGGCCTGTTGAGGGCATGGTTTCGCTGCCTTAGCTCATCGGGTGGGGCACTCCTCTACAGGCATGAGTAGGTGGCCAAGATCATCATGGCATGTGTCATGCTGCACGACATGTGTATCAGACGCAACGTGCCCCTGCCCCCTGACATTGAACTGCAACCACCTGGTGATGATGAAGGGGATGAAGAAGAAGTGGCTGCACATCATTGTGGTGCCGATGCACAGGAGCGACGTGCTGTGGGTCAGTCAGTGATTGCACAATACTACTTACACACATGGCTGCAGAGGGTGACATGATAGTTGGACAGAGGGCACTGGGTGTGGGGGTACATACACACTATGCACTGTATATGAATAAATGACACATGCGCAATGATGAATGTCCACTCAGGTCTTGCTTTGACACAACGGGTGTATTGAAATTAACAATGAAAACGATAGTGCACTAACCCTCTAATGCCTTCATCAGGCTGCCAGTCTATTTTTTTGCACTCCCTGGACCTGGTGGCGGCATGTCCAGCCGGCGCAGTGTGCGCGATGACCTGCGGAGTGGGCTGGTCTGGGTTGAGCTTGATGACGATGGTGTGGCCGCCTGCTCAAACTGGGGCGCCGGATGTTCTGCATCCATGGCATCAGCGGTGCGGCTGAGTACCTGCCGCAGAGCGGATACCTCCTCACACAGCCGGCTAGTATTGTCTGCAAATATCTTGCCCAGGGAGGCAGTGTTGTCAGTAATTGTCTTGCCTAGAGAGGCGATGTTTTCGCCCCACTCCTGCCTTTCCTGGGCATTGTCATCCACAAACTGACGCACAAGGGCAGTCAGCTCCTCATAACGCTGCGGCCCTGCCGGTGCACCTGTGGAGGTGGACAGTGCTTGGGTCTCATGTTCGGCTTGAATGCGCTCCACTATGGGACTCATGGTCCCTTGATTTAACTCCCCCCCAGACTGCTCTGGGGTGGTGCTGTGGTCTGACTCCAAAGATTTGACTTGAAGAGATGGCAGTGGACTGGGTATGTGGGGCAGTTCGGAGTAATCAAACTCCACGGGCACCCACACCTCTTCCTGTGCCTCCTCCTCAGCCAGGGGTGCTGTGACTGCTACCTCCCCAACTGAACTGGATTCTGCCGAGTGTGGAGCCTCAGCTGTGTCCTGTGGCAGTGCGACAGGTGTTGGCACTTCCATCTCAATGGCCCTTGGCAGCACCGGAGCCCTGGCAACTTGAGGTGGTTTCAATGGTGATGCACAGCGGGCCTTGGGTTGGCCCTTTGAGGTGGAAGGCCTGCTGGCCTCATCCCGGGCCCTCTTCCGGGGTGTGGTTTGCTTTGGGGGTGAGTCCTGCGCATCGCTGTCATGGTCTGAGCCTGTGGGGGTCGAAGAGAGGGACGGCATGAGTGATGGTTTGATAGGCATCATGCATACATTCGTACAATTGTTAATCGACACAATCGAGGGTAATAGGCATTTGAGTTTGGATGATCACATTGCTTGCTACATGGGTGGGTGATGCAGGCATATGTCGGGGTCACTCATGTTGGGGCAGATGTATGGTATGTGACATGCATATTTGTTGGGGCCTACGTGCAGTGTGACTTATGCCATTTACATCTTTGTGTGGTATGTGTCAGTTACGGCATTGCCTTGCTACAGACAACTGCATGTGTCTGTGCTGCGTCCGACAACTTAGCTGGGAACGTGTGTGTGTTGGGCCATGGCTTGCCTCTTTGGACAGACATATTGGTGGACTTTCATCAGACTTTGCATTACAGTGTTTTCTTAGGACACTCACGTCCCTCCGCCAATTTTGTAACGCCACAGACCATGTCTCCGACTCCTTGTATGCCCAACATGCCGATCAGGCTAGCACAGATGTCCTCCCATCGGGACAGCTTAATGGGGTAGCTTGCTCCTCCGCCAGTTGCCATTGCCTGGCTCCTGTTGGCAGAGAGTATGTTGCGGACTCGCAGCCGCAAGTCGTCCCACCGCTTCCTGCAGTCCTTGATAGTGCGGGGGGTGTTACCCACTGCACTTACTTTCTGAGCCACAAGTGCACAGATCTCCTTCTTGCGTATGATGGCCTCCCTCTTCATGCTCTGGGCAAACACAATGTCAGCATGTTCTTGCAGGGTCTCAGCTAGCAAGGCCAGCTCATCTTCATTGAAGAGGAGCGCTGGCGGAAGGCACCCTTCTTAACAGCCTTAGGCATTGTGGTATGGTAAAGTATGATATTTCACCAACAGCAGTATCATACAGGTCTTGGCTGCTGGCAATGGATTGTGTTTTTAAAGATGGCCGCCGTGCTCCTTCCCGTTTCTGTGCGATGACGCTACTTCCGGTTCCGCTTATTTACGGTGACTGTTAATAGCGGTCACCGCTAATAGCGGTAGCCGCTAATGCTGCATTGGTGCATGCCAGTAGTCCAATCTGCGTGATACATGATGCCGCTAAGGCCCTTTTTCGAGCCTTTTACGGCATGGCGGTGATGCCCTTACCGGCATGGCGCAAAGCTGGTGCCCGCAAAGTCGTAATAGCCCTCTATTAGCGGGCTCGTGACTACACAGACACGCTATTTGCTTCATGCCGGTAAGGACAGTTACTTACCTCCAAACTCGGAATGACCCCCAGGGTCTCATAATGAATTGGGCAGAGTGGTGAAATGCAGCTGGAACGCAACTACCGCTGCATTTACCACTCCGCCCTACCTTGTGTTGGGCGGACAATGCAAGTTTTACCTCCAGATTTTTGCTGGAGGTAAAAATCTCCCCTTTCCATTTGTTTTCAGCTCCATTAGAGTGGATTTTGAATTTACCTCCCCACCACAACTCGGGATCTGGCGCAAATTTATCTGCACCATGTTGCGGTAACGCTAATAGCATTGGGTGGTATCCCAGCGCAATTAGCGCCTGGATACCACCCAACTCAGGATGAGGCCCACAGAGTGGTTGGTGTGTCCCTGCCTTGAAATGTGAATGTGTTGGACAAAAATAATGTTTTTAATTTATTGTTGGTAATATGCAGGTGTCTGTGGATAGTTTCTGTGCCCATTGCCTTTAATATCGTGTAACCAGTCGAGTCAGGGAACATCCAGAGGCGCATTGCAAATATGTGCTCATTCAGTCTCCTACTGATATTAGGATCAGTGCTAGTGGTAACTCATCCTTGACTGCAATTGGTGGAAATATATGCTGGCTTCTCTAAGGATCTCATCATAAGTCTGATGGTAATGGGAAAACGTGCAGCAATTTAGTTACTGCGTCGTTTTCACTTTCGCCCGCATGTTGTTTGTACATTGTATATGTGGTAGTGGGAGGTACAATCTGTCCAATAAGGCAAATTTATGATGCAGTGTTGGCCAAACCCAAGGAAAGGCCATGTTTGCCATTAATGCACTATTTCCTGTGCTGTTCATCTACTCATCACCACCCATTGGATAGGCCAGACGACCACTCACATTGCCAAATGGCTTGATGCCACGCATGAGAACGATTTTGAAGGACTTTTAGCCCTATGGCCACACGGGCAGTGCTGGCACACAACTGGCCTTCTTTGGCCATTGCCAAGCACCAGTGATCAGTGGTGAAGATATGTACCCAATATTTGAGGTAATTTCACATCTCCTTGTAATCCCTGACTAGCCTTGTGTATGTGCTTGTATTTTATTTTCTGGAGAGGACGACTGCTTGGATCGGAAACACTGTAAAGGATTAAAAATAAACATCAGAAAGTGGAAAAAGCCCTAAGAAGGGCGCTTTGCAAGAGGTTGTAGTTGTAGATGAACAGGCAATGAACTAGGCAGTGGAGGGTAAAAAAATAACAGTGAAGACATATACGCGTGACATCACAGAATGACCATATAAATCATTTACAATATGTACATATGGTCATATCGGAATATAAAGTACAACAAAGAATGTGAAAAATGGCCTGGAATAAAGTGGTGACAATGTCGTGTGTATAAATATATATAGGGCAGGGTTCTGGGATTTCATCTCCAGCCCTATACCGTGACCATCTAGTGCTCAGAGGCCAGTTACCTGCTCATGGGGATAACGAGCAGCTTTCCTAGAAGTTTGTACGATTCCCTTATCACCTTCCTTTGCTCGCCTCCCTAGGGCTGCATAGAGTCACAACAATCAGGATGCTGGCTCCTGAAATAGCTGAGAGTAACATGAGAGGAGATCAGGCAACACCATAATAAAATACTGTCCCTTTAACGGACACATCTCAGGGCTTTAGAAAGAACAGCACGAATACAATGTTTCCACTTGGCTCAAATTCCAGTCTTTCATTGGCTCTGAATACGAATAATGTCAGTAGCTCTGTCACTTGGAAACGCCAGATTTCTGAAGCTCCCACTAGGCATGTAAAATGGAGATTATTTTTCCCAGATGCTCCCTGCAGACGGTTACATGCAATTATAACTAATGAAATAATTACTAATGAAAACATAACAAATACAAAGTAACTAATTACAAAAAACGAATTCATTTTTCGTTGTTTTGGGGAGGCCCTAACCCCCTCTTTTTTAATAATACTTTTCCAGCAACCCCAAAACCACTATTCACTCTCACAACCCATTTTTGATATTTTTTCAAAATGTGTTATTTTGGAATTAGTTGGGTTTTTTTCCCATTATTTTAGCGTTAGTTGTTTTGTATTCCATGTAATCACTGCAGACCCCTGCAGACATTGAGGCTTTTTAAACATTTCTGTGTGTATGCCAGGCGGAGCTCTTGTAGACCAAAACCATTAAATGATTATTTTTTTCTATGTAACCGCTCAAGCAAGCCTGCATAGAGCAGACAAACAAAGTGGATTCTTTTATGAAACTCACTCCGCGGGCCTCGCTTGCTAAATGAACACATTTTTCACATGACAGCTTGCATATATATAGCCTGGTAAATAAAACAAAAATACCTTTTCCTCACGTGCCAGTCATATGTGGGCCCAAAACATGAGATGTAAAGCCATGGGTAAACAATCAACAGGGATACTGCACAGGGGTTCAAGCAACAAACTGGAAGGAGATTTAAAATTCAAACGCTTGCTCCATTCTCCCAACCCCTAGTAATCCCAGGAAGTCAGTTTAGCTCCATTTCCCAGACCCTTACCAAATAATTTGCCAGAGCAGGTGAAGACCGACACAGGGAGTCAAGCCAACGGGGAGCGATCACAGGGCAATATAAGACCAGACTTTTATTCAGTCCGTGAGTATGTTTGAAAGAAGGAGGTTGGCAAAAAGAGCCCATTTAGAGTGATTGCGGAGAGCACATGTGAAGCCCAAGCACCAAGAGACCCAGTGATGGAAGAGAGGTCCAGGTGGCTGGCAGAGATGGCGACTGCAGAGAAGACCAGAGACACAGGAGAGTGGGAAAAGCGGGATTTTGCAGAGTGGACCCGGGAACAAAGAAAGTTTGAAAAGAATCAGAAAGAGTTGGAGCATTCCAAGTTCGCATCCAGCTCTGATCACAGTGCGGCTTGACCTGCCTGAAGTGCTTTAATCTAACCTCTAACCACCGCTACTCACTAACCTGCCTTTGCAGAGCGGAGCAGCGATGCAAGGGTGCAGAGGAGGTTTTGAAAGGCTCTCTGGGTCCCTGGGTATGGGCCTGGGCCTGCCCTGGGCCACTTTGTCTGACAAGAGTCGGCAAAACTGGAGGAACCAGGTGCCACGGAGGAGGTGGCTGCCGATAGCTGTTGCCAACCTCGAGCGGCTACCATTGGATGCTTGTTCTTAGATGATAACATGGTGGATTCATGCCAAAGCAGGTGTTTTCTTCACTGATAGCCACCTACATTAGTGAAGGTAGGTAGTTGTCTACGGACTAGCCTATCCTTCACTCCTAATGCAGTTTTTGTACAATGAAAGGTCGGCGGCATAGAAGTATTGTTGGTCAGTGTTGAGTGCGGCCTGGGCAGTTTGGGACAGGTTATTGACCCTATCAACACAGTTCTACGACTCGTCATGGTGTCGTAGAACTTCAACAACAATCTGTAAGTGTCTCCTAAACCTGCTGAACAATTATTTTACCATGTCCCCCACTGACTTAACACACGTAGGCCCTGAGGACTGAGCTTCACACCCCAACAATGCCTTCTCCCTCACTTAAGTCGTATCCCTTCGATTGTATGCCCTATGGAATAAGGGAGTGGCACGGGAAAGGCAGGGATAAAGGGATGAAGGGGTGGAGATGTTGGATAGGGGTCCGGATTCTGTACCCCGACCACAATCAATTAAATCACATGGATCTGTGGGAACACTGGCTATTACCACTTTCTTCCATACATCCCTAGACCGTGAACTTGATTTGCTGTTGTTCGAGTCTATCTTATCAGTACAATATCAGACTCTGCCTTTAGTGCAACCCCGAGCAAAAGAGTCGGATGGACTCTAGGTCACAGGATGAAAATAATACTTTAAACAACACGATTGCCTCAATTTCTTTTGAGGAGACACAGGACCTTCCTTGTAATCCTTCCTTCCACCCTGCACACAAAGGACCGCCATCTAAGGAGCATCAACTCGGCTGATGATCAGATCAATGGGGCCCCTGCAGTTTGGGAAGGACTCACGACCCTATATGGTTGTCAACAATGGCCCGAAAGGGTGGGGATACTCTATCTGCCCTGAACTTTGCTTGAACTTCCATGGGGTGCTTGTATAGCATCAGCCATGACATAAGAAATAATAAAGCTATTTTGGCAAAAATAATTTTAAAAAATGAGCTTTTTGTAAGGCTTCACGAAAGCCAAGAACTTCAGAGTTAACAAGCCATTACATTTTAATATTTTTTTTTTGTTGCATTTTTAAAGCGCTCACACAGCCCAGGGGCATCGAGGTTCATTTACAGGAACATGTCTTAGTTGCATATTTATAATGCGCTTAATACCCAGAGGTTTAAGCGTGGACCGGGGATCGAACCTGTGTTGCTTGTGTCATGTTGTTTCCAAGGCGAGCACATTGCTGCTGAGCTATCCTCCCGGGATGATTACATAAACAAATGGGGACTTAACATCCCTCAGAGCTTCACCTTCTTTCGCACCACAGTTACCAGAGGTACATTCTCAGAATGATGTGATCATGGTTTCTGGTAATAATGCAGCAGACACAAATACACAGGAGGGCGTCAAAGGGAAAAAATCACAAACGTGAAGATCATCCCCACTAAGAAAAACCAGGGTTTACGGAAATTTATAAGAACATTAAGAATGACTGCAAATGCATTAACCCCAGTGGACAAAGGCACTGAAATTAGTTCTTCCACCTCTCATACAGAAAATATGAAACACTTGTGTATAGGTGCATAATAAATGCCATATCATATCATATCACATGGGTCTAGAAATGACTAAATTAAAGGCTGGAAGAAATTTAAAAATTCATGGCCTTAGAAACAGCTCTGGTCTTGAGGTGGCTTCAAAAAAGGCTGGGAAGTATGGCTCCACAATCCTCTATCTACAGAAACGGTGGAATCTGCACCGGTGGTCAATGATGGAGAGGCCTTACTCAATCTCTCTGTATATGACGACCTCTATCGGCAAGCGTAAGGTGACTGTCTCATTGACCAGGTCCAATCTCTCTACAACAAACTGCATCAACAACCTCGTGGGTGGCCAAGTGCGCACAGCTCAGTTGATTTAAGGGTCTATTGAGGAAGCCCATTTTTCAAAACCCATCAAAGCCTGGATAAATATGAAAGGAATTGAAATCCTCTATAAAAAAAAGCTCCAATACATGTTTAGAAAAAATCCTTCTGTAATTCTTAATCGAGCCAATGTTTTATATCTACTTTCAATTGTACCAAATGTACGTCTTCTACTGTCATAAGACTTTGAACAAATTGAGTTCTGCAATGCATGCAGAATTGACATAGTGGTCTTGCATCTGCGTTCAAAATTTGTACAAGAATTGTTGTTAGCAGAAAAGGATACTTTGTTGGCTATGGGATATGACTTATTTGACAAACCAACAGAGCCATCAACGCATGACCTGTTCAATGTGTCATACCCCTCTTCTAATATTAAAAGGGAACAATACCATGTGCCAGTATGCTTAAAGATTCAGGTGGACAAAAAATGCTCCAGGGAAAAGAGTGTTAAGGTCGAATTTAAAAGACTCAAGCAGCTACAAATCCTCTGGTCTTTGCTTTCAACTGCATTGGGTGACTCCAAAAGATCTTTGCAATGTAGAGTAAAGATAATATGGAGTGAGAAGAATATTATAAGGTTGGGAAAGGGAAACAACAAGAGGGGGCTGAGGAATAGTTTGGGTTCGTTAGCAGACCTGTCCTTATATAGACTATGTGCCAACATCAACTAAGAAGGTGAAACAGGATAGGGATTATGGGAGTCTAGTTTGTACGAAGATGAGCAAGCCCAAAGGGGCAAAGTAGGGGGAGACTGTCAATGTTTGAGAGTGGTGGGTGATTTAAGAGATGTAACTGCCCAAAGAGAAGACACACGTGGTGAGAGTAGAAGACAGCGAGAGGGCAATACTTGGGTAGTCACCCAAAGGGGTGAAGAGGAAAAAGAGGCAGGCACACAGAGTGATTGTGCCAAATAAATTCTTCCCTGCAGGAGTACGGGGTTAAATAGAGGCTAAAGCTCCCACTCAGCCCTCACCCTTCTACAAACCAAGAGTGAACCCAATCATAAAGATAAAACAGACCAAGATGTACCTCCTTTGCCTTTTATGGTAACGTAGGCTGAGGGAAGGCTAGACTCTCAACAGGGCTGTGAATGTGAAACAATAGCAACCCATTACAACAGTCCAAAATAAAGGAATGTCATATCAAGGAAATGACTAAAGAAGAAAACACTACAAAAACCCACTTCTGTTTAAAGAACAGAGAATATACAATATATCACGATGCAACACCATGGTTAACGCGACAAGGGGAGAAAAGGCACTAGAAAATGTAATGTCCTTTGAAAAACATATGCTCTTCTAAGCAAAAGGGATAAAGGCGACCCAGCCAGTTTCTAGGGCCCAAAAATGGACTGGGGGCAGTTATCAGGCAATGTTAATATATTTATATTATAGTTAATAAAATATATTAAATACAATTTTAAATATTAATTTGCTGTGTCTCATCTCTTCAACAATGGTGAAACAGACATTTTAGCACTGTACTGGTGTTTCGTTTCAGGTTACAATGCAGAAGTCGTGGGTAGTCCAGATGACAAACAGAGCGCAAGTCACGGTCGAACTGAAGGTTGTGCCAGTTCTAAGCAATGCTCAAGCAATATGGGTCATGGAGATCACCAGGTTTGGTTCGACCGTCGAGGTTTGGCGGAAGGCGAGGTGATCTCAGGATGCCCAAGGAGAGTCTGATTAATGTGACTCTTGAAGGACCCATTTTGGGAATAACACCAGGGTTGGTTCAATCATTGACACAATGGGCATCGAAGAAGCGTGAGGTTCAAACAAAAATAGTCCTTGTTCTCTGGCTCCCACATGCTGGGGTGGCTGGCACACACCTGCTGTAGTTATTCAGCACAGTGAGATCTAGAGTAGCTGGCAGAGAGGTAGATCTTGCTCAAACAGCAGATCACTCCCAATGTGCCAATGGAATGGTTAGGGAGCAGTGCTTGCCTCTGCCTTGGACTGCCTGTCTTCATGTTACAAGAACTGCTTTCCCAAGGGGGTGCAAACACAATCTTCTTTAAGGATTGAAGTACAGAGAAAGAGTGGGAGACTGCTTCTTTTAAAGGCAAAAGCCTACAGGTGATTGGACTTAAACATGTCTGATTTGGGAGTCCAATCCCTGTTCTTCTGACATCAGACGCAAAGTGCTATGTGCTAAAGGAACTGGAGGTGACAAGAAGCAAGAGATAATATAAAGAGAAATAAGATGGTGGAATCTTCCTTCCACTGCACTGATCTCCCTCGTCCTGCTCTAACCCCACCCCCTCACCTTGTCAATAACACCAAAGGCCCTTTTGGTATACCCCACCTTGTTGTTAGGCTTGACCTTTTGGGGTGGGGGCTCCCTTTGATTCCTGTTTCCAAGGCTAGTTCCTTCTGAAAGGCTGGCTCACTGGAAAGGGGTTTTACCCAGCCCCAAAAAGGATCAAAAGGAAAGGCATAGACATGCAGTCTCCTGTCCTGTCACTTGGCAGGGCTGGGATATCTGGCCAGAATACACATAACCCTTCCATATCTGAGCTGGGCCCACAGGGCTGACACACAGGATGTAATATGTGCAGCAAAAAAGATGCTAGCCACCTTACCCAAACTCAGGTATGGCTTATATTTAGAGTTTACAACTGCCACCAGGATAGTACCTCTTATAGTTATGTGATTTGGGAATAGGGATGCATATCTTAAATGCAGCCCCTGTGCTGCAGAGATTTGGCTAGCACTTTAGCTGTCAAGAGGGCAACTTGTGACCCCTAAACCTGCTCTGTGCCACTGGAGAACAGGCACCGCAGATCTTGCATTTGGCATGGCATTTCTGAAAGGGGGACCAGAGATGGAATTACCCACATCACTTTATTACTTAATAAAAAGCAAATAAGGTAGGACTTGCCAGATTGCAAATCTTCACAGTGGGATATACAGAAGGTGAAGAAGGAAGGAAAGGGAGAGAGCAGGAGTCAGACATTAAGATCAGGAGAAGGAAAGGGCTAAGCCCAGGGGGATGCATTTCCCATATAAGGAATAAGATCACTGTGGCTGGCCACCCTTTTATCCTATCACCTTCTA
This sequence comes from Ambystoma mexicanum, assembly GCF_040938575.1. Lineage (NCBI taxonomy): Eukaryota > Metazoa > Chordata > Amphibia > Caudata > Ambystomatidae > Ambystoma > Ambystoma mexicanum. Next base: position 840,235,129 of record NC_090933.1, on the reverse strand, counting down.
CTGCACCACTTCAAAAGTATTGAAAGTTGCAATACAAGTGGTACTAACCTGTAGCATCCATGCCTCTCAAAAAGGAAGAGACAGGAACAGAGAAGAAGGGCTCAGTAGCACCATAAGGAGGGCGGGGTGAACCCTTGATCTTGGAATTGTGAAAGTAAAGAAGTTCCTTGAGTGGGAATAAGACAGGGGAAAGCGGACACCTTTTCCAGGATTAAAAAACATTCCATTAGCTCAGCTTTTAGTCAGCCTTAAAGGAGAGTTCCGGGACTTTTTTTTTATTGTCCCTACGGTTCGGCCATGTGTTTTTAAGCATAACTCGGTCGATCGTAGAAAACTTTCCTATGGACCTTACCCGACTTTTCGTCCATTAACGCACTCGAAATCAGCCGCCATTTTATGATAATCCTATCACTTGCAGCATCGCCCTGGCTCACCTGCTTTTGCGGCACTAAATCAAATCCCCCGCCCCTGAGCCTGACATCAGCAGACGCGTACCGCCCATTTCCCAACGCCAAAGCACGTTTCGTGTCAACAATCGCTGCGCCTCAGCTAATGAAGTGTCGCCATGGAAACGGCAGGACGCCTCTTTCCTCAATAAGTATAAACACACCGTTTCACAACACACAGCAGCAGATTTTCGATTCCATTACTCTCGCTGTGTTACTTTGAGTATTCTGTGACTCGTTTCTGTGCTCTGGTCAGCTACCTTCGTTGATTGTAGCCCGTGTGAACAGATACCAGTACCACCGCTATAAATTATTTTACTTTCTTTACCACACAATGGCTACAATAATGCCGTATATGTACGAGCCCGAGTACACCGAGGAAGAACTACTGGAAAGGCAAGCACGCGAAAACGATGGGGATTCGGACGGCAGTTGGGAGGACCAGTCAACGGATGAAGAGCCTGGACCATGTCGCATGGACGGCGTCTCCACCTGGTGCACGTGCAATCGGTGCGAGCTAATGCCAACTGAGGAGGAGAACTGCTGCTGCCGTGAAAATTCCGGGTGCTTGGCCTACATTTCGGAAGGCGAGCCAAGTCCGCAATGCATCACCGAGCTGCCAGAGTTCAGGTAAGCCTGCCTCTCACGGACAGTGTTGAGGATGATGATGGTGCTTATGCACGAACTTTGCGGCACTGTTCGTCCGCGTAATCCGAGTAACGAGTAAGTATACTCTGGTTGTGATGTCAGTGATGCCACTACTATTTCATGGTCGTCTCCCACATATAAAACTACATCTACATATCATTCGAATGCATGTAAATTGGTTCCATGTTGTGCATTTTCTAGATAGAATTTTTTTCAAAGCAGAATGACATTTTTGTACCTGAATCGACAGTGATAAGAAAGTTGTCATTTTAATACAGTTTGCATCTTTCATTTTCACAGGTGGTACAGGCTGGTGGCCTATCGTTGCTTTACTTGGTGGCTTCACGGGAGGCTCGGACACCGCGTTCGGAGAGTAATACCTGCCTGTGCGGTACTTGCCATTAGACAACATTTCCCCAGTGACAGTGGACAATACCGCGGCTTTTCCCGGGATGTGCTGCAACCGCAACTTTACAATGTGTAATGTTTATTATTTATGTTCAATTGAAATTAAGATCTAAAATAAAACCCAACATATATTTTAACAATGGTTGTTTTGATTTTTTAAATGAATCTAGTGTGTCTCCATTGAATAGTCTTCCTGTGCCTTGTCTTGTCACACCACATGTCTCCGGCCAGCATCCTCCCTCACGCTGGCCGCCCACCTTCAATCCACATAACCGTTGAACCCATATGCAGCAGACATACATATGTTATTTTGCGGGTTGGCATCAAGCCTCCCGGCCTTGCCTCCTCCCCCAAAAATACTTACCACACCACTTTGTTCAGGGTCTCCAGGGTGAACTGCACCCATATATTCTCCTGGGAGGCTGAGGTATTTATAAACTCACCCCCCTGCCTTCCATGTACTAGATCCTGCAGCCTGCCTCTTACATGCAGTTAGATGGCCTCTCCTTGGTGAGGCCCTACGGCAAACGAGTCTTGTCTGCACGACCACCGCCCCAATCCACCCCCCGCCCTATCAAAGGCAGTTCGCACCGGGGTACTTGCGCTGGCAAGTGGAGCTGTCAGGGAGCGATAAAGGCCAAGAGGTGCCAAAGACCATGTACACTTCAAAGTGGTCTATAGAGCATGGGTTGTTGTTCCCATGTCTACCGCCAGACCCCGTGTCTCCTGCCAAGCATCCCCCCTCACGCTGGACGTGATTCATACACGTCATTCATTCACAAACACACCCCTGTTTCGAATTCTTTATAACCCACTTCATATTTATAATGAGAACTTCTTTGCACTTTGCTAGTCAACCCGTGAAGGTGCTGGTTATCTGCTCTTCGTCTCTGTGAACTTCCGTGACCACTTCGAGGAAACTCGTCAGTTTGCAACCTGTGAACTGCTCCCTGTTCTTCGACAAGAAACTACTCTGATCCCTGCATCTAACTGTTTGCTCGTCAAGGTAAGGCCATGTACCATACTCATTTTGCGTCCAATTTCTTTTCGTTCAAGACAGTACATGCAAGGAACTAGTCACATGTTCTGAGTTTAGTCAAATTATTTTTCTATTTTTTTAAAGTTATTCAAATACTTATCCGCATGTGAATAACGTGTATAGTTCCAAGAACCAAAACATACCTTGCATTGAACCTTTTATGTGTCATTTAATTTTTGAACACATTGGTATTCATAGAGAATTGTTGATCTTTACTTTTCAGAACTTTCCATAATGCCTGCCTGTTCCATTGGCGGTTGCCCTTCGAAGACCCATAATAAATCTGAAGGTACTATAATGCATGTTTTCCCTAAGACAATAGATCAGATAAGAGAATGGGTCCGATATTGCGGATATCCACCCTCTGAGCTTGAAAGTAGAGTCCTAGAAGTCTTTGCGGACAAGAGGGGTGATCGATACCGCATCTGCAGCAGGCACTTTACCTCTGACATGTACTCCACATCATTGCTAATAAAGAAGAACACACCGCGAGCGAGGCGAAAATTGCTCTCAACCGCTATTCCCACTCTATTCGTCCACATCCCTCCACTGGTGAGTCAAGTTTACGTATTTATCTCTCGGCCTTGCGGTAGTGTGTAGCATTAGCTAACAATAATTTCCCCATTTATGTATCCACTCAATATGAAGGCGGAAGATTCTCCATCCGTGTCGTTATTGCAGTCATCAGCCACTTCAAGCGCCTATCGGGTAATCTTACTTAGCTATTCTGCCATTGACTTGTTTTAGGCATGTAAATCAATAGTTTTAATTTATCGTGTAATTATTTTACCTAATGGTACACCCTTGTACTCGTCCTCTAGTCTTTGTTTTCAGTTATAATTATTGTTATCCAAAATAATTCAAGTACTGTCTTTCAGGGAGATGCTGAGGAGTCCAACATATTGACGACTACCGTTGATGTCACTCAGATGCTCGAGGTACGTTTCAGGACAGTTCCATCGATGGAGATCATCAGATCTTGCATTCTTGTAGCGTGATTGTTACACACAATGTTTCTTTCGTTTTTAGCCATTGATATGTCCTTCTGTCGTCGCCCTCGTATGTGTCTTCTTTTTTCAATATTGTGTTCATTACTAATGAAAGTCCTATGTTTCAGGGAGTCGATGGAGCATTAGTCCAAGAAGAAGGGGGAGCGTGCAGTTACGGGTCGGCGCAACAGCTTGCAGAAGTGTGCACCGCAGTTACATCGTCCCTTGATGTTCTTATGCATTTCGAGGTATGGATACTGACAGCTCGATCAAGCGAGATCATATGACGTGATTACATCCGCTATACTTCCTTCTTTATTAACGCAAGTACTATGTTTCAGGGAGATGACGGAGCTTCTTCTACAAGAACATCACCCCTAGAAGTTGATGCAGATTTCTGGGTGGTGACACTTCCAACGATCGAGCAAATCGAATCATATTTAGATATCCATTATTTATTTTAGACAACTGATCATTTGTGCAGGTCTATTTAGATGAGCCGTTGATGCCTGCACAAACTTTATGTTCTTTTTATCAAAATAGAAAACCATACTAATGCAATTACTGTGTTTGAGGGAGTCACTGAAGCATCATCTTCAATAATATCATCAATGGAAGTCTATGAGGAGCCCGAGGTATGGATCTTGACAGTTCCATCTAACTAGATCAACAATGCGTGAATAATTGTCGTTTGAATGTTCTACACAAAGCGTTCATTCGTGTTTTGCTATTGAGATGTACGTGGGTATTGGTCCCCAAGTACATTTTGTGTTTTCGATATTATTATACATACTAATGAAAGTTCTATGTTTCAGGGAGTCGATGGAGCGTCAGTGCGTGATGGATGTGCTTATCAGGAAAACATAGTCGTTGCAGCGCAAGAGGAAGTGGAGACATATACACACGAGTCGGAGCAACAGCGTCCTGATGTTGAAGTTCGAGGCAAGAAAGTTTCAAAGAAAAGAAAGCAAAAGAAGGTTAGTGTCCTGGTCACTATATTATGTTGTTTTTCACTGTTAATAGTTCAATACTGTAAGTTGTGTTTAAACTGAACACCCCTTTTCCAATCTGTCCTCTAGTTGCGAGTGGGTGTACGAACTAGATCTACACAGACAGTGAAGCGAACGAGAGATGTTGCTTGTCAAACCTTTTGGCAGGGACTTGAGACTGGAGAAGCATCGTGCCAATGGGAAGAATATGTAGTGATTGACAACGGAGCTATACCACCACCAGCCATTGATAGTGAATGTCCTCCTGGTAGTTCGGATGCAGTCGGAGATCAATTCACAGAATCCACACCCGCAAAAACTAAGACCGCGAGAAAGTTGAAGAAATTGTTTTATTCACCCATCGCCGGAGAAGGAACAGATGTTGCAATGGAAGAGAATGAAGTAGGCGACAATGAAACACCATCAATATCACTGAACATAGCGGAAGACGATATCAGAGATTCTACCTTTCATGTGAGTGACATGTTCTCAACGTTACAGGCCGAACCAGCTGGGATGCAGAGTGACAGTATAAGGAAAGAGGCCAAATTCATTGTATTCGATAGTTGTTTGATTGATATTATTATTCGGATGAAATGTGGGCATTTGGTTGGTGGGGAAGTATGTGGGGAGCCATTGATTAATGTGACTCGTGCAATTCGAGGCACTAACCTTAAAATACATGCCACCTGTACAAAATATCATCCTTTCACATGGTCTGCACAACCTATGCTGGGACAACTGCCAGCAGGCAATCTACTTTGTGCAGCGGCTGCACTTTTTAGTGGTTCAAGTTTTAAAAAATTAGAGTCTTTCTTTCAGTTTGTGGGAATCCATTTCATTGCGAAAACTCAGATCTACAAATACCAAACCGATTATCTATTTCCAGCCATTAGCGAAGCTTGGAGAATGGAAAAAATGTCTATTACTAGTACATTCGCGGGCAAACGGTTCAGGCTAGCCGGTGATGGACAGTGGGACAGCCCAGGATTTTCAGCCAAGTACTGCACCTACCACTTTCAGGACATGGAAAGTAAGAAAATTGTGAGTTCGGTGGTCGTGCAGGTGTCACAAAGTACATCCTCAGTGGCCATGGAGAAAGTTGGCTTTGTAGCATCATTGCAAGAACTACAATCGCGGGGAATGGTGATCGACCTGATAGCCACGGACAGACACGTTTCAATTGCCAAGACAATGAGAGAACAGTACAAAAATATAAATCACCAATTTGACGTTTGGCATCTTGCAAAATCAATCAATAAAAAATTGTCGGCTGCAGGTAAAAAAAAAGAATTGCAAGGTATTTCACAGTGGTCCAAGTCAATCAGCAACCATCTTTGGTGGAGCTCAAAAACATGTGGAGGGTCGTTGGAAATTCTACTGGAAAAATGGCGGTCAGTAATGCCACACTGTACAAACGTTCACCGATGGAACACGAACCAACATTTCCACAATTGTGAACATGGCCATTTGTCCACAGAGGAGGCACGGAAGAAGAAGTGGTTGATTCCTTCATCACCCACTCACAAAGCCATTGAAAAGATTGTATTTGATAAAACTATAACAAAAGCTTTGAGGGGAATTCTGCCACGCAGGAGATTTGGAGGTGTTCCACAATATGTGCCTCAAGTACAGGCCAAAACGATTGCATTTTGGCATGGAGGGCATGATAAATCGGACTCTTTTAGCGGTCTTGGCACATAACCATAATGTTGGCCGTCAACAAAGTAGGACGACCGGAACTTTAGGGACGCTTCGCTACAATAAGGCCTTCACTAAAAGAAGTAAACAATGGGTGATCAAACCAGTGTTTGAGGATATGCAATATGAGTTTATTGAGAAACTTATTGTTGACGTCCTAGATAGGCACATAAATGGAGTTGTGAACGAACCTGTGCAGGGGACAACTGCATTGCCACCCAACATTGCATCTGTTCCATGTCCACCTAAAGAAGAACTCATTGAGAAATACACATCACGGTTTAAATGATTGTAATTTGATTGTCTGTTCTCTCAAGTCTCCTCATGTCGCAGGCCCATTGAATATGTGTATCTATCCAACCTTGTTCATTTGCGCATTAAATTAAACCAAACAGTAATATAAATCATTTTTCAATAAATATAGAATCTCTCCGTATTTATGGTTCTGTGTGGCTGCAAAGCACGCAGACAAAATGCAAAGATGGAGTGTAAATTTCAAGTCCTGTGAGAATGCCTTACACTGAATGTAGCTAACTAGGAATGTGTGCTCGTTCAAAGTGAAGGTCAGCTGCTTTGATTTTTTCTCGGGTGCCAGAATGGCCCACGACTCAGAATAAGGTTCTATTGTATTTTGACCTTGACAGGCCTGGACCACGTAAGAAACGATAATGAATATAATTTCAGAAACGAAAGCCATTTCATGTTCGTTCATTAGAAGAAATAACGTCGGCATAGAAGGAGTGGTATTTCGGGGCTGCCCTACGCACAGACGCAATGGAAAATGCAAATATAATGTAAGTAACTCTTTAGATGAGTTTATACCGCAATTTAATTACTATACAGTAGCTTTAAAGACGGGTTAAGTTGTACTTGTTCGTTCTATGTGGCATGTTGTTTTGTACCGCGCACTATCTTGGGGAGAACCGTCTACTTTTACGGAAGCACCTCAAAACCTTTGCTTCTGCTTTCTCTCTCCCTCTCCCCTGCTACAACTGGTCCACTGTCTGCGATCTCGGTCCTGGGCCCTTCCACTCTCCACCTGCACTCCCTGTCAACCCCTGCACTGGGGGACTGTCTCAGTATCCTACAGCCCCCCCTTGACGTTTAAAACCCAGTTGCACTGTCCTAGCTATGAAATAATTTCCCGACCGAATATATAAAATGAATAATTTTAATAAAGATCTGATGGTGAGACTAATTTCATTGTTTATGTTTTTCAAACAGGTACATCATGCATTACTGCATGTGTCACGAGTACCAGACACCGGCGGACGGCTTCTTTAACCGCCAGTTGCTTCTCCGCGTGAACAACGTTACCACCCTGACCATTTTATGGGACGATCGCCAAGTACAAGTATGCCCTTACGCGGTACTAACGGCTAGATGCAACATACAGACCGTTGTGGTGGCCTAGTGCCTCGTTGTTGGAACAGCCATGCGATTATCAGTGCGACCGAAGAGCTTATTTTATCGTAAACCAACACCCTGTTTACTGCACACGAACATCGCTTGCCTCAAGACGAACTATTTTGGATCGAGAGCAAATAAAAATGAAAATCGCTGAATATTCTATAAACATTTGATGTCCAATAAATGTACTTTGCCAAATGTACAATCTTGCAGTTTGCTTTTAAACCACAGTTTGATATTCCGAATTGTGGCGCTGTATTGTGAGATGATCTAAGACCCTGTGTACAGCAAAGGAACATCGCGTGCCTCGAAACGAACTATTTTGGATCGAGAGCAAATAAAAAAGAAAATCGCTGAATATTCTCTAAACATTTGATGTCAAATAAATGTACTTTACCAAATTTACAATCTTGAGGTTTGATTTAAAAGTACAGTTTCATATTGCGAATTGTGGCGCGCTGTGTTGTGAGCTGATCTGTGTTGGTTTCCGGGTTCTGTGTGGAGTCGCGTAGAAGACGCCTGGGCGCGTTTGCCTACGCAGCACAGTCACGTCACGGATAGAGGCGGGAAATATGAATGTTTTGATAAAGTCTGTTTCAGGGGCGGGGGATTTGATTTAGTGCCGCAAAAGCAGGTGAGCCAGGGCGATGCGGCAAGTGATAGGATTATCAGAAAATGGCGGCTGATTTCGAGTGCGTTAATGGACGAAAAGTCGGGTATGGTCCATAGGAAAGTTTTCTACGATCTACCGATTTATGCTTAAAAACACATGGCCGAACCGTAGGGACAATAAAAAAAAAGTCCCGGAACTCTCCTTTAATAAGCGATTGGATCCTGATGCTTTTTGTTGGATTTCCAACAGTGTTATTATCTTGGCCAAGAATTGTACATTTTCCCAAATAAAACAGAAGTCAGTCTTAGACTGGAGTCCAGAATAGTAAATTGATCCATTTTCTGTTACCTGACAGTCTCCTGTCAGAGAGATGAGATTAAAATACAGGCAGATTTGAAAGGAGGGGTAGTGGTTGTATATTATATATGACATGGGATACATTCCAGTTTTGAGGAACTAAAAGGTTGGGAAATGAGAGGCAGAACTGGAGGCGGGGGCAGCAAGGGTGCGCATGGTGTTGGTGTGTACAGTGCAAGGTGGGAATTAAAGAGAGATGAATTTGGACAGATACATAAAGTGGCAAGTCCATGAATGCATTTATAGACTACTGGAAGGAATTTAAACTATGACTGGTGGTACCTGGAGAGCTTGGAGGCATGGCTTTTGGGGCTCATGTGGTAGCAGCACAGGAAAGAAGCCTGTGAGTTGAAGGATCAGAATTTTGTTAAGGGTGGTAAAGTACTACAGAGGGGGATCTGGAGAAGACCGATCAGAGCCTCTTGGAATGGGATGACCTGGCCTCTTCTCGCCTCTTCTCCTCTTCCCAACTCCTCCTGCTGGGGGATCTTAACGTCCATCTTGACTCTCCCGACTCTTCAGGACATTTCTGCAACTTGTGTGACTACCTTTCTCTTTCCATTCTACCCTCTGATCCAACTCACAGTGCTGGCCACACCTTGGATGCTATTATCTCCACAGACATCCCACTCTCTATTCCTCACACTACCTCGCTCTCATGGACTGATCCTTCTCTTCTCTCTTCTCACTTGAAGCTCTCTTCCCCTTTAGCAATGGCCCACCCTACTCCACCTCCTGCTTTCAAGGTCATCTGACCCATGAAAAGAGTGTCAGTGGCTGCCTTTGCGTCCATCTACTCTCCTCCTTTTACTCATGCGGCTGACTCCCACCCTGATACAGCCCTCCCTAGCTTTCACCGTTCCATCTCCAACACTCTTGACTTTTTTGCCCGTCATGAGGGTCCGACTGAAGCCTGCCAAAAAAGTGCAACTCTTGGTACGACTCCAACCTGGCTGCCCTTAAACGCAAGTGCAGAGCAGCGGAACGGAATTGGGGATCTTGAGGTGCACCCATGGACAAACTGGCCTGCCGCCTTCATCAAAGGCAATATAGACTCTGCATCCGCTCCAAGAAAAGAGTCTACAATCAAGCACGCATCTCCTTGGCATCTAGCAACATGGCTGAACTTTTCAAAGTCTGCAAGGAACTTGCCAACCCTACAGTATCCACATCCTCTACTGCACTCACCCAGGCCCTTTGCTCGTTCCTGGCAGCACATTTCACCACCAAAACACTCTCTCCAGGGATGTCATTTCACCAAAAGGCCAGGGGTAGCAGAAGTGACATCAAATGACCCTTGACCTCTGATGACATCACAGGATGTGATGTCATCTGACCCCACCCTGAAGTGACATTGCAGGAAGTGATGGAACACAACCCTTCAAACCTTTACAAAATAAGAAGTGGCATCACATAGCATTGTTTCTAAGTACACTATGAGAAATATGTTTATGGTATCACTGTAAAGTGATATATATTGCATACAAGAATGGATCACCATATGTATTGTTAATATCAGTACGAATAGGCCCATATTACCAAACTGCTGTGAATGCAAGCAGACACCCAAGGCCAAATGCTAATGATGTGTTATTATATAGCACTTATGCTTAAGCACTTCATTTAGAACAAATACACATTAAATATCACCTAACCTGTGTTGGTACTCATTTATCAACCTCAGTAGGAGGATCGGCTGAGCTGACCTTGCCGGGAGTTGAACCTGCAACCTGCAGATCACACACACTTTGCAGCAGTGAGCGCTCTACCCACTTCAACAGCGAGCGCTCTACCCACTGAGCTATCTTACCTGCTATAGCTACCAGAAAACCAGACACTCCAGAACCAACGAGCCACATGCTGCTGGCCAAAGCCCAGGAGCCTCAATGAAAAAATAATATGTTTTTCTTTCTTTTTATTTTAGGGGTAGCAAGGGAGAACACAGGGGTAGCAAGGGAGACTTCAGGGGTCATGGTTGTGACTCCTGACAACCGTTAAATGACTTCCCTGCCTCTCTCTCTTCTGCACCAACATCTCTTGGGCCCCCCTCAGTCTCCTACACCTCTTCCCATCTTCTCTCCTCCCTCTCCCCTGTCACACCTGATGAGGTCTCTAGACAAGTCCGGTCTATGAAAGCCTCTTCCAAACCGGTGGACCCTGCTCCTCCAAAACCATCAAGGGCAATATTGACACTCTTGCTCCAGCCATGGCCAACCTATGCAACCTCTCTTTCACCACTGAAGTTTTCCCCTCTCCTCTAAAGCACTCTCTTTTGCACCCTCTGCTCAAAAACCACTCTGCCGACCCATCTATTCCGGCAAATTATTGCCCGATCTCCATCACCCCTTTCCTGGCAAAACTCCTGTAGAAGCAGGCTATCACTCAACTTACCCTCCACACTGAATCTGTTGGTTGTCTCCATGACCATCAGTCTGGCTTCAGAGCATCCAGAGGCACATAAACTGCTCTTCTGAACACCTGTGATGACCTGCTCTCAAATCTTGACTCTAACTCTCCCACTGTCCTCATTCTTCTCGACCTCTCTTCTGCTTTCGATAAGGTAAGCCACAACATCCTGATATCCTGTCTCTGTGATACCCTGAGCATCACAGATCAGGCCCTGGTGTGGATCACCTCCTTTCTCTCTGACCAGCCCTCCCAAGTGGAACTTGGGTCCTTTCTCTCCTCTATCACTCTCTCTACTTGTTGTGTCCCCCACGGATCTAACCTATCCCCCTGGTTCTTCAATATCTACATGGCCCTCTTGGCCCACATGACCTCTACCTGTACCTCTAACTATCAGTGTTATGCAGATGACACGCAGCTCTCTTTCAGGCTACCCTCAGCCTCCTCCTCCTCACTCATCCCTGACTGTCTATCCACAATTCAGTCTTGGTGTGCCTCTAACGATCTCTGCCTGAAAGCCAGTAAGATAGAGATCATCCTCTTAGGGTCCCCTGCTCCCGCTTTCTCACTTTCGCTCTGGCCGGCCTCCCTTGGCCCTGCGCCCTGCACCCTCACCTACCAATGAGGCAAAACATCTAGGGGTCATCTTCGACTCCACTCTCTCCTTCTCTTCTCACATCTGAGACATCTCCAAAAAGTTCCACTACCAACTGCACCTACTCAGAGGCATTCTCATGTTTCTCACTTTCCCCTAGAGGCTCACCACCTCGAGAGCCCAGGTTCTTTCTAGGCTGGACTATTGCAACAACCTTTTCCTCAATCTTCCTGCCTCTACCCTCCGTCCTCTACAACTTATCCAGAATAGAGCCGCGAGACTTATCCTTGGCCTCAAGCCCAAGGACAACATCTCTCCAGCGCTGAAATCCCTCCACTGGCTCCCCGTGGCTGCAAGGATCAAGTTCAAAACCCTCTGCATAATCCACAAGGCTTTCTGTAGCCAGGGTCTGCACTATCTACAATGCTCTCTTCCTAAATACTCTTCCTCTAGAGTCCTCTGCTCGTCCTCCTCCAATTCTCTGCGGGTGAGCCACTTTCACAAACAGGGATTTGTGGATAGATTTTTATCCTCTGCAGGTGCCTCCCTCTGGAACAGTCTTCTTGCCTCTATCCATCTTGAGCCGGAGCGCCTTAAGGTCCGTAAACTCCTCAAGACCTTCCTCTTCTCCTCCTCTTTCTCACTCCCTATACCCTGCTAACCTCTGTTATCTTTCTCTCCACCCTCTTTCCTCTTTCTCCTCCCTAACTCTGTTCAGTTTTTGCTGACTGGTTGCCTGGTTCACCTCCAGAGCCTTACAGGTCCCATGCTCCCCTGCCAGTCTTTTCAACTTTCCTCCAGGCCACTGCACTGTGTTCAGCATTACTGCACTTTCGGCTAATGTTCCATGTGCGGGGCAACCTCTCTGCACTTAACCCAGGGCCCTGCTGGGCTGGAGGCATTTGTTCCCCCACACCCCTTTCCTCGCACCTCCGTCTGTATGCATGCATTACCTAAATGTTCTAGGACCAGTAAGTTCGTCTGTCCTGTGCCCCCTCCCCTTTTTTTGTCCCCCCTACCTAGCTTGGTCGCAACTGTAACATTTCATGCACTTGCATTAGGAAAAATGCTGTCAGGCCTAGTATGCTAGTTTTTCTGTTAGATCATTCAGAAACCTCAAGGCATAAGACTGATTACTGTATTCACTTATTCCCTTCCCACCTTGAAGCACTTTGAAGCACTCCAACTGTGTATAAGCGCTGTATAAATAAACAATTACAATTCGCAGAGAAGTAAGTAAGGAGGGCAGATTTTTCAGATTTGAAGTAGGCAGTGGATGTTTTGAATTGGTAAGCTTTCAGTCATCCAGAGGTTGCATAAGTCTTGTAATATGGTGAAAGGAGGTCAGGGGTAAAATGGAGGGGGAATAAAAGAAGAGCTGAGGCATGAGGAGAGGGTCCCAGGAATGCCCCGCCCGCTCATCCCCATGAACATGACAGCCTGAAGAGTCAAGAATAAACAAAGCCACTCACTATTCGGCCAGCACCCAGGAGCACAAGTGACTAACACATATGCAGAGAAGGACTCTCTCAGGAAGCCTTTCAAACCTTATCCGGTGAATGTCTTTATGGAAAAAGGTGCTTCAACAGTGGTCATGGACCCAAATGCCATGATGGATGGGGTTGACTAAATATTGAGAAACCACTGTGCTGACGTCATTAGTGACACCACAACATAGCCACGTTAGTCATGAAGTAAACTCGCAACCATGCGCAACTTTACACAAACACACACTTGTGTACACGAAGAACATGCTTACACAGTTCTGTAGATAGAGGACGGATACATATACATACTGTCAAAAGTTTTTTTTATTTTTCTCATTAGCCAAATGCAGAAACGCTGAAAGGCAACGAAGAGATGCAGAGCAAGCTTGCAGATGCTTATTAGAACTAACCCTGTGGAACTACAGGATCATATAAGGAGCCTGGCAGGACCAGGACCAAATATAACTAACCTACAGGAAATATATTTTGATATAAGTGTGCAGAAATCATAGTATAAGTATATTGAAAATCACATACGGCCTCAAACTACAGGACGAGAGATGAGAGAAAAGCAGAACCAGGCTTCACAAAGCAGGAAGGCCAGAGGTCACAGCCAATGTCAGCGACAAGCAGCACATTCCAAACCTAAAATGACAAGGGGCCATCTGCAGAAAAACTGAATAAATCTTTATAATTGCAGACCAGAAAAACTGAATTTTTCAGTCGTCATCCAACTGATGCAGCTGAGCTAGACAATGGTCATTCACCCGTGGTGGAAAGATGAGCAGTTCCCAGAAACACAGACATAAAGTGAAAAATGAACAAGTTAACAAGATTGCAACATGGAGAGCACTCTCACAGGCAAAGGTGGCATGTTTAACAGATACACTGGGTACACATAGTCATTCTCGTCGCCTTGAAGGGGTGCACAAAGCACTGAGAACCGAACTTGGTCCCAGGGCTCAGGAGACCAGTTCCAGACAATCAGGGAACATTAATCCAGGGTTGGATGGCAGGGGGGCAAGGGCCATTGGTAATCCTGTGACCATGCAACAATGTAATAGATAGTTTCATGGGGAAGGGGCAGGCCAGCCACCCGACATGGAAGGGCCAATTGAGTTTGATGTATAAGGACAATCTATAATATCTTCCACTCTGAGCACCCAATGAGTATGTGTGATAGGTTTTTTGGGGAGAGCCCAGATTGTGATGCAATTCTGTTTCAAAATGGGGAGTTTGGGAATGGAGACAGCAGAGATGTTCTGAATGTCCTGTATGATCCCTGTGGGTTTTTGTAATAAACAACAGTTGTAACCTGCCCTTGGCTGAGCCTTCTGTTTGTTCTGGGGACAAGGTTGTTGGGCTGTTGGGAGCTGAACGGGTGAGCTTGTATTAACCCCCAGACCTATGGCATATCCCACCAACAAGTTAGTAGCAGAAGTATGGTATGAAGCCACCTCTTCTGCCGCAAAGCCTGGATGGATGCGGGGCCCCTCGCGGGACCCGAGACGACGGCATAGTGCACCCCCATACAAAGGCCATCAGGAGCCAGCTTGGAAATATCCTGCCAGTGATCAGTGAGGAGTCCAGCAGACCAGAAGGGTGGCATGGCAGCTTTGTGAGAGCCGGTAGCTGAACAGCGTCAGTGGATCATGGAGTGTAAGTATTGATTCAGCCACACGGCAACTAAGGAGAGTGGGAAAGTAATGGGGGGAGCGAGGGTGGTACTGAGCATTGTTGAGTATCATTGAAGTATTGTTAAGTATTGTCCAGTAGTGTTAAGCATTGTGAAGCATAGTAGGGAAAGGTGCGGAGGTAGATGTCGTTTCTGTGGGTAGGGCACATTCAGTTTTAAGGGAAAAGGTTCTGGTGAATAACCTAGACTATTGACTTAAGGGCACGGATAACAGAAGTTATGTGAATAGTGGACTTCCTGTGGATTGGGCATTTTAGCTCGGGTTATGGATGATGGTATCCCCACGTAAGGTTTAACAAAGGGAGCTGTCCTAGATTGCGGAAGGTGTTTGGTTAAGTCTAGTGGAGATGTTTTATCTACAAGGCGATGCTGTAGGTACAGATTGAACACGAGAAATATTGGTATACCCTGTTAGGAGGTCGGAAGACAGCTCTCGGTTCATGTTGGGGCTGTGTACATTTTTGTGTAATGGGATATTAGCATTGTGAGCTTTGTAAGTGAACTTTAGCTCTACCTTGTTTAGTGAGTTGGTGACATCACCCATTAGGTTTGTGCATAGTTCTCGGAGAGCAGGAGGAGCTATAGAAATCGGTATTGAGAAGCTTGAGTAATCGAACGCCTTGATTTGAGGTCAAGTAAGTATAAAAGCAATGTATAAAGCGAAGTGCGGGGGGCTCACCGCAACAGCACTTGTGTAAGACCCTTCGACGCTATAAGGACAAGATTTGTAAATATAGAGCAGAATGGACAAAAACTACAGATGGTAAATTGACTAAGCCGTGGCCACAATGCAGAAGAGTCTCCAAAAATGTGCAGCAACCACTACTGACACACCTATAGGACACCTATATGGGGAAGATGTTAGCCAATCGTATAGCAATATTTGAACTCTGGGGAATGTTCCAGGAGGGCGAGGGGGAAGTATCAAGGGGTCAATGGATGCTGAGCCAGCAGGATACACTTGTGCCAGCATCCCCACCCTGCGCTCCCCGACAAGGGCTAGACCATATTCAGGAGCTAAAGGCAGCAGAGGGGTACACAATTCCAATATTTTTACCTCCACTGTATACCAACGAGAAGGGGTGCAAGGGGGTTGGACAGGCAGATGATGCAAAGGAAGAATGCAGTGAGACACAAACTAGCACCAAGGAGGGGCTAGAGGGAGAAGGACAGATACACCTAAAATTGGATGGGAAGGCAATAGGAGAAGCAGCAGGGGCAATCAAAGCAATGGAGGGTCATAAGTGGAGCAGCAAAGCATGAGACTGGGCAGAGATAATTGCAGAAGTAAAATGAAAGGAAAAGGAAGAAGAGGAGAAATGCGAGAGAGCGTGAAGAGACAAGCAAAGGGAGGAAGAGAAAGAATGAGAGCAGTGAGAGAAGAGAAGGAGCGAGCTCAATGAGATAGAGAGGTGAAGGGAAGAGGACAAGAAAGCAAGGCAAGTTCTGGTGAAGAGGGAATGGAGAAAGTGGGAACTGGGGTGATTCGTAAGAGAGTGCAAAAAGGACAAAGTGGGCAATAGGCACAGGAGACGACAAAATGGGAGGAGATAGGTGAAAGGAGCCAGACAGCACTACCACACAGGGAAGGATGACAGCGAGACATGGGGTCCTGCCGGGAAGGGGTAGCGAGGACCTACTTGACTTTGGAGGGAAGCCCAGCGAAGACACGACCTCGAGGAGGTTGAGCTTCATGGACGATTTCTCTAGTGATATGGACACTGATTCAGACTGGGACATAGAGGGGAGTGAAGACGAGGGAAGAGGGTGACCCAAGCATTGGACGATGGGCAAGAGAAAGAGCAGAGAGAAGCGTGGCATGTGAGGCAGGGAAAGATACAGGGGGATTTAGGGATGACAAAGACAATCAATCACAACAGACCAGAGACGCATCACACAGTCTGGACAACTTCCTCCCATAAGTGTAGAGGCTTAGGGATCTCTAAGGACCAAAGAAGGGGGAGACGGCCAAGGCATGTACCGATATTAAAGATGCTGGGGGATCAGATAGGTAGATACAATTGACATGAGGAGTGAATGGGAAGATCGGGTTCACACAACTGCCCTTACTTGGAAAAGGGAGGATGGCGACCTCCGTACATACCATAGAAGCACATAGACAAGGAAAACTTGAGGTGTAGGTTACCCTCGTTAGCTTTTGGTTCAGAGAAAGGGTTATACGAAATGGAAAGGATGACAGCGTTACAGAAATTAGCAGTGGGGGACGTAAAGGGACTACTAGTGGCAATCCTGGGGGAGGCTGCTTATGACGTATGGAAACAGGCAGGGTATTTGGAGTAACCATGGAGGACACTGCGCACCATTTGCAAATTGTTGAGCCACTGTATGGCAAGCTCTAAGGATATGTCAGACATTAGTGAGATTATGGCATGCAAAATGGGGGAAGACGAAGACCCCCTACACTTCATTCAGACGATTCAAGAGCTTTGGTGCATTGAAACGTGAGAACTGTGGGACAAAACAAATAGCATTATACTATCACATATCATGTCAAGGATTGCCAGAGCAGGTGCAAAGGCAACTCAAGAAATTAGTGGGGATGGAGGCAAAACCTTGGTCAGAAATACAGCTCACGATAATACACTATTGTAGACTATTGCAAGAGTATGCAAGAAAAAAGCGTGAGGAAATAAAGCAGGAGGAATCGAAGTTAGTGCAAAGGAATCTATCCAAATATGCTGTGGAAAGGGCAGTATTGCCGAGAATGGCTGGACAATGGGCACCACAGATGCACCTCCGCCCACAGGAGAAGAATTCATAGGTTTGGGGAATACGCAGTATGTGTTTTGAGGAAAAGGGGGGCCACCTAGAGGATGCAGGTATGAGCATCAGGTGCAGCAGAACTACAGGGGATTCCAGGGGGGTTTCGGGGATATGGGCCACAAATGCAGCTGGGCCCAGGGGTATTTTCTGGGGGATTCCAAGGGCAGAGGAGAGAGCCACCCCAGTGTTGGGTGTGCAGACAGATAGGGCACATCTCGAAGGTATGCAGAAGCAGGGGAATGGTGCAACAAAATGGGGGAATGCAATACCAGCCAGCATACCAAAGGGAACAGGATGAATACTACATGCAGGACCAGACACCACAACAAGGACAGGCACCGAATGGATACCCACAGACACATCATCCCATGACACAGACACCGCAAATGCAAGCGCCTATGCAGCAGTATTTTCAGGCACCACAGATGTCACAGATGCTACCGATGCATCGCAGCACCCAACATGCCTACACAGCACAGCAGATACCACAGGTACAGAACAGCACACAGCCAAACGATGGGACAATGGAACACACAGACTCCATGATGACGACGACCATTAGGAACTTGAGGGGGTCACGGTAGTGGAAGGCAATCCATTTTTAGGGAACAGGATGTCCTTATAACCTTAATAGGACAGCCCACAGATGGACTTTATGTGTTCCATCCTATCGATTACACCCAACCCCACGGAGAAACCACATATAGGGGTGACGATAGGTGACAAGACTTTTTACTTTCTAGCAGACACAGTGGCAACTAAATCCTGCATCGGGATGGGAAATATAGTATGTCAGGCAATGCCATGAAGGCTAAAGGATTCTCTGGGGTGATAGAACTGGTTCCTTTTACAGATGATATTGCACATTCTCTAGGGGGATCATGATCTATCTTTGCCCGTACATTATTCCCGACAGACACCTGTAAATATACTGGTGAGAGACATCATGAGTAGACTTAATATGACCATTTCATTCACCGACAAGGGGATAGTGTGTTCCACACCAGCGATACATCTTCGCAACATGAGGGAAATCATTCAAGCCTAGTGTGGAGGAAGGGTACAGAGGGGGGTGCCAGTGGACGAGGAGCTGTTCAAATACGGGACTTAAATCATAATAGCATGGCTTCCAGGGATTCAGGGGAAAATGTGGTGCCTTCCAAACATGTACTTATTCAGGCCAGTGATACCATTAGATGAGAAAGAAGGGACGCTAGTGCCACTAGAATTAAAGACAGTAATCATGGGAGATGAGTGGATAACAGTACATGGGACAGATGACACAGGGCAACCATGGCGATCATTGATCGCCATAGATGAGGGGTACAGGTTGACCACAGTCACAGTCGAATAACTATTCAGAGACAACAGATCACATCACGAGATGCTGTTCGAAGAGAGCATCACATATTGTGTGAAAATATATTACAGAGAAGTACCACAGAGAATGGTGACTCTACCACCTACCTTTCTCGAGGAGGATTTGGTAAAGGCCCAAGAATCCTATGGACCACAAGTGTCTATGATGTGGGGCTTCTGAAGGGGATAGGAGCAGTGAAAATAAAACCGAAGCCAGGAACAATTTTACCACAAGTTAAACAATACCCACTTTCAAGGGAGGCAGACAAAGGTATCTATGAGACCATTTGAGCACTAGAGAAGCAGGTCTAAAGGGGGACCCTCTGCTCCTCATCGGCTTTTGATATCTGCAGACTCTGGCACTGGAGACTGGACAAGGACAAAGGAACGGACGCCTGGATGAGATTTCACAGCCATCTTTATTACAGGCTCAGAAGACACTGAAAGCAGCACACAGAGCTCCCACAATCAGCTTGTCTTTTATAGGTTTTTGAGAATGATGCAATATTTCATTCATTTTCAGAATACATATCTGATTGGTCCCTTCAGTCAAAAATAAACCCCTTCTCGTCTTTGATTGGTTGGTTTATCTGCCACTCACCAAGCCCACATTAGCTCATCTTGCCAAGCATAGGTTGACTGATACATAAACTGATAAGCTCATTCCAGACTCAACTAAACACAATTGCATATCCTTCAAATCCTGCCAAGAAACAGTTCTTATCTGCTCCTTGAGGTCCTGCCAAATTTACTTGGCAGCTCACACTGATGGAAACCTAATGAGCTCATCTTATTTGTTGCTAGTTAAGCAGCTGTTCTGTCTAATTGGGAGATTTACCATGCTCTTATCTGATTTGCTATCACTCATGTCTGCTTTTCTTGCCAAGAAATTCTAAATATACCATACCAGACGTGGTTATCTATAGTCAACTGCTGTGAAGGAATTATAGCCATCAGCTGCATGAGTAGGGACTTTTTAACACCTGCTCCCAAGACACGATTTGTATTTGTCATCCATCTTAGAACATATCTCAGTCTGTTCAGCCTAGATGTTCAGCTACCAAATGGTAAACCAATTTACTTTTGAGCATAACTAATTTCTATCTGGTTTTCAGATTACATTTTTACATATTCATGATAAATGAGTAACACTGGAGACACCCTTTACTTCTTGAGTCATTCTGACCTGCAAAATATATGTCACACTATATGCACTCTTTATCTTCAAAAAGCACTGTAATTCTGGTTTTTGCAATACTGGGACCATTGATCAGCCTATCATGCTATCTGTATTCAGTTTGAGGGAGGGGAAGGGTCTAGTACTCTTATACACTCCCTCTCTGGTCTGTAGTAAACAAATATTCAATACATGACCACTATACCCAATGTCCACCCTCCCCCATATACAGTGTACCTATACATCCCTGTCTCAGTCACCCTCCTCAGTGTGGTGATTTATCTCAACATGGGAGGTATCATAAAAACATGTCTATGGAATCAACATCTTCAGTCATTTTGTACTTTCTTAATATAAAACATAAATGTATGTTCTTTTTGTCATGGGATTATTTGCAACATTTTGCTCTTTTTTAACTTTTATGCATATGTCCTCAAGAACAATTTAATTTGCTTCTATCTGGATTTCACACCCATTATCCAATTAAATGTAAACATAACATAAACAACAGGTGCATTTCTAGCCACTCCGAAAATAGAGAAAAATAATTGCTTCAGGGAACCCACCAGCCCATTTTCCTCTTTATTTTTCCACGTGCAACATTTACTGTGCACTTATTCCTTCCTCCGACCCCACAACATTTCCTTGTGTCCTGCCCTTTCTCATTCCATATTTTTTCCATCGGTACATCTTCCGTTGACACATCTTCCACCTGATTCATCTTGTTTTAGCTTATTCTTTATTACTTTATTGTAAATACATATTGGCTGATAACGGGACTTGACTATGATCTGAGGTCATAAAAGGCGTTAATTTTTTACTTTTCATGTATTGTCCTATTTTTCATGGACCTTCTTTTCTTCCACCAACTGCGTACAGAAAACCATTTTCTCTGTGGTTGGTATTCTCAAACCAAAGAGTCATGCAGTCTCCTGTTTTATAATAAAATAATAAACAACAAGACAGACAACATAACAAATTCAAAAAATATGTTTAAAAAAAAGATGTGTTTTCTTCAATCGCTTCCTTTCTTTCTTCTTGATGCATCCATAGCTGAAGAAGAAGATGCTGGTGTGGGTTCCTGCTCTCTGTAGAAAATCGAAATAGAGGCACAGTCATTTCTTTATGTTAGCAAAGCAATCAATTATTTCCTCAGAGTAGACCTTTGCTCTTGTCTCAAAATAGTTTTACTGAGGTCATCTCTTGGGCATTCTCTGCCCACTGAACTGTTAGCTGCACTTCTGTAAAGTTAAACAGAATCATTGGTGCACGTTTAAATGATTTATCATTCGTGTAGAAATCAGGCCTGTCTTTAGTTTTTTCTACCATGCTGAAAATGTTCTATGTACTTTTGAAGTTCTCCTCCTTCTAGCATGGGACCGCAGTCTTTTCGTTCTTTGCTGTATTTATTCTGTTGAGACATAATTGACATATTATATCGTCCTATCTACACTAATCTTACCTACCCATGTTATTGGGAACCTAGCACTGTTCCTATTAAATGCATGCCAGTGTGACATATAAGAAATACATTGTTTTGCCTATGCTAAATATGTAATGCATTTTGCCAAATGTACCCATTTGGCATTTTGCCATTTATCAGAATTACAAAAAGGTTACTCCACCTTCTACCCACCTTCTACCCAAAGTTTTCTTCATTCTTGTCGTTAGATATGGCCATATTCATATAAAGATATATGCTATCCTGTGCTCACATCTTTTTGCACCCTTCTTGGGAAAATTCTATCTATTTGAAAGACTGTATCCCTTACTGCCTTTCTTCTGTACTCACCTCGGTCCTCTTACTCCTAATAATGATCAATAGTTTGTTTCACACACTAGCTGTGTGAATCGATACTTACCTCTTCTATCTCTACTTGTCCACTAGCCCTTACCTCTGTCATTATATAATGTTTCTTCTCATTATATTGCTATACTCTGCTAAAGCTATGTAGACATTCCTCCCGTGCTGAACAATGACAATAATTTCTTCTGTAAAACATAAATCAACATCATAATATGCATTCAAACAATGTTTTTGTTACTTACTCTCATATTTTCTTTCGTGCAGTTCTACTAAAGGTTGTTCTCATATATGTTAGATCAATCCTGGCCATCCACACTTCTTTGGCCTTTCAAGGAGATTTGAGTTCTCACTCCACAGCTCCCTCAACTCACTCTTCTCCATGGAAGGACCCCCAGCAATAGAAACCTTTGACCTCTGGCTTGCCAATGCTCTGAAACTGCTCACGTGTCAAAAAGTACCTTGCAGAGATCTGGACCAATGCCGAGGTGGTTCACCCGCAATCTCAAACCTCTCAAAACTCTCAAGCACCGTCTTGAATGGGCCTGGAGAGCAGACCCTTCAGCCCAAAACAAAAGTACCCTAGCGAGGACAACCAGAATTTACAGATCAGAAATCAGGAAAGGCAAGAATTCCTTCTAGAACTAAATTCAAAATGCTCACAACCCGAGTAAGGAACTACATAAAATCATAGCAGAATTCAAACCCTACTCTTGCCTGTCCATTCCAAGTTCTCAAGCCTTATGTGACACCCTCTCCCTCCACTTCTACAATGCTACCAATGAAAGACACAACACCATCATCGCCAAACTCCTAAGTCCTGCCACCACCGCCCACTCGCGCGCATCCCCCCACCCAACCTTCCCCCACAATAACAATCTTCTTTTCCATCACACAACCAGAATTCCTCTCGCTGGTAGCAGCCTGCCACCCATCAGGCTCCCCGTAAGACCCGTGTCCACGCTCAATGCTAATGCTAACTGTGCAGGTAACGTCGCATGCACAATCCTTAATCACTCACTCACATCAGGATCCTTCCCGAAAGCTATAAAAACATCCTACACCAAACACATTCTCAAAAAAATGACTCTTGACCCAAGCCTCCCCCAAAACTACCAACCTATCTCCAACACGCATTTCATCACAAAAATGATTGACCGCGAGGATTACAAACAGCTTGGCCAATATGCCGAATCCAACAACCTCCTAGACCCAGTACAATCAGGTTTCAGACCACTAAGGGGAACAGAATCCTCCCTAGTCTCCATCTGGGATGACCAAAAAAGAACAGCCAATGCAGACATCTGTGCTGTGCTCATCCTGCTAGAGCTCTCTGCAGCCTCCGATCCCATCGATCACTCGATTCTATTGGTCAGACTACAAACACTAGGAATCAAAAGCACAGCCCTTTTGTGGATCTCCTCCTTTATGTCTAAACGGTCCCAAATCATGCACCTCGACCAGTTCACATCCATTTTACGACCAGTTTGCAAAGGTGTCCCCCAAGTTCACATCACCGCTAATCTTCAACTTCTACATACAACCCATTCCCACAATCATCAGCTCGTACAACCTTACCTGCTACAACTTTGCAGATAATACCCAGATCATCCTCAAAATCCCAAACTCCGAAGGCTCTGGCAGCCCTGACCTATATTGTGCCTCTCTGACATTGATAGCTGGATGAAGTCCAACAATCTGATCCTCAACCCTGGGAAAACTAAAATCCTAGTCAGCGGGAAAACATCACTCATCCCCCAAACAATCCCCTGGCCCAATTCACTACGACAGGCACTGACACCCTCTAACGTGGTTAAAAGCCTTGGATGCAAAATTGACTCAGATTTATCCCTCGCCCAACACACCACCAACCTATCCAAAACCTGTTTCTTCCACCTACCTATCCTCAGGTGGATTTTCCCCTACCTCACTTGTCCCCATCGTTTCTTGACCATCAACTCCATCATCCGTTCCCACCTAAACTACACAAACTGCCTCTACCTAGGAGCCCCAGCGTTGCAACTAAGGAAGCTCCAAAGAATCCAAAATGCGGCAGCATGACTGCTCATGAGCCTGCCCTCCAGAGAACACATAAGCCCTACCCTGACAGTCCTCCACTGGCTCCCTATTGCTCCATGCATCACCTTCAAAGCCATGTGGATCACCCCTCACGCAGTCCACAACACCGGCCCTGAATTCCTCTGAGACAAAATTGTCCCCTACCAACCGTCCAGGAACCTCAAATCTCACACTGCATTTCGCCTAGTGATCCCACCTCACAGCTCCATTAGACTTGGCAGGTTCTCCCTCTCCGTCCAAGCACCAATTACCTGGAATTCCCTTCCATTACACATTTGCAACATGGAAAACCACCTGAAATTCAGGAAGGCCCTTAAAACCTGGCTCTTCCCAATACGCTCCTAATCCACAGCTCCCTGTGAATACACCACTAATAAAAGCCCCTGCATCAATCACAACTCAGGGGCCGGCAACTCCCGCAGCGGTTTCACCTGACACACCACTACATATTGCTCAGCAACACTCCCAGCCGAATGGTACTACAGGTAAACCGGCAGCCTTCATTGTGGCACACCTGATCCACCATTCAACCCACCCACAGCAACACTCCCACCAGACAAGCACTCCAGGTAAGCCAGCAGCTTTTGCTGTGGCACCCTCGCAACATTCACAACATTCTCACCGTGCCCCCTCCTGCCAATCCACATGAGAGATGACTAACAATGAAATATGTAGCCCAGGGTAGCACATGCCCTTTTCCAAGTATCGCAATGCCACTGTTAATGTTAACGTGCACCGCTCATTCAGGGATGTTCTCAACACTAGCAATATCTCACTACTAAGGTCTTCCCAAATCCAGGTAAAAAATTATTATTTTTTAAAACCCTGTCAATATCTGTTACACTACGGAAACCTACTGTACTATAGGCTGAAACGTACAGCACAGTCAAGCCTAGCCCCCACCCCCCACCATGCAGGATTTTCGAATCTAGGCGCAGCCTCCTCCATTGTTTATTATATGATGAGACCTACTGCATTTTGAGACCTAGGCCTCTTGCGCACTGTATAGGATTCTCAAATATAGATGTCGCCCCATCTTTGTTTACTGTATGATTAAACCTACTGCAGCGTGACAGGAGGCCTCTCTCTCACTGTACAGGCCTCTCAAATCTAGGCATAACCTATGTCTTTGTTTACCATATGCCTAAACCTTCTGCACTTTGAAACATAGGCCTCTCTCCCACTATACAGGATTCTCAAATCTAGGCGTAGCCTCCATCTCTGTTTAACATATGTGGATACCGGCTACAGTATGAAAGCTAGGTCCATTGGTATAGGACTATCAATTCTAGATCTGGACATATATTGCCCCAGATGAGCAATCCTGCAGCCTACAGTACGTATATCCTCACACCACTAGTGTAGACACAGGCCGCAGGCACGGCCAAGCATCCATGCATAATAGAATACGGCTATGGCCAAGCACATCCAGTTTAGTTCACACATAGCCGTCCAGATTGAAACACCTAACTTAAATCAACACCTCTCCCACTAGCATACAGCGACCATCGCCCGAAAGGAAACCGGTATAGCGGGCCTCACATAGACTCTCTCAACAATAGCAATCTGTCTTTCAACCTCAACAGCATCCACCCATGTGTCTGACCTCTCTTGGGCTGCTTAGTCGAGCCTTGCCAGCCACCCAAGTCTTAGAACGGCAACATACACATATCCATCTCCTAAGCTAAACTCCCTAGAATTTCCAACCACATCGACTATGGTCACCAAGGGTGTTCAAACCAAGGAGAAGCGCATTGAGGCCACACAAGTGGGGAAAGAGCACTATATAAATAAGCAAATACAATAAAATTGCAATTAATCATATTTCATTAAATTACCCTACACTATTCATTTATAGCCAGCCCCATTCATTGTGCTTATTTTCTACAAATCTGAATATTGTATGCACTTGTGCTTAGACTGCTTTAATATCCATTCATTCATTAATTTATTTTTATTTATTTATTTATTTATTTCACCCCTGAATTTTCATCAATCTCTTAATTTTGAGCTTCTTACTTTTTATCCTTATCTATTCATCATTAGCTTACATTAATTAGTCTAATTACAATGCAAACCCTAATATGTTTCATATTATAATCCCTTTCATGTGTAGACTTTTTAATTTTGTTCCCCTATTTGTTTCAATAGACCCATTTCATAAGGGCCTGTGCTCTGTGGGACATGTGGCATTCTCTCCAAGTCTTCCTGAAAATATGCTGAGTGCTACTGCATTTTTATCATTTGCTGTAGGATTTCTCCTCTCTATTTGTATCCAGTATGTGGTGCTCTTAAAGAACCACCACTTCATCATTTGTTTAGTCTTCTCTAAATATGTTGTCATCAATGACGTCAATCAACTTAGACCCTTCTTCAAGGGCTATTACTGTCCTCCATGGTCTACTCTCATTGTCCATTCCTTTGAACATTTCCATTTCCACTCATACTATGGCTGCTTTTGATTCTATAGGGGTAGTCTGTCCCCACATGTGTCCTTAGGTATCTGTAGTCCAAACAAGAACTCATCAAATATCCTTACAGTCCTCCACACTAAACCAGGTAGCCATGTTAATAAAATGCTCACCCCATAATAAGAAAAACCTCTGGCTCCACCGAAACAACTCGCTGAGCCATTTGCCCTGTTTAATGCCAATATGAATTTGCCCGTGTTTGAATAGTGTATTCCAGGAGTGGAGCATGCTATCCCTTGGTCAATAAATACAATCATCATATTAAGGTTTGTCATCCAATCCCTTCCCAAAATATTTAACTAGTGTCTGTCGCAAATATAACAAGGATCAGTCATGTCAGTCTCTCCTATAGAGACTGATAATTCATCAATAAAAAGGAACTCAACCCACATCTAAAAAAAACTCTGATCACCCATGGCAATTCCCACCATTGGACACCTTTCCTCCTTTGTTCATGGATGTGTATACCCAGTGTCTACCAATGGAGCAAATATTTCACCACCTGCCGTCAAATTAACCCTTGACTCCTCTTTGGGCCTAGTGTCACTGATAATTCTGAACACATCAAGTCATCCTGTGAGTTATCCTATTGTGGGTGCATGCAAACCCCTGTTCCTGTGAGAGGATTTCCTCCTACCATAGTGACACCTCCTATCCTGAGTGTCAATACCTGGCCTGTGTTTGCATATTGCTTAATCTGCATGGGGGCTTACTGCAATTGCCCCTGTAGTGAACTCATTTTTCACTTGCTCTAGCTGCTGCACCTGTAGCACCCTCAGCGCTTGCATCTGAAACAATGTCTGATGCTGGGCAAACCCTTCCCTAGCTTGTGAGTAATATACTGGGGCTAATCTGTCCCCCCTCTTAAGAATTGTCCATCTTATACATATCCTTGGCTCCCGCATGTGCGCATGATGTGCTCTGTCATCCCACAAATCCAATACACAGGAGGAGCCCCTCTGACTAGTTAAATGGCCCTTGCACATTCTGATTATCATTCGGTATATTCTGAAAACTGCCTTGGTTATTCGGCAAACCACCTCTTCCCCTTTAGCTAATTCCTCTGCCTTGTGGCACAAACCCATTCCCTCCTTAGCTCATCGGGCGCTGATTATTTGCCTGTGATGTACCCACTGCTTGCTGTATTCCTGGTCCTTCTCCGCTTCTCAATACCGTCCCGTCTATGTCAACTTTGACAATTTCTTCTGAACTAACTTCACTTCCTCAAGTTTTTCTAACATCGGCCTTTTTCCTGTTTTTCTCCTGAAACAGCTGACAGTGATGCACTATAGTCAACTGTATTTTAGGCCACATTTTCACTTCCCTTCCCACTTGACTTGTGAATCATATTTTTTCAAGATTTGGTTTACCTGAAAGAATGAAATCAGACCGTCAAAGTAATTTCACTAGTACAGTAATGACAAAAATGTGGCAAATCTTGGGTTCTAGAGGAAGCTACACATTTCTTACCGGCTCTCCTCTGCAGGGGCAGAGGAACAGTGGAACAGATCAATAGTTGACATGTTGAAAAGGTTTGTAGCTGAATCAGGATCTGGTTGGGATTTGTGGGTTCGACTGGTATTAATGGCTCTCAGGTCGACACCCTCTAAATCAACAAATATCAGCCCACACGAAATTCTGATAAGTAGGACAATGGTTTTGCCGCAACATTTGCTCTAGAGAACAAATGAACCGGTTCTTGTAAATGAGTCCACAAGCCTTGAATATGTGGAAGAATTGAGAGAGCACTTGTAATATGCTTTTGCATTTGCACAGCGAAATTTGGAAAAGCTGCTGACAGTGCAAAGTCATATTAAAATAGGAAGACATCTGTCAGAGAATATGAGATGGGAGACCATTTATATAAATTCAACTTTGGGAAAGGTAAGAATAAAAACTCTAAATTTCTTACAGCATGGCAAGGGCCATATAGAATTGTAGATAAGCTCACCTGTGGTCTACATAATTCCTACACAGGAGGGGGAAATAACAGTTTAACAGTTTGTCCATGTTAATCAGATTAAGCACTTCCAACCGAAACATTAGATGAAAAGGCTAGAACAAAATGAGTCTAGCAGGGAGTGAAGCATGTGATGCTATGGAAATAAAGTGCTTACCTATTAAATAGATTTACCATTTCAGGTGAATAGGTGTAAATAATTTGAAGATATCAAAATGGGGTTTGAAGGGATAAAATAGAAGATATATCAAATTAGTGAACACAAATATAAAGTAACAAAGAGAAAGTGGTATTGTAAATAGGTAAAGGGTTAGTTAAGTTGCATTATTTTATTAGATGTTGTGATAAATTAGTTGTGTTTGAAACAGTTGCCTGAAAAAGTGCTATGTTGAATAATTGTGTTTAATTTATGTTATTTTCAGATGGTCCTAAAGAGATGTCCTTGTTGGATCATAGGGTATTTTGTGTATAATGTGCATTTATGTGCATAATTAAATTTGATTTCAGACATACAAATGAAAAGGGAAAAGTAAATGGATTAATGTACTTGATTCTTAAATTGTCTTTTTCTTTCTACTCTAGAAAAATAATAGTTTTCCCTGTTAGTGCTCTGGGAATTACAGTGCGCCAGATCCCTGGAAGCCAGATCCCTGGAGGATGCCACTGGAATGGAGTCTCCTGGAAAAAAACTTGGACCAAAAAAAGGGGTGAAGAGGAGAACCCCAAAACAAGTCCCACCTACAGAGGATGAAAGTTCACCTCACCATGAGCAGTTTACTGAACAATTTCTGGTATCAGGTAATATTATCCCTACCAATAATATTGCCATATATATGGTCATGGTGTAAGGCCATGGGTGATTTTATTAGTGGGGATAATTTGTGGGGTAAATGGGACTGGGGTTGCGGGGGTGTCCCTTCCCCCTTTAAAAAAATATGGCCATTGCAGGGGTGTCCACCGCAGGTTCCATGGTTTAATATTGCTGCATAAATATGGCAATATTCTTGAATGGCAATATCTTTGTGGGGATATTAACACATGGAACCCAATTTCTGACCTACAGAGGATAGAAGTTCACTTCACCAAGAACGCTTTCCTGAACAATTTCTGACTTGACATTTTTTTAAATTATTTTTTATAAACAGATTTTTTCTGATTTTTACATCAGACTGAGGACACTGGCACAGTCGAATGTACATATGGCTGTTTTGAAATTAATAATATATTCTTTTCATGTTTTATTAAAAAAAGATACTAATAAACAAATCTAAAAAATAAATACTAAAACATAAAAAAACAAAGGGGAGATCATCAATTAATAGAAGATAAAAGATAAATGTGACCAGGAGATTAAAATATAAAAAACTAATTCTAAAGTAGCAACAAAAAAATAAGAAAAAAGATTTTTCAAAAAATATATTAATTTATTTGGATTTGTAGCGCGCAGTACAGCCCGTGGGCATCGAGGTACTAAATCAGAGCTTATGATGGCTTGCTTAAGGGTTACAATGAAGCTGCCCAGAAAAAACTTGTTCACATTGCAGAGTCAAAGGTTACATGGTAACACAGCAGTAGGTTTGTAAAGTCAGACAAAGAGGATAGTTTTAATGGCCTTGCGAAATGCCAAGTGGGACTCAATAAGCCTCCTGTAGGGAGGTAGGGAGTTCCAGAGTGTGGGGCCACCGTCTGGAAGCTGGAGCCTCCTGCACGGGCCTTGTGTGTTCTGGGATCAGATAACAGGTTGGAGTAGAGGGATCTGGATGGTCTACGGGTGGTGGGTTTAGTGATCTTTCATGCCAGATAAGGTGGTGCAAGGTCGTGTAGACACTTGTGAGTCAAGGAGAGGGCTTTGAAGATGATCCTTTCCTTGACTCTGAGCCAGTGGACCTGTCTTTTAAATTCTGAGATGTGTTCTCTCCGGAGTGTCCAGTGGCGGCTCTAAGCGTGTTATTTTGTACAATTTGCATCTTGGCCACATTTTTGGCAGATGTGCCTGTGAACAGGGCGTTACAGTAATCAAGCCTAGAGCCTAATTAGCCCTGGCAATGGTGAGGCAGCTTGGTTTGGACAGGAAGGGTCTTACTGAGTTGATGAGTTTAGAGTGGTAGGCGGAGGTGGAGGCGATGGCGCTAACCTGCTTGTCATGGTCAAGTCAGGTTCAAGGTAGACACCTAAGGTTTGGATGGATGGTGACACAGTGATGGGAATATTGTCAATGGTGAAGAATGAGTATTGGTTGTCCAATTTGCTCAAAGTCGAGGGTGAGCCAACGAGCAGGAGCTCGGTTTTATGAAATGTTTTGTGTATGAATATTACCAATTGTATGTTGTTAATTTTTTAACAGTTAAAATCAAGGTAAAATTGTGTCCAAGAGCAAACATTGATTGTGTGTTGAAGCTGGGATTTTTGCGTGGTTATTTTTTCCTGCAGTGATTTTGGTTGTGGCCTAGCAGAATAAAAGGAGGGTGTCTGGCGAAATGTAATAGGGAAATACTTTTTCCCTGTTCTGAATTTCAACAAGGGTAACTCCACATTTTATCATCCACATTTTAGTAAAGGTTTGAATTTTAACTAGGGCCAAGGGTGTGAGACTCATGTGTGAGGCTTAAGCTGTGCCTAGTAGAGGTCAGTATTATAACGCATAAAGCACATGTCAGCTAATTTGAATTTGACCCTGCACGACAGGTCTTTATTATTCACACCACACCACAGCAATGAACTAAATACAATGAAAAATAAAAGTAACATATTATTCCTACTAACATCCTAGAACCCAATAACCTATTCCCTTACTAATATTCAATGCAATTTAGTCCATTGCTTATCAGTGCAATGAGTGATGAAAGTGTAGTAAATGCAGAATTAGATTTGTTTTGCAATGAATACGTGACAGGGTTTAGATGGAAGTTGGTTTATTTAAACTGACTCCATTGTTCATTTTGTAGAGAAGGAAGAAATAGTGCTGAATGAATGTAAAATTGTTTCCTTCAGCGCTGCAGCTTGAATCTAAGTTAAAGGTGCAAAGGAAATCATATGCTATTTAATGGGATGGTTTGTCAAGGGGAGATTTCTTTGAATGACACATGAGTTTTTAGAAAAAGTCTTGCAGCAGAAAGGGCTGGGACATTCACTCACCCACTGGCAAAGGGAGCAGACGGACTGGTAGAGGGCTGGCTCCAGGCGCTCTTTTCCTCCGGTTGACTTAGGGAGCAGAAAGGCTGGCTTGTTTGTTCCAGGCAAAAAGGGAGTGGACATGATAAGAATTCTCTTGTCCAATCCAGTAGAAGGAAAAGGGGGAATATCGCCAGCTGACTAGTGAAGGGCTATGCTGACCTTTGTGATATGAGAATCCACTGACCCCAACAGATCTAGATAATTATGCAGTGAGTTAGCTTCTGTGCTCTCATTATGTTCTGATTATGTGTCTGAATTATTGTGTTAGCACATAGACTGAGGTCCAATATGTGGTAAACTCATCTTACTGCAGGCAGTAATTCACATTACCACATGTGGTAAAATATAAGGTCAATTTATTATTGTGAGGGGAGTTTTACAGAAGTGCTCTGCGTGTGTGTGAATACAACTATTTTGTGATGTGAAATGATACTTGTATTTTGAAACACAGCCAAAAGGATGTAAAGTGGTATTGTACATAAGATACCGCAAGCAGATAAGTCCCGTACTTGGTTACTGTTAGTGATGCTGGTAAAATAATTACTAGGACATTTTCTAAAGTTAAGCTCACCACTATACCAAAAA
The DNA here is from genome assembly GCF_040938575.1 of Ambystoma mexicanum. Taxonomy (NCBI): domain Eukaryota; kingdom Metazoa; phylum Chordata; class Amphibia; order Caudata; family Ambystomatidae; genus Ambystoma; species Ambystoma mexicanum. The sequence continues at coordinate 840,202,952 of NC_090933.1, read as the reverse complement.
TATGACTATACCACAAAAATACCACAAAATAACAAAAATATAACCAAAAAAAAAACCTCTAACAGTACTGAGAAATTTGATGTCCAGCATGGAGTGAGACAGCATTGTGTGTTGACCCCACTTCTCTTTTGCCTTTGTATAAATAGGCAAATAGAGAAGTTGATGGCCAACAGTATGGACTTGCCCAGGGTGGTTTGTATGTGGCATGTGGTTCTGTTTTTCGCAGATGAAGCAGTGTTACTATCAACAACCCCGATGGGCATAAAACAAACCCGAGACATATTTTTAAAGATATGTGGTGAATTCCACCTGGTAATTAACAAAAGCAAAACCAAATCACTCGTCTTGAGGAACGGGTTGGCAAAACATACTACTGTCAACATCAATGTAGAAGGTATAAAACTTGAGCAGGTTACTGCATATCTTTACTGGGGTTTGCACTTTGCTGAGAATTTCTATTGGTCTGAACAAGTAACGAAAGCTACTGCAACCTTGATCAAATATAGTGGGGGGATAAAGACATTTTCAGAGTCCCATGGGAGACCTGACTCTCGTTTTACACCTTATAGGTTTCAAGCTGTCCCAGCTTCTTTGTATGGAGCAAAGATCTGGGGAATTACAAAAACAACTCCACTGGGTGTGGCTGAAAGTACATTTTTGAAATCATTGCTAGTCCAGCCAACATGCATGCTCAGCGCCATATTACATCTTGAATGCGATTTCTGTCCCATTGAGCAATTGAGCGCCGTAAAACCACTTTTGTTCTGGGTTCGCCTCCGGATGGCACATAGCCTATTCAGGTTTAAAGGGTTGTATACGAATTGTTCGAACTACAATTGTTCGAATTACAATTGACCTTTGCACAATTGACCGAATTGTGAAGGTCAATTGTTACATATATGCGGGTGGAAACCCCCTGCAACCCCCATTATATATATAAATATATATATATATATATATACATATATATATATATAACCAAACCTATATATATATATATATATATATATATATATATATATATATATATTCAGTGAAAAAACGTTGTTAAAGGGACGTTATGGTTCAAAGTAAAACCAAAAAACCCCTGAAATCCGGCAGTTATGGTAAGAATAGCAACCATAACTCGCGCCGCCACCGTGCACTGCTAAGACTAACACCCAGGACATCAAAGATGACATCACAAATGTCATTGATGACATCACTGATGACATCACATGTGCATTTACTTTTCATGAAAACTCTGTAGAAGGGATTCTTATTGTAATATTGACAAAAAAGTGTCAAGGATCATTGGAATAAATATCATGAGCTAATTAGTGCATTAAGGAATGTGTTGATATACATAGCATTCTATTATGAAGTTCTATCCAGTATACTAAGCTATTCATGCAGAAACATAAGCAGTGTGTGCAGCATAAATGATGAAGGTGCAATATTCATAATCTTGCCATGTTGAAAACTGAAATTATAACTGCTTTTTTATTAGAGTTTTGCATAATGTGAAACATGTAATAGATAGCTAATAAAACCCAATTACCACATTATTGCATTACTGCACACCAAACACAAACAGACAATAACACATACACATAGAGCATATACAGGGAAAGTGAAGTAAACAAAAAAACAGCAGTATTACCCGACAATTTTCATAACGTAACTGATTATCTTCATGTACAGAAATGATTGCTCTGCTTCAAAGCTACTACTTCCCTATGTATAACTATCACATATTGTGACTAGACTCTAATGAAAGTAGTGTACGTGCAATGTGTACAAATATGAGCATATTCAGGGAAAGTACAGTAATAAAAAAACAACAGAACTATAACACAGTGTTGATAACCGTACTAATCATCTTCATACATAGAAAGCATTGTTGTCTTCCAAGTCTGTGTTTTCTCCCTTGATTATGGTTCATATGCTTTGAGTGGACCCTAAGTGAATTACTGTAAGAACATATTTGTAGTATAAGTCTACAAACATAGTACTTTGTATTATAGTATAGTGAATTTTTAGTTCCTGATTGTAACTGGCGTAGATATATCAGTAAAGGAAAAAAGAGGGAGCCAGACATGTGATGTCATCAGTGATGTCATCAATTACATTTGTGATGTCATCTTTGATGTCCTGGGTGTTAGTCTTAGCAGTGCACGGTGGCGGCGCGAGTTATGGTTGCTTATCTTACCATAACTGCCGAATTTCAGGGGTTTTTCGGTTTTACTTTGAACCATAACGTCCCTTTAACAACGTTTTTTCACTGAATTTCATAGGTTTTTAGTAGCGCAACTTAACCATAACGTCCTTTTAACAAAGTTTTTTTACTGAATTTCATAGGTTTTTAGTAGGGCAACTTAACCATAACGTCCCTTTAACAAAGTTTTTTTACTGAATTTCATAGGTTTTTAGTAGCGCAACTTAACCATAACGTCCCTTTAACAAAGTTTTTTTACTGAATTTCATAGTTTTTTAGTAGCACAACTTAACAATAATAAATTTGACTTTATGTACATATAATATGGAACATACTGAACCCTTTCTACTGAATTTGACGGTCCACAGACATGTTTGGACAACAGTACCACCACCTAAAAACTCTGGGGAGGTATGTGTAATAGTTATATCATAACATAGGAACATTTAACAAATTCACAAAGCAGCACACATACAAAGTATATGTAGTAATACTTAAAAAATGTTACCCATATATGTAACACACTAACCATTCATGTAAATACAATATGTTTTAAAATGGAATATACCAAAAGAAGATAAAGTGGCTTCCACCATAATTACCTCACAGACGCTCCACAACCAACAGCAAGACCAGACGTATACACTACTGATTACATATCTCACCAGACATAGTAAGTGCACTTCTTTTTACTCATATATTTATAAACTTTCTATATTAGAAAAGAAAAACTTATTACTTTTTTGTTTTCTCACAGAAATGTGTAGTACTCTCGACTGGCTAGAGGAGCATTTCCCACGAGAGGAAATGTTAGAAAATAGTCCACCTAATGGTACACACTTTACTATATAAACCAATTAATAAATATTATTCTGTATACATTTAACATATACATTTTTTTATTACAGACCATACAAAAATTCCAAGCATCTCACAACAACAATCAGAGGATATCACTCTACAGCAGATTAATCAAAAAATGGACGACCTTATGCAAAATTTTATGGATTTGAAAAACTTTGTGGAAAATTATGTGAAACCCCCAACAGCACACCATTGTCCAACCTGCACTTGTCCCCCCTCACCCTTTCCCACGCAGTTAACCCCCTGTCTATGGACCAAAGCGTTTCGATGAGCTTTCCTTCCCTTCTTCACCTGATCCCAGTTATCTAGAAATCCCTAATTCTCCCGTTTTTGTTTCCGTTTCTACCCCACCTTCCCAGTTATAATTGTATATATATATGAAATAAAGTTACTTTTCTTATATTGTGTTGTAATTACTTTCAATTCCTTGTGATAAAACCAATTTTGGTGTCCACGGACACCGCGGTTGTTCGGAAATGTTCGTAAAGAAACGAAAATGTGACTGTCCTGAGGACACTACATCTGTCCGTAAATTGAAAATGTTCTAAGAACACTCGTAGTGTCCTGAAATGTTCGTAAATAAACGAAAATGGAGGTGTCCTTAAGAACAATAGGCCTATTCATAGTGTTCGATAGCAAACAGAAACTGTTCTAAGAACACTCGTGGTGTCCTGAATTGTTCGTAAATAAACGAAAATGGAGGTGTGCTTGAAACGCTATGTCTATCCGTATTGTTAGCAAATAAATTAAACTGTGCTAAGAACAAACGGCTGTCCGTAACTGTTCATTTTACATGTGACGCACTTTTATTTAGTTCAGGACCCGAACTCTGTCAGCAGAACATCAACACGCATGCGCAAAACAATGTCCGTACATTGGGTGTCCTGCAGACGACCGCTACCTTAGCGAACATGCTCACAAAACAATCATGTGACCGCACCCACGCTCATCTAGTGCTCTAAATGCGAACACTGTTTGTGTCCCCGACCAGTTTAAAAGTACATTTCCAAGTAATCTACAATATTTCTCATTAAAAAATCACCATACCACAAATCCCACATACTAATCCTAACTTTCCTCATAGTTTTTGTGACTTTTTGAACCTTTTTTGATGTTCGATCTGTCTTGCGGACGGCGCGCATGTCTGCGACCCGCGCACAAGCACCCCGATATAAGACCACGCCCTAGAGCGCATTCTCATTGTGTTTCTGACTATTCCACAAAGCACACTGCATTTTGCTGCATACTTTGCAGATTTTGAGATTTCCATCTCCAAGCCTATGACATCCATGGCTCGACTATTACCACATGGTGTTACATCTGCCTCAGCACCACCCCCACCCCCTCCACCACTACCATTTCCCCAAGGGCCTGAAGAGGGGAACAGGAGTGAGGATACAGAGGAGGAAGAAGAGGATGACGAGAATGAGGTAGAGGAAATCCCTACTACCCGCCCTCGGCGTGAATCTTGGGTGTGGCGGTTGTTTACCGTTCATGGAAACGGTCCTAAGTCTCATGCGAACCGTGTCACCTGTAATGAGTGCAAAATGGTACTCAGTCGCGGGAAGCATGGTTCGTATAGCTTTGGGACCCCTACCATGAAGCGACTCCTGCGCTCATTCCACACTGGGGCCATTTGCAAGGTTGTACCTTGCGAGAAGCGTAGTAGGTTGATTGCCTCTACTTCATCCTCCGTTCCTGATCCTGTCACCACAAGGAACACTTCTGTGGGACAGCGTCTTCCTCAAGCTGCCTCACAGGCCATACAGAATTCTGATGACCCTTACCTTTCGAGGGTCACAGTTGTATGTGTGTACTGTGACACAGTACTCTGCAGGGGGGAACGACTTCGGGGTGCTTTTGAGACGATCGTCTCAGAGCACCAGAAGACCTGCTCACTACCCAAATAAAACCCACTCTACATCTTCCTCTCTCAGCTCGCCCTTTCTTATCCCTGTGTTTGGTGTCCCCCTCCCTTTACCCTCCTTTCCCTCCTCTCCTAGTGTGTCGTGTATAAAAAAGAACAAAAAAAATACAAAATAACAAAAATAAAAAAAAAAATAAGGCTCTTTTCAGTGCCGCCTTTCACAATTAAACAATAGACGTGAAGATACATAAAGCATAGCCATTTCCATTTCGTGAAAGTCCGCGGACGGTCTGCGAACAGAAAAACAATTGGATTGCTACCCTATTGAAACCAATGCATTTTTCTCTAACAGGAAGTGGTGGCTCTCAAAAGAGCCTTTGGGAGGTGTTTGAATGTAAAACATTTTAACTACGCAAGACGTACTTCAAAACGAATGCTGCATTTCTAAAAAAGGTCGCAATGCATTTTGTACATTTCTCAGAAAAATCTGATTGCCAGCATAAGTAAGATGGACTCCATCTTTGCGAAAAATGTATGTACTACGAAACAAAATATTTTAATTGTTAAAAGAGGACATGCCAAAATTTCTTAGGAAGGCACAAACAGCCTTATTAACATTACGCCTTCCTTTCTCCATTTGTGGACCACATGAGAAAGAACGAAGCCACACTTGTCTCTGCGCAATTCGTGAAAAAATTATTTTAGTGTTTGGAAACATGTCCATTATCTTCTGAAGTCCTTCTTTCATTGCAAATTGCAAAGACATTCCAGACACATGTCCTAAACTGTTCCCTCCACAATGAATTACAATTATGTCTGGATGTTCCTCTATCTTCAAAGTTGCACAGAGAGGTAGCAAGTCCAACCACTTCATTCCACGCACTCCATGCCAGTGCACTTCCACATGTGGGAATCCATGATATATAGATACTCCACAGCTTTCTGCATGCACCTTCAACCAATGAATCCACGAGTCTCCCAAAATCCATACAATCTGTGTTTTGAAACACTAGCCATAGCTATCTGTTCTTCTCTCTGCAAAAACAATATCTGAGAAAACCTCTCCTAGCACAACACACTCACTAAACTTTACTGACCAATCCCTTGCTTCATCCAATCTCATTTCCATACCTCCCCTCCCCAAATTCCCCGGATGTAATACGCGGTGTCCTAGAACTACCGCCATGTCCGCGAACGTATCGTAACATGTACAGCCCTTCTACCATTTCGATTTCACTCTCTGTGCCATTCCCTCATTGGGTGTAGCTAAGCAATCACATGACCATCCACCAATCAAATCCAATAACTCTACATGTAACTGCATCATCATAGAGCAGCACTACAAATGTACGGTGTATCTCTCGGAGTACAAGTCTCATACCATTGACAACCACGATCTACGAGAAATACTATACAAATCTCCAATATTTCTACTTCCAGTATATCCATGAACAGAAAGTACAGGTATGCATATTTTCTACACAGTACATGAACACATTTTCTAACCGACTTTTACCTTCTATAATCTGAAAAATTAATGGACGATCATTGTTTCATTGTCCTAAAATGACCTGTCACTTACAAACCTTTATATCGTTTAATTTTTTCATACACACACACACACACACATGCAAATACTATTAAACTAACATTTTTTAAATAAAATATATACACAACATATAATCACACAAAATAACATACACACTCTATGATCAAATCTCAAACAATAATATTTGTACAAACACATAATTGGTTTTAATTTTTTTCGTTTATATAAGTACTTACATACATTTATATAGGACAAGCAGACTATGACATTCACTCACTGTTACGTGCAAAAGCAGGCTATGACACATAGCTCTCAACTCACACGCTTTTGGCAGGTGTCACCCACCTTGTAAAGGACTGACTCACCCGCCAAGCCTCCTGCACACCCATTCATTCCAATGGGCGTCTCACCCGCCAAAAACAAAATCAGGTGATTTCACCCGCCTTTGCGACACACATGGTTGAGAGCTATGATGACAATGACTCACTATTACGTGGAAAAGCTTAGTTACAAGAATAGTGGTATACGTTGGTAGATTATGAATTCCACAAACCATAGTAAAGATATTTTCTTTCCTACTCTTAGTCATAATATAGTTTTAATGGTTTTCAGGAAGGCGCTGAGCATTTCAATTTAAAAAAATATATGTCTAAAATGAAAACAGTGCTATATAGCAACCAAATTACTAATTTCTTTCTTTTACAATTGCAGTGAAGCCCATTCTCCTGTATAGAAGCAGCCGATTTTGATTTACAAAGAACAACTAAGAAGCAAACTACTCATTTTTGAAAAAAAAGTAAGTAGATTGTTACCATAATATTTGATTTATAACTCACATGCACTGTACGGTGCATTCATGGTATTTCTGTGCCTAAAAATAGGGATTCTGCACCATTCTGACCAAAAATCCCCCCCGTCTTAACAGTGATCTCCTGTCAGAATGGCCCTCAAATTCCTATTTTTCGGCACACAAATTACCCAACTCAGCCGCTAGAATGTAGATGTTGTAGAACAAAACTGTTTTAATTGTATAGCTTTACCTATATTATTTATTCTTCTCCACATCACCGGCTTACTTTTTTCTGTCATCTGAACCCCAGTTTAGTAACACATTAATTGAAGAATACCCATCCCCGGTAGTTCAACTTCCCAATTCACAATCACACACCATTACATACATCTTTATCATCTTACTCAAACAATCATGCGCACAACACACATGCATTGCAGTAAACCCCAACCCATACCTTCTGTATTTTTTTCAACAGACGCTACAGAATGCCCACCAAAAAGCAACTCCGTAGAAAGGGACGCAGAAGTAGAGCAAATGAAAAGAAAAGTCTCCAACATAAACACCCATCAATAGCAGAATTTGTAAAAAACGTTGAAACACAACAGCTAATACAGTCATCTTGTGAAACAGAAGAAGTTTCTAGCGCAAAAACTTTGCCTCCTCTATCACAAAGTAAAACGACCCAAAAAACTATTAACAGAAAATCAACTATCACTACAAATAAAACGTCTTCTATAAATCTTGATATAGTACAAATTAAGCATACCAAGAAAAGTATATTAGCCAAAATGTTCCGTCACAAAGTCCTTCAAAATCTGATAAAAACAGGAGAGAAACCAGGTTCAACACTTCAAACCTATCGTAGGAAAGTAATCTTAGAAGCGTTGATAGACAGTGCAATTCTTCTCAAAAGAAACTTATTTATTGTTGTGTTAAACAGAATTAAACCACTAACAAAACTAATAACTAAACTTCAAAAAAGACTTCTCAATAAACAAAATGTGAACAGAAATAACTTCTTAAATATCTGTGGAGGTGAATGACGTCACACTACAAGCACAGAACCATACTTTAATGAAGAAGCGTACAAACAAAAGCAAACAAATACAATTGCCATACATAGCAGTGGTCGAGGTTATGAAAAAGTTAATAATACCATAATGGAACAAGAAGTACTCCTTACAAAAATATGCCCTGAAAACTTAGATTTACCCCTCCATTCGACTGAATCAGAACATCTAATTTACACATGGCCATGCACGTCAATGTGTAACATTCTCAAAAAAATGTTCAAATCTTTACGCCTATTCCTCAATAAATATGTGCAAAGCAAAGACAAAAGCAAAATTAAAATACTGCAAAGTATGGATGCTTGTCCAGTACGCAAGCACACAGGACTGCAAGGACATTCGTTGGCCTGCATATCAGGAGCTACTTGCAAAACAACCTTCCATGATATCAAAAGGATATCAACACATCATGCAAGTATAAGAAATCTAGTTTATAAACTGTATTGTGCAAAACATCCTGCTTTAGCACTAGCCAATTTAAATAACATTCTTCTACATGGTACACCAAAAGACCTACCAGAAGAAATCGAGTATGCACAGAAAAAATATTTTGGAAATGAAACCCACTTACAAGATGATATAGCTGTCAACCAACTTCGTAACAAATCTGCACATGGCAACCTTTCACTACACACATACAAAAAAGAAATACTAAAATTTCAAAGCACTTCAGCTGAAGTACCAAGCCACGTGTGTGTATGTTGCCGCAGAACGTGTTATAAAAGTAACACAAAAACTATAGACCTTTCATACAAAATAGAAGACAATTAAGATTCGAAATGGTTTGAATTAGCTCTCTACCTTATAGCAGAAAACAAATATGAAATAACTGACCCCATAATACTTTGCAGTTACTGCCCTACCAAACTTGACAACAACCAAACTCCTTCACGTGCTATCTCAAATAACTTGGAATTACATCCACTACCAAAACTCCTTCAACAACTTAATTTATATGAGAGCATCATAATTCAAACAGTTCCTCCATTTCAAGCAATAGTACGCCTTCAACCAAAAACTGCAAAATTACCTCCCTCTGAATTAGTGAAAGGTATTCGTGGAAAAGTAGTGTATTTACCATTAGATCTAAAAGAAAATGTGCACACTCTAGGAGTGCAACGTCCAATGCAACAATCTTTAATTATCTTGGTAAATGGAGTACTTACAAAAGACAAAATAATTTTGCAACAACTGGTAGATTTACATAAAGTTAGAGAAGCCCTGCAATATCTCAAAGAGAATAATGATTATTACAAAGAAATTAATATCGAAGAAAACCTGAAAGATACAACTGAAATAATTCAAGAGACACAAGAAACTGGTCAATTTGAGATCCTAGATCCTGCTACAATAGCAAACACTTTAGACCATTATACAATTCACACATTGCACTCTAATGACACCATAGAAGATGCACTGGAAACGTACCAAATGCGTCAAACAAAAGGATCACCAATCAGCATATGGGAAAAAAGTATAGAAGCACGTGCTTTTCCTCTACTGTTTCCTACTGGCAAAGGAGGAAGATACGATGATAGACCTGTTCAAATATCAGCATCAGAATATCGCTCATTACGAATGTATTCTGAAGATCCCAGATTTCGACAAAATGTGGAATACATATTCCACCTACTCTTTGAAAGTGAACTAGCAACTTTATGTTACGGAGTTGCACACATATTAAAATCAGGATCACACTTTCAAAATATGATAGCCACACAATTATTACAAAAAGTTCAACAAAAAGGTGAGGTTTTACAGACAAATCTTACAAATCTATTAGCAAATATGCGAGGTACTAAAGAGTACTGGTTTCTACGCCATGGAGAAGTACGTTGTATGATCAGAAACCTTGGCCCACCCACTTGGTTTGTTACATTAAGTTGCGCAGAATATGCATGGGAAGAGTTACATGCTTTCCTACGCATATCAAACGAAAACAAAACAAACATAGATATACTAACACCTGGAGAACGTTGTTCTCAGGATCCTGTTAATTTTTCTAGATATTTTCACCATCGCTTCATTGCTATGCTACATTTTATTTGTAATAAAACTGTTCCTCCCCTTGGAGAAGTGCAACACTTCTTTTGGAGAAAAGAATACCAAGCCAGAGGAGCGCCACATGTCCAAATGCTTTTATGGATTAAAGATGCTCTTAAATTTGGTCAAACATATCCTGTTCCACAAAAAGGAACATTTTCTAAAAGAAAACTAAATCAAACAGAAATGCAACAGGATGTCACTGCAAATCCTCCAAAGAGACTAAAAGAAACTAAAACTTCATCAAGTACCACAAGCAAAAAAGAATCAATTAGGGAAAGTAAACCAGGTACTTCTTTAAAGAAGGAAGACAAACTCCAAAAAAATCAGTTAGATACAGAACTACCTGGACCATTTAAATTCTCAAATATAGTTGGTGTAAGTTGCTACGCAAATGTAGCAATGAATATTCTATTTCAATTACCACCAATTGTTGACAACATTTACTTACACAGTACAGACCCATTGTGTTTGCAAATGTTAGTACTTCACAGAAATGCAGCAAACAATCCTGACAACACGTATAGTGTTTTTGGAATAAGACGACAATTGGACTACTGTGCTGGAATGGTGAAATTCACTATAAACTCACAGGAAGATCCACAAGAATTTCTAATGTACTTACTATTAGTACTGGAAAACAAAAACATACATATAAATGAAATCTTGCAGATTTCATACATGTGGAAACATACATGCACTCTCTGCAACAATGTGACACAAGAACAAATCCCCAATGAGCGCTTTGTCTATATATCAATACCTAATTGTGAATCCGTTCCATTTCAGCAACTTGTACAAAATGCAAACCATGGTAGATTATGTTCTACCTGCAATTCGGATAATCGCTCCACGTTACTAATACAAACACATAGTAAATACGTAATACTAATGCTTCTACGTTACAATGCAGATGGTACGAAAAACAACTGCAAGCTGACTGGATTCACACATGGTCAAATTTCACTTGGTAGGAAAACCTTCACAACAATAGGTATAATCTACCACGCAGGAGCCACAACCAACTCGGGGCACTACACTGCATATATAAAAATAAAATGTGGATGGTTTGAATGTAATGATAGTACTGTTACTCTAAAGCAGAGATTACCAGCTAATCTTACAAACGCGTATTTAATGTTCTTAAAACCAAAATTTGATAACTGAACTGTACTTAAACCATAAATACACTTGTAGTAAAAAAATATAAACTGTCACAATATTTCAAAACCTATCTATCTGCCCAAAGATTCTACAACAACTAATCAGATAAATTAATGCCACTCAAATAGAGCAAAAAATAGACAGTTAGAATACGCCAATTGGTATCTAACTGTCCCAAAATTTACAAATATGAAAACAGATATATCAATACCACGAAATGATATCAAAACATAAACAGTTAGAATACACCTACTGGTATCTAACTGGGCCAAAATTTTACAATATCCAAACAAATACCTAATATCTTACTGCTCACAAAAACTGGAACAATCCAATGCATAAAGCATTAGTCAGAAAGAACAAGTAAACGCGGAAAACAAACAAATAAATAAACTGTAGCATAACAGAAAAAGGTTTTTTTTTTTTATCCAACATGGATTTTTTTTCTCCCACATACCCAATGATTTTAGCAACAAACACAGAAACTTTGCACATTGCACAGTACTCTGGTTTGTAATCTACTAAATAAGAGGGTCAATAAAAAGAAGAAAATGTTGATTGTACAATGTAATAAGTCATTATAAAATACTAATATTAACATGCTATTTTCTTTTATTACAGAAATGAACAAGAAAAACATGGACTCCCGTTACTAAACCAAATAGTACGTATAACAAGATAAATACAACCATCGCAGCATATCACACCCATACAAGCTTATAACATTGTTCCTTATAAATTAGTTTTTGACCCAAAGTTAAAAGCCACTATGGGTGTGATATGCTGCGGTGGTTGTGGCCAGGGCATACACTCTTGGGTGCATGGGCAAATGGCCATGCACCCAGCATTCTATACCCTGGCTACAACCACCGCAGCATATCACACCCATAGATGCAAACATTGCAACCATTGTTATGTCCGCAGACAGGGGGAAGGTCCTAGGACACATTCAACTTGCCAGAGGACAATACAAACAGCGTCCTCAGGACACCCCCATTGTCTTTATGTACGAACATTTCTGGACACCGCGATTGTTCTTAAAACATTTTCACCTTGCCAACGAACAATACAGACAACGTTTCCAGGACACCCCCTGCAAACATTCCAAGACCCCACGAGTGTTCTTAGAACACTTTCAAGTTGACACCGAATCCATTCTGTTTATTTACGAACATTCCAGAACAGCCGTGTTGTCCGCAGACAAATCGAACACAACAAAAGCGTCTAGCACATAAATAAAATACAACTTTTAACCTATCTCATACTCCCCCATCCTCCCCAAAGACTTCTACACACCAACACACTCTACTAAATACACATTTTGAACAAACTTTCACCGCGCTGTCCGCGGGCGCCCGCAAATGCAAGATGGCGGGCGTGACAGAAAATCTGACGCGCATCACGCACCACGCCGCCCAATCAGCGAACACGTCGCATGTCCGCAAGCCGCTGGGCCAATTGGGGTGCTGTCCGCGGAGCGAACAGGGAAGTCCGTCCGCGAAGCGAACACAGATATCACTATTTTTTTTGCCTTACATTTTGGTCATTTTTAAAAAAACTACTGGACGGATTTACACCAAATTTGCAAAAGCACGCTTTCGGGACCAGGCCGCCGCTCCTGCCGCAAATTTGGTGTAAATCCGTCCAGCGGTTCGGACTGTAGCCGTGCGCAAAGTTTTTTCCCATTCAGTCTATGGGAAAAAAAAAGTTTTGGGACCCCCCTATAACTTTTCCCCCCCTGGACGAATCCTCACCAAATTTTGCAATGAAATTCAGAGTGGGCCATATACTTTTTTTTGGTGAGGATTCGTCCAGGGGGAGCGAAGTTATAAGCCACCCAAAAAGTGCTCTTCCTATGGAAACACCAACTTAACCATAACTACATGGCCGCTACCGCGGCCATGTAATATATATATATATATATATATATATATATATATATATATATATATATATATATATATATAAATATATATATATATATATATATAAATATATATACGGTCAATTGTGCAAAGGTCAATTCGGACCCTCGACTTTCGGTCAATTAGGTAATTCGAGCAATTGTGTTCGAACAATTTGGGTAATACCGGTTTAAAGAACTATTGAGAAACCTCTTGGCACTGGTATTTATCCAACAAACTAAAAGGTTAAATCATGTGAAGTTTTGGTGCAATAGACTGAATCTTGGTGACCCGTGGGACCAACCATCGGCCATGGAGGTTTTCTCCAAGGAACTTGTCAAGTCGGCTGGTATACTGGAATATATATTGTTCATGAATTGAGAGCAGGTACCTTGTGAGCAGCAGCTTTAAAAAAGAACTGGTGCAAGCCAAATAATGTTCAATGCCGCTTATGTGGGGGCCCCCTTGGAATCTGTTCTTTATTTTATATTGTTTTGCCATGGCCAACAATCTAAGAGCCAAGTATTTAAAACCTATCTTCAGACTGACAGGCATTCGGAGGGCCTTAGATGCAGTGGACCTCTGTAGAAATACTGTAGAGTTAAATCTCTTATTTTGTTGCCAAATATCTGCACAGGTCATGGTTACGAAGGTCAAAAGTGATCCGTACATGGAGGGATACATCTGTTTAATTGCATTTTAAAGGTCTTGTTTTGTATTATTTTAATCACTATTTTAGATTGTACATGAACTTAATCCTGTGTTTATTGGATGAGTGTTTCTCCCTTCTTAAACTTAGAATTGTATCTTTTATACATGCTTTTATATTGTAGAGTTTTGTATGTTTTATGGACTATGCTTTGATGGCATGAATACTGAAGAAAGCTTAAATCAATCAATCAATTATTGGGCAAAGCCATTTTCATAAAATGGGAATTTACAGTAACATTATTGACCTTATTGGAAAACGCCACAATGAGTGTGTACTTATAGTATCAGTACTGTGATTATCAGACTAAGCCATCATATATACCTATATGATATGATTTGATATTTTATTTATAGCGCACCCATATACAAGTGTTTGAAGGCGTGATGAGACAAGGGAGGGGAACAAAGGAGGACAAGACAAAGATCATACTAGGCCCAGTGACATTGACATTGCGCAAGTGCAGTAGAGAGGGAAGGGGGAAAGAAGTGCAAGAGGCAGGGGAGAAGTGGAAAGTGCTGAACATGGCATCAAAACAGTAACAGGTAGTGCGGCCAGCAGGTGGCAAGTACAAGAGTTAAGTGCAGGTAAGGAGACTGTAGGGTTGCAGATACAGATCCAAGTGCAAGGGTTGCCAGGAGGCAGCACGGGTATGCAGCTGGGTGGGCAGGGACTTGAGCCTGAATTCAGAGGGTAGCCAGGTGCCCAGTGCAGTAAAAGACAGAGCTCAGTAGGGGAGAGGAAGAGAGAAGACAGAAGCAAAGAGGAAGGTCTTAAGGTGCTTCCAGAACCGAAGATGGTTCTCCTCAAGTTTCAGAGAGGCAGGGAGGCTATTCAAGAGGGAGGCCCCAACCGAAGAAAGAGATCTGCCACCAACTCGTTGCTTGGAGAAGCGACTGAAGCCGAGGGAGTTGGAGGTGGAGGAGCGAAGAGTTTGAATAGGAAGCTATTTCCAAAGGGAGAGTTGAAGGTATTGCGGGCCCAGGCCCCAGATGGCCTTGAGGACAATGCAGAGGGTCTTGAACTTAATCCTTGCAGCCACTGCGAGACAAGGTGTCGGGGCTGGAGATATACAATCCCTGGACTTGAGGCCAAGGACAAGTCTCACAGTCCTGTTCTGGATGAGTTGCAGAGGGCAGAGACTAGAAGCAGGCAGATCTAGAAAGAGTCTGTCCATCCTAGAGAGAACCGGAGCTCTAGAAAGAGTGAGCTTCTGGGGGAAGGTGAGGAAAGAAAGAATACCTCTGAGGAGGCGCAATTGGTAGTTTGACTTCTTAGAGACGTCAGAGATGTGAGGAGAAAAGGAAAGTGTGGAGTCGAAGATGACCCCGAGGTTCTTAGCCCCACAGGTGGGAGCAGGAAGAAGGCCAAGGGAGGCCAGCCAGAGAGTGACAGGTAAGGAAGGTGCAGGTGTGCCGAAGAGGAGGATCTTCGTCTTACTGGCATTAGGCAGGGTTTGTTGGTGGCACAGGTTACAGATACAATACTTGAATATTGGGCAAAGACATTGGGAGTGTGTACTTACAGTAGCAGTACAGTTCTTATTGTTCAAAGTGAAAATGCATGTTAACTTACAGTAGCAGTAATACGATTATTGAGTAAAGCTTCATCAGTGTGTACTCATAATATCAGTACTGGAATTATTGGGCAACACCATCAGGAGTCTGTGGAGGAGTGGCAATACTGGCATGTTGGAGGTAGAGGCATCCTGAAAGGTTGTTGGAAAATTATCTTTTGTGGTTTTGGTGGCATGCCACCTATTGGAATTTGTTTAGTATTGCCCTATGGAATCATTTGTAAAGTGTCTGACTTTTTACCCAGTTTGTATTAAAAAGTGCCACTTCAACCATTTATTTTAAACAATTGGGGGAGATCCCCTAAACACCCCTTGGTTGGTTTGTGCCCAATTGCTATACTCACTCGCTCATGTTTGCCAGTGTGGAATGTTTACACCATTTCATTGAACACACTTCACCAGCCTCCAGTTTCCTAACGCTTTATCATTTGACCCAACCTAGCAATGTTAATGTAGACTAGCCCCATCAAGTGTGCTGTTGGTATGTTGAAGATAAACCCCTAGTTCCTGTAGGTCTTCATCACACCTAAATCCTGTGTGCCTTAACAAAACTCAACATTTTGAGACATAGTTCTTACTGATTTGCCTGAAGGTGGTGATAGAAGTGAGATTAGTGGAACCGAACATTTAGGACCAGCCTATGCCTTCCCTTTGTTCATCTTCTCTTTTTTTCGGACCCCAGAATCTATGGTGCATGAGCTATTCCCAAGGAATACCATGTAGTTCAAAAAATAGATTCAATTGAGTGACCTCCATCTGGAAACCCCAGAGACTACTTACCTGGAATCCTGATAAAAGAGAGAGGGAGATCAGAGTCATTCCCCAGACCCCTCACTCCATCAGTGGTAATTCCCTTGACCGCCCCAATGCCCCACAGTTTATAGGAAGATCCCTCTATTTCCTCTGGGGAAAGAAAATATCAGCAGTTAGTCCAAATCAGCTTTCCAGGTGGAACTCTCACGGAGGGCCATCTCGAGACAACTGCTGCTTAGGAGACACTTAATGCTACAGATACTAGAGAATCACATCTCTTCTAAACCCAAGAATGCCCAGTCACATGTCCGTAGAGACCTTGTTAAACATCCTGATGTAAGGTCTGGTCAAAGTGAAATAGAGTTACCAGAAATCTATAGAAGAACCAAAATGCGTTCCCATGAACCCAGGACTTCTGGTTTTGGCTTTCTTAGTGTGTTCTCCAGAGGTTTATGCCAGGTAAAGAGCCAACGTCTTCCTCATCAATGTTGAGTGCATGGCTGGGACGGCACTCTGTCATTTGAAGAGGTGGGGAGATTAGAAAGGTTCTGCTATTAACAGGTGAACTTCAGCAAGCCTGCCAACTCATAAACCCTGAAGCCACCGATCCGCAAGACAACACTTAAGCAGTCATTAATGAATAGATTCTGAAGCAGTGATTCATGATTGAGCGTTTCATCAGTAAAAACCAAGTCAGATCAGATGTGGATCAAATGAAACAACTTATAAGATGGCCTACAGGACTAAAGACTTCCTTCAAAAGTTGCTAGGTGACCTGACTCTACAGGAGGTCAAATACCATTTAGTACTGTAAATCAATCCTACCTAGTTTAAGTTGGATCATTCATCACTGGAACAATGTACATATTATTTACTTCTTGATGTGCAAACTTGGGTGAAGCAATTCTACAAACCTTGTCTGGGGGAGGATATTGATTCTGCCAGGGGCCACTAGTGAATCTTCATAACTCGAGGACTTACATGGGGATATTCTGCTATCCTCCCAGTTCTTAATTCCAGTAAGGAACAGCGAAAACACAAACCTTCATTCCTTATAAAAAAACAAATCCCAATGAGAAGGTGAGAGGTAGCATGCCAGTACAGGCCTTCCATCCTTCCCCATTCCTCACAAACATTTTCCCCTCTGAAGTGATATCATTTAAGACTGTGTTGTTTGACCTTAGTAGAAATAAAGCTGTGATTCCTTTGTGGTAAACAAGGCCACATCACCACAGAATAGCCAGCCTGACAAAGGAGAAACCTGTGAAGGTCAGGGCAATGTGGCCTACTGAGACAATCTTGGAAAATATTGAGTGGAGGAGGAATATGAAAAGGAAGAGTGGGTGACAGACGACCTTGGGAAGTCAATGTATGACCAAAGGGCCTCTCTTGGAAATGTAAATATCCTGATAACTGCTGCCAAACACATTGCTGAGGAGTTTTTCTATTTAGAAATGAAACAGACAGATTGAGGTCTGAAACAGTGAACTTAGTTTGTTTTAATTACATTCAAGATACCTCCCCCAAACCATAAGTAACACTCCAGGTAAAGGACATTATGAATCTAGTTAAAGTCACTATTAGACTTCGTGTAAGGGGGCCACTGATATTGGGAACAGGCTTACCCCAATCTTCTTATTGAATGTCTATGCCAAAACAGGGAACCTGGAAGGAGGTCCAACATCCACCATTATCCACTGGGCAATAGACATTTCTAGACACTGTCAGGAAAACTGACTGCAAGTATGGCAGCAAGAAGAGGAAAAGAAGATCTTACAGTGGCTCCAGGGGTTCCATACATGTAGACATGTCCTGATAGTTACCATTTCAGACTCCCCACATACACCATCTTTGAACTACTCTGCTGACTAGCTTTGTAGTCCAATCTGAAATCTCAGAAAACATTCTATCGCAAACCACAGAAACGCTTACTATGAATTCCTTTTGCTGCTGCCCAGTGAAAAAAACATGTTCTGGAGTGCTTCAGTGAAAGAAAAAGTGTTTGAGGTACAGTCAGACACCTGACCCAATCACCAGGCATTTGGGAGCCCCTTCGGAATAAGAACACAAGGAAAACTGGGAAAACCAGCCTACCAAAGCTACATAGCCATGGTCATGAACTGCTTAAAGGAGCTACGGGGAATGAGCTGCAAAGATCTCCCCCATGACACTGCCCTTTATCTGGCTTGAGAAATGTCATGTCCAAACCTGAGGAGCCATACATCTGTATATTATCTGGATGCTATACAGGCATCTGTAAGCAGGTCAGTGAAGAATTGAAATACCAAACCATTACTGCAGGCTCTAGCAACAGAAGCCATCTGCCCATTCTAGGCCTACATTTGATACCAGTGCCCATGGAAATTAAAATTATATATACCTTAGTTCTTTAGAAAATAAACAGCTCCGTAGGTTAAGCATACCGCAGGTGATAGACAGTCGAGGTGGTGAAATAAAAGGATCCAGAAAAGAGAAGGTAATTGGCAAGGGCAAACAAGAATGGTGCTTGTGATCCTGGAGACTGGCAGGACACGGACCACACATTTCTTACAGCTATGCAGATGAAAAGGACTTGGGTAAATAAAGGCAGTGCAGTGTGACTCCTTGCAATACAAACAACGAGACATACGCACAGTTCACCTAGGAGCTTACCCACAATGTGGAGGATGGAGAGAGCAGCAGAAGTAGAGGTAGACTCATTCATCTACAGATGCAGGAGGAATGTGGGATGGCAAGGTTGTACACTATGGAGGAACAGTGTATAGTCATGGAGACAGCAGCACTTCCATCAAAATTGAATATAGCCACCAGACGTCTTATCAGCTCAGGCAACTGTGAACCTTGGAGAGGATAAACAATGTTTCCACTGAGCCTATACACTGCACAAAACCCATACAAATGTATATGGCTGGGACTAAAATATCAAGGAAGTAAGTGAGATACTTTGGCATATAAAGGACAACGGGGAGATCACAGAGTTGTGGCCAGTGTGGGAGGAGATGAAGCAGAAAAATGCTAGAGCTGGAGAAGAAACTACCAGTAGGAGGAGAGGAGCCAGGTTGGCAGCAGCAGGGGAAATGCATTACAGGAATACTGAGGGAGGGGTTGATGCTTCCAATATACTGACTAGAACCAGCTAGGTCTGGAACACTGAACATATGTTGTTTTTGCAGAACCTGGAGGAAACCAGTAACCATCCCCATGATAGAGACCCATAACATGTTCTTTTCTGCCCTGTTTTGACAATGGTATTATAGATACGAGCCAAGCAAGGTTTTGTAGGAAAAGAGAGGCTCTGAATTTTAGCCAGGTAAGAATTTCATCAAAAACTGAAAACTGATACCATTTGCCAAGATCTGTTATTTCATTTCTCTGCACTGTGCATGGAGCTGCTGTGCTTCATGACAAAAATCAGAATTCCCATTCCTCACTTTAGTAATTACCCCTTGAAACTCATTGATTTGTCTCTGATAATGATCAACTGTTTTGGTTTTTCCTTCATTTCATGTAATAGTCTAAATATTTCTCTTTCCATTGCACGCAATTTCTTATCTTTTTCAATGCTGTTCCTTCTATGTGTCTGAATTTCGGATATTGCCACATCTCTATCTCTTCATACACTGTCTAACATGGTTTTTAAAGGAATTAATTCTTCCTCACTCTCGGCAAATTGTTTGTCCCTCTGAATCAACTCTGTATTAAGATAGCTATATTTGGCCTGAAGTTGCGTGTCCAGCTCTCTATGTTTTAAATCTGTTTTCAACTGTTCCACTTGTTCACCTTCTGCATCTAAACTATACTGTAACTCAGCAATGATAATGGAATCTTTTTCCTGCAGTTTTACAAACTTATGTTGCAAAAACCACAACTTGGCACACAGCTGAATAATACAGTCATTCTCCTGTTTTCGTTCTTTTGCTTGAAATAGTCTAAGACGACACGTTTGTAAAATGATTCCTTTATCAAAAATCTCTTTGGGATTTTCTTTCTCCACTTCACTGCTAATCCTGTCTTTCCTGTCTTTCCAAGTTATTAAGTTTTCATATAACCTCATTGCAAAAGCAAAGAGGTTTTGTTCAAGGTAAGAAGATAATTCAGAAAACCCATCTTCTGTTTCTGACATGGTGGGACCTAAATGTTTGTGCTCACAGCACAGTTGCTGCCACTTCTCTCTCAATGCACTTTAGGCCAGAGAATGAGCGCACAATATGACTGTGCTAAGCCACGCCCAGTAATTGCTTTACTGTTTCACGGCAAATGCACCATAAATATATTAGAGTATTTTGTGGTATTTTGGTGTACCCCAAATACACAGGGCTGCCAGAGACTATTCTTATATTGGGATCATAAGCAGTGGGACAAAACCTGAACTGGTGTGCACTAAGTCACCATGTCATTATCATGTGGTATTTTGTCCTTAATGCCTTTCTGGCGGTATCTCAAAATATACTTACCAGTACACCTGGACACTGTCACCTATGTAATCAGCCCCTTATGATGTGAGACACTTCACAGTGACCTGTTTCCCCTTAGATTTTACCATGTGCATTAAAATGAAAATACCACATGCGGCAAAATGAAAATACCTCAGTAGCTACCCACCTGTCTGTATGCTGTCACCAGTGACTAGGACACATAATAACCAGATTGAGGCTGGCCTACTCCTTTTTTTGTGCTTTACCAGCAATTATGTTTCATGAAAAGTACACATCACATATACAATGTACTGATGTTTTACATGACATTCACTGTGATTAAAAAATGAACACATTTCATTTATAAAGTTTCCCCACGGTAAATAGCTTTTTCTCCCAATAGACTTCAAACATCCTTTTTGCGATAGATGCCAAGAGTCCTGCTAGAACTGACCTTGACAAATATCAGTTGACTTGCTGGAAACCTTCTTCTGGGACAGTAAATAATACACATAAGATGAATTATCACGTTTGTTAATGTGAATGTAACACAGCATTCCCTACCCTGCCATTGTATGTCTATTCACTCACAATACTGATGCTCACCTGATTCGGTCCAGAGTCTCACACCCGAGTCTCACACTCTTGTTAGCAAATGAGATCAGTTTTCAGTTTTTGGTAAAATGCTGACCTGGATACAATTCGGAGCCTCTTTTTTCCTACAGTTTCCTTGTTCTTTTGTAGCTAAACATCTAGTTACCATAGGCATTTATCCCACCTGAATCTTGAGTGTCTTAATAAAAAAGGGCCAGATTCTCAAGAAATGTTGTGGTGTAATTGATGAAACATGTTAATGCATCTCATCAATTGCTCCAAAAAAGTATGTGCTCTATGCACAAAGGGCATCTGCATTTCTGTATCATAGAAGCATGCATTCAGGTGTGCTTTTCCACCCGTTGCACTTTGCACAAATAAAGGGGAATTACTGCTCATTTCAATGCAAATACCAAATTCCAAAATGGGATGTGAGCTGGAATGCACAGAAAACAAACACATTCCTCTGCCCCTGTTTGGAACACATGGATGGGGATGTGAAATGCAAAACAGAGTCATTCCTGACCCTGTCAGGTATGTAGTTTTGTGAAAGCAGTGGTTTCGGCGGCTTCTGTCACACTTGCCTTTCTAGTCTCTGAACAGAGATGGAAATGCTTTCATTTGATTTGTTCACTTTTCACACTCATGTGGGCGCTGTGTGCCTGCAATAAATGACTGTAGCGAATATGCTCCCCACCTTAATGTACGCAAGGGGGAGGCCACTGCAACAATGTGATGATGCCTAGCTCTCTTGAAATGTGCAGGTCACCTTTTCACGAGATGACCTGCACATCTCGGAAACTAGGGCAACCAAAGAAGTGCATCCTATGAGGGGTTTGTAGCTACTTTTTGAGTCTTCGCTCCAAAGAATTGACGAGCGCTTCTTGAGTCATATGACCTCAGCACTCTCTCTCTTGCAATCCTTGTTTATTGTGTCAAGACCTGTATTGCCTGTCCTACTCCAGGAGCAGCAACTGTATAAAGAGGGCAAAGCGGGGCCATGTTCAGGCGCACACTACAATGTGTTACTCTAGGTAACTATTACTAACCTACATTTGCATGGTCTCATTGGCAATATTTCTACTACTTTTATGTTTTTGTTCAACAAAATCATTCTAACTAAACATGTGGACTGTAAGTATTAATAAAGCACAATATATCCCGTAAAAGGTTAACGTTAACATCTGTTTCCATAGCTAACAAAATAAACTTGTAATGTGAATCAGATCTTTGATGCTGCATATGTATCACCAAATAAGGAATGCTAATGTTTGAACATTGATAGGAATGTGCACTTCCATACACTGGGCCTGTTTCAGCACTCCAGTCTCCATACACTGGGCCTGTTTCAGCACTCCAGTCTCCATACACGGCCTGTTTCAGCACTCCAGTCTCCATTCACTGGGCCTGTTTCAGCACCCCAGTCTCCATACACTGGGCCTGTTTCAGCACTCCAGTCTCCATTCACTGGTCCTGTTTCAGCACTCCAGTCTCCATTCACTGGGCCTGTTTCAGCACCCCAGTCTCCATACACTGGGCCTGTTTCAGCACTCCAGTCTCCATACACTGGGCCTGTTTCAGCACTCCAGTCTCCATACACTGGTCCTGTTTCAGCACTCCCGTCTCCATACACTGGTCATATTTCAGCATACAGCAAGGAGTACTACAGAAGGTCTGTGAAAGCTACATCTCTGGTATAATCGCACCCCCTTGCATCACTCCTCCAGAAAGGACACCAACACATATATAACTGCCTACAAATCAGACGAATGACAGAAACAATTCAGCTTAAGTAACAAGAACATGCGCACTACCTCTGTGCAGAAATGATTAATTTGTTTGTGTAGAACCTAAAGGTTATTATCACTATGCAGCTTGATAAATTATTTTACTTGGGGCATTTTTGACAATAATAAAATGTTGCCATGAGCTTATTAATGAGACTATTTCTCTTTAGAGTTCAGTGGATAACAAATATACAACTGACGCTTGGAAATGCAGAAAGGATCCCACACTAGCCAGTATCATTCTAAGGAATAGTCTGCTTGCTTCATCCTGCCTTTATGCAGGCAACAGTATCAATGTAGACACATATGCAGAATCTATACAGTAATTTAGTAAATGTCCTATTAACCATTGCAACCAGCATTTTCGTCTGTCTCGGGAGTATCGCATACCTCTCGGTCAGAGCTGCATTCACTACTCGCCCTTCCCACATGCACCCAACAAAACTTAAGGACGCATCGGGCATTGATATCAGAAACAGAGATCACCATTTTCTGTATGGGGAATCAACCTCCTTCACAGGGGTGGGGATATGATGGAAAGATATTTATACTTGAGTGTTGCCACCATGTGTCATGCCAGTCTGAATTCACAATCAGGGATCCCCTTGGCTCAGTCACCAATGACTCACTTCTTTCACCATTGGTTATCCGTTGACTCACCAAGATGGCGAAACATCCATCCCATGCTAAAACAAAAGAACCTATAGTGAGCCAGCAGTCTCCCATTTTAATCTCTGTTTTGAAAAGATTGTGTATGCCAGAGAACTCTAAATGTTTTCCAGGAACACTAACAAGTCCATTGTTTGTCTCTGCTCAGTTGACCCTCAGCCTCACTGAAGAAAAAGACATGTAACATTATTATATCCTTTATGAACTGTGGCGTCATGGCTGTCCTCCCTTTCCCTCGAGGACAGAAGGTGGAATGAAGGTGATGGCTTGATTGCATGAAGATGGCATGCAATCTATATGGCAAGTCTTCTCAGTACAGTTGTCTAACTTCCTGGAGGGTGGGAATCTGGGCAGTGGTGTCACAAATCTCTCCCTGTCTCACCTGTTTTTGTTGAGTACGTGCAACCTTCTGGGATTTCTTCTTTTTTACGGTCCAGGATTTATATAGACCCGAACGCTGATCTTCGGCGTCCAGCGTGAGGATAGCGGTTCAGTTTCCAGGAGCGTTCAGAAAGTCCAGGGTAACATCAGGAAGCAAACAAGTTACGCTCGGAGGCACGGAGGACCGTGACTTGAGCGCAGAAGGTTTTCCAGGAGTTTGGCGAGGGTAGGAATAGGACGGGAAATCAAGGAGCTGGGAACAAGGAATCAAGCGAGAGCCCCGATCGAACTCTGGCAAAGCACGTCCGACTACAGGTAGCGGTAGCGTTGAGACGTGCAGAGCTGCGGGGGCGTGTCTCTCTTGTAGGATGAGCAGCGTGGAACGCATAGACTGATCCGGAGTGTTCCGTTCTGAGTGGCCATGTTGGAAGGAATACTGCATGCAATCCTCTGCGAGTCAGGGACCAGGAGGACCAGAAAGGACGTAGACGACGGTTCATGACAAGTGGCTCTTCGCTGTCTCTGTACTTAATGTAACTTGAGTACATGTCAATGAAGGTATGTACTTAGGTTTGTACTAAATTTTATGTGATCGAACTTGGGGAAGAATATTGAAATTCGGATTTGGGTGTGTGCTTTCATATTTTCCTATTCAAAGCCAAACAGTTAAACAAGATATTCATCTGATACTGATTCGCATGAAAAGTCCCCTTAGTTTAGAAAAGTGTGTTTTTAACATTGAAATTAAACTGCTGTTTCATAATAGAAGATTATTTTCAGGTTTAAATGTGTAGTGACACAACTAAATGGGATAATGAAAGAAGAATGGGCAATTAAAATAAACAAAATAATATTTGGTTTCACCATAGTATTCGATAAGTGGTGTGGTAATTAGTAGAATGCAGTAATATACTATTCAGTGCACCGTAATGCAATTATCAGAATTTCTTAGAGAGCTTGACAATCATGATTCTAATGCAAAAGATTTATATTCCTCACTGGTAAACTGACACTAAATCAGGCATAATTCTTCTTAGATTTTCTTCCCATCCTAATTGCTCGTTAATCGCTTAAAATTCCAAAAGAAATTCCCTAGGTCTTTGCCCTCATGGTATGGTTGTAGTATCCCTTGAGGTAGTAGGGGTCTTGCCTGTAACCCAACCAATTTCGTTAAATTCTCTTGAAGGTGAGCTTTGGCCTGAATCTGATGGGTGGCCAGCTGGGCCATGATGGCTGTCAGGTCGCCATGTCTTATGGCTGGGTAAGGGTTCCCTCTATCGTATTTTCTGAATCAGATAAAAAACAGGTCTCGACTTCCTCTGATAGGGCCTCAAAGTTGACTAATTCCTCTGAGTTTGATTCCAATGGAGAGGAAGATCTGGATAGGTTGATTGCTAAACTTGATGGACCAGGGAGCAAAGCAGATTTGGTATCAAAAAGAAAAGGTTTGGGAAGCAGTGGATTCGTCTGACCACTAGGTCTAATGAAGATGTGCCTGGGTCGTACTTTTAAGATTATTCGATCCGACTGTTGTATCTAATAGTGGGTAAGTGGAAGGGTATCTAATAACAGCTGAGTTTTGAAAAATAAATCTTGTTCACCAGTTGGGACATGGAGCTGGGAAAATACAAACTCTTTAAGAGTGAATACACGGTCAGAATCAAGAAGTTCAACAATTCTATTTTCGCCCTCTGGTGATACAGCGATTATCAGCATGAATTCTCAATGTGTGTCAATTGAATCATATCCCACTCTGACACCATATGTAAGAAAGGCATGGTATCAAACAGTAAGACAGACACAAGTGATCACAGTTCAAGGGTGTTTATTGAACTTCAATTGGGTTTGAAAATGCCTATCTAATCCTAAATCTAAAGATGAGAGCAAACTATGACAATTAAATGATAATAAAACAGTTGAGTGTGTCAAAATAAAAGTTCCTTTACTAATATACGTATGGCCAATCCTTACTTCTAAATACAAATAGCGTGGGAAACAATGATATGCAAAAGAAAAATGTTCAAGAAATGATATGTCAGGATATTCAAGCCCTTGACTTCCTTTTGCCACATTTTCAGCATGGGACAAAGCGGCACACTTGAGCTTATCACATGCTCTAGCTTCTCTAGCATGAGGATGCGGTTCAAAACCTAAACAACAGGGCCTTCTGTGGAAAAGTCTCTTTGCCAGTCAAAGTCTCTTATTTCAGAGGGACTGATGCAACACAACAAACATTTAAGTCCCTTGCTTCTTAGGATTTCACATATACAACTTCTCCGGTGATTTACTTTTCACCCCGGATCCCCCACTGCTGGGCTCAGACCCACTTTAACAAAATAAAGTTCCTCTCGTTTTAGGATTTCACATATATGACTTCTCGGGTGATTTTCTGATCACCACATGTCCCCCTCTGCCAGGCCCAGACCCACTTTAACACAAAACCTTCATTTGGTCTCCCTCTGCTGGGCTCAGGTGAAATGTATATACTTTTCCAAACTTTCTCTACTTCATCAAAATCAAAGACTTTCGACTGTGCCTGGGATTTTGTTCGACCCATTGCAGGACCACTTCTATTCACAATTGCTCGTTCTCTTTTTGATATAACCTTTTCATCACTTTCGCTTTTGCCACTTCTCAGTTGGATACCCTACAGAGACCTTCGATTGAGCACCCACTTGGTGCCAGATCTTTCAAGGTATTGTATCTTGCATTTAAAGTTCAATCACTTATCAGCAGTTCATCTTTACTTGCATCTCTTATCACACGCTTTTAACAATGTTTGTTCCAGCACTCACCATAAAATATTGCTGCTTGCAACCTTGGCTTCAACACAGACTGATCTTGTATCGGTCTCCCGAACTCACTGGCTTTGTTGATTCACTGACGGTGCTTTGTTCTTGGAGCCAAGGACGGAACCACGGCAGCTGGCGCTTCTCCCCTCCTTGTTTATTGATGCGGGAGGGCCCGGGGTATCGCCAACACACATTGCAGGATTCTTCAGCCTGGTTTCCTGGTCTTACACTTTATATTCTTGAGGTTTCTGGAAAGTAACTGCTCTTTGTCGAAAAAGGTCAAGGAAACTTCCCTCCTTGCAATCACCTTCTGCATTGTCGTCTTTCTCTCCTCATTCATTATTGATGCGGGAGGGCCCCGGGTATCTCCGACACACAATGCAGGATTCTTCTGCCTGGTTTCCTGGTCTTATGTTTCCTATTCTTGAGCTTTCTGGAAAGTAACGGCTCCTTGTCGAAAAAGGTCAATGAAACTTCCCTCCTTGTAATCACATTCTGTATTGCCGTCTTTCTCTTCTCGTTCAGCTGCGTCTCGAAACTGCTGTTTCCTTGTGTACTTTTCCTCGCTCGGAGTGTGATCTTATGCTCCACCTTTTATCCGCGTGGGGACGCTTAATGGAAGTCAGGTGTGTGTGATGGTCAATAATTGCCTGACCTCACCTGACCATTGTATTGGCACACATCAGGTATACTGCTTGGGTGTTCGTCTGTTTTCTTTCATAGCAGGCTGTCCGTATGAAAGTGTTTGTGTTGTAAAAGGGGGAGGGGTAGAGTTCCTAAATATCCTACCTGGTAGGATGGGGTAAAGATGTTACAGGGAAGGGGATATCGCATCTCACTATCCGGTGTCCCACTCCCACGCCCTAAGACCCCTCACCCAGGTGATCCTCCCGCACTGGTGCACCCCAGGAACTGGATCCAAAAGCGATAGCAGTGTCCTGGCCACCTGGATACAGATCCCCGTGGACTAGTGGGTGAAACACCTTCTGGTTTTTCACAGCACACAATTAAGTTATAGATATATGGTTTATTGAATCTAACATTGAGCCTGGGAAACTTGCATGCCAGGACTTTATAAGAAATGAAAATTAGTAGGTTATTTGTATTGATATAAAATAAATAATATGACGACACAGATCATGGTATAGAACTTGTTAATCCTGGAAAGTGGTATAAAGGTTACAGTATTTATCAATTAACATTCCTCAGGCGCAAGAGAACAAATCTGATGTCCATTATCAAAAAAGGGTCCCTAAAAACAAACTGATAACTTACTAAATCTATTAAACAACTGAATTTGATGTTTTCTGCCTTTTTGGGCTGGAAAGAATGTGCATGTGCATTTTAAGAGACTACCAAATGTCTGGGAAAAGGAGATACTAGCGGCCCACATATGAAGAAATATGTCTGGGCCAGAATATTCTGTAAACTTCTTATCTGCAATGTGCAGTATGGCAACCTGAACACCAAGACCTTAGATGCACTTCTCTACACAAATGAAGATGAACGATATTTGCTTAAATTTGGATCCTCAAAATATTTCAAGAACTAAGACTCAAATTAACAAATACATTAAGCTGGATTGTTATATTATACAATTAAAACATATACAAATATATCCATCTATTAACGCTGCAATAAAGTGGGGCATCCAGCAGTTGTAACAGAATAACAATGAGGGAGGAACCATAAGCTTTTTTGATTTTTAATTAGGTGGATAACTGTTTCTGAAAGTGAGATCTGCTAATCACACCCCACCTACAAAATACCCCATGCCAAAAAGCAAAAACCTCCCATGACCATCTGCTTACATCCCCAGCAGTTACCCTGCAGTGGCAGCAGGGTTGGTTCAAAGGTTGCATCTGCATTACTAAATACAACTGCTGGGAAACAATATTCCAACAGACAAAGGTGGCTTTTTAACTGTTTCCTCATTTGATTCAAAATAACATAACTGTGTAACCCAGCTGCCTGTTGGCAGATTATTATGTAAATATAATCCATGCTGGTTTTAGCCTGATGGCTACTCAGATTACACAATTATACTACCAAAAGCATTTGATGTCATTGTACTGTCAGCTTGGTGGCTCATTAATGACAGGGCCTGGTGGGTATTATGCCGTCTGGGCTAAGTGTACCCAGAACAAATATGTCAGGGCCAGCCTGCAAGCTCTATCTTTGAGTCCCATGAGAAGGGTTGTCACCTTTCTCCAGGGAACAGGATCACTCCCAGGTAGGTCCCCTGGGAAATGGTGCTTCAAAGACATCCTTGTCATTGCAATGACTACTTCACACCAGGGAACTGATTACTAGAGACCTTTTAAAGTAGGGAAATAGAGGAAGGGGGCAGAGTTAGCATAGTCCACAGGAGAAGGGTCTCACTGTCTTGAATTTTGCTCGGGTTCCCAAACTTATTGTCATCCTCCCACTTCCTGCTGATAAGGCACTCTTGGGATGACATTATCAGGCAAAGGACAGTTGTTATCTCCACCAGGATTGAACCCATACCAACAAACCTGTTCTGGACCATCGTGCTGTCGCATGTTTGTTTATTGCCTATATAAGGGGGCAAAACCCAGCTTTGGATAGTGCTTGCAGAAGGATTTCTCTACTTAATTGGAGTACAGTCTACTCCAAGTCCTCTGCCTGAGAAGTGAATACCAGTCGCTTCAAGCAAGAGCAAAACTATTCTGCATAACCAATCGTCCCAAGGGCCTGCTAAGGATTACCAGCCGGTTGAGCAAGGTTCACTGCAACAGAGACTCTGGTACCCAGGATCCTGCTTACTGGAGGTCTTAGAACCCTGTAAGTATTCTCTACCACCCATCTTTGTTGGGAAGGGCAGAAGAAAGTACTTAGCTTCCCCTGAGACACTGGACTGGGTCTCCCAGTGAAAGCGCCAAGTAAGCAAACCCTGACTCACTATGCATCTTCTAACTGCCTTGACACAGGTTTTGGCACCGTTAACACTGTCCAAGATGCAACAAGACAACTGCCAGAGTCGGAATTGGCCTTGACCGCCTATGCATCTTTGAGTTTCACTTGAGGTTGACGCCAATGCTCTGCCATTTCTACATTTGAGATCATCCGAACCTTCTTGCAGCCTCAGCTCGGCATTCACTGCCTAGTTACCACCGTTTTCAAGTTCCAAACTGTCATTGCTGCAGTACCCCAATTCTATGTTGAGCCAGTTGCGCCAGCTCGCTGCATTCAGAGACACTGTCTCTTCAGCAGCATGTTCCAACATCGCCTGCTTTTCCAATGTCTTCGACTTGCAAGGCATCACTGCTGCCGAAAACGCACCTTGTGGATCAAACCCGGCTCAGCACTGTGAGTGGTGAGACTCCTGGTTAGATGTCGAAAAGCCTGGCGCAATGCTGTTGAGCCCTGAAAGATGAAAAATAAAGGTATTTTAAGTAGCCATGTCCCCTTGGTTGGTCTTAAAGGGCCCTACTTTTAATCCTACTGCTCTATCGTACCAACCCATTCCCCATTCCCATTTGAGCCCCCATAGGGCTCAATGGGAATGGCAGACCACAAATAACGTGCTCGCGAATGTCAAGCCCGTTATTTCCGCCCTGGTCCCTTAACGGGTCCCGTCCATAATGCCAGGTCAGACCAGGCGTTAAAGGAGGGACCCCCTAAGGACCTCGTAGTAGGGCGGTAAGGGATTACCGGCACCGGTCTCCTTACCGGTGCCCGGTATCCCTTCCCTCCCTGCTCGGAATGAGTGCCATATTCATTAACTTCAACAATCGGCTGCTGAACTCTTCTACAAAGCCAGAGTGCCCCTTAATTCAAATGTCTGTTTTCTCTGTATTTTCGCTTACAGGGGTGGGCAGTAGTCTTTTTTATTAGTTGCATGCATTATTGTTAGTTTAATTAAACATCCTATTGTTATAGAACCCTGGTTAGACATTCTTGTATTCTGGTAGCCCAATACTATTTCTTTGTATTGCTGCTGTACAGAAGGTCAGAACCATCCTGAAGATACCCGCCCGCTACATTGGCTTAATATATGAAGGACATGATCAGGCACTGTGTATCTTTGTACACTGCTCATGACTTATTCTTGTAACTACATAGGCCAGACTACTTCTGTACATATTTGAAGATTCTGTATACTCTATATTTATATGTAATTCCTGTAACTACTGCAATGCTCTGTACCTAGTGCATATTTGTAATTATGTACTGCACCTTGGTGTATATTTGTAACTATGTAAGCTTTGCATTTTCATACGGCTGCGCCCTCTTACCTATGGGTTTGGTGCGCATAACAAATGAATAAAAAAACAAACAAACAAACAAACAAGATTATAGCCCGCTTCAGACAGTGCTACCTTAAACGTTGAATGATGTATGCCTGTCAAGCTGTGCCTGTTTTACCTTTATGATGTGGATCACTGCAGGTTAGTAGGAATGTGGAGCTGAGTAGGCACTTTAACCACTACTCAATTGTGTACTCCTAGCAAATCCCTTTAAAGGACAACTAGGACAGTTATTGAAATGTATGGATGATTATTTAGATACATAGTTACAAAATAGGACCAATTGCATGATACCATAATTTGCGTAATTTTAATAAAGGTCTTCTACCAGTCATGGCCAATTTCTGAAAGAGAAGATCAGCTTTAGACGATTTCAGGGATACACATATACTAGGAATAATATTTCAAAGGTGTATAGGGCTTTGCTTTTACTATTGCTTCCAGATGGCATGATGAAGAACTGGACATTGGTAGGATTAACAGCACATTCGACAATATGGTAGTATTCCTGGAACTGGGAATTGAATGCCACAAATTACAAAAAGCAACCTCTTAATCATTGTATGACAATGGCCCTCATTACGACCTTGGCGGAGGACCATGGTGCTATTAGCACCATGGTCCATGGCGCTAAGGGTGCAATTCCGCCATGGTGGTTGGCGGACTTACCGCCCCATTCCGACCTTGGCGGGGCGGTAAGTCCCCAATCCCCATTTTGCCCTTCCCCATTCCCATTCTTGCCCCATAGGGCATAATGGGAGTGGGGAAGGCGTTAATTACGCCACCGTAAATTACGGTCGCGTAATTAACATCAAGGTCCCTTAGCGCCATGGATTTTAACGCCTGCAAAAAGCAGGCGTTAAACTCACTATGGCGCAAAGGGACCTCGTACTCAGGCGGTAAGGGTCGGCGATGTTTACGCTGACGTAAACCCCTTACCGCCTGGGTCGTAATGAGGCCCAATGTATTCTTAGAGTAGACAAATGTAATAGATATTCTGGGGTGAGGACAGGAGGGAGTAGTCACTAAATGTTTGTCCATTATGTTAATATATTTGTCAGTTGCCTGCCCCTGGGAAATATTTGGAGGGAAGTCCCCGAAAGTATATCAATATTGTCACAGGAGTTTCAGCTAGATCAATTTAGGGTTATTTTTGGACCACCTATTGGCTCTGGCCGGATTGAAACGGAACATTCTTTACTCATAAGGGCATTTGGTAGAGGTCTGCTGATATTTTGGAATTGGTGTGAGAGTTGGTTGCGACTGGCTTATGATAGTGCAGCCCAAATGTGGCTGTTGAGCTAGCTAGAAACCATCTTTCAAAAAAAGAGAGTGCTTCTATAGGAGAACAATAACACCAACAAACATTGTCATTTGCTTTGCTCAGGTCTGAAGGGGACCTCTGTTAAGTGAGAGACCTAGTAGTGCAGTACACGTGATGTATGTTGTAGCCCACCTCACGCGTAGGGGTTATGAGGAATTGCCATCTATTAAAGGTGTAGAGGCCCTGTTATTGTTATTTTGATTACGTAATGAAATAATGTGGGTAATTACATCATCGAAAGGGTGGTCTGCTAGTCAGGCCCCCTTTTCTTAAGCTACATGCCAAAAGCATAATGACACATGTGCCCTAGTTCATCATTCTCCTTATCTACGGCCCCTGCTCTCCAGTGGCACAAAACCAGTCCAAAAGTCACAGGTGCCCTTTTGACAGCTGCTCTCATGCTCTCACAGCCAAGTCATAACTGCCAAGTGAGTGCAGTAGAGAGGATGTATTTAAATCTGCACCTCTGTCCAAAAACCGCAAAATTATGATTAACTATCATGGCACCTTAATATTTAAAGATAAGCAGCCATACCTGAGTTTACAGCATGGTGGCTGATAGTTCACTTAATAATTAAAGCCACTTCTAATCTGTATCATACACATGTCAACCCTGTGAGCCCAGTCCAGCAATGGATGGGATGTGTGCATTCCCGCTAGATTGGCTGTCTCTGCTACAGCCAACAGGACAATAGCCAGTGGGGGCTGCTTCTCATTGATTCTTTGTGAGGGTGGGCAATACCTCTCTCCAGGCTAGGAAGCTCTCAGCAGAAGCAGCCTAGGAAGCAGGCTTCAGAGAGAACACCCTAGACAAAGACAAACCTCACACCAGAGTGTTGCATACCAAAGTGTCTTTGATGCTTTGGGCATGAGAAGGGGGTGAGGTTAGGGTAGCCATGGGGAGATCAACTAGATGGGGAAGGATTCCACCATCTTGCTTTTCTCCATAGCTCTCCTTACTTCCTGTCTAGACTACTTGTCAACATGACAGGTATGGATCCCTTAAATCAGTCTTGCTTTCCTTCAATCCTGTGTGGCCTTTGGCCTGTAAAAGAGTGGGTCTTCCACCCCTTCTTTTACTCAATTCTGAACCATCCAGGACTTAAGGAAGCATTCATCCGGCCCCTTTTGGGAGAGCAGTCATCTCCAAAGCCTTCTGTCAGAGGTGAAGATGGGTGTTCCAAGGCAGAGGTAAGCTCAGCTCCCTGCCTACCCCTTGGGAATAGTAAGGATGAAATGCTGCTGGAGCAACACCTGCCTCTTTGCCAGCTACAATGGTATCCAGATTTCAAGGAAGGTGAAGGACGTCTGCAGGTGTCAGCTAGCCTCCCCCGTCTTGGGAGAACGAGAACAAGGACTCCTCTTGTTACTGAGCCCCTGGATTGTGACTCATAGCAACTGAAGAAGCAACGCAGCTGGTTTCTGGCATTCTACTACGTCAAACCACCATTGAACCATCGTTCAGTCCTTTCGGGTGCATTTGAACCAAAGGAACCCATGGTGCTGCCTTTGACAATTCTTTGAAACTCTTCGAACTGTTTCTGCACCTTGAGCTAAATGCTGAATCGACCCTGGTCCCCTTCACCCGCTTATTTTGAATGCCACATTGCATTGAACCACAACATGACCCAATTAGGAACCAACTCGACCCCTGCTCTCTGTCTGGATTATTGTGACTCACTGCATCCACACCTGGTCAATTCCACTTGCACAACAATAAGACGCCTGATTTGATGCTGTTGAACCACCAAGTACCAAGAACTAAGACAGGTACTATTGGAAGACATCAGGCCCTCTGGTCTATTTGTTGGGACCCAATAGAGACTTATTAAT
Source organism: Ambystoma mexicanum (assembly GCF_040938575.1). Lineage (NCBI taxonomy): Eukaryota > Metazoa > Chordata > Amphibia > Caudata > Ambystomatidae > Ambystoma > Ambystoma mexicanum. The sequence continues at coordinate 840,168,397 of NC_090933.1, read as the reverse complement.
CCCCTTGATACCAAAGACATTGACATTGTCTTTTTTTTCAACTACATTGAAGTGATGTATTGCCTTTTCCTCCCTGTTATGTGCCTGTTATGTGCATGTAATGTGCTTGGCATCATTGCATTCTGAATTTCTCTGTCTTCCTTTTCAGAGGTGGGATTTTGTTAGTAGAGTTTGTATTGCATATGAGTGTGTTTAATTAAAGTCAATATATTTTTAAAGAGCCTTCATTGGAAATTCCATTATTTTGGGCTGTTGTACTATTGCTACTCGGGTTACTACTGTAGATAAACCAAGGTGACGAAGTGGGCACCACCTAAAGTAAATGAATATAACCTATATTTACTTCATGAGAAGTAATATTATTTGGTGTGCACCAGATTCACACTGCACTTGTGGAAGATTCTACAGATAAACAACCATGGGAACCTCACATACTGCTGGTGACTCCCTAAACACTTCAGCCAATTGAATCATGTACATATACAATACACTAATGTCCTTTTCTTGTAATCAAAATCTTCTTTATTATGAGTCAGTTTTCTTCCATATCATATGAGGCAGACGATCATGGGCAATGCATTTCGGATTCGATAGTCCATTATCAGGGCACACATCTGTCTTGAAGAAAATAATCATGAAGATTGGGCCTCATTATAAGTTTTGTGATGTCCTGCCAGTAAATCTGGCGGTATAACACTGTTTTTGCTACTTGCTCTACCAGAATTACCGGCAGATTACAAGTGGAGGGCAAGGTGGGAATTCCCCACTCCATGGAATCCAATAGGACACCATGGGGGGAATTACCTGTATTACTGGCATTGGTAAAACCAGTGCCTGTAATAGGAGCAGATCTTGTGCTGGGCTACAGGAATTACCGCAGCTTGGAGCTGCAGGTAAATCCAGTCACCCTTCCACCAAATGTGTAGTTTGGCAGTACGGAAACATGCTGGTAAGCGGAATTACCATCATGTTAATTCTCGATCCGCACTTATATAATGAGGCCCAATGTCTTACTATTAATAGCCAGATTGTGGTAGCAAACTTCTAATATGCTTGAAATGTTACACACAACAGAGCCTGTACTGGATCCATGGCAGTTTAGCCACTACTCATCCTTGAACTCCTGTGGGGCAGTAGTCATTTCGTCACAGGGATTTTACCAGATTCTTAGGTTCTCTGTACCCATGGCCTTTCATAGATAGACCTGTAAAATGACGTGCTTAAATTCACACTTATAGAAAAGGGATGGGCAGGTTCACATGTGAAATCACACTCATTAACTGCATATATGGTCATACATCAGAGAGGGGTCTGAAAAAATCCTTCATGACTTACTGTGAAAACATAACAATTTATATGAGGCTGGGAAGCCCAAAGGAAACACACCAACACAGGTTACAAAGGACATACAAGTGCTTTATTTAAAAGCTACAACAGTTACCAAAAAGTCAATTGACAAACGGATAGCTATTTGGCTCTCAGAGTAACGTAACGAACTTCAACGAAGGTTCGATGCATTAGTAGAGAGACCGTACATTGGAATACTTGGGCTTTTATATTCTTTATCCAGCCCTGGCCAACCCCTTCGCGGGTTAACCATTCTTGGGACCAGGCCTAGGGTTCCTTGCCAGGTCAATCCCATAATGTATGCATTTTGATCAGTTCCGCTGATACAGTTGTTCATTTACACATAGGTCAGGGATATGACAAAGTCTTAGTTCGTGACCCCGACAAGTGGCCTGCAGGCATATTACTTATTCATGTGTGCGGAGGTCACAACGGCCAGAATCTCACTCAGAAAGTCATTCGGTCTCCATTTTGATGTTCAGGGTGACTTCCACATTACAAGAGAACCTAAAATAGCGGCTGAATCCAAGATGGCGACTTACACAATTTCTTCGTTAAGGTCAAGACCTTGCCGCGGAGTCTATTTACATGATATTTTAGACAACTTGGCATAGGCCAACACACATTCAAATACTGCGATAGGAGGCATAATATAATTTCAATTCCAACAGACCCTCCTTTTGGCCTATGCCAAGTGCTAATATCATTTCTAATACTTTTGCAAATAACTCCATGCGTTGTCATCCATACATCCCGAATCATTGTCTGTAATATCTATAGCCATTAGGTCGTTCATCAGAATCTCTTGTAACACGAACTCTTTAGATGCTGTATCTGGGGCATATATTCTACGCCCTATTGTGCTCACTGCTTGGGCACAACATCCCCCTAGCATTCCACATATACTCGGAAGACATTGAAAACAGCAACAAAGGAATAGCAGGATCCCCAAAATAACTAGAATAACAGAAAGCACCTTCCAACCCCAAGATCGTAAAGAATCCCCGAACCAGGTGCTAAGATTCCAATCTCCTACAGGGATATGTACTTCAGAACTAAGAGTATGCAAGTTCTGTATTGCTTTAAAAATTGTCGGCGAGGAATCTGGTACGAAAACACAGCAAGCGGACCCCACTAATTTGCATACTCCACCTCGTTCTGCCAGAATGACATCTAATGCCATCCGATTTTGGAGTGCTACCAATCTTATTGCTTTTTGTTCTAAGGTCATATTGTAGAGTATGTCCGTGGTCCGGTTGATCGTTCTCTCCAGTACCCTTGCTAATCCCCTAATGTTTTCAGAGTTTGTTATTTGTCCCCAAAAGGACACAACTGATTTCGCTATATCTCCCAATACTTACCCAGGGGTATCTCCGTTCTTGTCCCGCCGTGGGCGAGCCTTAGAAACCTCCAATGTACTAGCTATAAATACCCCGGGTAACAGTATTCCTAAATAACAGGTTCCCTGCCAATCCTTGGGCAACCAGGGAAATGCTAAACTACCACAAACAAAATAAACAGGCCCCCCTACATACAGAGGCCTGTTTTCTCCAGTCAAATTTACAATGTTCTTACAACCTTCAAAATCTCCCATTGGCCGAGTGCCATTTCTTTGTACACAAAAGGGGACCGAGTCAGGGCTATGATTTATAGAGTAAGAAGGAGGTACGGCGTCCTTATTGCCTATCGGAGCCATTTTAAAGGAAATTAGAGTTTGAAAAGGAAGAGATAATTTATCAGACGGCCTAATAGAAGCGACATTGGGTTTACTTCTATTTGCAAAAAGCGAGCATCCCAGGGGAGTTAATTCACATTTCTCGAAATCATTCAAATTAGTTCCATCAAAGTTCCCTGAGATGCTATCATTCCAACGGCCAAAGAATAGTGCTCTAAGAGAGGCATAGCAAGCAGTAGTTAAAGGTAAAGGATGAATATACCATTCCAGTCCCTTGTTCCCATGTTGCGGTAAATGAGTACAAATCCAACAGTACTCTTATTAAAAATGGCATGAGTTGCATTCTTTACTATCATTAGAGTGTTATTATGATACTTTTGTCTATGTTGGGAGTCTCTAGGGGACAGAGTGTGAAGGTGTACAGAGGGAGTCAAAGCAGTTGGTCCAATCTCGGTTGGTAGTAAAGGTTTTAGAGGATAGATTTCTTCAAAGTACCAAAGTCCTACAGCAGTAGTTGCAAAAATAACAATTATCATTATCAAAACACAGCAGTACGTTTTCGGGGCCCAGGCGCATTGTTCATTGTCCAAGTTGGTCACCCCCTTATTCACAAGTCCAGTGCGGGGAGCAGCAGTGGAGGTGGCAGGCATTGTAGTTCCTCAATCGACGGCCCCAATGTTCGTTGCTGGCGACGCTACGGTCGCGCGATTTCTTAGTCCTTCCCAACCCTAGCCAGCAGAATCCCTTTTGTTCAACAGAAACTTTCTTATAAAAAAGAAAACTTCCAATCACTTCCCTTTTCCAGATGCACGAAAAACCCGTGCCGTAGTTCTATTTTCTTCGTCGAAGGTTGTACCTGGTGGTACCCAAGATTGTTTGGTCCGAAAATAAAGTGTCGTCACTTCCTGAGGGAAGCGACGTGTCGGAGGCGACGGAAGTCGCAGAACTTGAAACAGTATTTTACGGAAGTGATTTTTCAAGAGAGTGCGGAGACAAAATGGACTGTTCCCCAAGCTCCTCGGGCTCAGAGAAATTCTCCGACGCACTCACAGCGCTGTTTGCTACTCCAGGATCAGAGACTGTAGCATCAGCGAGGGGATCTGCTTCTTCTGTAACGTGTGGCGTCGGGTGAGGAAGTTTCTCGACATGCGTCGCGTGGTTCCAGTGCTTCTTTCCAGCCACCCGCACTGCTGTCTGGGTGACCAACAGCACCTGGTAGGGTCCCCGCCAGCGAGGCGCGAGACAGGAAGACCTTTCGTAGGCCTTCACTAGGACCCAACTTCCAGGCTGTATATCGTGTCCTGGGCCTGTGAACCATACAGGTAAAGCTGAGTGCACCTTGTGATAAATGAAATACAGGTTTTTAGTTAACTGGTTACAGTAGTCTACAAGCAACACATTTTCCACCTCTCTCAGGGCTTTAGGTTTTGGGAGACCCCAAATGTTAGCAGGTCTCCCCATCACTTCCTCAAATGGAGAAAGCCCAGTCTTAGTTTGAGGTGTGGTACGCATAGCCAATAATACAATAGGTAAGGCATCTGGCCATTTCAGTTTGGTATCGGCACATGTTTTCACAAGCTTATTCTTTAAGATACCATTGTGTCTTTCCACCAACCCAGCACTTTGAGGATGTCTAGCTGAGTGAAATCGTTTCTCAATACGTAAGGCTGTGCATATCTGCAAAATTACTGCTGCAACAAAATGAGGACCATTATCCGACCAAATTACCCTTGGTAGCCCAAATCGAGGAAAGAATTCTTTTACCATAATCTTTGCAGTGGTCATGGCGGTAGCATCTTTAACGGGGAAAGCTTCGACCCATTTACTGAAGGCACAAATAATTACAAGAACATATTTCAAATTGTTACACCGTTCCATCTCAATAAAATCAAAGTGAATGACCTCGAAGGGAACAGAAGGGGGCCCAAAGCTTCCCCTTGGAGTTACTGTCCCCTTGCCCACATTGTGCTGTAAGCAGATCAGACAATTTCGGACATGATGTCTGGCAGTCTCCGGAATCTTGTTATTCACCCAAACTTGTTCTAACATTTTCGTGATCTGCTGAGCACACACATGTGTAGGACCATGTGCCATCGTAACCATTGCCAGTACGTATGAATCAGGGAGCAACCATTTCCCTTCAGATGTATCCACCCAACACCCATCATCATCTAGTTTCCCCATTCCTTCTGCCCACCTTTTAGATTCTTCTACTGTGGCATCAGTTTGAATATCTCGCACAGACCCAATACCTTCATCCATTATATAAGCATCTCTTATTTCCCTCAAAGCATACATGTCCGTGCTAAGGTCTGTGGCCGTTTGTCTGGCTATCAGGTCCGCAAAAGCGTTCCCTTCCCCCACATCATCTATGACCTTACGATGTGCTGCATATTTCATGATCGCTAACTGTTTAGGGAGTGAGGGTGCCGAGAGTAATTGCACTATCAAGGGGCCATGCTGGATCTCGGTCCCATGTGAGGTCAGGAACCCTCTTTCCGACCAGAGCCTTCCAAAGTTGTGAGCCACCCCAAAGGCGTACTGGCTATCAGTATATATATTTACTATACGCCCTTGGGAGAGTTCACAAGCTCGGGTCAATGCTATAATCTCTGCGGCCTGCGTGGAGTTATGCGAAATTCTCTTAGTTTCAACAACTTTACTCAATGTAGTAACTGCATAAGCAGCTGTAGATGTACCATCTGAAAGTTTGAAGCAGGAGCCATCACAAAACAGCTCCCCTTCTGCATTGTCCAAAGGAGTATCTATAAGATCTATCCTGCCCTTCGTTTCTTGTTCAGTGGTATACAGGCAGTCATGTAATTCTTCATCACCGCAAACAGTGTTTTGCGGGAAAGGTAAAAGTTCAGCCGGATTAAGAACACAACACCTCTTAATTTGAATGTGAGGGGCAAACAGAATTAATTCATACCTTGTTAACCGCGCAGAGGTGAGGTGTTGCGTTTGGGTTTTATTCAGTAGGATATCTACAGAGTGAGGTACCATCAAAATCAAATCATGGGCTAGGACCATTCCCTCACTCTGTTTTACAGACGTGGCAGCAGCAGCGACAGCTCGCAAACATCTTGGCAAAGCGCATGCGACAGGATCAAGGGCGGAGGAGTAGTAGCCGCACGGCCTATTCTTCCCTCCGTGTTCCTGTGTTAACACAGCCAAAGCACATCCATCACATTCATGCACAAACAACACAAAGGCCTTGTCATAATTTGGAGTACCCAGAACCGGTGCAGAGCATAACGCGGTTTTGAGAAGCTCAAATGATCGTTGATGTTCCGATTTCCATGGCAGTGGCAGAGAAATGCCCTTCTTCGTCAAAGCCAACATCGGTTTTATCACTAGCGAAAAGTTCGGGATCCACAACCTACAGTAAGAAGCCATACCTATTAAGGCTCTGACTTCCTTCTGTGTATTTGGAACAGACATGCCAGAAATGTGTTTTATTCTTTCAGGTGTCAATCTTCTCCCCTCCTTTGACAGGAGGTAGCCTAAATAGGCGACCACCTGACAACAATATTGACATTTTTTGAGCGAAGCTTTATGACCATTTTTAGCTAAATGAACAAGCAACAGTACAGTGCCTTCTTTACAAGCACTCTCAGAGTCTGCAGCCAAAAGCAAATCATCAACATATTGAAGCAGCGTACAAGTAGGTGGCAATTTAAGGGTGTCGAGCAGCTCTTTCAAAGCTCTACTATAAATGCTTGGACTTTCAGTATACCCTTGAGGTGCCCTGGTAAATGTAAATGAGCGTCCCCCCAAGGTGAACGCAAACAAATATCTACTTTCCTTATGTATAGGAATACTAAAGAAAGCGTTTTTTAAATCCACAACGCTGAAGTGCGTAGCCGTAGCAGGGATCATTGTCAATATCGTCGTCACGTCAGGCACAATTGGAAATTGTGGGGCGACAACTCTGTTGAACTTACCTAACGAATTTTACCTTGTGTTTGGTGGTTTCGACAAATCTGCCCGCCTCAAAAATGGACCCTCGTCAAGATGCCGTGTCAGACCACACGACTATCGTCCAAGGATCGGATCGTGCAGCGCTGCCGAGGTATCGCGTCTCGTTCGGTCGGGCCCGCAGAATCACACCGTCCGATCCCGGTTCGATAGTCTGCGTCAACCTTCAAAGATCTGGCATCAATCGTGAGGGTCCCTATTCAGGCGCCAACTGTGAAAACACAAAAATTGATATGAGGCTGGGAAGCCCAAAGGATACACACCAACACAGGTTACAAAGGACATACAAGAGCTTTATTTAAAAGCTACAACAGTTACCAAAAAGTCAATTGACAAACGGATAGCTATTCAGCTCTCAGAGTAACGTAACGAACTTCAACGAAGGTTCGATGCATTAGTAGAGAGACCTTACATTGGAATACTTGGGCTTTTATATTCTTTATCCAGCCCTGGCCAACCCCCTCGCGGGTTAACCATTCTTGGGACCAGGCCTAGGGTTCCTTGCCAGGTCAATCCCATAATGTATGCATTTTGATCAGTTCCGCTGATACAGTTGTTCATTTACACATAGGTCAGGGATAGGACAAAGTCTTAGTTCGTGACCCCGACAAGTGGCCTGCAGGCATATTACTTATTCATGTGTGCGGAGGTCACAACGGCCAGAATCTCACTCAGAATGTCATTCGGCCTCCATTTTGATGTTCAGGGTGACTTCCACATTACAAGAGAACCTAAAATGGCAGCTAAATCCAAGATGGCCACTTACACAATTTCTTTGTTAAGGTCAAGACCTTGCCGCGGAGTCTATTTACATGATATTTTAGATAACTTGGCGTAGGCCAACACACATTCAAATACTACGATAGGAGGCATAATATCATTTCAATTCCAACATTACATCATCCACTGGGCCAGGAGGACTGACAAGTAGTTGGGCAAGACTGGCTTGAAGGGTTTGTCTAGGAATGGGCAAACCTTTGTGAATGAGGAATGCACATACAAATGGGTTGACTGTCCCTCTTTTGCCGCCACTAAAGACTCAAAGTGTGCATGCCCAGTCTGCATGAATGTAGCGCACTTCGCACACACATAGTGAAAGGTAAAGTCCATTTTTTATGTGTGATGAGCAAATGCAGGTTCCATCATATATTCTTATGTATTTATTTCATGTTTTACAAAACTACAGAAACATCACCAACAGCTCTGTTGAACTCAGCTTTTGTTCGAAAATTACCAGGCTAACAAAATTGGAAACTGCTGAAACAGTATAGTTCCCCCACTTAAGTCATCTGTCCAGCTGCCTGTTAGCAGTTGGATCTCCGAAATGTACGGTTTTTTAAAAAAGGGGTGCTTTTTAGGATTGTACATCGAGATAAGAGAAAGGCAGATTCTCTTTTCCAAAATGTCTGCAACCCATGGACTTTTGACTTCCAGTGGACATTTGTTAAATGGACATTCGTTAAACCTGAAAAACAGAAAGCTACTTCTCGCATTGGCATTCGCTACTGTAAGAATATACCGCAATTAACCACACAGCGTCCCTAAATTTATAACGTAACACCTTGTCCGCTTAATGCTTTAATGTTTGTGATCATAGCCAAATCTCATAAAACTCAGTTGGTCCTTAAGAAATTCCATTTGTAGGATTTGATTCTGAGCTCGGGAAACAATGGGCCTCATTCCGAGTCCGGCGCTAACCAATGGCGGTAGTAGCACCTTGGTCGGCACCGGACCCGTACCGGCATCGCCCTGGTGGAATGGGAAATTACCGCCCTATTCCGAGTTGACCAGGGCGGTAATTTCCCATTCCCCAGGGCCCTTCCCCATTCCCAAATGAGCCCCCATAGGACTCAATGGGAATGGGGAAATTGCAAATAACGGTGACTGTACTTTACGGTCACCGTTATTGGCTAAAAAGCCCCTTTGCGCCCTCGTCCTTAACGCCTGCTAAAAGCAGGCGTTAAGGACGAGGGCATAAAGGGAACTCGGAATGTGGCGGTAAGGGATTACCGGCACCGGTCTCGTTAACGGTGACCGGTATCCCTTACCGCCATACTCGGAATGAGGCCCAGTGAGTGTAGAAAGGCAACATTTCCTCTTCAGCTTTCAGCACCACCATTCTGAGGTGGGTGGAAAGACTGGAGACAAAGGGCCTCATTACGGGTCCGGCAGTAACTGTGCCGGTGATACCGGGAGGTTGCCACTGGACCCATACATATTTACCAGCGCCTGACTTCCTGGTAACACCGGGGGATTACAAGTCCTGGCGGCCGGGAAGCAAGGTGCAGGTAAAATGTTGTTCCCCGTTCCCATAGGACTCTATGGAAGTGGGGACCACGGAAGCACGCCCACTGTTAATAACGGTGCTGGTACTTCCGTGAAACTCTGCGGGCAAGTGCTGTCCTGCCCGGCAGGTTGCACCTGCCAGGAGGGAGGACACCCGTCGGCAGAGTTGTAGTGTGCCGGTCTGGAAACAACGGTGCCGGTAAGTTTACCAGCACCGTTGTTTAAGGACCGGCATGCTTGTAATGGGGCCCAAAATGTTGTGCTTACGAGCTGTAAAAGCAGATACAATCTTCTTTGTGGGGCCAGCCTGTGCACCAGTTACATTGCAGGCATTTCTAAAAAGTCTGTTACTTTTCTTATTTATGTAAGTGTCCTTGACCTTTCAGTAAATAAGAAAAGTGGTGCTGAAGACTGAGAAATAACTTCATTAAAAGGAACACAGTTTGAAGGCGATGTTAAAGATACCTCAGAGGTGCCATAACTCGTGTTTTGTACATGCTAAATCAGGGCTTTTAGGAAGGATAATCCCCTCACAGTGATTGTCCTGCATTCCTAATGCTTGCTAGCGTTGTTGTCAACCTGTAACTCTGGCACATGTCAAAGTCGAGGTTTTGATACCATACCTTCACATTCTCACTTTGACAGAATATGGTGCTTGACAAATGTTCAGCAGCATGTTACATGATAATGCCACATGTCTGAGTCCCCCCGCCCCCAGGGCCAAGAAAATGCTAGCCAGGAAGAACCTTGCCCCTAGAGGACTTCAGCCAAATGGAGCTGGTGATTTCTCAGGGCATAATTAATCACAGGTGTGTTGGGGGGAGAGGCGAATAGGGTGCGTGGGCTGGAGGGAAGGCACAGGAGGGATAGAAGGCACAGGGCAGTCGGTGTGGAGAGGGACTTCAGGAGGCACATTACACCCGGTTGGGGGGTGAGCGCAGAATGGTTGGCATGGGTGGAGTAGCACAAGGCACTGGATTTTGGAAGCATAGCAGGTGTTCCAGGAGTAGATGCTGCAGGATGAGGAATTCGGGGTGGAGGGGGTTGATCCCCTCAATAAATGAGATGGCACTGCATCAATCACCAATTATGCAGCATGCCCACTAAAAGCAAGGGGAAGCAGTGTTGCAGGAGCAGCATTAGGAGGGTAGACAGAAATGCATGCAGCATTATGGAGGTGTCAGCAGCACAGAGATGGTTCTCTGTTTTTGGTCCTCATGTTTGGAACTCTCTCCCACAATCTTTGCGTGAGATCAAATCTTTATGCATTTTCCGGAATTGTGAAAACCTAATTGTTTGAATGAGAGCTTCTGGTTTTATTTAGGGCAGCTACTTTTCTATCTTGCTAAATTAAAAGAATACACTTTTCACCTGTGCCCAGATACATTTCTGCTGCTAGGTTCCTACAGGATATGTGCTTTATAAATGTACAAATCAATCAAATAAAATTAAATCATCTCTTTGTTCAAACGATCCCACAGCAAACCAGAACTCCCTGCAGTGCCTCGTGGCCCAGACACCCTGCTATCAATGTCTCGCTGCTGCTTGCTGCAAGAATGTAAGCTCTGCATTTCATCATTCACATTTCTGTATTTCATCATTCACATTTTAGTGAAGGTTTTGCATTTAAATTAGGGCCAAGGGTGTGAGACTCATACACGGGACTCAAGGGTATGAGAATCAGGCTGAATCTAAATAGATGCCAAGGCACAGAACGCATGCTTGGAAATGATCACCTTGCTCCACAATGCTATTTTCATGGGCTGAGTTGCACTGTATGGTGGGCTGGAAAAGAAAAAGAAACCTTCAACGTGCAGGCTCAAAACAGCGCTGTGTTGTAAAATGTTGAATGTATGATATAATATGATATGATATTTTATTTATATCGCGCCCCTACACAAGTGTTCAGGTTGCGGTGAGGCAAGGTAAGGGTACAGGGAAGGAAAAAGCAACGATCTTCCTAGACCCAGTGACATTAAGAATGCACAGTGCAGGGAAGAGGGAGGGGGGGAAAGTGCAAGGGGAAGGGGAGGATTAGAAAGTGCTGAACATGCGATCAACAACAAGTATTGCAGTGAGCAGGTGGCAGGTACAATAATATTGAGCAGACAACGGGTGTCTGATAAGTGCTTGACTGTTGGGTTGCAGATACTGAACCCAAGTGCAAGGGTTGCCAGAAGGCAATGCGGGTGTGCGACTGGTTAGGCAGAGTCTGGGCCCGAAATCAGAGGGTAGCCATGTGCCTGGGCTGAAACAGACAGAGATCAGCAGGAGAGAGGAAGAGAGAAGGCAGAAGCAAAGAGGAAAGGCTTGAGGTGTTTCCGGAACCGAAGTGGTTCTCCTCAAGTTTCAGAGAGGCAGGGAGGCTGTTCCAGAGGGAGGCCCCAGCTGGAGAAAGAGATCTACCCCGAGCTTGTTGCTTGGAGAAGCGAATGACCCTGAGGGAGTTGGAGGTGGAGGAGCGAAGAGCTTGAGTAGGAAGGTATTTCTGAAGGGAGTGTTGAAGCTATTGCAGACCCAGGCCCCAGAAGGCCAAGTGGACAATGCAAAGGGTCTTGAACTTGATTCTTGCAGCCACTGGGAGTCAGTGAAGAGATTTCAGAGCTGGAGAGATCTGATCACTGGGCTTGAGGCCAAGCACAAGTCTTGCAGTCCAGTTCTGGATGAGTTGCAGAGGGCGGAGAGAAGAAGCAGGCATATTCAGGAAGAGGCTGTTGCAGTAGTCCAGCCTGGCAAGAGAACCAGAACTCTAGAGACAGTGAGCTTCTGGGGGAAGGAGAGGAAGGGAACCATACCTCTGAGGAGGTGCAGTTGGTAGTTTGACTTCTTAGAGACATCAGAGATGCGTGGAGAAAATGAAAGCATAGAGTCGAAGATGACCTAAGGTTCTTAGCTTCACAGGTGGGAGCAGGTAGAGGGCCAAGGGAGGCTGGCCAGAGAGTGACAGAAAAGGAAGATAAAGGAGTGCCGATGAGGAGGATCTCTGTCTTACTGGCATTAAGGCAGAGGTCGTTGGTGGATTGCAGAAAGACAGTCCGAGATGAGAGAGGGAGAAGAGGTGGCAGAGGGGAGCCTGAAAACTAGCCGAGTGTCATCCGCATAGCACTGAAAATTGGAGCAGAGAGCAGCAATGCAGTAGGCGAGGGGTGCCAGGTATTGGTTGAAAAGCCAGGGAGAGAAGTTAGACCCTTGGGGAACACCACAAGTGGAGAGTGAGATAGAGGAAAGGAAGGACCCAAGTTGGACCTTAGAGGGTCAGTTGGAGAGGAGGAAGGCCAACCAGGGCCTGATCAGTGATACCCATATTATCACAGACGCTGTTGAGCAGGATGGCATGGCTGACCGTATCATAGGCAGAAGAGAGATAGAGTAGGATGAGGACAGAGGGGAGATTAGAATCAAGGTTGGAGAGCAGGTCTTCACGGGTGTTCAGGAGTGCAGTTTCTGTACTTCTGGCTGCTCTGAAGCCAGACTATGGTCATGGAGACAACCAACAGAGTCAGTGGGAAGATTAAGCTGTAAGATGGCCACCTTTTCCAGAGGTTTGCCCAGGAAGGGAGTGATAGAGATCAGGTGATAGTTAGCCGGGCAGAAGGGGTCGGCAGTGGGTTTCTTTAGAAGAGGGTGCCCAAGAGAGTGCTTCACAGTGGAGAACAAGTTGTTGCAGAAGTCACCAGTGCAGGAGCGAGGGTGTCAATATGGTCCTTGATGGTTTTTGACGAATAGGGAAGAGCATGTTTTGAAGAGACTTTCATAGATCAGACTTGTGTGTAAATCTCGTCCTGGGAGAACAGAGGAAAGGAAGAAAAAGAAGGAGAAGAGGTGGCTACAGGGGGCCGGAGGTAGTCGAGAGAGAGGAGGGTAGAGGAGGAAAGGAGGGAAGGGTGGACACATGTCCTGGGTTTTAGAAATGAAATGACAAGCCAGGGCCGTACAGAGGGCCTGGGAGGGGACAGGAGACGTAGAAACTGCAGCAGAATTGGCCAGCTCCTTGCAGATTATAAAGAGACTGGCCGAGTTGATAGATGCCAAAGAGACACAGGCTTGGATGTGGGCTCTCTTCTTGGTGAGGACAGAGAGCCGGTATTGCCTTTGGAGCAGGCGGCAGGCCAGTTTGTCAGAGAATGCTCAAGATGCCCTCAATTTCCTCTCAGCCACCCTACACTTGTGTTTAAGGGTGACAAGGTCAGAATCCTACCAAGAGTTGCACTTGGCTTTGGGCTACAGGCGGACAGGGGCAACAACATCAAGAGTATCAGAGAAAGCAGAGTGGCGCTTGAAAAGGGCAGTGTCAGGATGAGAGTCAGCCAGAGGAGGAGGAGGAGGGGGAGTGAAAGTTGCAGCAAAAGCCTCAACTGACACATGCTTCATCAGCCAGATGACCGAGAAGGTAGGTGGCAATGCTGGAGCAGGCTTGGCTTGTGGGGTAGAGAGGGAGAGATGGGGGGAAAGGACACAGTGATCACTCCATGTGAGAGGAGTGGTGAGAGGGTTGGAGAGGGGGAGGTCAGGGGATATGAGAACATCCAGAGTATGCCCTGCAGAGTGAGTCAGGCTAGAGGGAAGAATGACAGAGATAGAGAGTCAGAGAGCTGGTGAAAGAGTACAGAAGACGGACAGGAAGCATCCAAGTGGATATTGAGTTCTCCAATGAGGAGGAGTTGATTGGTCAAGACCAGGAGGGAGGAGGAGAGGTCAGCCCACTTGGAGAGGAACGAGGTAGTCTGACCAGGTGGCCAATAGATAGTAGCAATGGTGAGGGGGAGAGAGAAACCCTACAGACAAGGCATTTGAAGGAGGAAAAGGCTTGCATAGGGATCACAGAGGCAGGAATCCAGTCCGGGAAGATCAAGGCTAGACCCCCCACCCGAGCGGTTGGGTCTGGGCACAGAGAGGATCTTGTAGCCATCATTGAGGAGAGTGTCAAAGCTTGTGACAGAGCTGGATGTGAACCATGTCTCAGTGAGACCGAGGACATCAAGGTCGGGTTCTTCCAGGAGGCGGCAGATATCAGAAGAGTGTTTGACAGCTGAGCGGCAGTTGAGATTGGCATTATGGAGAAGGTTGCCAACCTTGAAAGACTTCTGGGGAGGGTTACAAATCAGAGGTACGCCCTGTGGAGGTGTAGAAGGAGCCCGAGGGTGGGCAGAGGAGGAAGGCAAGGAAGCTGAAGAAGGGACAGCAGGTGAAGAAAGGAAATTGATAAGGCGCAGGAAGCATCTATCAAAGAGGAGAAGGTTGGCCTGGGGGCCTTGGACCAGGACGGTGCCATTCCGTTAAATATTAATAATTACCTTAGAGGAGTGGAAGGGGTCCATGAGGGCATCCCACCGGGTGCCACCATTAATGGGTCAAGAAGAGAAGGGAGAGAGCACAGAGACCAATGAGGAATCCATAGGTCCGGCGAAGGAACAACAAAGAGGATGTTGCTGAGGGTCTGTCTGGAGGAGACATTGATGTAGGTGTCAGCGATAGGGAGACCAGGGTTGTAGGCCAAGATATCCTTCTGTATCTTCTTCCTACCAGACTTAGTGAGAAGGCTGGGATAGTCAACGGATTAGCAATTAGAGAAAATCGGGGAGTCAGAGAACTTCATAGGTGATGTGGAGGAGGGGGAAGAAGAGAGAGTAGCAGAGGGAGTGGGGGAGCAGAAGGGGGAACAGGAACAGCAGGGCAGGGTAGCACAAGGTAGTCACTGGGCACAGCCAAAGTCAAAACACAATACAGCCATGGGGCACAGCAAAATTCAAATTATTAGCAGAAGGTGCAAACACAGCTACGTTCAATTTATCAACAGAAGGTGCAAACACAGATAAGTTCAAATTATTAGCAGAAGGTGCAAGCACAGTACAGTCTCAGGCAGTAAGAGTGGGAGTCCTGGTGAGGTGGAGCGAGGGTGGGAAAGTCAGAGTTGTAGGAGTATTTATTTATTTATTTGCATTTGTATAGCGCACATGCAGCCCAGAGGCATTATGGCGCTGTTACATGAAAGTGTAGAAAACATTTTGCTTTAGGATGGTTACATGTGGCCGTGAGGTCTCTTAGTTGCAGGTACATAAGTAAAACATACATACACGGATTCAGGCGGACATCAGATAACATTCAATTGGTATTCATATGAAGAGTTTGGTTTTGATTGCTTTGCGGAAGGCTTGGTGAGATTCAATCATTCATAGGTGGGGTGGAAGGGCATTCCATTGTGTGGCGGCTATCGTGGGAAAGCTTGATCCCCCTGCACAGACTTTTTGGTCTTAGGCACGAGGATCAGTATGTTGAAGTAGAGGCGACTAACTCATGGTTGATGAAGTGAGAGTGTCACGATAGTTCAAGGTCCAATGAAGTGTGTGGGAGCACCATCCTCAAGGCGCTAGTGAGGGGTAAAGGGAGACCTCTCACCACAGACCAGCAGCGGACAGGGAGCAGACAGGGGCCTTTGATGTGCGCCTTTGGTTCTGGTGTCGGCTCCCGCCTCCCGGTGCACCAGATTGGTTAAGAGAAATTACTGTGGCCAACCACAGTGGCCCGATGGTAACAAAGGCAGGGAGCCAGAAAAGGGTCCAGGAGCGGCCATCTTAACATGTGGAGCATACAGGTAAAACAGGCACAGGTTTTGAGGCTACAGAAAATGTGGTGCAAATGAGTAATTTATACTGTGTTGCATGCACGGTGGAGAATGCACAGAAAAAAAGCAATAAGGTTCTATAAAACACAGCGCTTCAGTAACACGCTGCAAAATGAATGTAAAAGTCACCAATGGCCCGATGGCCTTACCTTCTTTATGGTACCAAAGGGAATCGTGATGAAAGGGTTGGTAGTGAGGGCCTGGGGAGCACACTGCCCAGCTGCTTCTTCCAGATGCCGAGGGGGGACAAATCTCCAGGGCCCGGATGTGGGCCTTTGGTGCTGGTGCCGGCTCCCTCCTCCTGGTCCACCAGTTTGGTTAAGAGAAATTACTTTGGCCAATCACAGTGGCCCAATGGTAACAAAGGCAGTGAGCCAGAAAAGGGTCCATGAGTGGCCATCTTAACATGTGGAGCATACAGGCAAAGCAGACACCGGTCGCCAAACAAGATTTGTTTTTTCATGATAAGCAACACGATGTATCAGCTGATAGTGGTTTTGAGGCTACAGAAAATGTGATGCAAATGAGTAATTTATACTGTGTTGTGTGGATGGTGGAGAATGCACTGTAAAAAGCAATAAGGTGCTTTAAAACAATGCGCTAGAGTAACATGCTGCAAAATGAATGAAAACGTCATCAATGGTTGATGGCCTTACCTTCATTATGGTTCCACAGGGAATCATGATGAAAGGGGGGTTACTGAGGGCCTGGGGAGCACAATGCCCAGCTGCTTCTTCCGGATGCCGATGTGGGACAAATATCCAGGGCCTCGATGTGGGCCTTTGGTGCTGGTACCGGCTCCTGCCTCCCGGTCCATCAGATTGGTTAAGAGAAATTACTTTGGCCAATCCCAGTGGCCCGATGGTAACAAGGGCAGGGAGCCAGAAAAGGGTCCAGCAGCGGCCATCTTAACATGAGGAGCATGCAGGTAAAGCAGGCACAGGCCGCCTAATAAGATTTGTTTTTTCATGATAAGCAATGCAATGCATCAGCTGATGGTAGCGGTTTTGAGGCTACAAAAAATGTGATGCAAATGAGCAATTTAAACTGTGTTGCATGCACGGTGGAGAATGCACAGAAAAAAGCAATAAGGTGCTTTAAAACACAACACTTCATTAACACACAGCAAAATGAGTGAAACAGTCTTCATCAAGGGCCTGATGGCCTTACCTTCATTATGGTTCCAAAGGGAATCATGATGAAAGGAGGGGTAGTGAGGGCCTGGGGGAGCACACTGCCCAGCTGCTTCGTCGGGATGTGGAGAAGGGACCTGTAACATCTGTTCTGCTAAGTACATAGCATTGTCTCGGGGCAGGAAGCGCCGGAGGGATGTAACAAGTTCTCATCAGTGATGCTGTTTCTATCTTGGTTATAGGGCACAGAGGAAATCTTGTGCTATTTTAATGGGACAATTTGTCAAGGGGAGCTTGTTTTTGAGTGACACATTGGTTTGTGAAAAAGGTCTGAGGCAGAGAGGGCTGTGTCATTCAACCAAAGGAAGCAGAAAGACTGGGAGAGAGTTAACATCTTGGGCAGGCTGAGTCTCCTGTGTTCTTGCAAGCTGACTGTCTTGTGGGCTACCTGTCTCCTGGGTTGGCATTCCTTAGCAAAGCTGCCGTTTCGATCAACCTTATCTGTAATTGACCCTGAGCTCGGCAAGCAGGAAATCTGGGGAAAGACTTTGTGGGTAACTGCCAAGCTAAGTCTGGGAATATCGCCAGCTTAACATAGGTAATTATGCTGTAAAGTGAGGGGCGTGTTAAAGTGGATGTTTGAAAAAATATGTAGCATAGGTTAAGTAATTGAGTTCATTTTTAGGTGCTGCAGTAATAATAAGGATTTAAACCCGCATGTAAAACTATGATGATATTTCTCAAAGTTTTGCTGAGATTCAGAGTACTCAGACCTGCCAGCTTTGTTGGGAAATCAAGGTCGATAACAGGCATAGTTCCACAGTTTATCGCAGATAAAACCTTGTTGATGTTTGAATTACAAAATGAAGCACACATGTCATTCTGTGTAACTTGCGTATTTCTAGTTTCTGATAAAGAATAATAATTCGAAAAGGTGATTTAGTCTCAGTGTATTTATTCTGCAATCAGTCTCATTGAGTTGGCATGCACAAATATGTAAATGTGCAGTAAGAAAAATACCAAAGCAAAGTTAGTCACTGTAAATTGTTTTACTCTGAGAGGCTAAATGAATGTTTTGTATTTCATTTGTTTGTTTAATGCATTTTGAAACACAGCCAAAAGGGCATAAGAGTGATATTGTAGATATAATATCACAGGAGAGCATAAGCTAATTATTGACGTTGCACTAGGTCCAGTATTTGTTTACCATTAGTGACCCTGGTGAAATAATTTTTAGGCAGTGTTCTGAAGTTAGTCTCACCACTATAAAAATACCCCAATATGTTTACCACAATATATTGCCAAGAAATACCACAAAATACCACCATACCAAATACCACAGAATAGCACAAGATACTAAATATAACCCAAAACATCTCTAACATTTTTGGTGCATTGGCTGGAAATGGTAAAATAATTACTGGGCGTGGCCCTTCATCCTAAAGCATCACCATATTGTGCACTCAATAATTGAATGAGTGCTGTGAGGTAGTGAAGTACTGTGTGCTCACTTGACTCTTGTTATAGTGTCATTGGCAATAGTGCCGCCATGCCCCCATTCAGTTTTCTGAATTGTCAGATTACCTCGAGGCAAAGCTTTATGCCTATGCAAATTGGTCCTCAGAAAATGCGACAACATGGAAAAGCAAGATTAGCACAGAGGTGGAAAAAGAGTCATTTGAAAATATTTTTGATAAAGGAAGCATTGTGCAGGTGTGCCTCCCTAATTCATAGTGACAGAATGCATGGAGGAGACAAACTGCATGGACAGACTGTGCTCAAAACTTTGGTTTCTGCTACACAGATCCATAAAGATGCATGGGGAAGACAATGAGGTGATTGCTGAGATTCAGAGTACTCAGACCTGCCAGCTTTGTTGGGAAATCAAGGTCGATAACAGGCATAGTTCCACACTTTATCGCAGATAAAACCTTGTTGATGTTTGAATTACAAAATGAAGCACACATGTCATTCTGTGTAACTTGCGTATTTCTAGTTTCTGATAAAGAATAATAATTCGAAAAGGTGATTTAGTCTCAGTGTATTTATTCTGCAATCAGTCTCATTGAGTTGGCATGCACAAATATGTAAATGTGCAGTAAGAAAAATACCAAAGCAAAGTTAGTCACTGTAAATTGTTTTACTCTGAGAGGCTAAATGAATGTTTTGTATTTCATTTGTTTGTTTAATGCATTTTGAAACACAGCCAAAAGGGCATAAGAGTGATATTGTAGATATTATATCACAGGAGAGCATAAGCTAATTATTGACGTTGCACTAGGTCCAGTATTTGTTTACCATTAGTGACCCTGGTGAAATAATTTTTAGGCAGTGTTCTGAAGTTAGTCTCACCACTATAAAAATACCCCAATATGTTTACCACAATATATTGCCAAGAAATACCACAAAATACCACCATACCAAATACCACAGAATAGCACAAGAAACTAAATATAACCCAAAACATCTCTAACATTTTTGGTGCATTGGCTGGAAATGGTAAAATAATTACTGGGCGTGGCCCTTCATCCTAAAGCATCACCATATTGTGCACTCAATAATTGAATGAGTGCTGTGAGGTAGTGAAGTACTGTGTGCTCACTTGACTCTTGTTATAGTGTCATTGGCAATAGTGCCGCCATGCCCCCATTCAGTTTTCTGAATTGTCAGATTACCTCGAGGCAAAGCTTTATGCCTATGCAAATTGGTCCTCAGAAAATGCGACAACATGGAAAAGCAAGATTAGCACAGAGGTGGAAAAAGAGTCATTTGAAAATATTTTCGATAAAGGAAGCATTGTGCAGGTGTGCCTCCCTAATTCATAGTGACAGAATGCATGGAGGAGACAAACTGCATGGACAGACTGTGCTCAAAACTTTGGTTTCTGCTACACAGATCCATAAAGATGCATGGGGAAGACAATGAAGTGATGAGCAAATTACAGCACAGTTTAGACAATGAATGTGATCAGGTGCAGTAATTAACAACAGAATTAGAACAGAAGGAGGTAGACATGGAATTGCAAGCCAAATGTAGCGATCTTGCTACTCAATTGGCTCAAAGAGAGAAACAACTTAATGAGAGTGAGCAAGAATTAACCCATTTAAAAGCAATATTGGATGATATAAGGTAAGATAAATATGTTCCAGTTTAAGAAATACAAACCCTTCGAGAAGATGGCAGAGAGAAAGATAAAGAACTCCATGCTATGGAAAATGAGATATTTAAATTACTGGAAGAAAATGAAAAAAAGGCCAAAGCACTTAATCATTCTAAGACACAAATCAAGGAATTGTAAGCAATAATCAATAAGGTAAGGGATGAGAATTCCGCTCTCTGTCATAAAGCAGAACAGCTTCATGGACAGTGCAAGAACCTGGAACAGCAAATGTTTAAACTCAAATCTCAGGAAAGCGACAGGGTACTACAGTCCCTGGAGCTGAACTCAATCACCTCCGTAGCCAAGGAAATGTACCAACAGCTGGTCCCTTGGCCAGACTTGGTTATAACCCAATTTTAGGGTCAGAATCACCTGCAAATATTCACATACGTTCTTGTCCACAAGAGAACAGAAACGAGCGACAAAATGACACATGCAGAATGCACTATGTAGTCTTATAAAAATTATGAAATCTATCAAGACTTTGAATTTGAATTTGTTTATTTATATAGCACACCTGACCCTCAGGTAACTGGGGGCATTACTTAGGTTACATATCAAAGGTACATACACAGTACAGAAAAAAAAAAGAATGCAAGAAGTTGGTGAGTTATATACAGCAAGTGAGAAGAAACATCATCAAATAGTAACAGGTTGCAGTAAAGCATGGTAGGGAGTGTAAGATAATAGACAAGTTATGTACAATAGATAGGTAGAGTAGGTGGATACGAGCTAGGGAACACGTTGGTAGGTACGTTGGGAAATTGACCATCAGGAGGTGTTGCAACAAGGCAGGGACGTTTGTCTGTTAGGTCTCTTGGGGGGTGAGCCAGTATTTTACGTTAGTCCTGAATTGCCAGAACAAAGGTTCTACTCTTAGAGCTATGGGTAAGGAGTTCCACAATTTAGGTGCTAGGAAGGGGAAGCTACTGCCTCTTGCTTTTTGCAGGTTGAATCTAGGGACACTGAGACAATGTGATTGGGCAGCTCTAGTAGGATGGTCAGAATGTCTTTTGTTGATTTTACAAGTCTTAGTATTAGGTATTTCGGTCCTGAGTTGGACAGGCATTTGTGGGTGATGCTGAGTGTTTGAAGGAGATTCTATGCTTTACCGAGAGCCAGCGGGCATTATGTATTTTGCAGTATTTGTAATTTATTTAGGTTTCGCGTATTAGTTCCTAAGTAAAGTACGTTGCAGTAATCTAATTTGGATAGAATCAACGCTCTTGCTAGTATTAAGCAACTTGTTGTCGAAAGGTATTTATAAGCTTACATGTGTAGACAGTAGCAGCGGCTGTTGCATTTACTTGTTTAGTTAGTGTTCAGGATGAGTTGAGATAAAATCGTAGTGTCTTAACTACCTTCGAAACTGAGATGTTATTTCGAGCTATGTTGAAGGTATTGTATCTAGAATCAAGTTTGTTTAGTTTGGCTTGGGGCATGTGTGGCCATCCATGCCTGAATGATGAGGTATATTTTGTTAAGTAGTTTTATATCCAAGTCATAGTTTCTGGTGATGGGAATGAGAACTTGGGGGTCATCTGCATGATTAGTGTAGGTGACACCCAAGAGGTCTAGATTGTCAAACAAAGGCTTTGTGAAAATATTATACAACGTCAGTGAGATGCAGGACCCTTGTGGAACTCCACAGATCACTGCATCATGATCTGCCGCTTCTGTAGGTTATGTAGGTGAGAAGACTCTGATCTTTCTATTGTCAAGGAATAATTGAATCCAAGCTGTAGATGTTTCAGAGAAGTGGGCTGATAGGGTATGATGGTTACAAAGGATTTCAAGACTGACCAGGTCGAAAGCGGCTGGTAGATCTAACAGCAGGAGGAGTGATTTATTGCCTTTGTCCTTTTGGTTGTCTAATTGAGTTTTTAGGTCTAATTGGGAAGTTTCGGTACTGTGTCTAGGTCTGAACCCCTATTGTCGTAGGCCCAGAAGATTCTTGGATTCTAGATGTGCTTGTATTTGTAGATAAGCAGCCTTGTCTAAAATTGTTAAAAAGAATGGCACCGTCGTGATAGGTCTATAGTTTGTGGGGATGTCAGGGTCGAGGTTATGATTTTCTACCAATGGAATGACCCAAGCATCTTTCAAGTTAGTTGGGACCATGCTCTTTTCAAATGAGGCATTTATAAATGTGTTGATGGGGGGTGCAAGTTCTTTTGCTGCCTCTTTAATGATGTTTGCCGGGCAAATGTCACCTTGGCAGCGTGATGGTTTGAGGCTCAGTATTATGTCTTCAACCTCTTTGATGGACAGAGGAGTAAAATTAAATAGGCTGTCAGGTTTCACAGTTGGAGGTTTAGATTGAGAAAGGGTTGGTTCAGAAGAGATGCTGCATTTCTTCTTTTCAATTTTAGACTGAAGCATTGATACTTTGTCTAGTAATGTTGCTTGAATCTTAGTGCACCATGCTTTATCTTTAGAGCAGGTTTCGATGGGAGGCGTTGGCGTCTCCAGCTCTCTAAGAATGGTACATAGTTCTTTGGTGCCTCATTTAGCGCTGCTAATGTTGTTATAAGTGTCACTTTTGGCTTGGAGGATAGCTGAGTTATAACAACTGTCAGCTTTTGCAAATAGGTCGTTATTACTGACAGGAAGGTGTTTTTTCCAAACAGTTTCTGCTCTCCTTTTGTTATTGCATAACATTTTTAGGCTTGGGGTAAACCAAGAGTTGAGGTGAGCTTGAGGCTTGGCTTCACGCAATTTCAGTGGAGCTATAGTGTCGATAGCCTGGCTCAGTGTTAGTTCATATAGATCTACAAATGTTGAGGGGTCGGTGTGAGTAGTAGGGTGGTTGAGGATAGGATGTAAGAGAGGTAGTAGGTTCTCTGTTATAAAGTTCTTTTTATTTCTAGTTAATGCCTGTGGTGCCAAAGCAATAGGCAGGTTGGGTTGAATACTCGACTGTAGGGGGAATGAGATAAAATGATGGTCTGTCCATGCACATGGTACGTTAGTGAGGATGTTTATGTTACAATTCAGGTCAGTGATCCAATCTAGGACTCTACTTTTATTGTGAGTGGGCTTAGTCATACGAGGAGAGAAGCCTAATTCTGAGATAGAGTTAGCAATAGTTAAAGCAATGTCATCTTTGGGATCTGAGAAGCCTAGATTGAGGTCACCAAGTAGGAGGATTTGTGAGCCAGATTTAGTATTAGTGGAGAAAAGTTGTGAAATATCTTCTTTAAAGGTCGCTATTGGGCCTGGAGGTCTGTATACAAGATGTATTTTCAGGGTGCATGAGGCTGAGAGTGGGAGTTTTGTGGATAAAAGTTCTGCAGACTGGAATGGGGGATGCAGCAAGGCTCTTAGGGCAAGGTCGTTCTTAGATATAACTGAACGAGCGAGAGCTTCAGGCTGTGAAAAAAAATGCCTTTTCGTGTAGTGGCCAGGGGAGATCAGTGGGCCCCGGCAGGGCCCCGCCTCAAAACGAAATTTCGGGGCCTGCCGGGGCCAGCCCTGGCAGGCCCCGGCCCACTTAAAGCCCTGGTATCAGACTTTCTTAATCGAAAGGTTTGGGCCATGTTGGACAGAGCCGCACCTGAATTTGAAGACAAAGACAAGCGTACCATTGTGCCCAAATGACACCATATGCAATTGAGCTTCAGTTGAAAAAGGATGTTTCCATTCCCATATTTACCAGACAATTTATAGTAGCATTATAATACAGGAAGGGACAACAGATAAACTATTCTGATGCATTTTTATGCCTAAATGAATCCATAAAGCAACAAGGATTAAAATGCAAATATACACCACTGATAGAGATTGGGGATGTACCCATTCAAATCCTAGTAGACAATAAAGGGTATCAAGGCATTAATTTGGAAGAGAATTCAGCATTTGGAATGGCAATACAGAAATCGTACTATACTGCAGATTTCAGTAACCCAGTGATCACGATCATCCCTGAAAGCTATTTGACTGCACAGGGTGAATTACCAGAATCATTGTAGACTAAGCCTAAGGGAATCGTTAACGTTCTGTCTGTATACCATTGTGAGCCAAGTGAAATAGTATGCTGTCATCAGGATGATTTTATTCTATTCGAATCAGGTAAATCTAAAAGAAAAAAAAAGCATATTGAAATGAAGGTCAATATTTCAAAATATTTGAGTATATTGGCTCTACAAATAGACACTGCAACACCATTAGAGGAAAGTACAGAGGTTCCTGCTTTGGAGGATTTCCTAGAGTTTTCTAAAATGGTAGAGGAGCAGATACAAGCCACAGATGCTTGCACAAATGAATAAGAAAAAGACCAATTAAGAAAAATATTCATAGAGTTCAAACAGGTTTTTGCCAAAGATGCACATGACTGTGGGCTGACCGATTTGCATGTTGCTACACTACCAGAAGGCCATGGTAGGGAGCCAGTATTTGTGTGAGAATATAGGTCACAAAGGTGATTTCAAAGCGCTTTTTGAGCTAATCGCGCCTTGAAACACTTGTGTATAGGTGCGTTACAAATGCCATATCATATCATATTTTAACAGGCACTGCTGTTTTTCCTTTGGCACCACGTTTCACTCATGGCGCTTCTGGCCCATCACGCTTGCACTGGTGGATGGCAGGTCAGGCAACCATTTTGGTGTGTGCAAAACTGCGCGGTTTTCCTGGATTCTTGCGCAAATGTGGGCTTTTCGGCCATCTTGGATTTTCTAAACCCACATCACCAAATGTTGCAGCATAATAACTTGAACGTGGGTCAAGACACCTGACAGTGGTAGCAGCGATCGCTCTGGTCGAATGGGCTCTTGGACGGCCGGGCAGCGGTCTGTTTGCCAACCGGTGACAGCGCATGATGCAGCCAGAGAGCCATCTGGAAATGGAAGCCTTCGAGAGAGCCTTCCCTTGATTCACAGGTCCAAAGTTCACAAACAGCTGTGATGCCTTATATGCATATTATTTGTTTCTTGACTATTAATATGTGGTTTATTTGGATTATAAGATGGTTTCTTTTCCTGCAGTGATTTCAGTGGTGTCCCAGCTGAAATAAAGGAGGGGGATGAAGGAATGTAAGTTTCATCATTCATATTTTAGCAAAGGTCTGAATTTTAATTTAAGGCCAAGGGTGTGAGACTCATGCATGTGACTCAAGGGTATGAGAATCAGGTTGGATCTAAATAGATGCCAATACACAGAACACATGCTACAAAACGATCCCTTTGCTCTACAATGCTATTTTCATGGGCTGAGATGTACTGAAAAATAAAACTAACATGAAACTAACATACTAATTTACCCAAACCCATTTAACATGTAACAGACTCCCATGATAACATTTAGTATAAACCAGCCCATGATATAACCTGTGAAATACGAGACAAAGAAAGGGTTTTTTTTCCAGTCTTGCTGCGCCGACACCAAAAGATACTACAAACTCCTACAATTGCAGGTTTATTGTGGTTTGAAAACAGCCTATAAACCTGCAATTGTAGCAGTTTGGTGTATCTTTTGGTGTCGGCGCAGCAAGACTGAAAAAAAAACCCTTTCTTTGTCTCGTATTTCACAGTGGTATACCTGGGCAAGGTATCCTCAACATCCAGTCCACTGCAGCCCCCCGCTTACCTAATTTATGGTGCAAGCGCATCGTTCTACTCTTGGTTTTTTTTGCCCACCCACCTTTCCCATGATATAAACTGGATGCAGGTTGATGGAAATGCATGGTGGTCTGGAAAAGAAATATTAACTTTAAATGTGCAGGCTCAAAGCTGTGCTGTGTTATAAAATGTGGAATATAAGACCGTTCTGCTAAAGACATGAAATTATCTCGGGACAGGAAGCGATGAAGGGATGTAACAAGTTCTCTTCAGCTATGCAGGTTTGTATCTCGGGTAAAAGGCACAGAGGAAATCACATGCTATTTTAATGGGACGATTTGTCAAGGGGAGGTGCTTTTTGAGTGTCATATAGGTTTGTGAAAAAGGTTTGAGGCAGAGAGGGCTGGGTCATTCACCACTCGCTGGCGAAAGAAGCAGAAAGACTAGGAGAGAGTTTGCATCTTGGGCAGGCTGTGTTACCCATGTTCTTGCAAGCTGACTGTCTTGTGGGCTGCCTGTCTCCTGGGTTGGCATTCCTTAGAACAGCTGCAGTCTCGAGAAACCTTACCTGTGATTGACACTGAGCACTGCAAGCAGAAAAGCTGGGGAAAGACTTTGTGGGTTACTGCCAAGCTGAGTCAGGGAATATCGCCAGCTTCACCTTGGTAATTATGGTGTTAGGTGAAGGGCGGGTTAAAGTGGATGTTTGAAACTATGTAGCATAGGTTAAGTAATTTAGTTCATTTTTAGGTGCTGCATTAATAATAAGGATTTAAACGTACATGTAAAACTGTGATTAGATTTCTCCAAGTGTTGCTGAGTGACTCGAACTCTGCCAGCTTTGTTGCGAAGTCAAGGTCGATAACAGGCAAATCTTGGCACTTTATCGCAGATAAAACTGGTTGATGTTTAAATTACAAAATGGTGCACATGTCATTCTATGTAACTTCTGTATTTCTAGTTGCTGATAAAGAATAATAATTTGAAATGGAAATTTAGTCTCAGAGTATTTATTCTGCAATCAGTCTCATTGTGTTGGCCTGCATAAAGATGTAAACGTGCAGTAAGAAAAATACCAAAGGGAAGTTAGTCACTGTAAATTGTTTTACTCTCATTTGTATGTTTAACGTATTTTGAAACACAGCCAAAAGGGCACAAGGGTGAAATTGTAGATAAAATATCACAGGAGAGCCTGAGCTAATAATTCAGAGTGCACTAAGTCCAGTATTTGTTTACCGTTAGTGACCCTAGTCGAATAATTATTAGGCAGTTTTCTGAAGTTAGTTTCACCACTATAAAAATACCCCAATAAGTTTACCACAATATATTGCCAAAAATATCACAAAATAACACCATACCAATTACCACAGAATACCACAAGATACTAAATATAACCCAAAGGATCTCTACCAGCTGCACCTCCTCAGAGGTATTCTTTCTTTCCTCGCCTTCCCCCAGAAGCTCACTATCTCCAGATCTCTGGTTCTCTCTAGGCTGGACTACTGCAACAGTCTCTTTCTAAATCTGCCTGCTTCTACTCTCCGCCCTCTGTGACTCATCCAGAACAGGACAACGAGACTTGTCCTTGGCCTCAAGCCCAGGGATCTTATCTCTCCAGGACTGAAATCTTGGCACTGGCTCCCATCGGCTGTGAAGATTGCATTAAAACAACCTCTGCATTGTCCGCAAGGCTTTCTGACAGGTACAGATTGAACTGTTTGGATAGGTATCAGGTACAGGGAAGTTTTCCACCAAGAGTTTCCGATTGACATCATAGCAAAAGCGAGGTACATGAAGTTTGAGTATTTGATGTTACTAGGATCTCTGTGATGGAAAGCACCTTCTTGTTGAAATATATCAATTTGCAGTTTTATGTTGTGCATCGCCCGTTACTGGCTTTTATCACCTGCTGGGATGCCTCCATGGACCAGAAGTGCAAGAATTGGAGAGAGAAGTCATAGGAAAATTATAGACCACAAATAGACGACTTGCGGCCTCATTTTAAAAGGAAATCAGTATTGCATGCAGGGGACCAACAACAACAGCATTTACAAGCTGTGAGGTTACCTACATACAATATTAACCGTCCATGAGGCAGTATGGACAAGGAACAATTAAAAGTGAGGCACCCTCCCTTTTATGCGTTCATTTTCCACTCCGTCTGGTGGAAAGGTACACACTGCCTGCACATAACCTTTCCAGGTGGCACTTACTAATGAATTTCTACGGAACACCTAGTTGTAGTTGTACAACAAGGTGCATTCACGAGACGTAGGAAGACTGCATGTGGAAATCAGATCTCCGCATCATGCCCCTCTTCTATTTCATCAGTGCTCCAAAAGGAGGCAGCACGTTAACTGCAGGAATAAAACCATGATTACTCACGGTTAGGTGCCATTTAATACACCACCTTATTTCCTGATGGAGTCTTACCAGCTGCATCCTTTTCCCTCCCATAACCCTCGCATTGTGCAACTGTTATATTCATGCTGTATCATTACACCACACAAACAAGCAAAAAGTGCCTGTCACTCTGTCTGCCTCTCCAGCCACCTTTGTGTGCTTTGACACCGGAAGCTTGATCATACAAATTACATAAAGTCTTGCTAGTACAATGTTAGCAATCTTCATTATTTCCTATGCCATGATGGTAAAAAGTGTGGCCATGGTCGTAAAAAGTGTTGCCATGGTGGTAAAAAGTATGTTAAACAATTCTCTGCATTTTCATGGTTAAAAGGCAAGTCTGTAATATGCATTAAGTTCAGCTGCTATTACCATTGGAATTGAGAAATTATCTCATCAACACAATACAAAAGTACAGTAACCAAAGTGAATGAGTGAGTATGTGCAAGGGATTGAGTGAGTACACTTGCATAATAACCTGCACACTCAATTAGCTCTAGCCACTTATCGTGCAATTGCACTAGACATTTTGTGAATGGTTTGGGAGATTCCAGAACAGAATGTTACAACTGAGCAAATTTATTCCCCAAATATTATATTTTAAGCTGTAAAAGAAGATTGAGAGGGACAACGAGAGTTTGTTAAATGCACGAGCTGCAACACTGTAAACCTTAAAATCCATTTTAAGGCCCTCTTTTTTGGGCAACATTCAATATCTTCTATCTTTCTATTGCACAACCATGGCTGGGGCATTCCGAGGTATGTGTAATACATTCCAGAGTATCCCTACTCAGAGACTGGTAGAATTCCAACCAAAGGTCTGTGTAAGGAAATCCAGAATATCCCCACTCAGAGGCCAGTAAAGAGCCAACCCAAGGTCTGTGTAAAACTATCTGGAGTATCCCCACTCAGAGACCAGTATAATGCCAACCAAATGCACGGGTAACAAATTCCAGAGTATCCGCAGTAAGAGACCAGTAGAATTCCAACCAAAGTTATGTGTAATAAATTCCAGAATATCCTCACTCAAAGACCAGTATAATGCTAGCCAAAGGCATGTGTTCCAAAATCCAGAACATCCCCCTCAGAGACCAGTACGATGCCAACCAGAGGCATGTGTAAAGAAATCCAGAGTATCCTCACTCAGAGTCCGGTAGAATGCCAACCAAAGGTATATGTGAAAAAATAAAATATATACCCTATGGAGAATTCATAAGAATCAAACGGAACTGCACCAAAGACAGTGAAATGTACAAACATTTGGAAATAGCAACGGCCAAATTTCAAAAAAGAGGTTATCACGATAAACATCTAAAGGAGACACTAATAAAAGTTCAACAACGTAATCGCCTAGATCTTCTACAAAAAACAACAAAACAAGAGCAATCAGACAAAACAGTCAACAAACTAAGATTTGTCACCACCTTCAGTTCAGACAACAAAATTCTAAGGAAAATCTCAAACAAATTCTATGCCCATCTCATTTCATACAAGATTCACCAACACAAGGACAAACACAACTATGGTCAAAAGAGAAACTAGTAGGATTCTACAAGTGTGGACAATGCAACTATTGTAAGTTTGCAGAAAATGGCAAAAAATCTATAATCTTACCTAATGGAAAAACGCACAATATAATGGATTTCATGAACTGCAACACGAGCAACATAATATATGCTATCATCAGTATATGCAATAAACAATATATAGGCAGTACAATAAGACCTCTAAAAATAAGGATTGCAGAACATTTACGCACAATCAGGAACAAAGACAGCAGATACCCACTGGGAAAACACTTTACAATGGAACATCCCCAGGAAAACATTGATGAGATAAGATACTTTGGTATTGAACAAGTAAAGATGGGACAGAGAGGCGGCAACAAAGAAAAGAAACTTCGGCAACATGAAGCCAAATGGATTTGCATAATGGACTGTTGCAACCAAGGTTTAAACTCTAATACGGAAATGGGGCATTTTATGTAAAAAATGTAAAAAATGCAAGATGCTATCTCAATTTATAGTGTACAGAGATCATGTATATCTGTGTTAATACTTACCAGAATGTATGTAAAATTGCGCACAATATCTTTCAGAACTTTGACATTGTGTATGGAGCAGACATGCTCTGAAATTATAGAAAGTACACCTTGATTCTCCATTAGGAACTAATAGATCCCCATGCTCGATCCATAATGGAGACCGGCAGGGACATAGTTTCTCCTGGCACAAACACAGCATCTCTCCCGATCCAAAATGGCGATCGGAAAGGCTAC
Source organism: Ambystoma mexicanum (assembly GCF_040938575.1). NCBI lineage: Eukaryota > Metazoa > Chordata > Amphibia > Caudata > Ambystomatidae > Ambystoma > Ambystoma mexicanum. The sequence goes on along the minus strand of NC_090933.1, from coordinate 840,137,954 downwards.
GCAACGCACGTTGCGTGGTGACGCCAGTCCGCGTCCACGGCGCAACGACGTGATCATGTTGCGAGGCCGCGGATCAACTATAAAAAGCGGCCGCTCTCGAGAGATGCATCGGACAATCGGATCCGATGCACACCCTCGAAAGCGACCGCAAAGAAGATTCCAGACCAAGCAATATATTCAGGTGAGCCTAGCATTAGGAACCTTGCACATCTAAAACGGTAGAACCTATTTAGGTTAAGAAGAAGAAACTTCTTTCCCAAATAGTCAATCAGCCACGCTTATATCATTTATATATATATATTTTTTTTTTCGTAGACTGTTTACAAAACTTTGGGCATATGCAGCAAACTTGTCTAAAAAACGGGATGATTAAGGAAACTTTATCCAACACTAGAAGATAGCTTAAACAAGGGAATCCCAAGACATGTAAGTTGGCACCAAACCAAAAAACAATAACAGGGCGAACCTGATGACAATCAGTATCACAAACAATTATCTGTTGGTTCTTCTTTCTGTTTCCTTTCTCCTTTAGCTTCAATTAGCGCAATTGTATGTTATAAATCCCTTCTGAAGATCCTTGCCAACATAAGCAGGGTGAAACACGTGTAGAGGGTGAACCATACTTAGAAGGTGGAGGGTGAACCTTATAACCCTCACAACAATCCAGAAGATCGATACAATCTTGCATAACTACTTACCTATAGAACAGAGGAGCCATTAAAAATTGAAAAGCAAAGAGGAATTTGCAAATACAATCAAAAGCTCCTCTGGTCAAAAGTGGAAATTATGATTTATTCTTTCTTTATTTTTTCTTGTCATGTACGGTCACAAAATCCACATGAAATAATGTATTGAACAATTTGTGCAACATATAAAATTTATTTTTGGAGCGAATAAGTGGAAGACTTGTGATTATTTTCAGGGTGTCTATTCTTGACATTGGGCAGCCGCAATGGCCCAAGTTCCACATGCAGCAAACAAATAGCACAATACCAGTGCAGCCATTTCTTACAAATAAGCACCAAGGTAGCTCGCAACAGTTGTTCAGGCTGAACGCACTTCCATAATTCATATGTAATATATTCCATGGCATCCCCACTCAGAAACCAGTAGGATGCCAACCAAAAGGTCTATGTCGTACATCCAGAGTATCCTCATTCAGAGACTGGTAGAATGCCAACAGAAGATATTTATAAAATATTACAGAGTATCTCCAGTCAGAGACCAGTAGAATGCCAAGCAAGGGCATGTGTAGTAATATCCAGATTATCCCCACTCAGAGACCAGTAGAATGCCAACCAAAGACATGTGTAATAAATTCCAGGGCATCCACACTCAGCGACCAATAGAATGCCAACAAAAGGTATGTGTAATACATTCCAGAGTATCCCCACTCAGAGACCAGTAAAATTCCAACCAAAGGTATGTACAAAAAAATCCAGAGTGTCCCTCTCGGAGAGCTGTAGAATTCCAAGCAAAGGTATGTGTAATAAATTACAGAGTATCTCCACTCATAGACCAGAAGCAGGCCAGCCAAAGGTCTGTGTACAAATCACAGCGTATCCCCACTCAGAGTCATGTAGAATGCTGACCAAAGGTATATGTAATAAATTCCATAGTATCCCCACACAGAGTTCAGTAGAAGTCTAACCAAAGGTATATGTAATAGATTCCAGAGTGTCCCCAATCAGAATCCAGTGGAATGCTAACCAAAGTTATATGTAATAAATTGAAGTGTATCCCCACTCAGAGACTGGTAGAATGCCAATTAAAGGTATGTGTAATTATTCCAGAGTCACCTCACTCAGAGACAAGTAGAATGCCAATCAAAGGTCTGTGTGAAAAAGTCCAGAGTATACCCGGCCAGAGATCAGTAGCATGACAACCAAAGGTTTGTGTAATAAATTCCAGAGTATCCCCACTCAGAGTCTATTAGAATGCTAACCAAAGGTATGTGAATAAATATCCAGAGTATCCCCACTTAGCGACCAGTAGAATGCCAACCAAAGATCTGTGTAAAACATTCAGCGTAACCCCACTCAGAGACCAGTAGAATGCCAACTAAACATATGTGTAATAGATTCCAAAGTATCCCCACTCAGAGACTGGTAGAATACCAACCACAGGTATGTGTAAGAAATATCTAGAGCATCCCCAATCAGAGACCAGTAGAATGCCCAAGGTCTGCACAAAAATATCCAGAGTATCTCCTCTTGGAGATCGGTAGAATGCCAACCAAAGGTATGTGTAATACATTGCAGAGTATACACACTAGGAGACCAGTAGAATTCCAATTAAAGGTCTGTGTAAAAACCCAGAGTATCCCCACTCAGAGTCCTGTAGAATGCTAACCAAAGGTATATGTAATACACCCCAGAGTACCCTATTCAGATTCCAGTAGAATTCTAACCAAAGGTATATGTAATTAATTCCAGTATGTCCCCAGTCCAGTGGAATGCTAACCACAGGTATATGTAATACATTCAAGAGTATCCCTACATAGAGACTGGTAGAATGGCAACCAAAGGTATGTGTAATATATTCCAGAGTATCTCAACTCAGGGACCAGTAGAATGTCAGTGAAAGGCCTGTGTAAAAAACTCCACAGTATACCCAGTCAGAGATCAGTAGCATGACAACCAAAGTTAAGTGTAATACATTTTAGAGTATCCCGACTCAGCGACAAAGAGTCTATTAGAATGCTAAACAAAGATATGTGAATAAATACCCAGAGTATCCCCACTCAGCGACAAGTAGAATGCCAACCAAAGATCTGTGTAAAACATTCAGCGTATCCCCACTCAGAGACCAGTAGAATGCCAACTGAAGATATGTGTAATACATTCCAAAGTATCCTCACTCAGATACTGGTAGAATGCCAACCAAAGGTATGTGTAATACATTCCAGAGTATCTCAACTCAGGGACCAGTAGACTGCCAGTGAAAGGTCTGTATAAAAAAGTCAAGAGTATCCCCACTCAGAGACCAGTAGAATGCCAACCAAAGGTCTGTGTACATAAATCCTGAGTATCCCCCTTGAGAAACCAGTAGAATGCAAACCAACTGTCTGTTTAGAGGAATCCAGAGTATCCCCACTCAGAGACCAGTTGAATGCCAAACAATGGTATGTGTAAAAAAATCCACAGTATCCCCACTCAGCGACCAGTAGAATGTCAATCAAATGTCTGTGTAAAAAAATCCAGAGTATCCCCACTCATAGACCGGCAGAATGCCTAAATAAACGGTATGTGTAATACATTCAAGAGTGTCCCCACTCAGAGACCAGGGGAATGCTAACCAAATGTATGTGTAATTCATTCCAGAGTATCCCCACTCAGAGATCAGTGGAATGCCAACCAACAGTCTGTGTAAACAAATCCAGGTTATACCTACTGGGCGGCCAGTAGAATGCCACCCAGAGGTCTGTGCAATAAATCCCAGAGTATCGCTTCTCAGAGACCAGTAGAATGCCAACCAAAGGTATGTGTAATACATTCCAGACTATCCCAATTTAGGGACCAGTAGACTGCCAGTCAAAGGTCTGTGTACATAAATCCAGAGTATCCCCATTGAGAAACCAGTAGAATGCAAACCAAAGGTCTGTTTAAAGGAATACAGAGTATCCCCACTCAGAGACCGGTTGAATGCCAAACAATGGTATATGTACAAAAATCCACAGTATCCCCACTCAGAGACTAGTAGAATGCCAACCAACGGTCTGTGTAGAGAAATCCAGAGTATCCCCACCCAGAGACGGGTAGAATTCCAACCATAGGTGTGTGTAATTCATTCCAGAATATCCCCACTCAGAGACCAGTAGAATGTCAACCAATGGTCTGTGTAAATAAATCCAGGGTATACCTACTCAGCGACCAGTAGAATGTCAATCAAATGTCTGTGTAAAAAAAATCCAGAGTATCCCTACTCATAGACCAGCAGAATGCCTAAATAAATGATATGTGTAATAGATTCAAGAGTGTCCCCACTCAAAGACCAGTGGAATGCTAACCAACGGTCTGTGTAAAAAAATCCAGGTTATACCTACTGAGCGAGCAGTAGAATGCCAATCAAATGTCTGTGTAAATAAATCCAGAGTATCCCTACTCAGAGAGCAGTAGAATGCCAACCAAAGGTATGTCTAATACATTCCAGAGTATCCCCACTCAGAGAGAAGTAGAATGCTAACCAGAGGTATATGTGATCAATTCAAGAGTATCCCTACTCAGAGACCAGTAGAATGCCAACCAAAGGTCTGTGTACATAAATCCTGAGTATCCCCATTGAGAAACCATTAGAATGCAAACCAAATGTCTGTTTAGAGGAATCCAGAGTATTCCCACTCAGAGACCAGTTGAATGCCAAACAATGGTATGTGTAAAAAAATCCACAGTATCCCCACTGAGAGACCAATAGAATGCCAACCAAAGGTCTGTGTAAAGAAATCCAGTGTATCCCCATCCAGAGATGGGTAGAATGCCAACCAAAGGTGTGTGTAATTCATTCCAGAATATCCCCACTCAGCGACCAGTAGAATGTCAATCAAATGTCTGTGTAAAAAAATCCAGAGTATCCCCACTCATAGACCGGCAGAATGCCTTAATTATAGGTATGTGTAATACATTCAAGAGTGTCCCCACTCAGAGACCAGTGGAATGCTAACCAAATGTATGTGTAATTCATTCCAGAGTATCCCCACTCAGAGATCAGTGGAATGCCAACCAGCAGTCTTTGTAAACAAATCCAGGTTATACCTACTGAGCGGCCAGTAGAATGCCACCCAGAGGTCTGTGCAATAAATCCCAGAGTATCGCTACTCAGAGACCAGTAGAATGCTAACCAAATGTATGTGTACTTCATTCCAGAGTATCCCCACTCAGAGATCAGTGGAATGCCAACCAGCAGTCTTTGTAAACAAATCCAGGTTATACCTACTGAGCGGCCAGTAGAATGCCACCCAGAGGTCTGTGCAATAAATCCCAGAGTATCGCTACTCAGAGACCAGTAGAATGCTAACCAAATGTATGTGTACTTCATTCCAGAGTATCCCCACTCAGACCAGTGGAATGCCAACCAAAGGTCTCTGTAAATAAATCCAGAGTATCCACACTCAGAGACCAGTAGAATGCCACCCAGAGGTCTGTGCAATAAATCCCAGAGTATTGCTACTCAGAGACCAGTAGAATGCCAACGAAAAGGTCTGGGCAATACATTTCAGAGTATCCCCACTCAAACTATCACAGGCCCTTAACAGTAGTTCTTTACTGTGGAGCTAGTGAAGGGAGGGACCGTTAGTAGCAGATATACAGCAGAATCTATTACATCCTATAACATGGTGAACTTGCACAGTGTGCACCTTCCGCAGATTATGAATACGAGTCTTTGAAAGCCCACCGTAGAGCATATTATTTTAATCCAGTATGGTGTAAATCATTACCCAACAGAAACGGCACCATTATCTTTGAGGAAAGGAATAAACATCAGAAGGAAAAGAAATATACTTTTCACTATTTGGTGGAGGTTCTTTTTTCCCTCCAAGTATCACTGCAGGACTTTCAAACTTGAGAGTTAGCTCAGATTTCCCCACTTTCTTAAAAAGGGAAGCCAAACATTATATGATTGGTTGTAGGTTCTGTGATTGCGCCTGCCTTTCTGTGCAGAGGATGTGGCATAGCAGTTCAGACTGGACTGCTGCCATTCATGTGCATGTGGCTGATACCTTTTTGTAATGGCACAACTGGGCTAACATAATAGTTATAAGGTTTCCTGGAGAAATGGTACTGGCTATGATTAATTCAAAATCTTACATCTATTTATTTTGGGTTTAAGGCATGTAGCCTTCATGCCACACTCCCATCCCTGATATTAGAACAATGTACTTATTGGACGTCAATCACGATCATGTATTTTTAGTTTGGAGAAAACATTTGGAAAAAGGACAATATTGGACCATATTGGAAGATTTTGGCGTTGCTTAACAGATGTGTTTTCAGATCTGAATATTTATTTTCGACTCATTGGGTTTGCCCTATATATAACATGTTCCATACACCTGGAAACCCTTCCTAATTCATGAGCCAAATAAAAGTTCAAGCTCGGAGGCAACAAAGCAGCAAGGTAACAGTGGTTCAATTTCCCTTATGGTGGCCATACTCAATGAACCTCTCACATACAGTAGGTAATCATACAAAAGTCCTTACTATAGGTTGGGCGGAGCGGTACAAATGTGTCGGTAACACCATTACCGCCACATTATCACCATTATGGTTAAGTTGCGCTACTAAAAACCTATGAAATTCAGTGAAAAAACTTTGTCAACGGGACGTTATGGTTCCAAATAAAACCGAAAAACCCTTGAAATTCGCCAGTTATGGTAAGCTAAGCAACCATAACTCGCGCCACCACTGTGCACTGCTATAACACCCAGGACATCAAAGATGACATCACAAATGTCATTGATGACATCACTGATGACATCACATGTGTATGTACTTTTCATGAAATATGTGTACAAGGGATTCTTATTATAATGTTGCGAAACAAGTGTCAAGGATCATTGCAATAAATATCATACCCTAATTAGTGCATTGAACGATGCATTGATATAAATAGCATTCTATTATGGGGTTCTATCTAGTATACTAAGCTACTCATACAGAAACATAACATTATGTGCAGCGTACAAGATGAAGGTATAATATTCGTAATGTTAATATGTTGAATAATGAAATGATAATTGTTTTCTTAATATATTTTTGTGTACTGTGAAATATGTAATAATTAGCTAATAAAACACATGTATTACATAATTGCATTACTATAGACAAAACACAAAGAGACAAGAACACATACCAATATGGGTATATACAGGGAAAGTGAAGTTAGCAAAAAAGCACAAGTAGTAGCAGAAACAATTCATAACTTAACTGATTATTTTCATGCAAATAAATGATTGCTCTGTTTCAAAGCTGCTATTTACCCTATGTATATGTATCACTTGATGTGATTGGACCCTAAGGAAAGTGGTGTGAGTACAATGTATACAAATATGACCATATGCAGGGAAAGTACAGCCATAAAAAAAAAACAGAACTATAAGAAAGTGCTCATAAGTCTATTGATTATCTTTATGCACAAAAAGGATTGCTGTCTTTCAAGCTTGTGTCTTCCCGTATGTATATGTTTCATATGATGTGACTGGACTCTAAGGGAATTACTGTAAGAACCTACTTGAAGGATACGTCTACAAATAAAATAAAATTGTTAGTTTCTGACTGTTACTGAAGAAAACCATGTGGCCTAGATATGTCAGCAAAAGAAAAAAGAGTGAGCCAGACATGTGATGTCATCAGTGATGTCATCAATGACATTTGTGATGTCATCTTTGATGTCCTGGGTGTTAGTCTTAGCAGTGCACGGTGGTGGTGCGAGTTATGGTTGCTTAGATTACCATAACTGGCGAATTTCAAGGGTTTTTCGGTTTTACTTGGAACCATAGCGTCCCTTTGACAATGTTTTTTCACTGAATTTCATAGGTTTTTAGTAGCGCAACTTAACCATAACGTCCCTTTAACAAAGTTTTTTCACTGAATTTCATAGGTTTTTAGTAGCACAACTTAACCATAACGTCCCTTTAACAAAGTTTTTTTCATTGAATTTCATGGGTTTTTATTAGTGCAACTTAACCATAACGTCCCTGTAACACATTTTTTTTACCGAATTTTATAGGTTTTTATTAGTGCAACGTCACCATAACATCCTTTTCAAAAGATGAAGACCACTAGCATCTTAGGTCCTCAAAGTGGGAACACCAGGTGGTAAAAAAAAAAGATTTTCCTTCCTACACAGGGACGCCTGCGGTGTCCCGGTGTAGGAAGGAAAATCTTTTACCAAGATGGCCACCATGGAAAGGGAAGATGGGGTGTATAAAGAGAACACAACAGGGCATGAGCGGGGGCTGGGGGAAGAACAGGGGAGACACATGGGCATGAGCGTGGGGTGAGAGGGAACAGGGCACAAACGGGGCATGAGCAGGGGGTGGGGGGAAAAGGAAGGAAACACGGGGCATGAGCAGCGGGTGGGGGAGAACAGGGGAGACACGGGGCATGAGCGGGGGATGAGGGGGAACAGGGGAGACACGGGGCATGAGCGGGGGATGAGGGGGAACACGAGAGAGACACGGGGCATGAGCGGGGGTGGGGAGGAACACGAGGGAGACACGGGGCATGAGCGGGGGGTGGGGTGAACACGATGGAGACACGGGGCATGAACGGGCGGTGGGGGGAACAGGAGACACACGGGGCATGAGCGGGGGGTGAGGGGGTACACAAGGGAGACACGGGGCATGGGTGGGGGGAAGGGGAGAGACACACGGGGCATGAGCGGGGGGGAAGGGGAGAGAAAAACAGGGCATGAGCGGGGGTTGGGGGAAGCAGTAGGGAGACACAGGGCATGAGCGGGGTGGGGGGAAGGGGAGAGACACATGGGGCATTAGTGAGGGGTGGGGGGGAAGGGGAGAGAGACAAGGGTCATGTGCTGGAGGTGGGGGGAAGGGGAGAGACACGGGGCATTAGCAGGGGGTGGGGGAGGGGAGAGACACACGGGGCATGAGCGGGGGGGAGGGGGGAAAGGAGGAAGACATGGGGCATGAGTGCGGGGTGGGGAGAGGGGAGAGACACACGGGGCATGAGGGGGGAAAGGAGGGAGACACGGGGCATGAGCGGGGGGGTGGGGGGAAGGGGAGAGACACACGGGGCATGAGCGAGGGTGGGGGGAGGGGAGAGACACACGGGGCATGAGTGGGGGGTGGGGGAAAGTAGGGAGACACGGGCATTAGCAGGGGGTGGGGGAAAGGAGGGAGACACGGGGCATGAGCGGGGGGTAGGGGGCAAGGGGAGAGACACATGGGGCATTAGAGGGGGGTGGTGGGGAAGGGGAGAGAGACACGGGGCATGAGCGGGGGTGGGGGGGAAGGGGAGAGAAACACGGGGCATGAGCGGGGGTGGGGGGCAAGGAGAGAGACACATGGGGCATGAGCGGGGGGTGGGGGAAGGGGAGAGAGACACGGGGCATGAGCAGGGGGTGGGGGGGAAGGGGAGAGACACACGGGGCATGAGCGGGGGGTGGGGGGAAGGGGAGAGACACACGGGGCATGAGCGGGGGGTGGGGGGAAGTTGAGAGAGATACAGGGCATGAGCGGGGGGTGGGGGAACAGTAGGGAGACACGGGGCATGAGCGGAGGTGGGGGGGAAGGGGAGAGACACATGGAGCATGAGCAGGGGGTGGGGTGGAGGGGAGAGACACACAGGGCGTGAGCAGGGGGTGGGGGGAAAGGAGGGAGACATGGGGCATGAGCTGGGGGTGGGGGGAAGGGGAGAGACAAATGGGGCATGAGCGGGGGGGTGGGGGGAATTTGAGAGACACACAGGGCATTAGCAGGGGGTGGGGGGAAGGGGATAGACACACGGGGATGAGCGGGGGGTGGGGGGAAGGGGAGAGACACACGAGGGAGATACGGGGCATGAGCAGGGGGGTGGGGGGTAACACAAGGGAGACACAGGGCATGAGCGGGGGTGGGGGGTAACACAAGGGAGACACGGGGCATGAGCGTGGGGTGGGGGGTAACAGGGGAGACGGGGCATGAGCGGGGGGTGGGGGGAAGTGGAGAGAGACACAGGGCATGAGCAGGGGGTGGGGGGAACAGTAGGGAGACACGGGGCATGAGTGGGGGGTGGGAGAGAGGGGAGAGACACATGGGGCATGAGTGGGGGTGGGGGAAGGGGAGAGACACATGGGGCATGAGCGAGGGTGGAGGGGGGAGAGACACACAGGGCATGAGTGGGGGGTGGGGGAAAGTAGGGAGACACGGGTATGAGCGGGGGGTGGGGGAAAGGAGGGAGACACGGGCCATGAGCAGGGGTGGGGGGGCAAGGGGAGAGACACATGGGCATGAGATGGCGGTGGGGGGAAGGGGAGAGAGACACGGGCATGAGCGGGGGTGGGGGGAAGGGGAGAGACACACGGGGCATGAGCAGGGGGTGGGGGTCAAGGAGAGAGACACATGGGGCATGAGCGGGGGGGAAGGGGAGAGAGACACGGGGCATGAGCAGGGGGTTGGGGGGAAGGGGAGAGACACACGGGGCATGAGCGGGGGGTGGGGGGAGGGGGAGAGACACACGGGGCATGAGCGGGGGGTGGGGGGAAGTTGAGAGAGATACAGGGCATGAGCGGGGGGTGGGGGGAACAGTAGGGAGACACGGGGCATGAGCGGGGGTGGGGAGAAGGGGAGAGACACACAGGGAATTAGCAAGGGTTGGGGGGAAGAGGACAGAGACAAGGGGCATGAGCGGGAGGTGGGGGAAGGGGAGAGACACAGGGCATTAGCAGGGGTGGGGGAGGGGAGAGACACACGGGGCATGAGCGGGGGGAGGGGGGAAAGGAGGAAGACATGGGGCATGAGTGCGGGGTGGGGAGAGGGGAGAGACACACGGGGCATGAGGGGGGAAAGGAGGGAGACACGGGGCATGAGCGGGGGGGTGGGGGGAAAGGAGGGAGACACGGGGCATGAGCGGGGGGTGTGGGGGAAGGGGAGAGACACAGGGAATGAGCGGGGGTGGGGGGTAACACAATGGAGACACGGGGCATGAGCGAGGGTTGGGGGTAACAGGGGAGACAGGGCATGGGTGGGGGGGTAACACAAGGGAGACACAGGGCTTGAGCGGGGGGTGGGGGGTAACACGAGGGAGACACGTGGCATGAGCGGGGGGTGGGGGGGTAACACAACGGAGACACGGGGCATGAGCGGGGGGTGGTGGGGTAACACAAGGGAGACACGGGGCATGAGCTGGGGGTGGGGGGGTAACACAAGGGAGACACGGGGCATGAGCGGGGGGTGGGGGGAACAGTAGGGAGACACGGGACATGAGTGGGGGGTGGGGGGAAGGGGAGAGACACATGGGACATGAGCGGGGGTGGGGGGAACAGTAGGGAGACACGGGGCATGAGCGGGGGGTGGGGGGAAGGGGAGAGACACACGGGGCATGAGCGCGGGGTGGGTGGAAAGGAGGGAGACACGGGGCATGAGCGGGGGGTGGGGGGTAAGGGGAGAGACACATGGGGCATGAGCGGGGGGGTGGGGGGAATTTGAGAGACACACAGGGCATGAGCAGGGGGTGGGGGGAAGGGGATAGACACACGGGGCATGAGCTGGGGGTGGGGGGAAGGGGAGAGACACACAAGGGAGATACGGGGCATGAGCGGGGGTGGGGGGTAACACAAGAGAGACACAGGGCATTAGCGGGGGGTAACACAAGGGAGACACGGGGCATGAGCGGGGGTGGCGGGGTAACACAAGGGAGACACAGGGCATGAGCGGGGGGTGGGGGGTAACAGGGGAGACGAGGCATGAGAGGGGGGTGGGGGGAAGTGGCGAGAGACACGGGCATGAGCGTGGGGTGGGGGTAACAGGGGAGACGGGGCATGAGCGGGGGGTGGGGGAGAAGTGGAGAGAGACACAGGGCATGAGCGGGGGGGTGGGGGGAACAGTAGGGAGACACGGGGCATGAGTAGGGGGTGGGGAGGAGGGGAGAGACACATGGGGCATGAGTGGGGGTGAGGGAAGGGGAGAGACACATGGGGCATGAGCGGGGGTGGGGGGAGGGGAGAGACAAACGGGGCATGAGCAGGGGGTGGTGGGAAAGGAGGGAGACACATGGGGCATGAGCGGGGGGTGGGGGGAGAGGAGGGAGACACGGGGCATGAGCGGGGGTTGGGGGGCAAGGAGAGAGACACATGGGGCATGAGCGGGGGGTGGGGGGGAAGGGGAGAGAGACACGGGGCATGAGCAGGGGGTGGGGGGAAGGGGAGAGACACACAGGGCACGAGCGGGGGTGGGGTGGAAGGGGAGAGAGACACAGGGCATGAGCAGGGGGTGGGGGATCAGTAGGGAGACAAGGGGCATGAGCGGGGTGGGGGGAAGGGGAGAGACACACGGGGCATTAGCAGGGGTTGGGGGGAGGGGAGAGACACACAGGGCATGAGCGGGGGGGTTGGCGGAAAGGAGGGAGACACGGGGCATGATCGGGGGGTGGGGGGAGGGCAGAGACACACGGGGCATGAGCAGGGGGAAAGGAGGGAGACACGGGGCATGAGCGGGAGGGTGGGGGGAAAGGAGGGAGACACAGGGCATGAGCGGTGGGTGTGGGGGAAGGGGAGAGACACGGGGAATGTGCGGGGGTGGAGGGTAACACAATGGAGACACAGGGCATGAGCAGGGGGTGGGGGGTAACAGGGGAGACAGGGCATGGGTGGGGGGTTAACACAAGGGAGACACGGGGCATGAGGGGGGAGGGGGATAACACAAGGGAGACACGGGGCATGAGTGGGGGGTAACAGGGGAGACAGGTCATGAGCAGGGGGTGGGGGGGTAACACAAGGGAGACACGGGGCATGAGCTGGGGTGGGGGGTAACACAAGGGAGGCACGGGGCATGAGTGGGAGGTAACAGGGGAGACAGGTCATGAGCGGGGGGTGGGGGGAAGTGGAGAGGTGGAGAGAGACATGGGGCATGAGCGGGGGGTGGGGGGAACAGTAGGGAGACACGGGACATGAGTGGGGGGTGGGGGGAAGGGGAGAGACACACGGGGCATGAGCGGGGGGTGTGGGGAACAGTAGGGAGACACAGGGCATGAGCGAGGGGTGGGGGGAAGGGGAGAGACACACGAGGGAGATACGGGGCATGAGCGGGGGGTAGGGGGTAACACAAGGGAGACACGGGGCATGAGCGGGGGGTGGGGGGAAACACAAGGGAGACACAGGGCTTGAGCAGGGGGTGGGGGAAAGGAGGGAGACACAGGGCATGAACGGGGGTGGGAGTAAGGGGAGAGACACACGGGGCATGAGCAGGGGGGTGGGGGGAATTTGAGAGACACACGGGGCATGAGCGGGGGGTGGGGGGAAGGGGAGAGACACACAAGGGAGATAGGGGGCATGAGCAGGGGGTGGGGGGTAACACAAGGGAGGCACCGGGCATGAGCTGGGGGTGGGGGGTAACACAAGGGAGACAGGTCATGAGCGGGGGGTGGGGGGAACAGGGCACACGGGGCATGAGCAGGGATGGGGGCAAGGAGGGAGACACGGGGCATTAGCGGGGGGTGGGGGGAGGGGAGAGACACGGGGCATGAGCGGGGAGTGGGGATAAAGGAGGGAGACACAGGGCATGAGCGGGGGGTGGAGGGGAAGGGGAGAGACACACGGGGAAGGAGCAGGGGGTGGGGGGAAGGGAAGAGACATACGGGGCATGAGCAGGGGGTGGGGGAAGGGGAGATAGACACAGGGCATGAGCGGGGGGTGGGGGTAACAATAGGGAGACACGGGGTATGAGCTGGGGGTGGGGGAGAAGGGGAGAGACACACGGGGCATGAGCGGGGGGTGGGGGGTAACACGAGGGAGACACGGGGCATGAGCGGGGGCGGGGGAGTAACACAAGGGAGACACGGGGCATGAGCGGGGGTGGGAGGGGTAATACAAGGGAGACACGGGGCATGAGCGGGGGGGAACAGAGGAGACACGGGGCATGAGCGGGGGGTGGGGTGGAAGTAGGGAGAGACACGGGGCATGAGCGGGGGGTGGGGGGAACAGGAGGGAGGCACAGGGCATGAGCTGTGGGTGGGGGGTAACACAAGGGAGACAGGTCATGAGCGGTGGGTGGGGGGAACAGGTCACACGGGGCATGAGCAGGGATGGGGAAAGGAGGGAGACACGGGGCATTAGCAGGGGGTGGGGGGAGGGGAGAGACACGGGACATGAGCGGGGGCTGGGGATAAAGGAGGGAGACACAGGGCATGAGCGGGGGGTGGAGGGGAAGGGGAGAGACACACGGGGCATGAGCAGGGGGTGGGGGGAAGGGAAGAGACACACAGGGCATGAGCAGGGGGTGGGGGGAAGGGGAGATAGACACAGGGCATGAGCGGGGGGTGGGGGTAACAGTAGGGAGACACTGGGTATGAGCGGGGGGTGGGGGAGAAGGGGAGAGACACACGGGGCATGAGCGGGGGGTGGGGGGGAACAGAGGAGACACGGGGCATGAGCGGGGGGTGGGGTGGAAGTAGAGAGAGACACGGGGCATGAGCGGGGGGGTGGGGGGAACAGGAGGGAGACACGGGACATGAGCGGGGGGAAGGGGAGAGAGACACGGGGCATGAGCAGGGGGTGGGGGGAATAGTAGGGAGACACGGGACATGAGCGGGGGTGGGGGGAAGGGGAGAGACACACGGGGCATCAGCGGGGGGTGTGGGGAACAGTAGGTAGACACGGGCATGAGTGGGGGGTGGGGAGAAGGGGAGAGACACACGGGGCATGAGCGGGGGTGGGGGGCAAGGGGAGAAACGCACAGGGCATGAGCGGGAGGTGGTGGGAGGGGAGAGACACACGGGGCATGAGCGGGGGGTGGGGGGAGAGACACACGGGGCATGAAAGGGGGGTGGGGGGAAAGGAGGGAGACACGGGGCATGAGCGGGGAGTGGGGGGGAAGGGGAGAGAGACACAGGGCATGAGCGGGGGGTGGGGGGAAGGGGAGAGACACATGGGGCATGAGCGAGGGGGTGGGGGGAAGGGCAGAGAGACACGGGGCATGAGCGGGGGGTGGCGGGGAGGGGGATAGACACACGGGGCATGAGCAGGGGGTGGGGGGAAGGGGAGAGAAACACTGGGCATGAGCGGGGGGTGGGGGGAACAGTAGGGAGACACGGGGCATGAGCGGGGGGTAGGGGGGAAGGGGAGAGACACACAGGGCATGAGCGGGGGGTGGGGCGGAAGGGGAGAGACATACAGGGCATGAGCGGGGGTTTGGGGAAGGGGAGAGACACACGGGGCATGATCGGGGGGTGGGGGAAGGGGAGAGACGCACAGGGCATGAGCGGGAGGTGGGGGGAGGGGAGAGACACACGGGGCATGAGCGGGGGGTGGGGGGAGAGACACACGGGGCATGAGAGGGGGGTGGGGGGAAAGGAGGGAGACACGGGGCATGAGCGGGGAGTGGGGGGGAAGGGGAGAGAGACACAGGGCATGAGCGGGGGGTGGGGGGAAGGGGAGAGACACATGGGGCATGAGCGAGCGGGTGGGGGGGAAGGGCAGAGAGACACGGGGCATGAGCGGGGGGTGACGGGGAAGGGGATAGACACACGGGGCATGAGCAGGGGGTGGGGGGAAGGGGAGAGAAACACTGGGCATGAGCGGGGGGTGGGGGGAACAGTAGGGAGACACGGGGCATGAGCGGGGGGTAGGGGGGAAGGGGAGAGACACACAGGGCATGAGCGGGGGGTGGGGCGGAAGGGGAGAGACACACAGGGCATGAGCGGGGGTTTGGGGAAGGGGAGAGACACACGGGGCATGATTGGGGGGTGGGGGGAAGGGCAGAGACATGGGGCATTAGCGGGGGAGGAGAGAGACACACGGGGCATGAGCGGGGGGGTCGGGGGAAAGGAGGGAGACATGGGGCATGAGCTGGGGGTGGGGGGAAGGGGAGAGAGACACGGGGCATGAGCAGGGGGTGGGGGGAAGGGGAGAGAGACACAGGGCAGCGGGGGGTGCGGGGGAAGGGGAGAGAGACACGGGGCATGAGCGGGGTGTGGGGCGAACAGTAGGGAGACACGGGGTATGAGCAGGGGGTGGGGGGGAAGGGGAGACACACGGGGCATGAGCAGGGGATGGTGGGAAGGGGTGAGACACATGGGGCATGAGCGGGGGGTGGTGGGGAAGGGGAGAGACACACAGGGCATGAGCGGGGGGTGGGGGGGAAGGAGTGAGACACACAGGGCATGAGCGGGGGGTGAGGGGGAACAGTAGGGAGACACGGGGCATGAGCGGGGGTGGGGGGAAGGGGAGAGACACACAGGCCATGAGCAGGAGGTGGGGGGAAGGGGAGAGACACATGGGACATGAGCAGGGGGTGGGGGGGTAGGGGAGAGACACGGGGCATGAGCGGGGGGTGGGGGGAAGGAGAGAGAGACACGGGGCATGAGCAGGGGTGGGGGAACAGTAGGGAGACACAGGGTATGAACGGGGGCTGTGGGGGAAGGGGAGAGACACAGGGGGCATGAGCGGGGTGTGGGGTGGAAGGGGAGAGACACACAGGGGGCATGAGCGGGGTGTGGGGTGGAAGGGGAGAGACACACAGGGCATGAGCGGGGGTTGGGGGGATGGGGAGAAAGCCACGGGTCATGAGCGGGGGGTGGGGGGCAAGGGGAGAGACACACGGGGCATGAGCATGGGCTGGGGAGAACAGTAGGGAGACACGGGGCATGAGTGGGGGGTGGGGGAAGGAGGGAGACACAGGACATGAGCGGGGGGAATGGGAAAGAGAAACGGAGCATGAGTGGGTGGTTTGATCACACACTGAGCACATTCAATATGATGAATGGCCTGAGACTTCTCTTGGGGACCATAGTTCCCTTTGGGATGGGACACTGCCGTAGATTTAACCATATCTTGCATGGCATGCACCACCATGTCTCAGATGTTCTGTTTGTGTTTCACAAGTGCAGTCTCTGAATGGGGACTATGCCTGTATTAAGAATAGCCAAAGTTTGATTATATGTTCTTTGATTTTATTAAACAGAAGGCAATAGCAGAAGACTTCTGTAATCATATCTGAGCTAGTCTCACTTTCGGTCTTTCAGAGAGTTATTTTTCTCTGACTGTTGAGAGCTTGTTTGGAGGCCTGTTTCATGATCTTAGTTGGATATCCTCTTCGCTCAAGCTGACCCGCCAATGCCTTCACTTGATGTTGTAATCCTGTGTACTGGAGCACAATCTCTGCTACCGTAAGAATTGTCCAAAGGGCAGATTTTCACGTAGCATCTTTTAATGGTAACTGCTGTATAGGAGAAAGGCATTCTGAGCAGTGGGTTTCTTAAATACTGTGAATGATAGTTGATTGTTTATGGTTTCCATTTGTAAATCCAGGAAATGTATTTCCTGATTGCTAGATGCACATGTGAAATTCAAATAGGGATTTTGCTTGTTCAGCCAAATGTAGAAAGTTCATAATTATGTTGTATCACCATTACAAAGCATGAAGATATCATCGATATATCTTTTCTAAACTGCTCTCTGCTGTTTAAAAGGATGGTGCTCTGCGTAAATGTGCATCTATTCGAATTCTGCAACATAAATGTTTGCCAGACTGGGTGCAAAGAGAGCCCCCATCGTGGTTCCCAAGATCTGTTCATATGTTCAGTAGTTAGCACTTAATGGATGGTGTTAGGAATTTCGAGTTACACATTTGAAGGAGGGAGGACAGAAATAGGACAAAATCCCTGGTCGAATGCAGCCTATTTATCTTTGAATATATTGTGCATGGAACAATTTAGATATTGTCAAGTATTCAGTGCTTCAATTTTGAAGTACCACCTTATTCTTACTCCATCCTCTGGGTCATATATGGAGTACCCTTTAATCCCTCCCCGCAAGGGGTTAGGAGATTCATGTGTACTAGGCGCACCTGTCTTCCTGGGATTTTTAAGGACACATCCTTGTTTTAACATTTCAGGGAATGATGATCTCTCTGTATATCCCTGTTAGATAGTCAGCCCACCAATGTGGCCTAGGGCCAGTCTTGCCTGCTTCTAGGGATAGCTTAGTCCTTCCTGAGGGACAGTTCAGCAAGTTCTGAGTATACTCTAGATGCCCCAGCATTGCCCAGAGCTGAAGGATCATAGAAACCCATAAAAATATCTATATTATATTAAATAGCAGCCCAAACATGGCCACAGGAAGTTCATGACTCTCCTGCCAGCCATGTCCCCTGGCAACCATTAGTGGGTGTTGACATGCTTGGCCTAAGTGCTCAGTCTCCATGTCACCCAGGGTCTGAATGCACTCCTACAGCATGCTGAGAAATCCACCCATGGACAGAAAACAAATGAATCTCGCTTGAGTGACTACGATTTACATATCATTGAACCATGGCAGATTCATAGCAGTAGCGTTGCTGCTGAGCCACAACTTTTCATGCACTACAATAGTTTCTGGCAACACAATTATCTTAAATTCTAACCCTCCAAACATGATTTTGATGATGAACTGTGTGTTCATATATCATTTTCCTTTTTTACTGGTCCAGCAAAAAACAAACTCAGAGTAAGAGCATTGTCCAATCTTTCGGCCAAATCCCGAACAGAAGGGGAGAGTGCAGTCATTGACATGGTGCAGACAAAAGGGGTGAAACAGGCATGTTAGTAAATTGAGCTGTTTCTGATCTATTGAGCAACATGGGAAGGAAATATGTTCCTTTTGTCTCTATGGTAATTGCTCCCACCCTGGAGTAATATTTGAATTTTTCTTCAGTATGTGAATCATGGAAGGGGTAATTTGACATTTTTGCCAACCTATGAATGTTAGGATTCGGAGGTTCATTTTATACATCTTTGTCTACATAACCTTGGCTTACACACCTAAGAATGTATGAGTGATGTAACTAATTAGGCATAATCCTAATCAGCTTTATTGTGATTGATGAAGAGCTTTGGTCCACACAGTAAATATCCCCATATTATCAACCAATAGGAATTGATATAATTCACATTTTTACTCACCAAGGCTGAATGTACGATGTTTCTTTGAATTTGCAATACCATGTAAAGATGATTGGGAATATGCAAACAGAGTTCACAGAGTTCAAAGTTTAAGAATTCCAAATGTGGACCCCCCCCCCCCCCACACAGCATGTATGGTATTTATGAAGCACATATTTAGATGGGAAGCAATGGAGCGCCGTACTGCAAGAGATATTCTCAGAGGGTTGCAGGCAGGGTGCATGGGTACCATAGATGGCTGGATTGAGTAGGGGAATCAGGAGGGCTCTCAAGAGGGGGAGAAGAATGGTTGAGTAGAGCGATCATAGATTGGTGAGATATTCTTTGAAAAATAGGCTCTTCCAGACCTTTTTGAAGTGTAGCTCTGTGTAAAAGTTTGATATCTCTGATTCAGTGCAGACATTCTTCAAAAGAGGTTTAGGATTATCAACATCATTTTGAACAATGGCAGTCGTGTGTGTGTATACACAAATGAGTGGCATCTTTTTCTGAACGTGAGGCAGTCTGAGATAACACTGGGCATAACACCTTTAGAAATTTGGTAACACATAGTTGTATTTTCACGTAATAAGAAAACTAGTAAGCATAGGCTCACTGTGTATGCACATGTTTGGCATAGAAGCTGAGGCTTAATATTAGTCTTCCCGTCCAGAATTGCCCTGCAGTGCCTTCAAACCTACCGGTTCCTATTTTAAGACATCTTGCACTTAATTATGCAAACACATTTCATACAGCTTTGTTATGTGAATAACTTGTGCCTGCGTAACATGTAAAGTCTCAGCACTGCTAGAATTATGAATAGTTTTTCAATGTGCAACTTTTATGTATCTGTGCTGATCCCTAATTCATTGTTCTGCAAATTTAGCGGGTGTCCATACTATGCCTGCATCCAATGGATCTTAAAGTGACATGATTGCACAGGTCTACACAGTTGAGGTATTTTCTTTAAGATTTGTAGAAAGCATTTTCTATTTTTCTGTTACAAAAGGGGTCATTTGACAAGAGACGGAGTGGTAAACCAAGGGGTAAAGACCAGGTGTAAAGGAATTTCCCCTTGCCTTACGACTCTGGGACATTCTCCTTCTCTTTCAAGTTGCCGTAGCGGCAAAAGCGGAAGATCACATTTCCACTGTACTTTCTTCCACCGCCTTCATAGTGCACTTTCTTTTACTCTTACATGAGAGTTTTAAGTGCGCGTAAAATGAATGTGTTCCATCGTAATATAGGACCTGCTAAGACCAAGTGAATTCCATCGGAATCTATTGTAAATATTGGCTGCAAAGAGCAATTTGTAGGTGTCTTTCACATTACAGTGTATAAATGCACTCTCCGTGTGAATCAGTAATAAAATATGGTAATAGAGCATGTGTACCCACAGTAGAAAATATATACCTTTTAAGGATAGTAATCATTAATCTAGGTGGCAAATCTTTCATTTGTGCAGGCACATAAATGACTATATATATATATATATATATACATATATATATATATATATATATATACATATGTATATATATATATATATATATATATATATATATATATATGTTGTGTATTATGTAGTATGTTATAAATTATATATTACATACAATACTCAAACCAACTGGTTTGTCTACCATGTGATAGAGCTGTAAACGGTTGCTCTGTCAATTTATACATTTTTTGGACGGGTCAATAGTTCTAACACTACTTTTGTGTCATTAGACCTCACTTCCTGGTTCTGACTCTCCTCCTTCCACGGCTTGTGATCTTGTATCTCTCGCTTCTTTACACAGCACTGTATTGTATGATACAGCTTTAATAGAAGATCTTGTTTCAGTGTCCTTCTTTCTCTATTTCTCCCTACCTTGGTTAACACTGTATTAATATGAATACCAGTAACATTGATGCACCCTTTGTCACCCTACTTTGGGCCCGGGAGCAGTCTATTGTTTGTGTATGTGGCTTCTCAGATAATACTGCCAATGGCCAGAGCCCACCAAATGCGAACATACCCTGTATGCCGTCATGGGTTTTGGTTTACAATCCTCTTTGACACTATCCATGGTGTTTCTAGGGATGGATGCACCCCCGATAAGTATTAAAATAATACTTTGATAAAAGTGATTGGCTGAGTATGTGAGCACTCGGTTGGGCATTTGGATCCAAGGATGCCCTTTCAAATCCAGAATGAAATTGATATTTCCTTGTGGGTGATAGTCTCTTCATAGGTCCACCAATCCGTTTGCATAAGGCTGTTTTTGTTGCTGGATCTCAATTGATTTGAACCACCGGACTCACAATTATCCCAACAACAGAATGAATAAAATAGGCAGTTAATTTTTTCAACTTGACATGCCATAAATGTCAAGGACGGTGTTTTGCACCACATTAATATATGAGGCGTGTTCAAAGCTGCACTCCCCTAGGATAGAAATCAAGCTAGTCATTCAACCATGCCTGTGTGCAATAATTCATTCAAGAAGTCATCATTATACAATTCTGA
The DNA here is from genome assembly GCF_040938575.1 of Ambystoma mexicanum. Taxonomy (NCBI): domain Eukaryota; kingdom Metazoa; phylum Chordata; class Amphibia; order Caudata; family Ambystomatidae; genus Ambystoma; species Ambystoma mexicanum. Next base: position 840,116,876 of record NC_090933.1, on the reverse strand, counting down.
CTGCTCAGATGTACCACCACTTTGCTCCTATAGTCTGAGGTGGAAGTATGTTGACAGAATTCTTTATCCCATCACTGGCAATTTGCCCCTTCCGTCGTCGGGATCAAGGGAAGATGTTTGTGAAGGACTGGTGCATGGATGTATGTGATCTGCCAAGCCATAAGGGAAAAGGGTGAAGATTCAGTGATTGCCCGGCCAATTAAACAGTCCTGCAGTAACCAGGCTGCAGTGAGAACCAAAGCTGGCTCTGGGCCTGATTCTGTTGGCAGGGTTGGTGCTGTCCTTTGAATGTGTGGCAAGTTTTGGTCAGAGCACCCTACCTGGCACCGAAGTATCTGCAGCATGTGTAGCCCTATGCCCTTCCACCACGACAGATTGGCTGAAGATAGTTCTGGTGCAAGTTTGTCCCACGCTACATTTTCTGAGGCTGTCTGGTATCTCTAGGAAAACCAGCTCAGTTCATAATGATCTTACTAGATGCAGCTTTTGCTTCACCTTGTCCGGGAGAGGGTAGGGGGCTCATTCCGGGAAGGGATAATAGCCCATCCCGTTGCTCCACATAATGACTAATGCCAGCAAGAAATCAAGAGAGATCGCTGCTCCCTTCCTATGTTGTCTGCTCTCACCCCCACTATTCATGCACTCTGCACTCTTCTCCACCTCTGCACTCCTGCACCGTTAAACACAGACTCAGGCAGACAGATGGCTCTATCCTGAGCTGAGAAGAGGAAAGGGGTGAGTGAAGGAATGAACCTGACTCTTTTTTGGTGCCATGCCTCTACTGTAGCAGCAATCTGGAACTCCTAGGTCCCGGACATCCAGCACCACGAAGATGCGGGAGCAGCTGCATAGGGCTCTTGATATGATATGATATGACATTTATAACGCGCCTATAAACAAGTGTTTCAAGGCGCGACCTCAATCTTGCAAACCTCAATCAGTTTCTATGGCTCCATGAAGCTCCAACCAACACAATATTTCAACCAGAAAGCCGTTTTGTTGTATTAGGTAAACTGAGTTAAATCTGGTGAGGTTCGAATGGATGTCTGAGAAAGGCAGCTTTTTACAGCCCCACAATATCTTCTTTTGTTCAGTCTGTATGTTCCTCAGTGCATGTTGAATGTGGACAGATTGCTCGCCACTGCGTGTTGTTGTATACAGTATGTTCTGAATGCCTTACTTTTTCGTTGCATCACTTAAGTGAATTGAAATTCAGGGACTCATCCCTTAGCTCAAGTGATGAATAATTCATAACTTAAAACCAGAGGTCATGGCCTCAACTAAAATGAGAACATTTCTTTAATCTGATTGCAATTCTGTAATTAAAATATGTTCACAGGCCTAATTATCTGCTTTAATCCTAAACTACTTTGGTTAAAATTGTTATAATTTTCCTATTATTATTTAAATCTCAGTAGAATAGTACAGTGTTGAATTATGCATTGCGGGAAAAGTCCACACCATTATTGAATATCACAATGGTAATAATCTACAATTTTACCACTAAATGTGTGCTTTGCAGAAATAAGAAATGGTCATATTTTCTTCACCTCGTGGAACCCTATGTATCTCCATGGAAAGGAAATGCAATGCATCGAGACAAGGGTAGCTGAATACCGATGCATCTAGAGCCCTCTCAGCACTGGCCGCTGGACTGAAGAGGTGTACATATTCGCTCTGATTCTGCCTGAATGATCGTGCACAGCAAACGCGCGCAAAAAGCAACCAAGCGGACGCCTGGGAGTCGGCGGTTCGCGCCCATGACCAGTTTTTGAATGATGAAGTGAAATTGTGCAGTTTACAGTTCACTTTCTGCAAAAAAGTGTAACAAGTCATACAAATTATAATTGGATCTGTAGGGTACCAAATAAGAAAAATGTAATAGATTTCAGATCAGCAGCAGAACAAAGAAGCATTTGAAGTGCATTTGTATGATGCCTGAGGACCCAATATACACCAGCATTTCGAATATAAAATACAAATCATGATGATTGTGCCCATAATAAATGCTGGCACTGCTACTATATAGCACAACTAGCAAAAAGCAGACGTACTCTGTTTGGGTTCTGTAGACAGACATGATAACACTCTCATCAAATGTTGAAAATCAATGATCCGGTAGATCGCTGTTCCGAGTTGCCTATTGCTTGATGTGCTTTGAACTCTGAAGAAAACTGCACTGAGAATGGGCGTGTGTTGCTGACATACCCCAGAGCAGACTTGGAGGGGAGGCGAGAGTTGGCGTGCTGCAGCATACTGGGACATTCTGTGCGCTCTTCCCAACTGTCACCCCACCCTGGCACGTTGCAGTGCGTTGCGGTGCAAATATCTTGGAAACAGTGCATCCAAGGCCTTGGAATGGGGTTTTCTAGGTGCCAAAGGCACCTTTGAGTTATGAGACTAGCATTCAAAACGCTTAAAATGATCTTTGTGCAGTGCTTCAATCACTGCATTGACGTGTTGCCGATTTCAGACACCCCTCTCATGTGTGAAGGGGCTGATATCTGTGGAAAGGTGTGGGGTGTCCAAATGTCATGCAGCCAGTAATGTTCATGGGGTCCTTAAATGTAACTATGAAAAATGTGGTGCACATTGGTGAAACAGTGTGGAATTGTATAAGGAACAAACTAACAGATGTTCTGCTTTATAGAGAGAGGTAGAGGTTTCATCAGGGATGTTGTTTTACCGAAATGACAGGGGTAGCGGAAGTGACATCACATGACCCTTGACCTCTGATGACAACACAGGAAGTGATATCATTTAACCCCATCCTGAAGTAACATCACAGGAAGCAATGGAACACAACCTTTCATCCCTTGACAAAACAGGAAGTGGCATCACATAGCAGTGTTCCTAAGTACACTGCGAAAAATAGGGTTACGATATCACTATAGTGTGATATACATTTCATACAAAAATGGATCACCATATGTATTGTTAATATCAGTGTGTATAGGCCCATATTACCACATTATTGTGAATGCAAGCAGACGTTCAAGGCCAAATGCTAATGATGTGTTATTATATAGCACTTATTAAGCGCTTTATATAGAACAAATATACATACAATAACACCCAACCTGTGTTGGTACTCATTTATCGACCTCAGAAGGATGAAAGTCTGGGTTGAGGTGTTTAAGAACAGGCTAAATTATGCCTTGAATAAACCTTTAATGAGTCCACCAATTATTGTATACAATTCCAGAAAAGCAAATGATTTGTTATTCCTATTCTTTCTTATTTAGGGTCATTGCTGAAAGTGTTACACTTGTGGAACCCCCTGTTTTTTTAAGAGGCACGAACAAGCAAGCCTGCCACTCCAGAAACAAAGAGCCACATGAAGCTGTCCACAGCCCAAGAGCTTGAATTTAAAAAAAAAACATTAAATGAATATATATATATATATATATTACTGGTAGCAAGCTAGACCACAGGGATAGCAAGGCAAGGGAGATCTGAGGGGTCACATCTGTGACCCTGGGCGACTCCCAATGATGTCCCTGTGTTTCATGATGCCTATTCTCACAATATAAATAATCATTGCCACTGTAAAACACACTTTCACAATCCCTGTGCCTTCAATGCATGTCAGGATTGCCAAAATACACTGGTAGCAGAGGCAGGTTTAGATTCCCTGGATACAGTGTTGTGGATTACATAAAACATGTCTGCAGGTAAGTTGTGCTTAGCCCTGCAACCTCTTACAAAACGGTCACAGAAAGGTGAACAACTCCACCAAGCTCAGGATCTGACCATAAATTGTAACAATAGGCACTGAGTTAGTCTACATGTGCTTGGTAGTAAGGGTGCACGGTCCTCACATTCCCTTTGGCAATAGTGCCAATCTCTACCTGAAAAACGGGAAGCACCGTTGTATTCAGGGGTGGACTGGGAACCAAAAGAGGCCCTGGAAATTGTTTTCAAAGTGGCCCCATATTACACATTTTCATCAAGCCCAACCATTTTCTTATGAGAAAATGTGAAAATAAAGTATGTTACTACACACAAGAGGCCCAGGGTGTAGAGGCCTAACGGGAAATCTTCAGAGTTCCCTATAGGCTAGTTCACCTATAGGTCTTGTGTTCCATTTCTTCAGAGGCTCCTCAATATTTATTTGGTCAATCAATGATACTTGGATGCACACTAGAACAAATACTAATTTGAAATAACTCCCAGTACATACACATAAAAATAAAGCAATTACTAGAAGCCAATGCTAGGTTCACCTAAGACTTTGATTTTGGGTAAATCTGGCTTGGGCATCTGGCTTACACGAACCACTCATTTGAACATCATTCTTGCTGCTGTAGTGTAGTTCACAACAAGTATCTGAGGCCTTACCATTTATACTCTTGATAAAGAGATCCCCCTGAGTCTGCAAACCCCTAGGGCACTTGGAGTAGAACACTTTATGTCTGGCAGTTTTTCCATTTGGGACAAATGTGTGCCCTCCTCTGATGACATCCTGCCAATGTTTACCAAAGGACGTGTCCCAGATGTCCTCTGAATGGCTCGCTCTGGCTACCTAAGGAACAAGGCCTGGTCCTGCCATGAGGTCTACAGAGTGGTCTCAGACCTTAACCAGTTCACTCCTCCATGAGTGGTACCTCCCCAATTCAGGCACAGGGCTTTTTGCACCACATGGGATTCAGTTGTTGTGTGGGAGGTGATCACTACATGATAGGGTAGGAAAAATATTTGACAATAAATGTAGAAGTGAGATAAAGGGAACAATCTATAACTCTGATATTATTCATGCTATAATGATGAGGATTGCATCAATTGATTTGGGCCAGACAGAGGAATATGGTTTGCAAATTATTAAAGAGGTCACATAAGTGGAATGTATTTTAAATCCAGAAACTTCTATTAAAAGGGAGGGAAACTGGATGTAGAAGTACTCCCATTGACTGCAGATTCATTAATATGCCCAATGACTACACAGGGGAAGGTCTACTGTGTCACTTTGGGAATAGTGTCCAATCATATACATTGACAAATTAGATTGGGGAAAGTATACACACCTCTAAAATGTGGTGGTTTCTGTTCTATAAAATGTCAACCACACACAGACTGGGGAGACTCAGAGACGTACACATGGACACTCACTGAAGAAACTCACTTGCTCGCTCACTGACTGGTGGGAAAGAAGGAGAGATAGGAGGATTGATAATAACAAAAAGGAGATGAATAATATTGTTCTCCTAAAGGACCCATTTTGGATTATCATCCGATCCCTGAAAGTGAGCCCTAGAAGGAGTAAAAGTCCCAGGCCTTCTTCAGTGGAAGAGAAAGCAGGCAGACAGACAGTGCAGAAAAGATGATCCCATCTTGCTGACTGATGCCCACCTGTTCCTGGAGGGGGAGAATTGAAGCAGTCCTTAAGAGGGGTGCCCACCTGTCTGTGATTCAGTCTGAAAAAACCTGATGTGAGGATTATCTAAAATGGACTTTATCTTGTGGGAAGTGATCCTGTAAAGTAAATTAGAGTAAACCCTGGTTCCTATTATTTGTTAGTACTGAGGGGTGGAGATAAATACATTAATTGTGCATCCTGTGAAGTTAGGGAACATTTCAGAAAGTGTATGTGCTTCTGGAAAAACATATACAATTGATAGACTAGGTCCATGGCGTGTAGATATTGAGATCCCCTGACTCCCTTCTCTGTGTATTGTGCAAGCACAGAAAAGCATAGGACATCCAACTGTGTGCATACCTAGACAAATACAGTAAAGTCACTTCCTGGATATATCATTGAGTAGAATACTGTTGTTAAAGCTAAGTTGCTCAACATAAAATGGAGAGGGTGATTATTGACTGTCCATTTCCGCTGTTCAAGGCACTCATTGAAAGGGAAAAAGGTCAATTGTACAGGGTAATTGAATATAAACATACCTGAAGAGAATTTTGCTAGCAAGCAGCACAACAAGCATTTCCTTTGCTACAAGCCATTCACATACCCAAAGGTTCAATAGTTGGTTACAATTGAATTTAAACTCTGACCTGTCTATCGAGTAAGGGGGTGATGTTTTGAAACAAGTGGAAGTAGTGAGAAGTGGATAGGGAGGGATATTGTAACTAATTTGTGATTTGCACAAATAAAAGATTCCTTCTGGACTTGTATGCATGAAGTCCAAGGTGCCTGCGTGCTAAGGGTGAATTAAATACATAGATACTTATGATAATGTTTGTATTACTAAATCTCCATAACTGTAGTATTGAAAACTGAAAACTGAAGTGACTAGTGTGTTGGTTATTTCTTATCCTTGGTCTTTGAAACAATTTGTTTATCTTCAATCTGATTCCATTATTTCTGTTTTGTTAATAAATAGACCTTCTGTGCAACCCTGTGTGTTTCTTGTCCCGAAAGGGGAGGGAAGCTGTAAGGAACCAATTCTTTTGAATAGGTGGTCCCAGGCTCATACATTAACTTTATTAAATAAAGGAGAATTATGTGTTCCTTGTTTCGTGTGGGTGGAAAGTACCCCTGAATTATGTATCGGCCAATTAAACATACTACACCTCTACTACCGGTGTGTAGATCCTACTTTGTGGAGTGAGGCAGTGCGGCAGAAGGAAGCTGGGAGCAGCTGCAGCCCCAGCTGCGATGGAGTGCACAGAGGCAGTGATGCAGGGGCCCTGAGGTGGTACGGTGGGGCGTGGGAGGTGCAGAACACCCAACATGGCTGCGTGGTAGCGAGGAGCTGGAGGACAAGAAGCAGTTCGGAAATGAGAGCAGCTGCCAAACAGCAGCAGTCTAAGCAGCTAGTAAGGAAGGAAGTTAATTTCCTTGCAGAAAGGAATGTAAACAAATAAATAAATACATAGATAAATGAGTCAATTAGGCAGTCCAGGCTCCTCTCCCTCAAGAACAGAAGGCGGGCAACACTGTGCAACAACAGTGGCCATATTGGAGTGGTGGCCACTTTATAGGAATGAATGAGATATTCCCGAATCTCACCATTCATCAGTCTTCTCAGTGAATATTTTGCAAATACAAGTTTTTTTAAATTAATAGTGACTTCATCTGCCCATGGATCATCACATAATGCCACAAAAAAATGTTTCCACTTGGAAGGAGGAAAGAACACACCTCCAGTTGCGCCAAAATCCCAGGAACCACTGCCAACATTGGAAAAAGAAAATACCCAAGGCTTAAGCGGGATCCTGGCTCAATTTTCCCTTATCCAACAAACTATATCAGTGGTGGACAAGCACACACAAGAAATGCAAAATGAGGCCATTCGCTCCACCTTGATGTGAACCCAAGAATGATTGCAGGACATCGAGGAAAGGATGTCGTCATTGGAAGGCAGGATAAAGGGTATGGAACACCTCCAGGGGAAGACTCTATGAGCTAGAGAAGGTTGTCAGACAGTTGGAAGATAGGAACAGTTGCAACATATGAGAATATCCAGAGTACCCCAGGGGGCCAAAAGGACAGACACTAATTCATGGATGGAAAAATAGATTTCTTCAATCTAGCAACTCTGCTTTTCTACCGTACTGGAAATACAGTGGGCTCATCTTGGTGGACCCTGAACAAAACTACAAGAAGTCAAACACAGGCTGCTCATTGTGTGCTTCCTTCCCTACCCACACATGACCAAGGTTATGAAGGCTGTCAGGAAGTACTGTAGCAACATTTCATATGACAGACATACACTTTACATAGGCCAGGACTTCTCCAGACATAAAATGGAGTGGAGGAAATCATTCCTCGACTTCCGACCCACATTACATCAAATGGGGTTCTGCTGTGGCCTCTTCGCACCAGCAAGAATGAAGATCATGAGCCCCAATGGGCTGACGAAATTCTTCGATATACAGGTCCCTACAAGCATATTCTGAGGGACCCATGGAAACTTCGACCTCAGGGAAGGAGAGTCTAGAAACCCCAATGGTTCAGTGACATACAGCATGGAAGGATGGAGCCCCTGTGGCGAACCTAGATGGCAGACTCACCCGGTTCCGGCACCAGAACACTTATCACCACAGACCATGATCTGGCTCTTTTGACACCAACACTTGCAACGGACATGGGCCAATGAGAGACAAATCAAGATCCCCACCAAAACCCAAGGTCCCCATCCTGTCACAAACTAGGACCGGATGATTACCTTTGATTACGAGTAAAAAGCATTATGAGGAGCTGCAGGACTGCTGATGTCGCTACTGGCTCCCCACTTGCCAATAATGACTGTATTTATGGAGCTGGAGCTGGGGCTGGGGAGGCCATTGTGTTGTTGCTGACCCCCATTCTCAGATTCCGCTAGCTGGACCTTGCCAGATGTAATTTTGGTAGAGGATCTGGAGGACACCTGGACATATGATCACAGTTATCCCTCCAGGGTGTACCCCATTAGGGTCGGCCATTGGGAGAGCAACCCTGATTGTTTTTCATGATGTACGTATCTTAGGCTGCTTCATACTATTCCCATCTCCCTCTCACCCCAGCCCTTATCCCCCTAGGATACACGACGAACAAATAACATATGAGAGTCAAACTCACTTACCTTGTCTTATCACCAGACCAGTACAACAAGAGCAATTCATCTCATAATAACTCCCAGGAAGCTCCAAGAGATGGGGCCCCGCACAAGCAAAACTCAAATCAAGGTTAATCACCCAATTTGGACGCCCCATACACTAGAACAGAAATGATTAACACAGTCACATGGAATATTAGGCGCCTGTGATCTCCAGTTTAGACACAAAGGGTTCTTACTCACAACAAAGATGGCCAGGATGCAAACGCAATGGGTGGGACACATTACCTTTTCGGAGGCAAACGAGCAGAAGGCAGGGGTTGTGATCCTCTTTCTCAAAAATACCAACACGCAAATCTTAGAATATAAATCTGATTACATGGGGAGGTGGGTTCTGATAAAATGCATAATTAACAAAAAACACCTATCAATTCTTAATATATATGGGCCGAATCAAAGCAGCCCAGGGTTTTGGAAGGATTTACACCAAAGTGTGCAAGCAATAGACTGTCCTGCTCTGATAGTAGGGGGAGATTGCAACCTACCGTTAGATCCAACCATTGGCAAGAAATCCCAATGCATGTTTAATACATCTAAAATGTACAAGTCCTTCCAAAACTTCATATGTAATAGACTGGTGAATGTGTGGAGGTTATGCAACCCGGAGGCCATGGAGTTTGCATTCTTTTCTCCCATGCATAACACATACTTCAGGATAAGTTACCTTTTCCAGAGCAGGAGCAGGTCAACACAGATATGTAAAGCTGATATATCCTCACTTTTGATATCAGATCATGGTCCCTGGAGTGGGACTATGTAGAAAAAGAGTTGAGCAGATGGTGACTCATATACTGCCCTACTGATCTCTGCTGAGTTTAGGAGCTCATTCGTCGACTTTAGAGGTGAGACATTTCAGTTCAACGACATGGGGGACATGTCCCCAACCCTGAGTTGAATGCATACAAGGCAGCATTGCATGGTCATATAATAGGCTACGTAACATGAAGAAACAGGGAGGATAATACGATGGTGAAACGTTCCCTTAGGACCATTAAAAGAATGAAAGTACAGTACTGGAAATCTTTCTGTCCAGACAAATTAAAGACACTTATCAAAGCTAAAGTAGAAAATCACAGGCAGAGCAGGCACCAGGCATCGGGCATACTACTAAAAAACCAGGCAAAGTTCTTTGGGAAGGGGGGGGCAAAAAAAGGTGGAAGTGCGACTCGCCTTATATTTTAAAGTCAGAAAACAAAATAATAAAATTGCTGCTTTATTAGCAGACAACTGGACCATCGTCAAAGATGAAGATATTTCGAGTTGCTTCGCAGAAAATTATCAATACCTTTACACCCCAGAATCAGAAAAGTCTGCAGACCAGCTTGATGAGTACTTAAAATACATCCCACATCCGTCCAGACACAGCATTCCACAGGCTGACTTCACGCTGCTAGGGAATGAAATCACACTAGCGGAGATCAATATAGCAATCCCTAAACTGAAACGAGGAAGGCACAGGGACCCAATGGGCTGCCTATAGATTTTTTTTCACATGTTCATCAACCTGCGGATCCTTAAACTAAATTAGCTCTTTTCAAATCATAAACCTCAGGCGATAATGGAGGTGTCTCCTACTATGCCATGACATGACAAAGGTCTGGCCTGTAGGGCCCCTCCCCCTGAATCACCACACATGGCCAGTTCCGTAGTAAGGAAAAGTGGGTAAGTCTGTAGATATTTCATTCTAATGTAGGAGGCGTCTTCCTGAAGAACAGCCCAAGGTTTACCCACCATGGGCTACTTCAGGGCTATTCTGAATGATATTGCAGGATGCACACACCAAATCCAGTCCAGCTTCATATAAAACAAGCATTGGCAATGTCAACAATTTGGGCTTTTGTTGGCCTTGGACCGTCAATAGGTGGGCAAACAACCAAACAGCACCTACAAGCTGTGTGCCCCCTCATATGCCATTTCTCCCTCTCCATACTCTAAAGCAACAGTTTCGGCTCATAGGTCTTGCTTTGCACAAACTAAAAAGAGTAATTTCCTTCTCAGCTGCCACCGCTCAACATAGTAGCTAGGATCGGGCATAATTACGCTACACAAGAGAAGGAATGACACTCTTGTATGTGCCCTGTTAAGCCTCGTTATGCTTCAGTGAGTGGATTTAGTCTTAGGGGTCATTACGAGTTTAGAGGTAGCCATGGTGCTATTAGTGCCATGGCTGGCTTCAAACTCGTGTCCGGGCTCTTTGAATGAGGATTTAACGGGTCATTCCAACCGTGGAGGACCCGGTAAGTCCCCATTCAAAATACCCTTCCCCATTCCCATTCGAGCCCTCGTATGGCTCAATGGGAATGGGGAGGGAGCTAATAACGGGCCCTTCAATAACAGGCCCGTTATTAGCTCCCTGGTCCCTTAGCGGCTCCCGCTAAGGACGGCTGGTTTTATCCCACAAAGATGCCAGATTGGCCTGCTGGTATTTGATGTTGGTCTCCACGCCCAGTCTGTGGGAGAGCCTTGTGGACTGCATCTCTGGATGAAGTTTCCTCTTCAAGGTGTCCATCAACTGCTGCTGATGGTCCTCAGAGGGCAGATGTTGTGCATCCTGTGCAGCTGCTGGGGAGATGTTGTTCTCAGCCAGGTGATGAAGGTGCCTGCCATTTTCTGCAGGACCTCACCATGTCGGATGTTTGCATGCAGACTCTGCTGCTCCCACTCCTCTGTCGGTTATGCACACATCCACCATGTGTGCAAGTCTGATGAAGGTGGGATGCCGGGGTCCAGGCCTGTCGCAGTGGTACCCCTGTCATCGGCAGCAGTTCTGCAACCCTCCGTTGGACAGCAGCACCTGCTTCTGATTCTGACACAGGTGAAGGCAATCTTGCAGTCATATTACCGCAGGTCTTCCCACTGACCGGACCCATGTCTCCCGGCTCACCTCCTCAGACTCAACTTCTCCATCCAGACTGCCCATTGGGGATTCCTAAATGTCCCTCAGTGAGTCCTCCACATCTGATTCGGCAGCTTCATGTGCAGAGTTTGAAGAGTCAGGAGCAGATTCTGAAAACCTACTGAGGAGTGTCTGCAGTACCTGGGGACTCTCACGGGGCACAACACCACAGCCTCCACTGGTGGACTGTTGTGCATTCCCCTCTTAATCCTCCACCTCTGCATCTGTTGCATCATCACCTGAACAAAGACGGACAACAACATTCCGAGGACCTGGCAGAACATACATATGTGCATTACAATGCATGCAGACACAAAATGGTGAGTCACACATTGGGCCTCATTACAAATTTGGCATTAGCCTTGCCGGTAAAACCGGCAGGTTGCCGCCAAACTTGCAATATTTTCCAGTGCCCGAGAACGGGCAATTACTGAGGCATTCCGGCCCCGCCGGGTCTGGTAATTGCCCATTCTCGGGTGCCAGAAAAAAGATGCTCCCCATTCCCTGTGCATCCGACATGCTGTGCTCGCGGGTGCCTTTCTGCCTGCCAGGTCCGACCTGGTGGGCAGAAAGGCACCCACGAGCACAACTCATAGTTTTCCGGTCCGGGAACTATGGTACCAGTAAGCTTACCGGTACCGTAGTTCCCGGACCGGCAAACTCATAATGAGGCCCATTGTAACTGAGCACACTGTGACCTGTAAGGCACAGATGAATGGCGTTTGGTGACCTGTTCAATCATGCCAGGGCATATCAGGCTGTGCAACATGGCATGGTTTGTAGGATCAAGAGTACATACATACACACGGACATGATTTGTAAACTTTCTTTATTAAAGCACTTGGAAGCACAGCATACATAAACATTGTCTACATAGCACAGTAACGGTCTGTAACAACATAGGTAGATATGCACTTTGGCATTGGAAGAGATAAAAGAAAATCAGCCATATCCAATGAGACACAAAAAGTGAAACAGAAAAGGTGTTAATATAAATAGATGGAGGTCCGACAGGGATATAATCGAAGTGGCTGTGAAGCTGGCCCCATGTAGTGTTGTTGTAGGTCTTCCATGGGAATCCTCCTGCGCTTGGAGTAAAAGGGATTGGTGGCGCTGCCATATATCTTTCGGATTCGGATGATTGCCTGCTAATTGTAAGGATGTCCATTGGTCACAGTGCCGCTTATAAATGTGACGGCCACCAGCCACTGCTTGGATGACAAAACAATGGGCTTAAGCTAGTGTAGCAGTAGGCATCGCACTGCAGGCAGCAAACCTATACTGGCCAGTTTACGCCTTCGGCCTGTTAAGTCATCAAACACATGTAACAAGCAGTGAATGGGAGTGGTTTCAAATCTGCTGTCAACCATATCAGCGAGCATGGTACATACCACCTTCCAATATCCACCCAACATGGGGCAACTCCACAACATAAGAAAATAAGCAGCATCATTATCTCTGCATCTGATCCAGCAGTCAGTGTGTGTCTGGGAAATGAGTTATAGTCGGGCCAGAGTGTAGTTGTATCTATGAAGGACCTTGAGCTGTATGAGGCACAAGCAAGGGTAATAGAAGATCTCACACATTTACCCCCAAATCTCATCTGTAATTTCAATACCCATGTCCCTTTCCCATTTGTATCGGAGCGCAGTCAGAGGCATCGGGGCCCAGTTCTGGGCCATGCTGTATAGAGTGGAGACAATGGGCCTCATTACATGGTAGGCGGTGAGCCATGGCGCTATTAGCGCCATGGCTCATGCCGGTAAAATACCGGCACCGCCTTGGTGGAAAGGGGATTTACCGCCCCATTCCAAGGTTGGATGGGCGGTAAATCCCCCTTACACCATTGCCCTTCCCCATTCCCATTTCTGCCCCATAGGGCTCTATGGGAATGGGGAAGGCGCTAATTACGGCACCGCAATTTTGCGGTGCCGTAATTAGCTCCGAGGTCCCTTTGCGGGTTGGATTTTAACGCCTGCAAAAAGCAGGCGTTAAATCCCCCAACCCGCAAAGGGACCTCGTAGTAAGGCGGTAAGGATTTACCGGTACCGGTATTTTACCGGTACTGGTAAATCCTTACCGCCATCCGTGTAATGAGGCCCAATATCTCATGTGCCATGCGCACTCAAAACGTACCCTATTATGGGGTCACTGTCCAGTTCCACAGGGAATTCTGCTCACAGTGCTTTGAACGCTCTACACAAACCAATATACCGCAGCCACTGCGAGGATTGGTGTTGCATAGTAACAGGGATATCGTCTGCAGCTATAAAGTTCCCCTCCTGGTACATGTTACTCAGCCAGCCAAAACTACCCTGCGCCCACCGCCTCTCCATGGCAGCATCTTTCCTGGGGAAGTCTGGCACACAATTCTATAAGGGGAGGACAATGTGGTAGGGATGGGCCACCCACAGGAGATACCAAAGTTTCTGCCAGGCCAGTGCAGTCGTGCTTGCTGGGCAAATGGGCATGGGTCTGCAAACAAGGGAGGGAGTATTAAAGACCTAATATCTCAACCCCGCACTGAGTTCTTCTCGAGCTTAACATATGGGCGGGGCACATCCGGCACAAACCAGCATACTGCAAACAGTGCCTGCACTGCTAGCCAGTACAGACGAAAGTCAGGGGCAGAAAACCCCTGTCGTGCATAGGGTAAAGTCAGGGTGACCCACTGCTCTCGAGTGTCATACAAATGTGTTAATGCTGACGTCTAGCTCCTTGAAAAAGTCTGCCCCGGGCCATAATGGTATATTCTGAAAGATGTAAAGGGGTTTAGGAAGAACTATCACCTTGATCAGGGTTATTTTACCCGCAATGGACAACGTAGTCGTGCCAATTCCTGGAGCCTAGGTGCAAGGCCCTCCAAGTAATCAGCATAGTTGTGAGCCAGCAAAGTGGCACAGTGTCTCTACACTGCAATCCTCAGGAACCTCATCTCTGTGGGGGCCCAGGAGAAGCCGAGCATGTCAGGTGGTTTGGTTACAGTCTCCGTTAGGGAGAAAATCTCCAACTTGCTGCAATTTATCAGAATACCCGACATGTCCCTTAATGCAAGGGCATCACGCATTATTGGGGCCAGATGGACCCGTGGGTCCCTCACATAAACTATTGCATCACCTTCATAGAGAGATATCATTTCTGGTTCACTGGTAATCCGAATGCCTCTGTGTTTGTGTTTATATCTTATGAGATCCGCCAGGTGTTCTATGGTTATCGCAAATAACAGGGGGGGATATAGGATAACCCTAGCATGTGCCCCTAGCTATAGATAGCGGGCCGAGAGCATACCATTTGATCTAACTCGAACAGGAATGTGTACAATAGCCGCACCCCCAACATAACATTTGCAACCCTGGTAGGGGTTAATTATGTAAGGCATGAATGGCATCAAACGCATAACTAATATTTTAGCAAATATCTTGACCTCAGAATTTATCAGTGAAAGAGTGTGGTACGACCCACAGTGCTCTGCCAGCTTGTGGGGCTTCAGGAGCACAGTGATAACTACCTCTCTCATAGTTGTGGGGAGCGTTCATAGCTCAACGGCCCCCAGCCATACTTTATGGAGATAGTGGATCAGGGGGTCTATAAATGTTTATAAAATTTGGCGGTAAGGTCATCGGGCCGGGGGATTTCCCTGTAGGTAGAGTATCAATTGCTCAAGCAATATCCTCCTGGGAGATCAAGTTGAGCAGCTGCCTCTGAGGACAGGTGCTTGATAGGGAGACCGTACAGAAAGCCTGTGATATTCGCAGACGAGCAAGCATCTTTATTTACATATAAGTCGGTGTAAAAGGACTCAAAAACATTACTGATTTCATATAGAGTGTGTACTAGGTCCCCTGTATTATTTTGAATAAGTGGAATGCAATGATTTTCATTCGCCTGGCGGGCTGCGTGAGCCGTTCACCCTCCCCATAGCTTCTGGCCATTGCCGGGGGTGTCAGAATTTCAATTCCCTCTCTGCGTGGAAATAAATGTGTCCTAGCTTCTCTGACCTGCTAGAGCATGGCCAAGAAAGGCTGCGAAGAATGCTGTTGTTCCAGGCGAAAAATATCTTTGCTGTCTTTGATGTCCCTGCGGATATTGCTGAGAAACCCAAACTCAGTGGACATTGCGATTCTGCGGATATAGGCCTTGAAAACCTCCCACTGCATACCCACCAAGGCTAACAAACCCTCATTTTTCTAGAAATATAACTGAACATGATCCCGGGGATTGGTTTCAAAGACCACATCCAGAAACGCCTGGAACTTAAAATGCCATTTGGGTCGGGGCTTGGAGAGCCCGTCCAGAGGGTAACTAAGAAGGAGGAATGGTCGAAGAATGTCCTGTGCAGTATACTCGCAGTGGTAACCCCACTAAGGAGAATGTCAGAGAAGAGCCACAGATCAATGCTATGTAGAGGAGCAGCCGAATGCCTCTGCAGGACGCCCCGCCCCCAACCATTGTATATGCTGAAAGCCAGAAATCGTACCATGCATGACACCAGTGAGTATGCCTATTCCGCGGACAGATGTCGAGAAAAGGTATCCACTAAGAAAACCCTTTCTGATATATCCTCATAGAGATGACAATCTCTTGGAAAAGATCTCCAAAGGAATATGAAGATGAAAGAAAGAGAAGCTGGTGACATCATAGGGGATGAGCGTGACGCACTGAGAAGAGTGGCTGAAGAAGAAGATGTATAGATCTTATGGAATCCAATGACGAAGTAAAGAATCAATTAAACTTTCATATGCGAAGTGAAGAGTGCACATGTGAAAAGCACTGCAAAAAATGCAAGCCGCTTAATAACTGTACAGATGCAGCAACGCAAGTAGACTAAGTGATCATACAGGCTAGCTATACGTAGTAAATAGACTGCAGACGGTAGCGCAATTATATAGAATATGGGCATCGGTGTCACATATTTAGTAAGCTCAGACCCACAGAGAAAGATGGATTGAAAGCTGTGTCGCAGCACGAAAGCAGCTGGAATCGATGAAAGACCAAGAAGGGCTGTCTGGCCTGGTGTCAAAGGATGGAGCAGCCAAGAACTGCTTATCTATCCATGAAGAACAGAAACTGTGAGACATTGAAGTATCCCTTGTTAAGGTGCAGGGAAAGAACACTATGAGTGCCAAGTTTATTAATTTAATACAAATAAATGCTAAGAAAAGGAGCAGAATTGAAGTCTCCTGTCACATGGGCTATGGAGTAATAGAAGGTAGGCATGCAGCTCTAGACTTGAGATATAATGGTATTTTATTTGGGGTTTGGCTCTGGGTGCAGCTACTTATGCCAGCAACCTTAATATGCCTCTGGTTGGTCTGGCGTCGCGTTCGTGTGTTGGTTTAGTTAAGGACCAGTCCCCTCCTTCCGTTGGTTCAAAGCTATGGCAGATTGGTACACACCTCCGTAAATAAATTAAGTTTGAGTCACACTTGATTTGGTGTTGTCAGAGCAATTTATTAATTATTTATTGACTCCTATTGCCCGTTTGCTGTTGACACCTGTTTCAGCCTCTCAAGGGCCTTTTTCAAAACAATAACTTATTTGTGGGCAAATAAAATCCGTTTTAGTACTTTCTTCAATATATTTCATAATTTGATACACATAAAATAAAATAATTGAAATAAATTTGACCATGCGTTCGAAGGAAAAGAAAAGAAAAAAAGTGATTGCAGTCATCATTGTAATACGAAACGAACAAATTAAATACATATGTAAACATACAGATAGACATAATGAAATAATACATGGAAAACTGGGAGAAAAGGCAAATGAAAAGAAAACAGAGATAAAAGAAAAAGAAATACTATATGATTAGACATCACAGATCCACCTCCCCTGAATTCAAAAGACTACTTTTAGTCATTTCCGTTAAGTGTTAGGCATAGTTCGTGCATTCTGAAGTGAAAGCATAATAATTAGCCTAATTTTGGTTCAAATTCAACTATTATATCAATGAATCCCTGTACTTCTACACATTTTATCTATCTGAAATGCACTCATACGTGTAATGGCACAGCATCTGGTACATATATTTTAGCCTCCGTTTTACAAGGAAAGATACTTTTTTCTTACCGGGATTCAGTTTCACGAAATCACGGGTTAATCCCTGTAAAATATAAATAACAATAAGCACTTGTTGGCTAGATGTTGACTAATGTGCCCTGTATTATAACTTTCCTCTTTATTGTTATTTTTGCATATCGCAGCTCTAAATGTATTTGTAATTTATTATGCTAATGACACCTGCATAAAACTCTGCATCCTCTCTTTCACTATTTCAAAATTGAAATGCATGCCCGCTCCGCTATTCCACCTCCTTTCCCCCTTTGGGCACTTAGATGCTCAGCCAAGCTCGTCTCTCGGCAGGCCCGTGCGAGAATCCGAAAACATCTCCAATTACAGCTAACTTCCCGCTGCAAAAGGCGACGGCATGCGGACATAATAGTCCGTCCTCATGTCCTCACTTACCTTTTTCCACGTTGCTACACAGTCCCTCGCGTCGGCATCTGTCTAATGGAAGACACTGGCCGCGTGCACAGAGTTGTATATCCGTTGCCACGCCAACCTTGTTGTCCCTTGTCTCTGTCTCCTCTGCCATATTTGCGGCAGCCATCTTAAGACGGTGTTTGGAAATATATAACTACCCAATTCCTTCACTTTACTATTGTTGCCTGAAAGCCGCATAAGTTATCGATTTACTATTCCATCCGATCTGTTATTAGAGTCGAAATTACACCCATTATTGGCATTTCTATGATCAATTTGGGGATGGAGAGATTCGATCAACAAAATTATATTAGTAGATTTGCCATATAATGTACCAGATGTCGTGGACTTGATCGTGGTCCTTATTTCCTGATTTAAATGTACCTTGATGCATAAAAATTAAAAATTACATTGTAGATTTCTGACATATGTCTTTAGCTAACTTTTCTAATGCCTATGTGGATGTTAAACTACTTCAGAAACGATTCACCATAGAATAGAAATTTCAAGTTAGATCACTTATAATGTTAGAAAAATCACCACTTACTGATTGAATTTCTTTGGGAATTTCTCATGTCTTCTTTCTTGGGGGCTCCTCCTGTATATTAATACATATTCCCATTCTCATCTGCATGTATGCATTTTAACATTATCTGGCCCCCTTTTTTAATCGCCTTTTTATCCCCCCAAAAAACTTGGTACTATTACACATGCATTATTCTGAAAACGATAACAACATACAATTTTTCTCCACATAAATATCACAAAAAATGAACCATCTCATTGTCCGTGTTTAATCCAAATTCGATACTTCTAAATTTACAGATGATTCTTGCTTCCGTCTGCCTCAATTTATTCTCCAAGTTTCCTCCTCTTCTGTCCAATTTCACTTTCTGTAAACCAATAAATCTCAAATTTTTTTGTCCTCCAACTGATGTTCTGATGTTGGGCCAACGGCAAGGTTGGATCCTGACTCCACACTGATGCAAAATGCTCCCAAATACGTGTTCTTATTTCTCTGAGTACTTCCATTATATATTAGTTTACATACACATATTACTGCATAGACTAAATACTTAGAACGGCAGTTAATGCTGTCCTTTATCTCCATTTGTGTTCCTCTTTCATCTTTGACACTCTTCGTTGGTTCGTCAGCATAACTATACATAGAGCAACTCCCACATTTCCTAAATCAAAGAGGTTTTTCTTGTAACCATGTTCTGGGTGGTTCATTGGTGATTTCTGGTAGTAGTGAAGGACTCAAAATCATCTTAATTGTTTTTGCTTTTCAAAAAGTCATCCTAGGTCTGTCACCAATTTAATTTGAAAGATGGTGGTTCAATTTCAGTAGATGCCAATTTTTATTAAGAACCTTGGTATCAGCGTTTGTTCCCAAGACATTTTAGTAGCCTTCTGTCGGGCAGCTTTAATGCATGCTCTTGAATAGCCCCTTTGCTGGAAACGCTCTTGTAGTAAGTCACACTCTATTTTAAAATCCTTGGAACGTTTACAGTTACGTCTGGCCCTGATAAACTCCCCTGTTGGGATGTTCCACTTTATCGGCCTATGATGGCAACTTTGTGCATGTATGGTGGAGTTCACCTCCGTTTCTTTCCTGAAAGTCTTTGTAGACAAGCTCATTCCATCAACAAATATCGTTAGGTCCAAAAAATCTATTTTGGTTGCACTCTAGTGACCGACAAATTAAATTCCGAGATTGTTTTGGTTCATTCTTAGTTTGAAATCATTTAGTTCCTCACTCGTTCCGTCCCATATTAACAAAACATCGTCTATGAACCGTACTCAGAATTTTACATTCTTTTTGTAGGCCTCATCCAAGTATACTTGTTGGTCCTCATATTTCCCCATGAACAAATTTGCTAGGGCTGGGGCATATTTAGTGCCCATAGCAATCCCTCTCCTTTGTTTATAGAAACAGTTATCAAACATAAAGATATTGTTGTTCAGTGTAAATATATGCATCTCCTTGAGAATCTGCACATGTTTATAATGTGATGCCGTGTCTTCCCTGAACTCGTAATCTATGGTATTAATCGCTTCTGAATGTTCAATGATGGTGTACAGAGAGCGTACATCCCAGGTCGCCAATAAATATGTTGCGTTCCAAACCACTTCGCTGATGATCTTTATTGTGTCGGTGGTACCTTTAATGAAAGCCTTCAATTTGGGTACCCTTGGTCGTAAGGCATTATCAATATACTCTGAGATCCTCTCTGTCAGCCAGCCAATACCCCTAAGTATTCTTTTTCTTTTCTTTCTGTTTTCTTTTCATTAGCCTTTTCTCCCCGTTTTCCATGTATTATTTCATTATGTCTATCTGTATGTTTACATATTTATTTAATTTGCTCGTTTCGTATTACAATGATGACTGCAATCACTTTTTTTCTTTTCTTTTCCTTCGAACGCATGGTCAAATTTATGTTATTTTATTTTATGTGTATCAAATTATGTAATATATTGAAAAAAGTACTAAAAAGGATTTTATTTGCCCACAAATAAGTTATTGTTTTGAAAAAGGCCCTTGAGAGGCTGAAACACGTGTCAACAACAAACGGGTAATAAGAGTCAATAAATAATTAATAAATTGCTCCGACAACACCAAATCAAGTGTGACTCAAACTTCATTTATTTACGGAGGTGGCGCAGTCTAAGTATGTACCAATCTGCCTAGACTTGAGATAGCTATGCTCACAGTCCCTTATATTCCCAGTAGTGAGGATACTTTGCAAGGCCAATTTCAAAGGCAATCTCCATGGCAGAAGGCATGGACGATGAGAGATGTTGGGGAGATGCGGTCAAAGTCCACCCACTGACACCTGGGGTACCAGCTTACATGCTGCTAGTGTGCGGAAGGGCACAAGTGTGCCAACCAATTATATGAGGCCATATAACTGTCTACAGTCATCACTTCCCATAAAACCTCCACTCCGGACGTGGAGCATTACAGAGTGTTTGCTGAGTGTTCACTGATGTGTGAGGAAACACGTTGTGCTACACTCAGCTTCTCTACTGTCTTTGATTCGATCTTCTCTGCAAATCTGGAGAGTGACATGAAAGAACTCAAGGATCTGGGACTTCAGCAGAGGACAAGAAGTAGGTCACAGCAGCAAGTTGCATATATAACTGCATATAAAACTGCATTGCAGGCTACTGAAATGGGGACTGGGAGCGGGGTGGGAAGGGGAGCAAGAGTGATCCAGATGAGCTCACAAAATCTCAAAAAATATAGTGATATGCAAAACCGACTCCCAAATAACGCAGTCACTGCCCCCGTTCCCTCTGCACCCCTCACTTCCATCTCCCCCCACCCAGCCTGGCTGCATTTAATAATGATGGTCCCTGCATTCTAAAGGCTTTGAGCAACTCACAAGTTGATCAGACGATTGTGACGGCTGCAGTGAAGCTGCCAGGCTGAGCCGCGAGACAGAGACAGAGGAGACGCGTTCTGCAATGAAACATCACCCACTCTTCCGTCGCATCCGGAAGCGGCTGTTCAGCCCCCGAATGGCGTGGATAGGATTCTCAGTGAAAGGGGTAATGCATTACAACACGTGAAGGAAACAATTGCAACTGTTTGCTGTTTGAAAAGTAGAACTGAACTACTAATGAGTGGTAAAATGTCAATCGGACAACAGGACTCAGAAAAAACATCAGACAGTGGGCAAAGTACGGGTGGCATGAAAACAGCCTGTCGAGTTTGCGCGACTCTCGCCAAACCCTCCGATGGACCATCGGGAGCGAACACTATTATACCGGCAAGAACAGCCTGGTTAAGTGATTCGGAAACTGTGCGAAAAAAATGAAAACGTTTTTCACTTACTGACATGGCCAAATTAAAATGGCTCCGTAATTCAAAGGTCTTCAAACATCACAAAACAGTAGCTTGGAGAAAGAGAGAGAACAGCCTTCATCAGACTTAAGTCTCCTAGTCAAACATAGTCAAGACTTAATGGAATCAATACAAGTAACTGATGAAGACTTCCTAAAATCCACAGCAAACATTGTGAAAGTTAATGCCACACTGAACTGTTGAGGGAGAGACTCCTACGATCCTGGAACAGGATACAAGGGAGATTATTACGGTGGCTCCTCGCCATTCAGATCATGAGGTAGACGAAACTCCTGTGTACCCCAAACCGAAGTCAAAAGGAGGCTCGCCCCCATAAGAAAAGGAAATCTGTAAAGTGAGTACAAATCCTGCATCCGCCTAGATTCAGTCTGTTTACATCTTGGAAGAACATGATCAATCAACCAGGAAAACAGTGGATAAACTACCCAAAGAGAAAGAAATACATGTAAACAGTGACCAATTGTACTGCAGGTTAAACAAAGAGGATCTACAGACAAGACAATCTTGGCATGTTACAACGAAAAGTGGCCAAAAATGCCCAGGACACAAGGTTGGAACACAGGCAAGGTAAAGATGGAAAAGAGAAACACCAGCAACAAGACAGGTGTCAGTCCACATGGCTCGACCGTAGTAGTGGCAGACCTCTGGATAAGGTGGATGATTCCGACCTGACTGTAAAATTAACATCAAAATACAGAAATAGATGTAGAAACCATCCCTCTAGCGGTGACTCTGACCTCTCAAGTACAGAGAGTTCCGAAAGTCAGAAAAGATGTCACAGTAAAAAGAGAACAACACACACTCTGAGAGGAACGAACCAGTGGCCGCCAAGGTTTGGAACACAGGAAGACCTGGAGGCAACTCAAGATGATGGAAGATTCTTGCATAGCTCAATAATCTCTGCATTAGCGATTACCTTAGTGCCCTACTTAAAGCTTTACGAGGCACTAAGTGACAATTATAAAAATCTCACGACACTCATGGCAATAATGAACTCAAAATTGGTCTATGTGGAAAACTTTTTTTTTTGAAGCCATGAGGGAAAAAAAAGAAAGTGAAAAGAATTTAGAAGGGATAATCCTGAAATCATTAATTGACGCTCTCAAGGACGCAAAAGCTGACAAAAAAACATTTCTGGAAGGGGTCAAGGAAATAGTAGGATGGGTAAAATCAGCTCCAGCAACTAAGCTAAGTGGATGTGGCTCGTCAAACGAGACAGCTGTTGAAAGTGTATTACAAGAAACAAACCCAACCGAAACTGTTAAAACAACTAAGAATGACTCAGATACAGGAGTAGAAACATATGTGGAGCATCCACAAGAATTAGAAGAAGAACCTCATGTCCAAACAAAGGCTATATCGGTCACAGAACCCATGCCAATGAGGAGGGTACTACATGCTATGATCCATAGAACCGCTGGAAAGGAGAAAACAGTGGAACCACCTGCGGTTCTTTCAGACAAAGGGCCTCATTACGAGGTAGGAGGTAGCCATGGTGCTATTAGCACCATGGCTACCCCCTTACCACATACCGGGTCCAGGTTCTCGGAATGGGTACTTACCGGGTCATTCCAACCTTGGAGGACCCGGTAAGTCCCCATTCTGAGAAACATTCCCCATTCCCATTTGAGCCCCCACAGGGCTCAATGGGAATGGGGAAGGAGCTAATAACAGTCCCGCTAATAGCGGGCCCGTTATTATCTCCCTGGTCCCTTAGCGGCTCCCGCTAAGGGACCTCGTAATGCAGCGGTAAGGGATTAACGGCAACGGCAACCTTACCATTGCCGTTAACCCCTTACCACCAACCTGATAATGAGGCCCAAAGTCACCGGCATTATGAATGGAAAAAATATAAATCCCTTCTCTATCTTCAAGCAAGGTTCACTATTAGGTGAAAAGGCCAGAATGAACAACACAAAGAATATGACACAGAAAATGAAAAATATAAAAAACAGACCAAAAATAAAATGCGTGAATCATGGACGTTTTTACGGATTTTGCATCTGCAGGAAAAAGAGGAACCCAACAAGTCAAAGCACAAACAAAAGTACCTAAGGAGTGTGAAACCAAAACAAAACACGGGACAGACCCACAGTGTCCAATGTCTGACACTTCTATGAAGTCTACCCGAGAGGAAATGAACAAAAGCCTAATAGAATTATTAGACTTATCGACATATGAAGATAGCATATTTGACACTCTGAGCACACCTAAATGCACTGTACTAATAAGCCCAGAAATATGCATAGAAGTCGAATCAGTGAGGGAGACAAGAACTTTCCCAAAATCACCTCCCTTTTTTGCATTAAGTGATAGATGGAATAAAAGAGAACCTTCTCCAATGCAAACACTGGAATCTGGGGTCCAGGACGACCTGATGAAACGATTAATTGAAAAATCCACAAACCTGCGGTCGATGAAAAATAGCAGTAACCAAAAGGAACACCAACAAATAAAATAACACAAGATGGCAGAAAAACTTTTTGCAAAGAGACAATGTAAAGAAAAAGTGGGAGTCTGTGGAAAAGAAATGTATCCTTATACAATGAATATAAAAATCTAAAGATGGTCTGCTATTAAATCGTTTGAATTTGATGACCTTATTGCATGATATACCCAGACTGCAAGTTATTTCCTGAAAGGATATAAAAAGTGTTAGCTTTCCAGATGAGAACATGAATGATAAAATTATTCTAACCCTGAGCTCCTCGATTCTATCATCAACAATTATGGCAGCAAGAGATTACCTTCGCTCTCTTGGTTTTGACACTGAAGAGATTGAAATGAAAAAGACCACTGATGTGGCAACGACTCTTCACTCGCCAGTAAGAATGTCAAATAAAGACCACAGGGAAACCTTCCCAACTGTCATACAGAACAGAAAAATTGACAAACACTCAATGCGTGAGGGGGGAGGCAAGCTTTAAAAAGAACCAAATTTGGACTTAAATGGGCCAACGAACATAAAAAGCTCCCTTCACAAAATTAAAATAACAATCCAATGAAAAGATCGGCAGCCTAATTCATGGAATTATTTGCCTGAAAAACGCAGATTTGCACGGATTTCTGCCCGAAAAACCCTGTTTGAAGTATAGGGATTTTCAGGCAGAAAGGCACGCAAATCTGCGTTTTTCACGCAAATAATTCCATGAATCAGGCTACAAGCTGTTGAACCCAAGACGAGCAAAAGATCTAATGAAGAGGAAAAAGGAGCAAAGAACTATGCGTCTTGGAACTGGCTAGCTGGTGCTCTTGTTACAAAACGATACGAATAGAGCCAGAAGAAAAGTCTGGAGGGTTCGTGGAATTGGAAGCTGGAACATACAAGGCTTCAGCCATCTATTCAAGGACATATGTCCGAAAATAATCGAACTGACATAATATGCTTGCAGAAGACTTGGTTAAAGGAAGCTCCACAATTGGATGGTTATACTATTCAGTTAAATCCAGCAAGGGGCGGGAAAAGAGGAAGGCCGTCTGCTAAACTAGTTATTGATAAAGAACAACCGAAATGTAAAAATCACTCAAATGAAAAGTCCCAACCCATACATCCAGACAATAAGGATTCAGAACATAAATAAGACCAGCACAGGAAATGTTCTAAATATAATGAACTTATATTGGAACCCAGAAGCAAAAGAGAGTCTGACATTTGTGGAGACAGTCACAGACCTAATAGATCAAACCTTAGAAGAAGACTCGAAAACAGGTTTTTTGATCTGCTGAGATTTAAATTCAAACTGTCTTACACAAATCCAAAGTGGTAACCAAAAAAGTATAGGGAATCGATGAAAGACAAGCGAGGGAGAGAATGGACAGAGGAGATCAAACTAAGAGACCTCCACATTGTAAATGGCAGCATTCAAGGGGACATTCCAGCAGCCCCAACATGGACAAATGGCCAAATATAAGCAACTCTTGACTATTGTTTTGTGTCAGCCAACATACTTCTGAGGTAAAGAACATGACAGTTGAGAAGTTAACCTACAGCGATCATGACCCCCTTATAACGCTAAAAGGAGCAGTAACCATCCCAAAACAGAAATGGCAGCACAAAATAGAGGTTGAATGAGGAGCAAATAGAGTACGTATTCTACCGGAAGACGTAGCAACAAAGCCAGAAAGTTAGGAATATCATTTATGCATGACCAGAAGGGGGTGGAATATGAACACACCCTAACAACATAATAAACAAAGGCTCATTGAAGCCAAAATTCAGTCATCTGCATGTCTACAATAAAAAAATAATTGAACAGAAAAAGTTGTTAAGGAAAGAAATAAGAATCATTAAGGACACAAGAACCTTGAACAAAAAAGTACTTATGAAGAAAAGAATGCAAAAGTATTAGAAATTGGATAAAAAGTGAAAAAGCAAATACACTTCAAAATGACACTGAAAACATGCTAAGAGCTATTTCAAACACTAACAGTAGGTATATCTGGCAACTTTGGAAAGAAAAAGGTGAATCTACTAACTCGCTCACTGTCAACCCAATAGCCGAAGAGACCTGGACGAGTCACTTTGAAAAATTATTTGGAAACTCAGAAACAACAGCAAAAATAAAGACTGGCATACAACAAACGCCTAAAAGAGGAGGATGGAGTATTACATCTGACAAAGAGGCGATTCTGACCTTAATTAAGAAGCCCAGCCTATCAAGAGCACCCGACCCTGATGGGTTATCAAATGCTCTTATGAAGGAAGCCCCCAAACTTTGGGCCTCTTTCTGTGACACATTCTTTTCAAGAATATATGAGAGAAGAAAAATCCCTCAGTCATTGAAGAACGTGATAATAATCCACATTTTCAAGCAAGGGGATAGGCAGGTAGCTAAGAATTATAGACCTATCGCTCTATTAGACGTAATAGGAAAGATATTCGCTATGGTGATTCTAAAAAGGCTGAAAGACTGGTTTAAAGAAACAAAGTCGATAGATATCCACCAGATCAGATTTGTGAAAGAAGTGGGGTGCAGTTTAAACCTAATGCTGTTCAATCTGATGAAGCACTGTGCTGCCGTAAACAAGGAACAAATCTACGTAGCAAGTGTCGACCTGAGACAGGCTTTTGCCAGAAGTGATCGCAGTCTACCTTGGGGAAAACTAAAAGAAAAAGGATGTCCAAGTGACGTATTGGAAGCCATCCAAGAGCTATATTCAAATACAAGACGGCAAGTAAGATTGGACAAGTATGAAAACCTGCCGAAAATAATTGAAACATTGATGGGGTTAAAGCAGGCCTGCCCATTGGAGGCAACCCTGTTTAACTTCTTTATTCATGACATCAAAGAAGATCTACGCAGCAAATTAAGATTTCCATAAAAATTAAATGGCAGAGATGTAGGGTGGCTTCTTTAAGCAGATGACATCATTTTGTTGGAGTTGACTATGATTGGTCTCCAAAGCAAACTTCTATCACAACAGAACTACATTGAAAGAAATCTGAGGATCAATGTCGAAAAAACAGTTATCATGGCGGACGGTGAAACAGATGGAAAAAAAAAAACTCCTGGTGACTTGATGATGTAAAATTACATTCAGTCAATGAAATACCTATGAGTACAAATAAATGCATATCAAAGTGAAAGTCCATGGATACAAAACCTATGGAAGAAGATCAGACAGCTGACTGCCCAAGGAAGAGCCATGGATGAGGATTTGGCAAATTTTTGTTAACTCCTATTTTACATTTTTACAAACAAAAGGTAAGACCGGTTCTTATCTATGAAGCAGAAGCCTGCTCGGGAATCCGAAATGAGGTATGGGATCGCGTTCAGGGGCACTTTTGGAAAAAGATCTTACAGCTTCCCCATGCAATACCAGTGGCTATCATACGTCACGAGCTAGGTTTAAACACCATTCGAGCCATAATTCAATGGAACAAAATTGCATTATATAGGAAAATAATAATAAATCCACTCCCTCCACAATTTGAAGTTTTAAAGATCAGAGAGAATGGTGAAGACAACAGCATTATTAAGACCTGGAAGTTGGAATGTGAAACCGTCCTTGCCAACTTGGGCTCATCTAAAGAAATGTTATGTAGAAACCCAATGTTAATAAAAAAGGAACATATGTGCAGTGGATTGGGACATGACATCACAAAAAAGATCAAAAGAAGTTCCAGAACAATTCAGATCGAAATTTGCTGTTGAGATTTAGGTTGAATGTATTGCAAAACAGAACCACTTTGAAACGTTACAAAAAAGAGAAATCTGAGGAGTGCAGACTCTGTGATAAAGAGAGTGAAACACTAAAATACGTATGTCTCTTTTGTCTGAAATTGAAGGATTTAAGATCTATCCACCGTTTAAATGTGTTACATAAGAAAGTAGGGCTGGATGCTGAAAAATGGTGCGACCTTATATATGGAATAGATGATCAGAAAGTAAATTATGCGAGAGTAAACTTTTTTAAAGTAATGATTAGAAAATTGGAATTAAAGACTGCACGGAAATTGTGAGCAAGTAAAGTTTTGAGATATTGATGGAGCCCGTATTGGGACGAGGAGAACACTAACTTTTCTAAGTTTTAAACTTGTTAGGAATTGTATTTGTGTTGTAAATGGAGGACAGGAGGGATGTTCAATTGAAATAAGATTTTTAAATGTTTGTAATAAACTATATGCAACAGAAAAAGTGTATATATAACGAAGAGCCTTATAGTTTGATAACCAATGGTGTACCATGTGTCAAATCACTTTTGAAGATAACTTGCACTAGGGCTGGGCATAGGTTGTCAACCTGATTGTAGAGACCCAATCACAACCCCATCCCACATAGAAAGTATAATTAGATGAACCCTTTAAGCCAACCACAACACCCTATAGGTTTTTCTTGTTTGTCATGCAGTATGACACCACGTCTGACACATTTCTACGATATAAATGTTATTTTTATGACATGCTTTGAGAGAGTTCTTGAGAACTATATGTGTGTGACGTCTGTTGATGTCTGTTGTAACTCCCTATTTTAGACAATTGATATTGAAACAGTTAAAAGACTTTGGGTCTCATTACGAGTCCGGCGGTAACCGAGGCAGTAAAACCGCCTGGTTACCGCCGGACTCGTATTACCATTCCGCCTCCGTGATTCCCGGAATTACTGGGGCATTACAACCCCGGTTTTCCGGGAATCACGGAGGCGGAATGGTGTTAATCCCCATTCCCATTCAGTCCTATTGGACTCAATGGGAATGGGGATCATGGAAACACCGGCAGCATCTCGTAATGCTGCCAGTGTTTCCTCGTCCGCCTGCAGGCGGGCGGTGTTAAACCCGCCAGGTCAGACCTGGCGGGAACATCACCTCCCGCCTGCAGGAGTTGTGATCGTGCGGCATGGAAACAACGGTGGCGGTGGGTTTACCGCCACCGTTGTTTCCATACCGGGTGATTTGTAATGAGGCCCTTTGCCTTTTTCCTGGTGTAAGAGTTACTCTGCATCCCATCTACTGTACGGTATGCTACTTATTTGAGAGCCATTAGCCAACACTTGGTAGCAGTGGTAGGATGGTTAGACCCATCGACTAAGTAACTCCAGTATTTCAGACGATCAGACATCCTCTGCCATCTAGCCAGAGGATTGCAGGGTTTCCTGTGAAAAGCAGCCGAATAGAAATCTTGCAAGACGAATCGAGACAGTGGACAGTGTCCCTCTTTGATGAAGTCCCTACCTGGTTTCCACAGGCGCTCTGCGTACGGAAGGTGAATTGGTTGGTTGGAGAAGAAGACGATACCGAAGGCCTCGAGCCAACCGAGCGAATGGTGAATAGACTAAGGGGAATGGCAAACTAAGGTAAACAGTGTTGTGGTCATTTTAAAAGTAACAAAAGTAATGAGAGTAAAGGGAGTAACAGGAAATATTGTGTAAAGAGAGAGAGATATAGCGCCTGAGTATCCTAACACAAGGGGGTTTAGAAGAGGTCGTATTACACCCCAGCGGGGGTCCATAGGCTACGTATGAACAGATTCATATAAGAAGATGAGCTAAACTCTGTGATCAGAGTATTAATTTAGAAGAGAGAGGAAAAAGGGTGATCATTGTGGTTTTGTTTTGTGCAAAGTTGACTAGTCAGTCTGTTTATGTATTTGTGTTGAATTAAGGTGTTAAAGAGTAATACGAACAGTTGTGAAAGAATTGAGATAAAGTCAAGAAGTTATACTATCTATCTAGGGAAGTGTTTGGTACCAATCCAGAGGTAGACTGAGAAAATTGGAGAAATAGAAGTTTTGAGTGGCGAATATTGGAGCGCACTCATATTTGTTGTTTTTGGTAAAAGGTATTTTTATAAAGTCTGGTAAGTATTGGCAGTCAATTGAGACTCGTCACATTGGGAGACACTCCTCTGATGCATTTATGTAAGGCATTGCCAAAGCACATGCCCAAGCTCAAACAGTATATTGCAGAATGGGTGAAAGGCATAGCAGATAAGATGTTCATGCCAGGGCCGCAAGAGGGATCATTGTCAAAAACAGTATTGCAACACATGACCGCATACTTGCACGCTATGTACACAGGGAAGAAATGGGTTAGCTATTTTAGAGCTTTGGAAGATGTACCAGGAAGAGAAGGAAGATCTGCCACCAGAAGAGTGGATGCTTAACCAGTGTAAGGAGGAAGGTGTTGAGCCCTCTGCTCCCCTTACCTCTCCTGAAGTAAAAGACGCTAGTACGGAAGAAGTAGGGTTGTATCCTTTAAAGGAACTGAAAGTGGCAATGTGGTATAGTAATCCAATATACAAACTGCATGTTTATAGCAGTGACGATAGTCAAGAGGAGAGTAACAGAAAAGAGGAGATCTTTAAGATCATACAAAACAAGGAAGAGAAAAGTGAGTGATTGAATGTATTGACTGAAATAGAACGAGAGATTAAGAGATGGAAAGGAGAGAAGGATAAAGCTGACGAGGTTACGCTCATGCAGAATGAATGGATGGGAGGACAAATATTATTCAAGCTAGATGGGAAAAGCATTGAGGAAGTGAGGCAAAGAGAAGATCAGGACGAGATAGAAAAGACAGGTAATGAGAAAAAAGACTGAAGGAAGACGAGCATAAGAGAAAGAGCAAGGAGCAACGAGAAAAGATGTATCAGGAGGAGCAAGAAAAAAAACAAGAACGTGCAGAAGAACAGACAGAGAGCAATAGAAGATAGGGGCAAACAAGAAAGGAAGAGATAAGAGGAGGAAGCGCAGAAATCAAGAGACAAAAGAATACAAAGATGAAGAGAAGAGGAAGAAAAGATGAAGAGAAGAGGAAGAAAGGAGAGCAGAAGCAAGGAGCGAAGAATGAAGGCAAGAGGAAGAGAGAACTAGAAGGGAGGCGAGAAAGGAAAGAGAATTAAAAAAAGAGTTAGAACATAAGAGGAGACAGCGGGAGCTTAATATTAACCTTAATCAAAAGGAGGCATCTAGAGTGGCACTAGATGAAGAGAACTTTGATATAGAAAGTATTGGAGACAGGATCAATAAGGGCTATCAAGAATTAAAGCAAAGTAGCAAATCGGGAAGCCGAGGGAAGGGAGATCAATCCCTAGTATTTCAATTATGAGATGAAGGAGAAAATCCATTCAGCCTCGAACACAGACCTTATCCTTATGCAAACTAAACTTAGATGAGGGTGAAGGAGACGAGAGTCACAACAGTTGGGGACTAGACATGTCAGATGAGGAGAGAGAATCCTTCTGTGGGGAAGAGGGGGGAGGTGCATGTGCCCCAGAGGGAAGCATGCAGGTGGACAAGGAAGTAAAGTGGTCCGATCTAGAGCAGCCTAAGGATAGGGCGAAGATCTCATAGCGTACTTGGAGCATCCCAGTGGACGATTGTATAGTGAGAAAGGAGAATCACTGCCATATGTGAGTAGGCTAAGATCACTACCAGCAAGGAGTTGGTCAGGGACCATTATCCCTGCCATGGATAGGCAGACGTTGGGAGCCGATTGTGGGTTAGGGTTCACACAGTTTCCCTTTTTGGAAAAAGGTGGAGCAAGACCGTAGTTTATTCCATGGCCACAAATGAATAAGGATGATTTAAGATGCAGACTCCTGAGTTTGACATCAGGTGTGGGAAAATGGATTTATGAATTGGAAAAATGACAGGAGGAAACACGCTGGCAATAGGAGACATCAAGAGTCTCCTGACAGCCATTCTTGGGGAAAAAGCTGATGACATCTGGAGGAGACAAGGCTATTCAAGTTTGACAAGACAGAAAACTGCCCATGATGGAGCACTGTTTAGTAATTGCAGAGCCGATGTTGGAGGGCTCTCAGGGTACAGTATCCTGACACATCAGATATGGGTGCATTTATGACACGTAAAATGAAAGAAGATGAAGACCCTATTGCTTACATTCAGGATATTCAAGAGTGCTGGACTCTTGAAACAAGGGAGCTGTGGGAAAAAACTGTGGCATTATTTTACCACATTTTATGTCAGGGGTTGCCCGAGCAAGTACAGAGGCAAATGAAGAAGCAAGTGGGGATGGAAGCAAAGCCATGGGCTGAAATACAGTTGCCGATAGCGCATCACTGTTGGCTACTGTAGGATAAAAATAAGAAGAAAGATGAGGCGAGGAAAATTGAAGAAGCTAAATTAGTTCAGAAGAAATTGTCAAAGTATGCCATATAAGGGGCGGTATTGACAAGCGGAGAAGGGCTGGGAGAAAAGCAGGCAGTGGGTACATTGCAGGGAAATAATCAGCACCCGATGGACCAAGGAGGGAATGGGTTCATACCATGAGGTAGAGGCATGGGCTATAGAGGAAGGGATGGATTCCAAAGCAATAAAGGTGGGTTCCAGAATGCACAGAATGAGAATCATAACAGGCAAGAAGGATTCAACCAAGGGGGATTAGTCAGATGGCCTCCCTCTGTATGTTGGACTTGCGGGATGACAGGGAACATTGCGCGCATATGTGTGAGCCAAGGGAATGTACAGAATGGCCAATTCTCAAGAGAGGCAACAGCTTATCCTCCACAATATAGCACACAAACTAGGGAAGGGTTTTCCCAAGATCAGTGTATCAGACACAAGTGCTGCGAATGCAACAGGCACAGCAACCACAGCAAGCGCAAATGAACCTTCTGCAAGGGCAGTCACAGCATGCCCCCATGCAGACACAGAAATATGCAAACACAGGACAATTACTGACACCTGGAATAGGAGGTGCCACTGTAGGAGGGAATCCTTTTACAGTTACAGAGGAATGCATATTCCACATATTAGGACAGCTCAAAGGGTGACTTTTTTTTTTATTTTACATTTATAAAGCACTCACACAGCCCGCAGGCATCGAGGCGCTGTTACAGGAATTGTTTCTTTTTCTTAGTTGCGTAATTGTGTTTTTTTTTGTCTTAGTTACGTATTTATAACGCGCTTAAACACCCAGAGCTTTCTAAGCGCGGACCCGGGGATCGAACCTGTTGTTGCTTCGTGTCGTCTTGCTTCCAAGACGCGCACGCTGCCGCTGAGCTATCCTCCCAGGACTTGATGTGTTCAGTCGTATCAGTGACACTAGACCCCTCCAAGAGGAACAAAGGGTGGATGCGACGATGTGTACTAGTATAGCCAAGGGTTTTTCTTTATAGGATGAGCATTCTATTGACATGGCTACCTGGCTTAGTGGAAAGACTGTGAGGATACCTAACAAATTCTTGTTTAGACCACAGATACCTATGGATGAAGAGGTCAGGACAGACCATCCCTCTAAAATTAGAAGTAGCCATAGTACAAAGGGAAATGGTGATGCTTAAAGGAATGGATGATGAGGGTAGACCATGGAGAACAGTGATAGCTATTAATGAAGGGTGCAGGTTGACTGACATTTCTGATGATGACATGTTTAGAGATGATCCAGCAGATGATGAAGTAGTGTTCTTTATGAGCATCACATACCGGATAAGAATAGAGAATAGGGAAATCCCACAGCAAATGACAATAATGCAGCAGCGTCCAGAATTTTTTGATGAAGACTTGGAGAAGGTGCTATGTGTTTTATGGACTACAGGCCCTTGTGATGTAGTACTATTGAAGGGAATCGGGGAAGTTAAAATAAAGTTGAAGCCAGGGGACGATTTTACCTTGAACAAAACAGTACCGCATGTCTAAAGAGGCTGATGAGGGTATATTCAAGACTAATTCAGCACTAATTAAATAAGGTATTCTGGTGCCATCAGAATCATTGTGCAATAACGCAGTATCAAAGGGAGGGTTGTGGAGATTCATACAGGACATGAGACCGATTAACCAGATTGTAGAGGCAGAGTTCCTTTAGTTCCTAACCCAGCGATGATACTATACAGTATCCCAGTTGAAGCACAATAGTTCATGGTGATTTATTTGAAAAATGTGTTTTTCTCAATCCCCTTGCACAAGGACTCACAAGACTTGACTTAATTTACGTTTCTCCAGACTCGTCTGAAACACACTAGCCTGGCCCATGCGCATTGTGATTCTCGATCAATCTTTAACAGGGTCCTACAGGTGGACTTAGGCAATATTGATTTTAAAAGTGCCATGATACAGTATGTAGATGAAATTTTACTTTGTAGCACTACAGAAGATGAGTGCAGGCAGGACACGATTCAGTTGATGACTATTCTAGCAGACAAGGGATACAAAGTAGACAAATAAAAGCTACAGTATTGTCAATAAGAGGTGTTATACATAGCGTAGTTGATTTCACATGAGGGAAAAAGATGACACATGAAAAGGCTGAGGCGATTATGAAAACCGGATAACCGCACACAGTGAAACAGATTCAACCATTTTTGGGGCTATGCAATTATGTATGAGCCTTGGTGTTTGATTACAGTTAATACACAATACCCTTTTTGCAGGCTTTAAAGAAAGCACAAGTGAATGGTGTTAAAATGGAATGGACTGAGGAAATGGAGGAAGGATTTGAGGAGTTGAAAAAGGCAATTTGCACAGCTCCTGTTTTGGGAATCCCTAATTATGCTGAGGAGTTTTTCTTATTTTCACACACGAGCGAGACAGTCATGACAGCAGTGCTTACACAGAGGATTACATTAAGGTACAAATCTCCAGCATATTACAGCGGGATTTTACATCCAGTTATGAGAGGACAATTTCCATTCGAACAGTCATTGGCAGCTGCCGTGTTCGCAATTGAGAAGTCTACAAGTATAGTAATGGACTGCTCTATGATCCTTTTTGTGGAACATGCTTTGTTTGCCATTTTAGAGCAACCCAAGGGTACATTGACATATCAGAGAGCTTATGCTAACGAAGTCATGATTTCAAATCCAATTATCAAAATTGTCAGATGTAAAATAGTGAATCCTGCCACATTTGTAGCTGAGCCAGTGGCAGAGGGGGAGCATGTGCATGACTCTGCAAACTATGTTGAATTCTATGATGATATACCTTGTATAAAAGAGAATGGGCCTCATTACACGGACGGCTGTAACCATGGCGCAATTAGCACCATGGTTGCCGCCGGTATTTTACCGATTCCGCCTTGGTGAATGGGGGAATTACCACCCCATTCCAAGGTTGGCGACGAGGTAATTCCCCACTCACCAAGGCCCTTCCCCATTCCCATTGAGCCCCTATAGGGCTCAATGGGAATGGGGAAGGAGCAAATAACAGTACCGCTATTAGCGGTACCGTTATTTGCCTGAAGTCCCTCAGCGGGTCCCTTCCTTAACGTGTGGTCTGGCCACACGTAAAGGATGGGACCTGGTGAGGGACCTCGTAGTATGGCGCTAAGGGATTACCGGCACCGATTAAGGACCCCGGTGCGGGTAAACGCTTTGCGCCCTATTCCGAGGTCCCTTAGCGGGTCCCGCTATGGGCGCCTGGTTTTACCACGCAACCTTAGCGGAAGCCACAATGGGACCAGGGAGCAAATAACGGTACCGCAAATTGCGGTACAGTTATTAGCTTCCTCCCCATTCCCATTGAGCCCTATAGGGGCTCAAATGGGAATGGGGATTGCCTATTTCATTGGGTACTTACCGGTCCCGCAAAGGTCGGACTACACCGGTAAGTCCCCATTGAACCAGGTCAGAGTCGGTACCAGCATGGGAGGTAGTCATGGCGCAAATAGCGCCATGACTACCTCCATACTCTGAATGAGGCCCTAAGTGATCATAGAGGAAACTATACGTGGTGAATAGATTGCAGGCGGTGCTGCCATTTTATAGAATCTGTACATCAGTGTCACATATTTAGTAAGCTCAGACCCACGGAGAAAAAAGGATCAAAAGCTGTGTTGCAGCAAGAAAACAGCTGGAATCGAGGAAAGACTGAGAAGGGCTGTCTGGCTTCGTGTCAAAGGCTGGAGCAGCCAAGAACTGTTTAGCTATCCATGAAGAGCAGAAACCGTGAAACGTTGAATTATCCCTTGTTAAGTTGCAAAGAAAGAACACTATGGGCCTCATTACGAGTTTGGAGGTAGCCATGGTGCTAGTAGCACCATGGCTGCCTCCAAACCGGGCTCCATTACCGGGTTCCTGCAATGGTGACTTACCGGGTCATTCCGACATAGGAGGACCCGGTAATTCCTCCTTGCAGGAACCATTCCCCATTCCCATTGAGCCCTCAGAGGGCTCAATGGGAATGGGAGGGAGGTAACAATGAGCACATTACAAGCGTCCCGTTAATATCTCCCTCTTCCCGTTGCGGGACCCGGAAAGGACGCCTGGTTTTACCAGACGTCTGATGCGGGTCCCGCAAAGGGAACCTCGTAATCGGCGCTCCCGTAATGAAGGGGGCCGGTCCCGTACCGGCCCCTTTCATTATGGGAGCACCAGAGTTAGAATGAGGCCCCATGAGTGCAAAGTTTATTCATTAAATACAATTAAATGCTAAGAAAAGGAGCCGAATTGCAGTCTCCTGTCACGTGGGCTATGGATACAAATAGAAAGTGGGCATGCAGCTTTAGACTCGAGATAGCATATGCTCACACTCCGACGTGTCCATCCGAGGTATTGTGCAGCTCCTTCTGGCAGGTATTTCCAGGTGGACGGCAGCTATTTGTGATGCTGTACAAGTCTCTGTGAGGAATCTTGTACAGCATCACGAGCATGTGAGCATCGTTCTGGACCAGTTGGTGTGTGCACTGCTCTTGGGTGGTGTCTTTGGGCTGGGTACTACAATTTCCCCCTCCTCCACTTCCTACTCTGTGCCGAGTCATCCTCCAGTGAGCGTTTCATGCCACATAACACCACAGCCCCCTGAGCACCATTCCCACCACCACCGCCCAGTGTGGTTGTGCCTACATCCAGGCAGTGGAGGGATAGCTAGCATTTCAGGGCAGTGCAGGTGCCATACTCCCCCGACAAGTGTCATCAAGTTGGAGGGGGTACACTCAGAGAGCTCACACATCCAGGCAGCAGCAGATGGTGGTGGTGAGGAGGAGCATTCTGAACGGCATTGCCACCCGGAGGAGGCACAGTGGCCGACACCTGGCTGAGATGAGGCAGGGGGAACAAGAGAAAACAGTTCAGTGGCACTTCCACTGAGCTTTGGAGACGCCTGTTTATGTAGTAAACACTACTTCACTTGTATTATAGTCTTAGATTTGATTTTAGGTATATAATACTTCTTTGGTGGTCAATCACCCATGTGAGGACCCCCGTTGTATGCTTGCTATTAAATCACTTATGCATTGTTGTTTTGCAATTTTTCTTTATTGTATTTATTGTGGCAGAAGCCCTTGCCGATGCATTTCGGACAAAGTCCTTCCTCAGGGCGAGTTTCTAAAAAAAGAGACATTAACAATTCGGAGTTCACCTCACCCCAGATACAGTCAATTTAAACAAAACAATCAAATCTATATAATATCAACGTTCATGATAGTAATGCGAAATGACATGCCAACAAAACAACACATACCTGCCCAATTGCTATGTATTTTTCTCTGTAGTCTATATCAAAAATTCACATGCTGCGGTA
The DNA here is from genome assembly GCF_040938575.1 of Ambystoma mexicanum. Taxonomy (NCBI): domain Eukaryota; kingdom Metazoa; phylum Chordata; class Amphibia; order Caudata; family Ambystomatidae; genus Ambystoma; species Ambystoma mexicanum. Next base: position 840,079,161 of record NC_090933.1, on the reverse strand, counting down.
GCCGTAAGCTATTCTTAAAGAGAGCTTCTGTGTCGTGTCACGTATATATCAGCCATATGTTAAATTGAGGAGCAGTTTGAGTGGTTGCTCATTGTTGTGGAAGCATCCTTAGGGATTCTGGAATGAAATAAGCAATGATGTGCTTGACTAATGCCAATGACAAAAGGCTACTCTTATTGGCATGAAAACATAAATGCATTTACACACTAACATGTGTGAAAAGATCTGAGGAAGCACGAGTGTTCTTACCTCCTCCGGCTGCCGGTGAGGTATACCGTTGATTTGATCCCTCAAACAAGTCTCAGGGCTGTATATTCCGTCTGACTTGTTCTATCTAGATGAACGACACGCAATTTAGTTAGTAATGCGTTCGTTTCCACTGAGACCACGTATGTCTATACGGGCATGATTCATAAGTTTACCTGTTTCTTCTTCTTTACACGGTCGCGGGCAGTGCTGTGGTGTCTGGGGCAATGGATGTTTCCCCTGGCAACAGAACGCTGCGCGTCATAATGCGTGTTTAAGAGTACCGCATCATCACGTAGAATACGTGATGATGCGGAATTGTAGTTCAAACGACATTGGGAAATGTCGTTCTTTCTGAACAGTGTTTGTGGACTCGTGAAGTTGTGTCCACAGTCCAGATGGCCAAATTAAGCCAATTGTTTCATAGTGATAATGTAATGTATATACAGGCATCTATAACCTAATACACTGAAAAAATTGTTAATAGTGTGGCGATAAGTTAAAGCGTATTATATTTAGTGCAAGAGAGTAAATTCCAATCGCATGGTCTATTGGACTGTCTAAGCATGACCCATACATATATGTGTATACATATTTTGCACTCTCTACCTGAATACTGATAATTGTTGGAGATAAAAGGGTCGGATTACTTCAATGCTTATTTCCAAAAATGAGACGCATCAACATTACTTATCTATTTCATTCACTAATTTGACAGATTGCCTCTGTACGTATTGTACTTGCCTAAAATGGCAGAATGGTATGATTATGTATTAACAGTAGTTGTGATGTAAAAGGACTCATCTCGGTGCCTATGCTTCTACCCCAAATACTCCTTGTGACTTGTACACATAGTTAAACCGTCCTAACTTAGTTGCTCTTTGGCTCATATTACTGTGTATCATACATTTAATTCACTTTGTACATTTCTAAGCATGCAAATGTTTTGGCATGGTATGGTTATTCATTGCATATGTTGTAGCTTATATCACATGATCACTCAAACTTTTTTTACCCATACAACTTAGGAACTGCTTGCAGAGAAAATCATACAGCTTTTTGTCAGCATTTCCAGTCTTTTATCCAAAGATAACATGTTTTGCGTACCTCCCTGTTAATATGGCATACGTACAATTGTACCAAGATCACAAAAACAGAATAAGTCTAGTTCTTCATTCAAACCCGTGGGAGCAACAGTCCCAAGCCTGTCGATCCAAAATGCTTCCCGTTGTTCGAGTCTCTTGTTAATGTTCATACGGAGGTCTTTCGTCCTGATAACCTCCAAAATTTGAAATCTCATCCGTGTTAACTAATGTTGATGTGCTTGGAAATGCCTTGCCAAAGGAGAGTGACAATTATTTGTTCTTATGTTGGATTTATGTTCATTCCAGCGTATACGCGCTTTACGACTGGTTTGTCCAACGTATGTGAGAACACATGGGCATTTGATTGCATATATCACATTTGATGTTTCACAGGTAGCATAGTCTTTTAAGAAAAAAATTTCTCCGGGGCTTGAATGGGTGATAATGTTACCTTTAGTCACATTGTTGCAGTTGTTACAAGACAGGCACGGGTACGTTCCTGGATGTTTGCTGCGCTGCTTCTTAATTCGGTTGGGATTGGTGTCAACTAAAAGGTCTTTCAAGTTGTGACTCCTTTGGAATGCAAAAATTGGTTGATTTCTGAAATTACCTTGTAATTTTGTATCACATTCAAGTATTGGCCAATGCTTTAATATCATTTTTCTGATCCTGTTAGATTGAATACTGTATTTGCTTACAAAAACAAGTTGAGGCTCAGTTTTGCTGACATGAGCTTTTGGTGTTAGCAACTGTACTCTGTCTTTTTGGTCCACTTTCTGTTTTGCTTCTTGTAATTCTGATTCTCTATATCCTCTTGATCTGAACTTATTAAGCATCTTTGCTGATTCACATTCCCAATTTGTATCAGAATTTACAATTCTTTTAACTCTTAATAGTTGACTGTAGGGTAGACTTTTGATGGTTGTGGGCGGATGAAAACTATGAAGGAGATTATTCCTATCTGTTGGTTTATGGAAAATATGTGTTTCAAAGTCGGGTGCTGTTGGTATGATCTGTACATCAAGAAAGTGTAAACCAGGGTTTCCAATTTCTGAGGTGAACTGTATTCTTGGGTCAATCATATTCAGATATTGCAGAAATAGATTAAGATCTCCATTGTTCCTTTCCAAATAAAAAAAATGTCATCTATATAGCGACCCCAATGTTTGATATTTTTTTGCCAAACTGGATGATGTAAAACGTGGTCCTCCTCAAATTTAATCATGAAAACATTGGCATAGGCTGGCGCCATGGTAGCCCCCATGGCAGTTCCACTTATTTGTTGAAAAAAGGTTTTGTGATGTCTGAAATATGCATTTCGTGCTATCATCTCGAGCAAGATTGCCACAAATTCCTTTGATGCTCCTATGTCATTTTCTTTTAACCGGATCCACTCCACTGCTTGTAATCCTAGATCATGTGGTATTGATGTGTACAAGCTGCACACATCAATAGTGACTAAGATATCTGTTGGTTCAATTACTATGAAATGTAGTCTATTGAGAAAATCTGTGGTGTCCTTAATGTACGATGGAAATTTCTGGATGTTGGGTTGTAGGATTTTGTCAATATAAATCCCTAGAGGTTGGAGTAGTCCTTCAGTTGCTGCGACTATGGGTCTTCCCGGCGGTTTGTCAAGAGTCTTGTGTATTTTAGGTAATAAATAAAAGTGGGGAATCTTTGGGTATTGTGTTATTAGAAATGATTTGGTTGTTGACGAGATCATCCATTTTCTTCAGCATCGTTCAACATTTCTTGAATTTTTGACTTGATGTCTTGTGTAGGGTCATTCAGTAAGACCTTGTAGGTATTGATATCTTGGAGTTGTCTTTGACATTCCTCTTCATAATCCGTTGTATTCAATATTACTAAGGCACCCCCTTTGTCAGCCGAGCGAATCGTGATATCTGGGTCTTCATATAGCTTTCTTATTACTGCCATATCCTTTTTGCTAAGATTCCTATATTTAGGTGGCCTGAAGGAAACTTTTTGCAAATCTTTTAACACCGCTTCCTGAAACACGTCTATTGTTCCATGAGTAACCGGAGGCATGTAAGTACTTTTTGAGCGTAGCTCCAAAAATTCAGATTCTTTACTACTTGCATCAGCGAAGAAAGCTTTAAGTTTGAACTTGCGTATAAATTTAAACAATTCAACTTTCGTTTCAAACAAAGTGGACGTGTGCGTGGGAACAAAGTTAAGACCTTTCTGCAATATTGTTAATTCAATTGCCATTAGGTTTCTCTGTGAAAGATTAATCACTAAAGTCTTCTGTTCGGATATCAGCTCTGTGTGCCCGATGTCCCTGCTTTTTCTTTTGCCCCTTCTTTTTCTTTTCTGCGTTCTTGTCCTTTCCCTAAGGCAGGGGAACACCAGTGATTCCTGACTCTTGTGTCCTCGGGAGCACAGTATGCAAGGCAGCAGGAGGTGGAGAGGAGGCAGGCAAGGGATATGGAAATCAAGAGGGCCAAGTCTGAGGTTGATGAGAGTATTGCGAGGAGGCAGGCTGACATCCTGGTGGAAGCATATAGGGTGGTGGAGGATGTGGAGTTGGTGCTGATGGACAGGCTACAAGCCCTCCAGGCAGCAACAGTGGCCCACTTAGAGGCTGAGGTTATAGATGGAGAGACACCCCTGATAGAAGCCCTAGCTAGCATCCCAATGGACAAGCCCATCACCAGTGTACATAGTTTTTATAGTGTCAGGTCTCATTTTTGACTTTTCCTTGTTTTTATCCATGGACAGTTTTACCCTTCCCCTTTTTTTCATGTACATAATTTGAATACACGTTTTGATGATCTTCATACCACACTTCTTTCAGTCTCTTTGTCCATGTGTTAATTTACTTCTGACATGCTCTCCAAGGGCATGCATATTTTTGTCTATCATGTCTTTTGGGGCCTCACTGTGTGTGTCATGTTGTTACTGCGATGTTTGATGGGGACATGTGCACATTTCACATGTGTGTGGTTGTTGTAGCATCCATGCTCGTTTACCATGGGTAGACTCTTGTAGATGTGGGGAGGTGAGGTGCTTAGTGATTCACATCTTTGACCGCTCTGTCCTGCACATCTGTTGCTTGCCTATGTGCATGCTTTTCAATACATGCATTTAGTTGGATTGCATAAATGGTGTGGATGTGTGTTTGAGAGTTGTGTGCTGTTGTTTAGTCTGTAATCCATTGCTGTATGTGTTCATGTGTCTTTGGTGATGTTGCATATTTTTGTTGATTGACATGGTGGCATTGTTTGGATTGCCGTGGACCTGTGCACATGTGTATCACATGTAGGAGTTGGGCCAACAGACAGATAGAGGTGGCACAGTCTAATCATCTGATTCCATTACATGTGCAGGGGCACTACGTGTTTGGTGTCAGTGTTTTGCTGTTGTTGGAGGGAAGAATTTTGTTATGTGTGTAATGGTGTGCATACAGGGATGGTTGTGGTGATGTGTGAGATGTATCATGATGGTGTTTCGGGTCTCTCATTGGCAATCAATACTTATTTTGATAAATGTATTTGTTCATACATTTATTCATAAACACTTGTTCATGTGTATTGCCACATGTTCCACATGGTTTAGTTGTGTGTTGTATCTGAAGCTTGAGTTTACTGTACGTTGAGTTCTTTTCTGGTCCATTGATGTTCAGGTGCTCCTTTGGTACTTGCTTATCAACGTGTATGTGCCCACACTTCTTTCACTGGTATGGGTATTTGGCATTGTGGGTGTTGAGGTGAGATGTGGGCTCACTGTGCATGGGTGTAGGAAATGAGGGACATGGGGGGCAAATCCTCCCCACAATCTTAAGTGGGGGTGATACAATGGCATTTATCCCCCCCAGTTTGTGTGCTCTGGAGTCTGCTCTGCAGGCAGCGATGTGCACTGTAGTGACTCTGAATTGACTCTGAAGTTTGCACGCAGCAGGCGCAGGCCAGGTGGTATTGATTCCAACAATAGTGGGGGAGGGGAAGACGCATGACCACGAGCAAGAATTGTTGACAACAACTCTTGCTCCTGTGTTCCAGGCTCCTCTCCTCCCCCACACTGGGGAATACGGCACATGCCAGGCCAGGCCAGCCCTTCCTGGAGTGCGCAGTGCACTGCTGCGCAACCTGCCAGCCTCCTCCTCCTCACCTTCCAGAAGTCACTAGAGCAGCAGGCAGCAACACATGCTGTGAGACTATTACTGCTCCTGTCTCCTGCTGCGACACCGACCCTGCATCTTGGGTGTGCAGCAATATTGGAATCACTTCTTGGAGTTGGGGTGAGGAGGATGCATCTGGGGATTGTGCTGGTCTTCTGGGAAAGGCTAATCTACATTGATTGTGGAGTGCCGCAGATTACATGCTGCTTTGCAGGTTAGGTTTTAGGTGGTGACAGCACGTTCTACGATAGGGGCAAAGTCCTGGCTCTCCTCCCCTTCTCAGTGCCTGCCGTGTCAGCAGCCGTCGGGGATTCCCTCTCAGGCTGGCGAGTTCATGGCTGGGAACGGAAAGGTGAGAAGGTGGCAGCCGCTGTGGGTGGGCCCGGTCCTAAAATAGCGCTCGGAGGGGCCGAGTGCGGGTAGGGGCTTGACATGGCACTAGCAGAGTGGTGTGTGCACCTCAGAGCTTGGAGAGCAGCAGCTGCTTGCCTCGGGCCAGAACCGCGGCACCTGGAAGTCCCTGTGCATGGCAGAACAGCGCTGGAATAGCCGGGGGCATATCAGGGGACGCAGGTCTGTGTGATGCATGCTTCTAATCTGCCATTCATAAATAAACTGCTGAAATGAGCATGAGGGGGATGTATGTAGGGATGTATGTATTTATTTTATGTGTTGGATGGGCTCCTTATTTAATGACATTCTGCTTACCACCCAAGCTTAAAAGTGTTGGGTGGAAGGTTTTAAATGCATAATAACTCCCGGCATTGCTCTGGGCAACCTTCTATATCACAATTACAACAGAGATGTCTTTATGGGAGGGCAATAGGGGCACTTGCCAAGGGCCCCCACCTTCGAGGGGACACCCACAAGGCTTCCTGATCTAAAGTAAGATTCCATTGTTCACCAGACTTAAATAGCACATGCCAGGAGATTTTATGGCATGCTGCTGAGGCGCTAAACCTATTGTCTGTCTGTTTTGACAAGTATATTCTGCCTTGATCAATTAATCATGTAATGCTTTCTATATTCACTGTGGAATACATAGTTTGTGGGTTTCATACCGCACAACTTCTGTAACATTTTTTCCTTCTGGTGGTAATTATGTTGTACATGTGCAATAGCCAAAGTAGAAATCCATATTGATAAATTGAGTGCCACAATGGTTCAGACGTTAGCTCAGTGTGTTAAGCACACATTGCAGAGATGTGTGTTCATATGAAAGATTAGAAGAGCACATTCCAGCAAGGCTGGCTGAACCTTTCCTATGTCTAAAGTTTATAAACCTACCTGCATATGTATTTGGTTTTGCAACATAAGAGGTGCAATCATCAGCAATGCTCCTGCACCAGATAGGGGTTGCTACAAAAACTAACATGTCATTCGAATGGTGATGGTCTAGAAATTGGTTTGTTCAGATGGGTCTTCCTAAAACCTAGGCAATCCCCTCCAAAGATAAGCATAAACTATTAGTCCAAAGGGTGAATAAAAGACTGTGGGACCAAAGTGTTCCTGCTTGTATCCAGGCTTTGCCAGCAGATGATACAGTGATCCTGGTCAACTCAAATATCTGTTGCATTACTGTGCTGTCTTCTGTGAGGTTTGCCTTATTGCATGCTGTTGGCATCGTTTAGCTCATTACTTGATCTTTCTTCTTATGTAGGCCATTTGAGTGGAAGGGGTGGTAGACAGGAGAGAGCGGATCAGATGTTGTAGGCATTGGGCAAGCATATTTTAAGGTCTGCTTGTTTGACACAACTTTTTGCTTTTTGTATAAAAGTCAAAGGTTTTTATGCACGTTTATGAATGACAATTTCACAAGCCATTGTTTTGGAAGTATTTAAAGCTTAAAAGTACAAAAGACATAACTAGATTAAATCTGTTATATCACATCGATTGGGATGCTGGTACTTATATACTTCCCTTGATGATGGAGAGAATGTAGCTAGAATCATTCCCATTTTTGCTTAACACCCTTCTGTAATATTTTGGTTTTAAAAATTGTCAGGTTTGGAAATGTGATGTATGTACTTTGCAAGTCAGTTTTATAAAATGAGGTAGTTTTAGTACATGGTAAGAGCTGGAAAAGAAAGTGTTCAAATGCAGAAATTGCAGAGTTGGCACAAATCCCAGCTTCACACTGTAAAGCAATATGTGATCCCGGGCATCTCATTTAATCTTGTATTGCCTAACCTCTCAGTGTTGCGAGTCCCTAAACCTTTCATAATTGTCAACCCATCAGTGTGATTTCCTTCTCAGAGCATGATCTTCATAAAAGCCTCACTCATGGTTTCACTGGCTATAGCGTTGCTTCCACTATAATAGTGAGCCTTGATATACTGCACACACCAGGCACTTGTTCCACCTGAGTTCTAATGGCAACGCTATTTGAAAACCATGTCCCATTTCTAATCTCAGTCTGTCTGGATAGAGGCACCTTCCTGGTAGCTTCTAATCTGCCTCCACTATCCATTCTATGGTATGTGTAGCTTTCCCCTTTCTTACAATTGGTCTACTCTATCCATGCTTGAGCACTTTTGCATTCTCTGAGTCAGCTAATGTGAGTTCTCTGCTTATTCTGGGTTACATGTACCTTTTACATACAGTACTGCATTAATACTACAGGGTGCATACCTTCCCGGATGATATTGATTAAAAAGTATACTGTTTTTATACTAGAAGAGAAGTAACCCCTTCGTAGATTGCTAATGTTGGCATTCAAATGCTACTTGTTTATCAATCTGATCAGAGCAAGAATGAAGAGGGTAAGGGGATTTAAAGGGAGTAAACATGCTTATTTTGAAAGCTGCGAGGCGGCATGTCTCTATGGGTTTTGCTCACGGTGGGGGTCAGGGGGTGCCACCAGATATACTTGATCACTTAATTTCTTTGGTTTGATTGAGGGGGCCCCCAAAATGTCCATGCCCAGGTCCCCAAAAAAGCTTAAGATGGCCCTGAATTACGATAACCCATCTGTGCCATGACAGAAGGGGACAGCCAGGTGCGACAGCAGTCTTGGTTTTGATATCAATGTAATGCCAGAGGTTGAAGTGGGCGGGAACTAAAGGCCCTTAGTTTTTGTGACTTGGTACACCATTCCAGGACAGAAGGGTAGGTCACCTTTTGGGAAGGGGGGGTGTTTTGATATTTCCTTTCCACCTGCTGGTGACTCGAACCAGAACACTGATGGTGAGAACCCACTTTAGCTTTAAACTGCCCTTCCTCGGGATTACTTGCTTGCTTTGGTCTATTATCTGAATCATCTGTTGGACCATTCTCAAGGTGACAAAAAGCACTCAGCTCAGCAGTGATCGGCCTTTGGATTGCTAATCACAGCGGTCTTGGCAGGTAATGCAAACCATTGCTAGGTTTGCGTGTGTTCCTGTGCAGGGGGGGGTTAGGGGAGGCTACCTAGCAGTTCGGGCTGCATTCATCCTTTTGTAGGCAGGACTAAGACGGGTCTGCATATGTCTGATCCCCTTCTGTAATGCTTCAGGATAGATAAACAAGGATGGAAGTGAAGGCTGTCCAGAGGAATGTCACTGGTTATGATTCAAATCCTTTCATCCTTTTTATTGCGTTTTCCCTACACGAATACATTTCTCATGCACTAAGCCTTATTTTTTCAGCTATCATTCAGTAGGCAACCCCACAGACTATCTCTTCTAAAATATAATGTGTAAGGTAACTCAGTTGGTTGAAGCACATGCTGCAGATCTGTGTGAAAGGGCGCACGGTTTCATCATGGGAAAGGCAGCAAAGCGATTAATCCTCCAGCAACTGACCAAAGGAGCAGCGCAATGGGGTTGGCTGATACCCGCTGGTCTGTGGGAGAGGGTGGGGCGAGTGTGGAGCAACGAACGGGGCGGCTGCTGGCCTAACGCCTGCAGGGGCGCTGCCATGTTCCCCAGCAGGCGTGTTCGGTGAAAGCAGCACACACAAGACGCGATGGGGGGCGAGAGGGGAGAAAACAACCACCAAAACATGTGTTGGCACCCTACATTTCATCCTCTCACACTAGCCATGAGCGAGATGTCTTATATCTCTGTCCTGCCCTATTGAGGTGTGAGAAAGCCACTCACACCACCAGAACAGATATAGAGGGTGTAGATACATGTCACACGCGGCAACAGTAGGGGGCATAGTGATGCAACCCGCGTGGCAGCGGAAACAGGCCCATAATGTAAAGTGACTCCCTACACCCGGTAACAGCAGCAGCAGCAGGCATGGTACACATTGCACGCTGTAGCAGGCCCAGGCAAGTGCCGTGACATATCACGCATAGCAGCACTAAACATACGTAGGTTAGACACACAAGAGTGCAGCAAGGACATGCTTATCGAGTGTAGTGACTTCCTGTAGCAGCATCAGGGGCTTAGTGACACATTGCACGCTGTAGCAGGCACAGGCAAGTACAGTGACATATCACGCATGTCAGCACTAAAGCTATGTAGGTTAGACACACAAGAGTGCAGCAAGGACATGCTTATCGAGTGTAGTGACTCCCTGTAGCAGCATCAGGGGCTTAGTGACACATTGCACGCTGTAGCAGGCCCAGGCAAGTGCAGTGACATATCACGCATGTCAGCACTAAAGCTATGTAGGTTAGACACACAAGAGTGCAGCAAGGACATGCTTATCGAGTGTAGTGACTTCCTGTAGCAGCATCAGGGGCTTAGTGACACATTGCACGCTGTAGCAGGCACAGGCAAGTACAGTGACATATCACGCATGTCAGCACTAAAGCTATGTAGGTTAGACACACAAGAGTGCAGCAAGGACATGCTTATCGAGTGTAGTGACTCCCTGTGGCAGCATCCTTCTACTTGAAGCCACTAACGAAAGCAATATGAACCTGTGGGTGCGGTATTATTGTTTTTATATTTATATAAAAGAAACTTTGACGCACCTGGCTCTTTTTAGGCAGCTTCTAACAGCTCAACGTAAACTTACTCGAAACCGAAGGAATTCCAAGATGGGCGCCCACCCTAGCTCGGGACCAGGCCCAGTTTCCCTTTTGTTTGGCTAGCTTTCTGCAGCCAGGCAACACTTCTGGTGCTTTGGGAAACCATTGCTTTTGTCCGTGTTAGGGTGCTGCGAAAGGTAATGTGCACCCCTGTGAAATGCCTTCATGCTGAAAGGCTGAAAGCTACATTTAACAGATGTGTTACCTTTCATAAAGCAGAGCAGCATTTGCACTTCATAAATCGACTGCAGCAGTACTTACGGTCATATTGCCAGCAGTAGCAATGACCGCCCCTTCACTAACGCGAGGGGAGGTTCAGATTCTATTAAGAGGCACAGAGATGAGTAAGATGCAGAACTTCTTTACTTTAAGCAGCAACCAAGAAATGCAATCTTAACAAAAACCCTATTGAACAAGAAATAAAGATTTTATGAACACAGAAGAAAACTTTTAAGTATCCTGATCTAATGTGAACGTCCACTGCATTGTCCCCCCATGCACAAACAGCCACAGTCGTAGAGCAAAAAGCTCTCTCTTGTTAGTCCCTCATCATCTTCTGTAGCTGTGAGAACAAACCAGATAATCAAAACAGTCCCCATACCATATTAAAGAATGCAGGCAGATCTGGCTATCATCCACCAACACACCAGACTGCCGTGCCATTCTCTCTTGATCAGACACAGTGAAGAAAACAAGCATTGGCCATGCCAACCGTTTGGGCTGTTGGGAAAGGCATTAGCTAGGCACTGCTATTGTGGTATTAACGGCCCATTGGTTGTAGCAGGTGCAGCATTATGCAAGTACCAGGGTAGCTAATAGCAGTACCTGGCAAATGCCTAATACTTATATACAAGCCAAAACTGCAGGCTTTGCAAATGTTTGTTTTAAGAGGATTTCAGTGAAGGGCACGCATAGTGTTTATAAATCGAGTGGCTGGAGGAATACCTAGTTAAGACATTTGCATTACACCGGTAGCTGATTTTGGCACCAACAAGCGGCATGTGAGCAACACGCCATAATTATCCCTAATTAACAAAGGCTGTTGTGATAGACTAATATCACACCAGTCGCTGCCTCCGCCGCTCCAGTGACAGCGCAAGGCCTCATTAAGCCTGGAAGATGAATGGCACAGGCCCAAGCCGGAGAGCTCAGTGTGTTGAGTGCATGCTGCAGAGTTCTCTGCGTTACCAGCACGTTGCACGCTGCAGGTTGAGTGACTGACATAAAAAACACACCCACATGTTGAAATCCCAGCATGGCAGAATGTATCCTGTTGTGTCCGAGGAATCGAACCAGGTACCATAACAGATTTCAACAATAACACCAAAGTGCTTAGAAGCAACGTGATTCTTGCATGAGGTGTTGTATAGAAATATTGTGTTCTTATTTTCAGCCCATTTCCATTATCAGAGAGTTTATTACTGACAACCCTAAAACCTAGGATCCAAGTGGAGCTTTTAAGCATTTGAAAAGATATATATTTAGCTACACATGTTGCAAATGTAGCAGAAGTATATTTTCTTTTCCAGATAATGCATAACGTTCACTTTGCATATGTGCACATTTTCTGAGGCTTTGCAGAAACCTTTATTAGTTTTTGCTTCAAAGTAGCAGAATTATAAGCCTGAGAGATGTGCATTGTTAGGCAAGTGCCCGGTGTTGGAAAGCTAGCAATGTGCATGTTCCAAAACTTCATAAATACATATGTTGTGCTGTGCGCATCTAACATTGTGCTTCACATGTCCTTGGTTCAAAAAGGAACTTTGAAGACCTCAAGCAGTGAAGTACATGTGCCAGAGCTGATTTTCGATTACTTGCAGGAGCTGAACCTCACACAGGAAAGCTGACAACGTACATAGCAACGTACATAACTTAGCATAGAGTAAAGTTGATTAAGTATTACTGTTTTTATTTCCCTCGCTGCCCATTCCACCTTTTTATGGGAATGGCTTGTGCTCACTTTATTCAAACCTTACCATCAAACTTTGCACTCAAGTGCATGTCAATGTTTTTTAAAGCAGCTGCAAACCCGCTCCTGGTGTAATAAAAATGGTGTACCCAAGTTTACCTTCAGCCACTCGATTTATAAGCACTATGCATGTCCCATGCATTGGCAAAGCCAACAATTTCGCCTTGTTTATCAATATCAGGCATTCACCAAGCAGTGCTATTATATATCCATAATGCCCAGGTACTCTCAACACCTTGCAGCTGCTAGAATCCAGTTAAGACCACTATGACAGCGCCTGGCAAATGCCTTTCCCGTACCTACACAAAAGCCAAAACTGTTAACATTGCCAATGCCCAATTAAGAATGCCTTTCATCTGTGTGCCCTTCTGCTCTTCCCTCCCAACATGGGAATAGGATGAAATGTGTTGGGGATGCATGTTGTCCGGCACCTTGCTTTGTTCAAGAAACTATGTATAGGTTTATATAGGTAAGTAATTTATTTTTCTAGTGCTGTAAGTCCCCATGATTTCATTTCCTGTGGTCACTCTACACACATTACATTGGTCCCACTCCCACACTTGAATGGTTGAATTGTTGAACTTAGCTCCACAAGTCCTTGGAATGGCCCTGCGTGGAGAGCGAGACACAGAAAATATTTCTGCCAAGCCACTTGCCCATATAACACACACACACACTGACATATACTATAGGTTAATGGCCCTAAAAGAAATTGATCAACCTGTCAGTGTTTATTGGCGAGTGGATGCTTTTATTGCATTTCTATATCAACTTTCAATGTGCCATTCAGTGTGCTTTTTAACCCCTCCGTCCCCCTCACCCATCTACACCGGGCAACATATCTGTGAGAAAGTCACGTGAGTGGGCATCTTGGATAGGCACTGTACTGTACACAACAAATACTTATACTTTATAATATAAATGGTAACATTGCATTTCCAATTCCATGTCTGGCCGAATTGCTTTAGCTTTATAATCTCCTTTTTTATCTTTCCAGATGTAGTCTTCTTTTTTTCTTTTTCAGAATGGACATTCATAAATTCTTTGTTACTAAACAGTCCAGTGAAGCAGAAAACATGCCTGTTTTGCAGTCCACTGACCAACAGGTAGGATCAGAAGTTGAATGTACTGATGAGGTGCCAATTGAATGCATTGCAATGACTTCACATGACGGTATCCCAGCCACGTCCCACAAATTAATATAACGAAAGTATCTATGGAGCAGAACATATCCTTGGGGCAACAGCAAGTGGCAATGTGGAAGATGACAAGGACAACTGTGAAATCTTTGTTGAACAATAATCAACCAGCCTTTCAGATAGCAATGACGAGGGTTCTCTTCTAAGTGCAATGGTTCCAAATCACCCATCTGTCAAATGTATACCATTTCAAACCATTGTAGTGCAGTCCCAAAATCAGAAGAAGCGCGTATTGCATTTTCAGGAAAGCTGGTTCAAAGATTTTCCATGGTTGCACTACAGTACCAAACTGGAATGAGTCATTTGCATCCCCTGTGCAAAGTTTGCTGCATTGAAACTGGTTGATCTCTCGAAGAACGATGAGCAGGCGTTTGTTACTATTGGTTTCAACAATTGGAAAAAGGCTATAGAAAGGTTCAACAATCATCAAAATAGTTCTGCTTATTGATACTCTGTAAAGCAATTGGCACACCATAAAGCAAGTAAACCAATTTATTCACAACTTGGGCAACAAGTAAAAAAACAACAAGATTCTTGGTTGTGCCTTAACAAGATAATTCACACGATTGCTCTTCTGGCAAAACAAGGCCTTGCCCTGAGAGGGCATGATGACAAAGATGGGAATATTAGTTCTCGATGCATGAGCAGAAGATGTGCCTTGTCTGAAACAACGGATCACATCAAGCGGAGCTGAACACTTGAGTCCAGACATCCAAAATGAAGTTTTGCAGTTATTGTCTCATGCAATTTTGCGTATAATCTGTAATAGTATTGGAGACAATGGGCCTCATTACAACCGCTGCCGCCGAAATCGCATCCGGGTCCGGGTCCCCAGAATGAGGAATTACCGGGCCATTCTGAGTTCGGAGGGCCCGGTAATTCCTCCTTCTAGGAACCCGGGCCCGGTCCTTCCCCATTCCCATTTCAGCCCCCGTTGGGCTGAATGGGAATGGGCGAGGGAGCAAACAACGGGCCGATTACGAGTGGCCCGTTGTTTGCTCCCTCATCCCCTCGCGGGACCCGCTCTGCATGTCTGGTGAAACCAGACGTGCAGACCGGGTCCTGCGAGGGGCCTCGTAATCAGGCGGGACGGGGTTGACAGCACCGGCACCTTTACCAGTGCCGTTAACCCCGTCCCGCCTGGGTTATAATGAGGCCCAATCCCTTTGCAGTTATAGTTGATGGCACACAAGATATATCTGGTCAAGAACAAGAATGTTTTTGTATCCGATATGTTGACCAAGATCTTTGGCCACATGAAGATTTTATTGGACTGTACCAAGCAGAGGATACCAGCGGATCATCAATTGCGAACATTGTAAAAGATGTTTTATCTCGTCAGGGTCTGTCTTTGTCAATGCCTAGAGCACAAACCTATGATGGTGCAGCAAATATGGCAGGGAATTACCATGGTGCACAAGCAATAATACGGCAATAACAACCACTTGCATTGTATGTCCATTGTGGAGCTCACTGTACAAATCTAATCATTCAGGTTGCAGCACAACAGTGTCCCGTAATGGAAGATGCAATTCTCTGTGTTCAAGAGCTTGGTAATCTGTTTGGGCAACCTATGGCATGCCGCACAAAATTTCCAGATATTGTCCAGCAATCAACTGAAGGTCCAGCCAAGGTTGCCAAAATCAAGCCATTGTGTACCACGCACTGGAAGGTTCCGGTAAAAGCTATACAAAAAGTAATGGATAATTATTAGGCTATTCTGGAAACATTAGAAGAAATGGCAGCTTCCAAGAATAGTGGGGATGTGCCTGCTAGTGCCCGTTGCCTATTAAAACAATTTCAAGAGGGAATAACTTTCTTAGGCCTGCAGATGGTTGTCCAAGTCATGCAGCATCTTGAGTGCTTGAATATTGCCATGCAAGGAAACCAACAAACAGTATCCGGATTACTTGCAGCTGTGAATCATACACACAGTGCCATCCTAAAGCTTTGCAACAAACAATCTTTTGACAGTCTACTGATGTACAATAACAATATGGTGACAAAATATGAACTGAAGGAGATAGAATTGCCCAGACGACGCTTTTTCCAAAACATATTAATGACGGATTAGCTGAAAATGTTCATCCAAGAACCATAAAGGACTACTACAAACATTTTAAACTTTTAGATACCGTTTCTGTTCAACTTAAGCAGCGTTTTGACCAGGAAGGCATTCAAATGTGTGAACACATTGAACAGCTGCTTCTAACGGGCAGAAGCACTGAAAATAGTGTTAAGTGTCCAGAAATTGAATATCCCCTCCTCTCGGCACAATTAACAACAGTACCAAGCGTCCATAAATATTCCTCCATCTCAGAATTGGTAGAGATCTTTTGACGGTTGCCTCCCACAGAAAGAGCTTTCTTTGCACAGGTTGAGAAGCTACTGCGGATCCTCCTAACTGTTCCAGTATCTTCCTGTGAGGCTGAGAGGAGCTTTAGTGCTTCACGACGACGGAAAACCTGGCTGCGCACAACTATGACTCAGAAAAGACTCAATCATGTTTGTGTGTGCAATACACACAAAGATATAATGGATCTGGTGGACATACAAACAATAGCAAAACAATTTATCATGCATACCGAACGCCGGAAAAAAGTATGTTGTTTTTTGGACAAATGCTCATCACTCACTACAAAATAATTGACAGATCATTTTACTCTGTGGTTTGTGTCTGCAGCAAAGCCCCTGTTAAAAGGGTTGTAAAGTTTGTGAGATTTGTGGACAAGCCAGGAATGGTGGGTGGACACCCAATCTTTTTGGGACAAGCTATGCGCAGGCCATGAAAGTCTTTTGAACTGGGAAGTGGTAAAATGTTTACGTGAACTGCTTTTCTTTTTCTTAATTTTCTTCTGTTTTCTTTTTTCTTTTCTCTTGTTTTATACAGTGATGATATTTGTGATTTAATACGTACTGCTATTTTAATGTTGCGAAAAGTCAAGTTCTTTGACTAAAATGCAATAAATAAATAAAAAAAGAAAAGTGCCAAGGTGTCCTCTGCCCCCGCCCACCAGATTTTATGGGTCTCCTACGCTACTGTCACTGTGGATGGGTGGGCTACACTCATCAGTTTTGCATTCAATGGTAGATTGTTGTGCCCCTCCTAAGGAATTGCCATCCACCCGCAAACATCGGCAATCAGTCACTACCTGCTCTCATATCGTCCATCACCTCTGCCACTGGAATGCTGCTGAGTCCCATGATTGATTCTTCAGTCTAGATGCAGACAGTTTCAGTCTCCTTGACTCACACACTCTCTGACAACCTTCACATCACCCAACCTCAAGCCTTTTCTACTTGGGTCGCTAGCAGTGACTTTGCCACCCCTGCCTTCCTTTTTACAGGATAATATGCACACACACTTTGTAAATCAGTCAGCCCAATCTCTGATTCCTCATTCTTCGGTCCTCCCAGGGCATTTTCGTTCAGCGTTTTGAGGCCATTGCAATGGCACAAAGGCAGTATACAAATGCATTACATTAAATTAGTAACTCACATATACATGGAGTAGTGAACATGTATCTTGTGTGACATTATGGTGTCCTGTTGACATGCAGCTGCATGTGGTCTAGCAGGGAGACCTAGTGGAAGCTACAGTCCTGGATTCAACAGCAGCGTTCCCAGTTGTTTATGTTGGAGCAGGATACGTGGCAGGTGAACTTCATGGTGGAGCAAGGCTGGTGAAGTCAGGGTAGGTTGTTGCTCCACATTGGACCAGCAGGGGAGCGCACTAGCAGGTGCTGCCTGGGGAAGTGGGCAGAGGTCAGAGGGGGTTGTGGGTGGAGGGCAAATAAGCAGTGACTGCCTGGGGTAGTGGGTGGAGGTCAGTGGGAGCGGTGGGAGGAGGGAAAACTAGCAGGCGAAGGGGGGGTAGTGGGCGGAAGGCAATGGGGGTGGTGGGAGGAGGGCAAAATACCAAGGGTTGCTTGGGGTAGTGGGTCAGTGGGGGTTGTGGGAGGAGGGTAAACTAGCAGGGGCTGTCTAGGGTAGTGGGTGGAGGTCAGTGGGGGTGATGGGTGGTGTGATGACATGAGGGGGCTGCCTGGGGTAGTGGGCAGAGGTCAGTGGGGATGGTGGGTGGTATGTGGACTTGTGGGGGCTGCCTGGGTTAGTGGGCAGAGGTCAGTGGGGATGGTGGGTGGTGTGAGGACTTGAGGGGGCTGCCTGGGGTAGCCAACAGAGGTCTGTGGGGGGATGGGAGGAGGGCAAGCTAGCAGGGGCTGCCTTGGGTAGTGGGTGGAGGTCAGTGGGAATGGTGGGAGGTGTGAAGACGTGAGGGGGCTGCCTGGAGTAGTGAGCAGAGGTTAGTGGGGCTGGTGGGAAGAAGGCAAACTAGCAGGGGCTGCCTTGGGTAGTGGGCGGAGGTCAGTGGGAATGGTGGGAGGTGTGAAGACGTGAGGGGGCTGCTTGGAGTAGTGAGCAGAGGTTAGTGGGGCTGGTGGGAAGAAGGCAAACTAGCAGGGGCTGCCTTGGGTAGTGGGCGGAGGTCAGTGGGAATGGTGGGAGGTGTGAAGACGTGAGGGGGCTGCTTGGAGTAGTGAGCAGAGGTTAGTGGGGCTGGTGGGAAGAAGGCAAACTAGCAGAGGCTGCCTGGAGTAATGGGCAGAGGTCAGTAGGGGTGGTGGGAGGTGTCAAGACTTGAGGGGGCTGCTATGACTTAGCAAAGGCGGTGGTGCAAAGGCAGCCGCAAATGTTATTTGTTGGCGCTAGTTTTTGTTTGCGTGGGGGCATGTTGTGGCCGTTCTGGGCGCAACTCATTGTTGTTTACGCGGCGGGTTACTTTGCACTTCAGAATCCATGAACCAGTGAACAGCGCAACACTTTTCGCAAGTGCACAATGTTCTTTATAGTGCAAAGTAGTTTTTGCAGACTTAGCGCTATTTCTATGAATTTGGCCATAAGTCCAGAGAATCATGTTTTGCGTTGGCAGTTCCTTCCAAAAATCTGTCATGTACTTGTTTAAGTCTATGCCTCTCACTAGTTAATTTAACAGGCGAACCTTCAGATATAGATCGTAATAGAATAGGACTGCTTCAGCGAGGCATGATGGTGCCGATTTCACACGTGGTTGCCATGGTGATATTTATTTTTGTCCTCAGCGCCGCATGTTTACTTGTTGATAGCGTTTAGACGCAGACAGACATTTAAACAAGTCCATCGACAGGCATCACATAAATGCCCATAATTACTACAAATATTGACTCAGCCACCAGCTGAGCGAATCACAGAAGCCAAAGTCATGTGAGAATACACAGAAGCCAGTGAAAATCAAAGAAATCGGCCAGCCACAAACGGTACCTTAAAATTAGCAGCAAGCAGCAAGTGCATGTTCGACGTGTAATTATACTGATGCAGCTATACTTAAAATATATCACCATTATTACCTGGGTGTCAGCGTGCTGATCAGCACTCATTTGGAAAACATATACAGTAATTACTCCTGTCTCTTACCAACTTTTGATTGCATCACCAGGGCTATGAACGGCCTGGATTCCAAGCCGGACGATTATAAGCCAAATAGAATGTACCATGGCTTTCTAAGTAATAGACGTGCATCCATGCACACTATGGACGAATTTATTTATTTATTTAAAGGATTCAAATAAAGCAGTTTGCCCAAAAGCAGTTTCATACATCATCAAGCCAGTTAACACAATGCTATAAGAGTGAGTACAGCTGAGGGCTTAAAGACACGCAGAAGTGCAAACAGTACTTCCCACCTATTAACACATACCACATTCCAAGTTTCTTTTATTTTCTATGAGCAGTTCACATGCACACACAATAACTCCCAGCTGAGCTAAAAGGAATTATTCAAGAAACAATATTATTGAACAACAGCTACCTGTAAATAGTTCTAGAACAATGATATCATTTCCAGCAGATTGCAAACAGAATCATTCAAAAAGGAATAGCCACCAAAGGAAGAACCGCGAGACACATGGAAATACAATCAATAACCACAGAAAAAGACAACAAAGGATGCAAGCATATACGTGAGAAAATACAACCCAAAACATATTCATCCGTAAAATGAGGTCTGATATTCATTCTGTGTTTCCAATTAAAATGTCTTTCGCCCGGTATTACACACACTGTTTTTCCCATGACTTACATAGTTTGATGGTACGGCTAGGTATGTGGTATGTATCACATGCAGTAACCCTAACAATTCAGCATGCACTATTCCTATGAATATCACATGAGGTAAATACCACCAAATTACCTTTCAAATATCTCATACCAAGTATATATGGCAAAAACTCCCCTGAAGAACACAACTTTGTGTGCTGTACCATGAATTTTGCATGGGACCACCACATGCCATTGGGGTAGGTGGTCGTCTCAGGAGTGGCCTGAGGAAATATGTGTGGTAATCATGGCCATTTTTCTGCTGCATGTGATGGTCACCAGCACAACCACCTTTTTAATGTGATGCAAAGAAGGGCCATTTCCATCCTTCTGTTCGTTCATTAAAATGTTCTGTGTGGTTTGATCTGCTACTGCATTGGATCAATTTCTATCTTCAAAGCGAGGATGCAAATGGATAAAAAAAGGAACATTTTTAAATGCATGCAAATGTATTAACACATTGCATGCAGTGTTTCAGTCAATCTGCCTCTGTGGCCGCGGTAATGTGGTCAATCCATAATACTGCGGATAGACGTTCATCTGCGCATGCGGTAAGACATCGCACGTGGAACAGTATGATATGTGTCAAACAGACAATGAACCCCAACGTATTTGTGTTTGGCTATAAACATGTCTCTAGCCACACTTTTCTGAAATCTAGTTTTCCCACATGCTACTTTAATAACTGTTAATTAATGTCTGTGTGTATTTTTAGGTATTTTTTTTTATAATCCGAGCTGTGTAGTAATAGTGCACTATATAACTAGGAGATGCTGTAAAAAGGTGCAGGATAATATGTGTCCTTACTATTAAATCCCTAATTGCAAGTGAAACTGACTTTGATTCAAAATGCTGCACATATTTGCTCTAAAGTATCTTATTCTCTTTTAGCTGTTCAAAGAAATACCACCGATTTTCACCTGCTCTTTAACATGCTGCTGTAAATTGGACCCTAAAACCATTGCGAGAGTTAGCATTACTCTACAAAATCACCCTTCTTGCATATCAAACAGAAGTCCCTATGAATACATCCTCGACACCCATAATAACCCCTTCACTAAAATCACTTTACAGCCACTTGAACATCCTATTATAGATTACAGAATGGCCTCCTCTTAAGTCTGATTACTAATCACAATAACTGCCTTGTTGTATGGAATTGCAACACATATGCATCAACATAGCCTCAGTAACATTCTAATCTACCTAATCATCCAGTCTTATTATTGCAGAAGTTGTGGTCAGCCTCTTGCATTTTAGGTGGGAGTGTTCTGTCATATTCCCAGGATGGGGGCACACCGAGGCAGATTCCTTCTCCTGTCTGTCGCCATGGCACTTGAGGTCAGGTGCAAAACAATTATTGAGATGGGGTCTTAAATCTGCGTCACGAACCTGTAGCAGTTCAATGAGCCTACAAGAGCTCACTCGACTAGTGGACGAGATGCTCCTTCTGGCCCTGAAAGTCATACTTTAAGGATAGCCGTCTTTTCTTAGCACGTGTTTCAAACCTCTCAAAAGCACTTTGATTTCTTGATTATATAAGCATTTGTCAACTGCTCACGTATTTCTAACGGGCTCTGCTGGAAAACGAAGACATGTTACTTTTTAATCCATACCATATACACACTTGTGTTACCTTCTTCTGTCTTCCTAGCAGAGCAGGGGGTTTAAAAGTCTGCTGTCGGTTCATAAATCCATATAGGAGTGAACCATTGCTAAACTGGAGTACATGACCCCATATATGTGTTATAACAAGATTGCTCCTTTCAAATCATGTATGCTTGTTCAAAAAAAAAAACTACTTAAAGATGATATGGACACTAACATTGGTTTCCTACAGATCCACAATACAGAATTGTAAGCTTCAAGTTATAACTCAGGTCTATAGACTGTAGAAACAGTGTACCTTGCTATAAGGGAAAACACCAACCACCCTTGTTCCTAGTTGTACTTTTCACCTTCAATAGAGGCAAAGTACAGCAATATTAAAGCGAACGCTTACAGTAACGGAATCATAGAATCAAGACAATGGGCCTCATTACGACCCTGGCGGTAAGGGGTTAACGCCAGCGTTAGCTGCGCCGACCCCTTACCGCCAATTACGAGGTCCCTTAGCGCCATGGCGCTTTTAACACCTGCTTTTAGCAGGTGTTAAAATCCATGGCGCTAAGGGACCATGGAGTTAATTACGCCACCGTAAACGCCTTCCCCACTCCCATTATGCCCTATGGGGCAAAAATGGGAATGGGGAAGGGTAAATGGGGATTGGGGACTTACCGCCCCGCCGACCTCGGAATGGGGCGGTAAGTCCGCCAACCACCATGGCGTAAACGTAGTTTACGCCATGGTGGTAAAGTCACGGCCCAGGCGGTAACTTACCGCCTGGGTCGTAATGAGGCCCAATGGCCCTCATTACAAGTCAGGCGGTGGACCATGGTGCTATTAGCACCATGGTCCATGCCGGATTCCGCCATGGTGGATGGCGGAATTACCGCCCCATTCCAAGGTGAGTGGGGCGGTAATTCCCCATTCACCATTTGCCCTTCCCCATTCCCATTTTTGCCCCATAGGGCATAATGGGGATGGGGAAGGCGCTAATTACGGCACCGTAAATTACGGTGCCGTAATTAGCACCAAGGTCGCTTAGCGCCTTGGGGCCTCATTACAACCTTGGTGCTAAGTGCACCAACTTTACCACCATGGTGTAAACTCCGTTTACACCATGGTGGATGGCGGATTTACCGCCCCATTCCAAGGTGAGTGGGGTGGTAAATCCCCATTTCCCATTTTCCCTTCCCCATTCCCATTTTTGCCCCATAGGGCATAATGGGAGTGGGGAAGGCGCTAATTACGCCGCCGGCGTAATTAGCACCATGGCAGGTTAGCGCCATGGATTTTAACGCCTGCTAAAAGCAGGCGTTAAAATCAGAATCAGGCGTTAAGGGTTAACGGTGGCGTTAACCCTTAACGCCTGAGTTGTAATGAGGCCTTAACGCCTGCAAAAAGCAGGCGTTAAAAGTGTGAATCAGGCGTTAAGGGTTAACGGCGCCGACGGCGCCGTTAAACCCTTAACGCCTGACTTGTAATGAGGGCCAATTAGAGAAACATGTTTGTATTCGAGCATCACTGCAATATTCTGAAAACAGTCACACAGCACTTGTTAAAGAAAGTATCCAACCACCTTTTGGCTTCATCCACAACCACCACCATCGTGCCCTGCAGGGCATGGCCAAAGAGCTTGCCGAAACGTCGACTTACATGCCTATCCCAGCTCCTCTTTCAAATGCAACTATTGGACTGACCTACAGCCCTGACCTCGCCATTCTTCAGAAATGCCAATGTCACTCCACAAAAGCAAACCTTGCCAACACCAAAGCCTGCCTCAAACAATGCGGGGATGAAGTAATTCCGCACTTAAACCAATCAAGCACATTAGGTAGTTAAAGGGGAGATGTTCTCTTGTTAGCACACGTGTGTTTCCTTGGACACATACACACATGCTAGAAATGTATCTCCTCCTTAGAGACTTCCAAATACTCTTTGGGATTCCTGTGGAGCTCCATTATTCCTCCACAAATAGTCCACGAGCACATCACACTCTCCCATCTTAAATTTCAACTGCAGGTTCCCTTTCAAAAGTAAGATGATCCATGAAAAATGCCTCTTCCATCCTTCCTCTGGTTACTGAAGGCACGGCCTTAAAGGTCAAGAGATTCTTGCAAGGATAAGAAGTTTTAATTATACAAAAAATAGGTGTGCCAGCAAAGAACTCTGCTGCTCAGGAATGTTCTGAGCAAAAAGGCTCCCAGCAAGAGCTTAAAAGGGGGCAGCGTCCTTCATATACAGTAAAAAACCTGTGGCTGGTTGGTGAGGCTATGCATGGTCAGCCTACTCCATAGGGGATGCAGGCCATTGGCCCTTGCCCTGTCTGTCTGTGTTCCATCACGTGGCGTCAGCTGGGCTCATCGTCTCCAGGGAACCAAGGTCGAAAAGACAATTTGTTTCTAACAGTGCTATTCTATTACTACACAGGGCACCTGGCATGACCATGGACTGGTACAGGGGGAGGCTCTAGGTCACTGTGACCCACACACATTTCACTCATCCCAGTCGCATCGTCTGGCTTCCAAGGCTTCCACCCTCACTTTTGAACTGTAAGTTATCCCTCACAGTATCTCGCATTACAAATCATGCCATTGTAAACTACACATAGGGTGATCTTTTATAGTTGACTGGTTTATGATCGGTGGCCTGGGGTCAGCAGGTATCTAGGAATTCAGGGGTCTTGGGACTCAGACAGTTGTAGGGGCTATAACTTGTAGTTGGATGGGTGGGGGTCGGAGGCTTGCTCTGGCCTGGTTGTTATAACACGTACAGCGAGGCGCCTATCAGTGTCTCATGGGTTTGCGGGATACATTTTTTCTCGAGATACACGTAATGGTAACAGTTTTAGAACAAAGGAGGGTTTCTGTGGCAGTTAACAGTGCAGGTCTCTTTCTCATCAGCGCTTGACCCTATTCAGGTTTTATTCATCAGGTTTGTGGCCTGTGTCTAACACGCTTCTAGGCGTGCCCTATGTTCTTCTGCCATAGCTACAAAATGACGCCTGTTTATATGCACCCACTAAATCTAAATATCTACAATTTGCACAATCTTATGTCTCACCCTGAAGCGCCTAGGGGGGGTGGGATAGGTTCATTTCCTTCCAAACATTACCACCACCTCCTCATTACTCCTAGGTCTTGATGAAACCTGCATAAACAACACATCTACTGCTGTCATTATAGGTATGGTCCTAATAAACTATATTATACAAAGAATAAAGAGGTGTCAATGATGGGGGAGTTGTCTACACATCATGTGGTCCAATCATGTGCCAGTATCACCAGTGGCATATATAAAGATGATTTCAATCCCTCATCATAAAACATGTTATGCTCTATTAACTAATTATTCATATGCAATAGGAAATCAACCCTCAAAATAATAAAGAAACAAATGTATCTGGTAGGCCTACAAATCTGGGCGCATAATCTCCCCAGTATGTGCTGCCAAGGGCTAACTGAGCAGATGCACAATGTAAGCTTTACTTGAGAAACTAAGACATTTGTTTTCACCATTCCTGTTCACCTTCATCGTTTAGCTTCAGAATAATTTTTAGCAATCCTCTTACCTGGTAAGATTACATTCTGGTCAACATCTGAGGAGAGCTAAGGGCAAATACCAAACCATCCCCTGGCCCGAATACATCCCTCCCAAAAAGCAACTGGCGTATGTCTCTCCTTGACACATTCACTAAATCACCCCTGGAGGACCACCTGCTATCAATCTTCACCAAACACAATCTTTTAAATAAAATGTTATCGATGAGAAACAACCCATCCACCCACCCTCCCAACATAATAATAGGTACATTACTGTTCATTCAACTAGTATATCAATTGCGTTAAGTTGTGCTTGGATTGCCAGCAGGCCAGTATCAGCCTTGAGACTAGACTCCTTTACACTAATCACAGTACTCTTTGCAGACTGCATTGCGAGGTCGATACCCTCTTCAGGTATTAGACCCTGATCTCTCTGGTCCCATTGAACATGTGCTATCATGATAGGTACCAAACACAATCTTAAGAGAAAATGTTCCAGTCACTCCTGACATCAGGATCCCCTTCCCTCAACACCCAATAATCCTCCTGCATTCATACAAAATAATACAAATAATTGAACAAGAATCTATGCCAAATGAAATGCTCTCACAGGTAACTGTAATAATGGTTAATTCAGACACAACATATGGTTAACCAGACTAGAGTGTCAAACATTTTGTGGATTAAAACTAGTCACACACAGATATGCTTGAGGTTCTTTGAAGTCAAGGGAGGGAAAACTGAGCAGTAAAGCTTAGACTTAGGAGATCAGAGGTTTGATACATACGTGAAATTATTAACATTTAGATACTGCCACCTATGTACATGCTAATAATCACATACAGCCCACTCTTCGATTGGTTCCACTATCTTATCATTCCTCATTGCCTCATGTGGGTAATGTTCTTGTCCAGCTTGAATCACTGAGTAATAATTAATTACGGTCAACTGGCTCCACCCTGCCTTCAATCCTAGTCATATGATGTACACCTGGTTATCTACATGAACTCAGCGGTTGACTTCAAGGTCAGTCTGGTCCTTGCTAACAAAACATCCCTTTTCTCATCCCAGAAATGTTGAGGACCCCAGCCCCTTGCTTGTTCAGCTGCACACATTCCTGCCTAATAGTTAAAAAAGCCCAATTAACATGGGTGTGCGTGTTTCTTGCCACAGCTGGAAATCGAAATGCAATGGGTAAACAAGAGATCATTTATAAAGCCTCATTGTTCTGTTTCTTTGAGCCGACCAGGGAGGATTCGGGCCTACTCTTAATTGCAACACTGCTTTATATTAGAAGTACTGTGCATATATATTTATACTATATCTTACGTTATTCTATTACAACGCTACTGGTCAGTTTCCCCACTCCCTCTGGCTAGTCCCATCCATGATACACACACTCACCCCTGCACCGCCCTGCACCCATTCTTCATAGTTTAATATATTTTCTGCAATCTAAACCGCCTGGGAGTGGTGCCAATCTGTACATGCATGCCAACATTCCCCTCTTTAGTTAATCCTTTATTGACCAACTTATCCCTTTCTCTCTTTCTATCCACTTCACCCTTAGGCAGCCATTCCCAATACACGTGACGCAAACTACCCCATCCCGTGCATATTTCTCTGGAGTACATGTAAGGTATATGCAATCCTCATCGGCCAGAAGATCTACCCAGTGCTCTGTATAGTTCTCAGGGGATCTGGTGGGGGTGATGTTAGTGTCCCTGGGGGGTGGATAGGTCACTCTTTTCTGACCATACTTGGCTTATTTGAATGCTTAGTTTGAACCTGCCCATTCTTTGTCCCTGGAATAGCCATTCCTACCCCAATAGTAACCATAATTCTTGCGCTATTCGGGATACTTCTGGCAGAACATCGAAGCGCCATCTGGCACATGCAGAACAAAACCAACAGGAACACCATGATCGGAACAGATAAATTCACCAATGCACCAAGCCAAGATGTCACCCAAGAAAACAGTGTGTCAAACCAATATTCGGCCTGCACACCTGCTTCATTCTCCATGCCAGTCTTTAGCTTGTGCAAGGCCCCTATGATGTGTGTCAACGATCCATTCTCTGCATCATTTGGGGGTGTTTATGTGCAACAGAACAACTTGATCTTTTGGCATTGCCACCAATTGATCTCAAACATACCGGTTTTGAAGCGCCATCAACTGAATCGCCTTCAGCTCACTCTTTATACTGTTGAGGCCTTGTTCCGTATCATTCGCCAACGGGAGCATTTCCCATCAAATGATTTTTAGCCACTTTGCATTTGCGGCAGTCTGGATTCCTGGCGTCAAGAGTGAACCGAAGAACACTTCAGTTTAAGTATACAACTGGTATTTATCTGGAATCACTATGAGCAATTTGGAAGATTCTTCTGACAGATAATTCAATCTCTTCCTTCTTAACTTAACTGACCACCTCGTCGTCTTCACTTGGGGGTGTTGGATGGAGGGTGAGACGGATTGTGATACCCCATGCTTAGATGCTACTGTCAAATGTACTTCTGGTGCCACCAGGATAGCTGAGTGAAAGGTTGTGAGAGTGCATATACATCGCCAGGAAGGTGGAAGATGCAGGTATGCTTGTTGGCCACATACCCAGCAGATGCTCATTAATGCAGCTGTCCCTTTTGCTGGATCTGGAATAAACATTGTCTTGTTGCATTTAGTGTTAGTGCCTACTGGAACAGTCCTATATCCTCGAAAACAAAACTGATGTTCATCTACTTTTACTGGGGTTTCACATGGTGTAAAAGTATATTTTGCATGAATACCTTCTGATAGTAAACACTGGCCTAAGCACATTCGCATCGCACTGTAAATCGAATTGAAATTAATCTGAAATAGGCAAACTACGCCACCATTTTAAGTTATCCGCCATTTTGATTAACTCCTGCTTTCTGTCCCATGTTAGAATTTGTGTTTACGGCTCCAGCAGAGCAAAATTTGTACTGTGTCAACGTAGATAAACTGAAGCTGCTGAAGTGGATTGTTTGTCCTGCACTAAGGAAACCTTGGAGCTAAACAAGAGCCGTGCTAATCAGTAATTTAGATGCCATCTGCACCAACAGTGTCTTCCCAGTTCAAATAGCAAAACAGAATGATGTATAGCTGAACATGTGCTTTTGCAGAAATCTTTGTTTTCGCTCCTTGAAAGTAAGCTGACTTTAAACTTAAGAACAAATGGTAGACAAATAAAAGTAAATGAAATAAGGACTTTTACCTTTGTGTCCAATGTTTGAAAAACATATGAAGTGTTTACCAGAAAACAACCAGCTATTCAAGGATGTTTTAACATGTATTAGTTTTGTTGAAAGGCTATGTACCCTAAGTCAATGTGTTATACAAAAAGGGGCTGGACGATGTGTCCGGGATTGTGAGAAAACTTTATAAATACTCATGTTTTTAAAAATGTCCAGCACTCTCACATCTCACGTTGTCTGCTTGCACACATTGCGGGGTGTTGAGAGCCAGACAGCTGTTCTGTTAAAATAAAGTGTACCTGTACCTTAGTACTCGTGACTGGCGTACTTCTATTATGTGGTATTGAGCCTCAATATTCTTTTAATCTTTCAGATGGTGCCTGAATAGGGACCCTCAGGATTGATGTCACATTGCTTGACGAAGACGAGGCTGCCGGACCGGGATCGTAGAGTGACGGGGGCCCCTGCAAAGTGTGATGCGATTCCTCCGCAGTACTGCACGCCCGATCCTTGGACAGTGGTCAGCGTTTAGGCGGGCATCCCGACGAGGGTCCCCATATCAAGGCCTGTTTTGCGAAAACGCCAGCCACAACGATTTGTAATCCGATCTGACCCCTTTGAAATTTGAAAGCAGGTGAGTCATGTCCCGATTCTTAAAAGTCCTGATATTGGTTGCAGTTTTGTTTTTCCAAATACAAACAATGCCATGTAAAGTCAGTGATTTGATATGCCTGTGAAATTGTCATCCTGTTTCAGGGTATTATTCTGCATAGAGAGACAATATTTGAAACAAGGTCAACCAGCGCCACCCAATGGTTCGCCGCCATACATGTATTGTAAGTATGGCCTAGGAACTATCGTATTTGATGAAATTTGGCACAGACAGACCAGACATGTTTACAACATTTAGTGGCCAGTCTATGGTAGTTTTGACATTGTCTGCATAGAGCATGAGAAAAAAGGCTAGGCCTGCAGCATTTGATGCAGTTAGAGATTGGAGGAAGGAAGCTATGCAGCAACTCAGAAGTAGAGAAAAGCATGCACGTAGACACATGACGAATGCTGACAAAGCATTGTTGCATGATCAGCAGGTACAGTCAGAATCCATTAGAAGTATGGATAGGGCTTTTCAACTAGATTTGCGAAAAGTATATCCGTCTCAGGATTTTCATACATCAGATGAGTTACTTAATAAATTATTGAATGAACGTAGAACTGTTTCAACTGCAACACCTCCTTATTTTCCTCCTCCCATTGTTGTTCCTCCTCTTCCCATTGTTGTTCCTCTTCCTCCCATTGTTGTTTCCCCTCCTGCACCTCCACCCTTGCCGACAGTTGCCGTCCCCATAGTTCCATCTGCACCGCCAGCGGTATTGCCTCCACTATCTATTGACTCTTTGTCAGATGTTTCTGATCCACCTGTAGTGGTTGAAGGGGCGACAGCTGATCCAAGAATAGTGACTAGTGGCACAATATATAAAGGTAGAAAGAGAGAATTGTATACGAGGGCTAACAATTACATAGAGGAGGGTGATGAATCATCTGTTTTAGTTGTGATTTCTGATCAAGGGGTTATTCCTGAACAGAATATTTTGATAGAACGGATGGGAACGTATTTAGTTGATATATGGAGTGATTTAACAGACGTGAAAATCCCACAGGGGTTGAGGGATTTGAATTTCCATGCCCGCTCAAGGGACACTACGGAGAAAGTATATGAGCATGTTGAGAAGGTATTTGAGTTTAAAAGGGAGCTAGATCGATTATAGGAAGATGAAATGGATGGTAATGAACGACAAGATTCATATGTGCAGAGGCAATTTCTTCCTCCATTGAAACCACTGAGTGAAGAAACGCACATTTGCACAAGAGACGCTCTTAGATGGATTTCAGATGTTTCAACTTCTCCCATTGAAGTGCATGACACGTTTAGCCAGGGTGCTTCCGCAATGCAAAGGAAAGTGTTACAGGTGATGCTAGAGTATCTTCAAGATTAATTTATGAAGAGAAAGGAATGTTGTCCCGCTGATTTGATGGTTATTTATAAAAGAACATTTTCGCCTGATACTGCTTTGATTAGAACTATAGATGATCAGGCAGGGATGGGTGATACATGGGATGCCTTAGTACGAATAGATGTGGAAAGGAATGCCAGTGAGAAACCGCCACATGCCATACTGATGTTGCCAGATAGAATAGTGACTAAATTGAAAAATCTGGTTTCTGAAAAAAGAATCATATGGGATAAGCTTATGGCTTGCATGCAATTAAAGTCAGGGGGTGCAACTGAGTATTTTAACAGATTTGAGCAATTATTTTCGGATTTTAGTGGTCAAGGCTTAAGCACAGAGCCAGGAAAGTGGTTGTTCATTGATACATTTGTGCATGGATTATTGCCTGAAATCCAATCACAGATCATGACTTCTGAGAGTGCATGGCAAGCGAAATCACAATCTGAAGTGTTACACATGGCTCAGTACTATGAAAATAGGGTTAATACAGAGAAGGAGAAGGTGGAAAAGAAGAAGGGAGATCTGAACTAGAGTATTATTGCAGCAAATCGCTAGAGGAGCCAGAGATGGGAATACACAGTTCAGAGGTCCATTTACACCACAGGGTGGTGCACAACTGGGTCCCATACATATGAACCAGTGTGCAAATTGTAGACAAGAGGGTCATTGGCGAGCACAATGCCCGATCCTTCAGCAGAGATTGAATAGCACATACGGTGGCATGGGAAGACGATCCAGAAGCCGTTCTGGGATAGGGGGTCCTGGTAGAACTCAGTTTGCACAGAATCAACAGACACCATCACAAGATAATCAGCAACAGAGAGGTGGTAGTGGGAATATTGTTGATAATCCTTCAAATGTCTATTTTTCTGAGGATTTTGCATCTGATGATATACTGTTCCGTTAGGACAGCCCGAAGCAGGTTCTGGAACTGTTACCCTACCTAGGGCCCTACGTTGAAATGAAGGTGGGGAGTAGGGAGCATCTCTTTTTGATAGATTCAGGAGCACAGAAGTGTTCTATTGATCATTCACAGTTCCAGATATTCCACTGTCAGGGCAGAACAACATTTCTGTAGTGTTCTC
Organism: Ambystoma mexicanum; assembly: GCF_040938575.1. Taxonomy (NCBI): domain Eukaryota; kingdom Metazoa; phylum Chordata; class Amphibia; order Caudata; family Ambystomatidae; genus Ambystoma; species Ambystoma mexicanum. The sequence goes on along the minus strand of NC_090933.1, from coordinate 840,047,966 downwards.
TGGTACGCCAGTGGTAAGTCCGGTCTCTCTGCCGGTACCAATTTCATTGGGACATTCACTGATTCTTGTCCATTTCTATTGACGACAAATTGTGGCAAACATGAGTTGGGAGTGAATTTATTAAAGGAATTGAATGCTGTGATTTACCTTTCTCCAGATGGAGTGTACTTACCGATTTCACCCCAACAAACATCCGTTCCACAATTTTTGTCCATGCCTTCACCAATTGAATTGAATAAGGTTCCGACATGTTCATGGGCAGTTAATGATAATGACGTTGGAATTTTACAAATTGAACCTGTTAAAATTGTGTTGAAACCAGGAGTTAAATCGGCGCGTATTCCGCAGTATAAGATTTCAGTTGAAGGTGAATATGCTTTGAAGAGTATTATTTCTGATTTCGTACACTGAGGTGTAATTGAGGAAATTGCAGGAAGTGTGTGTAATAGTCCTATTTTACCAGTTTTCAAAAAAGGTTGTAATGTATCTCCTTATCATTTTATTATTGATTTGCGCGCAATCAATAAGGTTGTTGGTCCACAGTTTCTGATTGCACCCGATGTCACCACAATAACGACTATGATTCCAGCAACGGCTACACATCTTAGTGTTGTGGATTTGAAAAACGCTTTTTTTAGTATCCCTGTTTATGTTGATAGCAGATATTTGTTCACGTTCACCCTAGGGAGACGCTCGTTCACATTCACTTGTGTGCCGCAAGGGTACACTGAGAGTCCAAGTATCTATACATTGTCGCAATATGTTGATGATCTACTTCTGGCTGATGATTCTGAAGTTGCTTGCAGAGAAGGTGCTGTGTTGCTGCTTATTGATTTAGCAGAGCATGGGCATAAGGCTTTGTTGAAGAAGTTTCAGTATTGTCGACAAGAGGTCGCCTATTTGGGCTATCTCCTGTCGAAGCAGAGAAGAAGACTGACACCTGAACGGATACAAAGCGTCTCTGATATGTCTGTTCCAAATACACAGAAAGAGGTCAGAGCTTTAATAAGCATGGCCTCATATTGTAGACAGTGGATCCAAATTTTTCTTTGTTGATAAAACCTATGTTGGCACTGACAAAGAAGGACATTTCTTTGCCTTTACCGTGGAACATGGATTGCCAGAAAGCTTTTGATTTGCTTAAGGCTGGGCTGTGTTCAGCACCAGTTTTGGGCACACCAAATTTCGAAAAAGGCTTTGTTTTGTATGTGAGTGAACGTGATGGATGTGCTTTGGCTGTTTTGACACAAGATCATGGGGGCAAGAATAGGCTGTGCGGCTATTTTTGTTGCACGCTAGACCCTGTTGCATGCGCTTTGCCAAGATGTTTGAGAGCTGTAACTGCTGCTGCTGCTTCCCTAAAACAAAGTGAGGGTATGGTTTTTGGTCATTCTTTAACCGTGATGGTACCCCACTCCGTAGACGTTCTATTAAACAGAACGCAGATACAACATCTCACATCAGCCCGATCAATAAGATACAAGCTGAATCTATTTGCACCGCATATCCAAATTAAGAGATGCTGTTCATTGAATCCGGCTGAACTATTTCTCCACAAGAGAAGGATTGCAGTGACAAAATGTCACATGATTGCCTCTTTATTACAGAACAAGAAACTAAGGGCAGAATTTACTTAATTGATACACCCTTAAAGAATAGGCAAGGGGAGCAATTCTGTGATGGCTCCTGTTTTAAACTACTGGATGGTACATCCACCACTGCTTATGCAATCACCACATTAAGCACTGTTGTGGAAACTAAACGAATTCTGCATAATTCTGCGCAAGCCACAGGTAATTATTGCGCTAACCGGAGCTTGTGAAATTTCTGAAGGGCTTAGTGCAAATATATATACAGATAGTCAGTATGCATTTGGGGTCGTTCATAATTTTGGTCGACTATGGGCTAAGAGAGGATTCTTAACCTCACATGGAACAAAAATTCAACATGGCACTCTGATAGTCCGGTTGCTGTCAGCACTTGCGCTTCCTACACAACTAGCAATAATGAAGTGTGCCGCACACCAGAAAGTGACGGACGATGTAGGAAAAGGGAACACTTTTGCTGACGACAGAATAGCCAAACAGACTGCTATTGATTTGCACTTAAATATGTACATGTACGTGCTCGATCCAACAATATGGGTTACTGATACTTGTATAATGGATGAAAGGATTAGCTGTATAAAAGAAATTCAAGCTGAAGCTAACCCAGAAGAAATAAAACAGTGGGCTGAGGGTCCAGCGGGTCTAGATAATGATGTTGTTGGGTGGCTAATGAGAAGCAAAGATGGCTGCTACCCAATGCCTATGCCACTGCTAAAGTCACCATGGCTCATGACCCAACACACATATGTGCCAAAAAGATTTGCCAACAGTTCGATCCCATCTGGTATAACACTAATATACAGAAAACTGCTGAATATCTTGTCCAGAGTTGCATGATATGCTTGCAACATAACATTGGGAAGGGAACAATGACACCGAAGGGCAGTTTTCGTCTCCCGTCCATGACTTTTGAGGTGATCTATTTTGATTGAATTGAAATGGAACATTGTCAAAACTATAAATATGTCCTAGTTGTGATCTGTGCCTATACCACATGGGTTGAGGCTTTCCCACTGAAAGATGCTACAGCAATGTCAACGGCAAAGACCATGCTTAAGGAATATTTTCCTAGGTTTGGCTTGCCGAGAGTGATTTGGTCCGATAATGGTCTACATTTTATCGCTGCTGTCATCCTAAAAGTATGTGCAGGATTACAGATTGATGAACGGCTCCACTCGGCCAGACATGCTCAGAGTGGCAGCCTTGTGGAACGCCATAATGGAATTCTAAAGAACAAAATTGCCAAGGTGTGTGCGCACAGCAATCTGTAATGGCCTTACACTTACACTTTGCCAATAGCCTTACTATCAATGCGGACGACTGCACAATCAAAGACAGGGTTCTCCCCCAATTAGATTGTCATGGGGAGACCAGCCAAAGTATGGAATGCACCCAGGCCCAAGCAGTTGAAAGAAATTGAGTACCCGCTATTGTCTGACTATTGTGATCAGTTGACTCAAAACTTGCGTCTGATTCACCATCAGGTACGGGCTGCCCTCCTGTAAAATACGAGGGTCCAGGTCATTGACTCCGACCTGGTCAGTGGGTCGTGGTGAAGAATTTAGAGAGGGGCATCTGCCTTGCACCTCATTGGAAACGACCACACCAGATCCTTTTGGCTATGCAAACTGCAATACGAGTGACCGGAAAGAAACACTGGATCCACTGGACACATGGGAAGAGGATTCCTTTTCCTCTATCCTTTGATGAAGGGGAGGAGAAGGGAACTGATGATCCCGACGCTCACAACGAGCCTGCTTTGATCGACACCAAGGGTGTCACGAACGTTCTTCCTGAGCCTGTGGGGCCTGGGGAGATTGTTGCTTCTTCTTCGAAAAGTCCTTCCTGAGCCCGTGGGGTCTGGGGAGATTCCTGCTTCTTCATTTTCTTCTTCACCGTCGATCGATCTTGTTTCTGCTTCTTCATCTTCTTCAGGAAAAGACAACGCTTTGTTCATTGACCATTCCGTACCTGGTGTGTCAAGCTACGATCTGTGACCACAGAACAGGATTTATATTTAGAGTAATAGAATAGGAAAGTACAGCTAGGATTCTGTGCCGACAAGAAACCCACAAGACACCACCGTTAAGCCAGTCCCTCGTCATTCCTCTGATGCATACAATCAGAGGCAGGGACCGGCAAAGTTAACTTCAATCAAGATAGGACACGTGGTCAAGTGCCACCCACAAATGAACTAAAAAAGCCTAACATTGAGGCTTTTTAACTGACGCTGATAAACTATGCCTATTTTAGGAGCCACTCGTACTAAAAAGGATCTTGATCATTTTGCTGATAATGAGTCCACCCATCGAGGGTCATGGTCCCTGAAGACCAAATGGAAACTGATCACAATAACAGCTTGTATTGTAATTACATTGACATTTGGGTTTTGGTATCTGGAGAGTGTACATCCTTTGCTCCACAGTGTCTCCACCTTATGTGCATTCACACACTCTTCATCCTCAAAACCTCCAACATAGAGGGGGTTATCATAACAACACCCTCTTGATGATCATGAACACAGCCCATGCCATTCTGAATAAGACCAATTGTTTGATATGTTCACATCTTGCACAACATGGGGAAAGGGATTGGGCTGGTATATACATCCACTCCCTCTAACTACTGCATGTTATGCTTCACTTATGGCATAATTGTTTGAACGATGGAACAATAGTGTCACTGGGAATTTTGATGGGACTAATCGCAATAAGTTTAAAAAATGGGTTTTAGCACCTTTAGGATGTTCTCTGTTTGCGAATAGGAGCAAGCTAAATGTTGCTTCTATTAGGCCTTCTGATAGACCTTCCAGACCTTTCCAATCAATGATTACCTTTAAAATGGCTCCCATAGGAAATAGGGATGTCATGTCTCCTTCCCATACTGTTAACCATAGTCCAAACTCTGTTCCATTTTGCATACGAAGAAAGGGTTCCCAACCAATGGATACATTTGAGGGATGTACAAATGTTGCTGTGCTAACTAGTGAAGATAGACCTCTATATGTAGGAGATCCCGTTTACTTTGTTTGCGGTAATGAGGCATATCCTCGGTTGCCAAGAGATTGGGAGGGTACTTGTTATTTAGGTATACTATTTCCAGGCGTATATGTTGCCACCACTGCTGAAGTTTCTAGAACTCGTCCCAGGCAGGATGAGGATGGTGACACTCCCTCAAAGATACTGGGTGACGTTGCTAAATCCATTGTGCCATTTTGGGCCCAGATAATAATCTCCCAAGATATTAGAAAATTGGTGAGGGTTTTAGAGAAAACCATCATTGACATCCTATACAACATAACACTAGAGCAAAAGGCTATTAGATTAGTGGCTCCTCAAAATAGGATGGTGCTAGACATCATTTTAGCTGAGCGTGGTGGGGTGTGCAAAATGGTATGATCTGCGTGTTGTGTTTTTGTACCTGATTTCTCCCCCACCATATTTAAGGCAATTAAGAAATTGCACACCTTAAGTACTGAAGTACACATTCCAGAGGGAAACTGGGATATTGGCACATGGTTCTGGGACTTGTTGCAATTTTAGGGATGGAAAATCTTTGCAGTTCTAATGTTGATCCTTGGTATTGTACTGTTTTGCTGCTGTTCCATACAGTGTCTTCCTTTCATTTGTTCTATGATAGGGGGAAGTTGTGCACAAGCGGTTGGTAAACTAGAACCTAAGACACATATGCCCGGAAAGATTACTAATGCCTTGGTAATGCAGGAAATCGCTATAAAGGAGTTAATGGTGATCAATGTTTTTGAAGATAGCGATTCAGGATGTTCTGACGATGATACATGGTTTTTGGATGATGCTAATGTTTGAGTAATCCTCTTGGCTTAGGACAAAAGGAGGGTTTGTAAAAGTATATTTTGCATGAATACCGTCTGATAGTAAACATTGGCCTAAGCACATTCACATTGCACTTTAAATCACATTGGAATGAACCTGAAATAGGCTGACTCTGCCGCCATTTTAAGTCATCCCCCATTTTGATTAACTCCTGCTTTCTGTCCCATGTTAGAATTTGTGTTTTCGGCTCCAGCAGAGCAAAATTAACTTTGTACTGTGTCAACGTAGATAAACTGAAGCTGCTGAAGTGGATTGTTTGTCCTGCACTAAGGAAACCTTGGATCTACACAAAACAACAATGTCTTCCCCGTTCAAATAGCGAAACAGAATGATGAATAGCTGAACATGAACTTTTGCAGAAATCTTTGTTTTCACTCCTTGAAACTAAGCTGACTTTAAACTTAAGAACACATGGCAGACAAATATAAGTACATGAAATAAGGATTATTAACTTTGTGTCCAATGTTTGAAAAACATATGAAGTGTTTAACATAAAACAACCAGCTATTCAAAGATGTTTTAACATGTATTCGTTTTGTGGATAGGCTATGTACCCTAGGTAAATGTGTTACACAAAGAGGGGCTGGACGATGTGTCCGGGATTGTGAGAAAACTTTATAAATACTCATGTTTTTAAAAATGTCCAGCACTCTTGAATCTCACGTTGTCTGCTTGCACACATTGCGGGGTGTTGAGAGCCAGACAGCTGTTCTGTTAAAATATAGTGTACCTGTACCTTAGTACTCGTGACTGGCTTACCTCTATTATGTGGTATTAAGCCTCAATATTCTTTTAATCTTTAAGATGGCACCTGAATAGGGACCCTCAGGATTGATGTCACATTGCTAGACGAAGACGAGGCTGCCGGACCGGGATCGTAGAGTGACGGGGGCCCCTGCAAAGTGTGACGCAATTCCTCTGCAGTACTGCACGCCCGATCCCTGGACGGTGGGCAGCGTTTAGGCAGACATCCCGACGAGGGTCCCCATATCAAGGCCTGTTTTGCGAAAATGCCTGTCTGTCATAATATGTTGTTTGCATACATGGGCAGGGTAGTGAATTTGGTCAAATGCCACTGATGTTAAAGCCTGAGGCATCATTACCTTTCCTGTTCTCGTCTGTCTCTGTGGTAAATCAGTTGGAGATTGCACACAACTTCTTCTTTGCGACACCAACTTCTCGTCTGTGGTGCCTATTCTTGAATCTCAATAATTCCGGCCACAGTAAGGGTTGTATATGGTACTTGCAACTACAACTGCATTTTTGCATGGAAACGGGATGTGCGGGATGTCCTGAAGCAGTAGGTATGCAGCTTGTTTGACCGTAATGTCTGCAGCTTGGTTCCCAAGAGAAACAAAGTCTTCACCACTGGTGTGGGTGGTACACTTGACAACTGCAGTCAGCGAAGGCTCAGAAAGAGCTGCAATCAGTCGATCTAACAAAGCTGTGTGCTGCACCGGAAATACATAAGCCCTACAGAATCCTCTCCTCATTCATCTTGACAATCCTGAATGAGCAGTTGTTGTGACATATGCCGAGTTAGAATAGATTGTAAAATGGCATCCCTGTGCTTCCTCAGGTGCTTCAATCAGAGCAATTTCTTCTACTGCTTGTGTGGAATAATGACCCAGAAGCATCTGTGTCAAAAATACCTCATTTTTCCAATCCACTAGCCACACCACTGCTGCCCAGTACCTCTCTGGCTTGTTTCCTGGTCGATAATTGATGAACCGTCATCAAAGAACACTTCTCCATCATCCGGATCATAATCACATATCTTGGGAATGCCATCCTCAGGGCTCTAATAGGTAGTACAGTCATGCACCTCATCATCGTCAAAAATGGGCTCAGTCAAAAAGGTTGCTGGCTTCACTGTCTTACAGCAGACAATATGAATAGACAGCTTGAAAGAACCAATTCATATGCTGAAGCCCTTTGTGTTGTCAAGGCAGATGTGGACCTCTCTAATATTTCAAAGACAGAGTGATCCACATACAATGTTAATGAACACCCCATGACAATGGTCACAGATTTTTCAAAGGTGTAAGTAGCACAGATCAATACCTGTTCACATGGAAATTGTCCCTACATGACAGAATCTAACATGCCACTATAATAGGCCGAAGATTTGTGACCCATTGTACTGTGCTGTGTCAATACAGCATGGGACAATAGTTTCCTAGTTAAGGAAACCAGCGTCCCCTGCACACTATCAACAAAAGGCTAAAAGCCTGTATAAGAGTTTTATAGGGTACAACTAGTAACCTAGTAATTATTTACAAGAATTATTTTTCAGTTTCAGTAGTTTTCATTGCTTTGTTTAGCTCACAAAGCTATTCTTGAATCACCCAATTATTTCTTGACAACTCATCTGTTTATCAAACAAACAGTAATTTATTCATTTCATAACAACAAATCATAGATCACAATATAATGTGGCCCAACGCGTTTCGAGTATCAATTTTCACTCTTCATCAGGGGCAATGTGTTCTGTATTCTTAACAATAAGTATAATTTCTGAAGAAAAAAATTCATGAATGAAATTAAATTCATTTATCTAATATATGTATTCATGTTTATACTTTAGAAACAAAACAAGGTACTTCGTTAGTCAGATAGTGGAACAAAAGAGTATATACAATTAACAACATCATTGCATATCTTTTAGTCTTTAAATCAGTTGCATTGCTCAAAAAAATGAAATTGTCCAAAAGATCAATTTTTTCACAAATGCTGGGAGCCTATTAAGTTTGAAGACAAAAACACACCAATTAATTGGAAATATTAATAGTTCCCCATTGTAAACCAAAGTGCAGAATGGTGTATAAAGATCCTGTTCTTTTTACATATTTCAATGTAAAAATTATATTGTGAAAATTACATTAGTGAAGCTTTCTAATCACCAGGATTGAAAAATAAGTGTGGACTAGAGCATGAAGTTGAACTTACTCAACAATGTCATGTATGAAACCACCAGCAGTCATGTACGGCTTCTGTGTGGAAGGGTTGTTATGTTCTGTAGACAAAAAGTCCAAAGAGTGAAAATTAACTAAAGAGTAGTGGCAGAGATACATCCTAAAAGGTAAATGAGTCCTTAAAAAGTGGTGGCCAAGTAGCATACTTACAGTACAAATAGGTATCTGTATGGTGGTAGGATCTGGGGATACTCCATCCGCACACGAATGCGGGATGGAAGCGAGTCGTGAATTTATAGTCGCGAGTGACATCATCCGCGCATGCGCGTGATGACGTCACGCGGCGAGCTCCAATTCCGATTGGTCAATGATGTAAACACAGCCGCGAGTGACGTCACCCGTGCATGCGCGTGATGACGTCACCGCGACCATCCTGTCACGAAAAGTCGTGTAAAATGAATCTAGGGAATAGTAGTTTATTCCCCTAGTTCGGAATGATATATAAATGCATTAAAGTGACGTCCTCCGCACAAACGCGGGAAGAAGTTACCGTAGCCATCATTCTCGCTAGACCAGCTAGACCAGCCAGTATGTAGAGATATGTGTATGCGTCTGAAGACTTACTAAATGTAAGGACACATAAAAAAACATCACCGTGGCCATCCTACTAGCAGTCCTAGAAGTCCTAGGGGCTAGTAATAGGAAAAGGAACAAAGTATGTCCACACACTGACTGAGTGTGTGATGTGTATAGAAAAATGATATAGAGAGGATACCATGCGAAAACATGGTAACCTGGTGAGTGTTAACCTCCAGGTAGAGTGAAGGCAGGTAATAAAGTCTCAAAGATGTGGAGAACAATAAGAATAATAGTAAAGTAAAAAAAGCCTATTTGTCTTAAATACAAAAGAGGCTCCCATGCATTTTAAACAAAGGCATCAGTATAATAGCTCAAACTGTAAAGGTGTGGAGAACAATTCTGTTTGGCATTAAAATAAAGGGTGGTCATAAAGAACTGAATAATAAAAAAATAAAAAAATTTAAAAGAAGAGATGCCAATACTATGCCAGCAGATTAGCCCACATGTTCACAGAAATGGACCAAAACAGTACTCCTCATTTAACCCTAAAGGGTACATGGCATCTAGTTTTTGTATCCAATACAATTCTCTTTGGGCTAAGATTTTTTGGAGATCGCCTCCTCTTGATAATGGGTGGACAACTTCCAGGACTATCATTCCCATTTGTGAAATGGTGTGTTTTTGGTCTCGATAATGTCTGTAGACAGGTGACTTAACATTCTTCGTTCTTATATAGGATTTATGTTCTGTCCACCTTTCTTTTACTTTCCGATTGGTTTTTCCAACATAATATTTTCCACAGGGGCAACAAATTGCATAAACCACATTTTTGGTATCACATGTTGCATAATCTCTCAAATTTATTTTTTTGCCTGTATTGGGATGTTTCACATGATCTCCTTTTATGATATTATTGCAATGTTGGCAATGTAGACAGGCGAATGCACCTTTTTTCTTTTTGGTGAGAGTAGTCTGTGTTGGTCTTTTTGGTTTTTCTGCTTTAATCAGTTGGTCTCTGATGTTTTTACCCCGTTTGTATGCCATCTTGGGGGGATCTGGAAAGAGTTCTTTTAAAGTGTTATCTGTTTGTATGATGTCCCAATTTTTGTAGATAATCCTTTTGACCTGGAAGCTTTGGCTTGAGTATTTCAACGTATGTATTAAACTTTTGCTTTCCTTCTTAGTATTCCCTTGGAGGAGATCTTCTCTTTCTTGTAAGTTGGTTCTGACAATGGCTTTATCCACCATTTCTGCTGGGTACCCTCTTTCTAGAAATCTCTGTTTCATAATGTCATATTCATTCTGAAGAGTAGCCTGGTCTGATGTTATCCTCTTGAGTTTTAGGAATTGACTGTAAGGTAAGTTTTCTTTTAGATGTTTAGGATGGAAGCTGCTATGATGAAGGCAACTGTTAACATCTGTCGGTTTTCTATATATCTTTGTTTTGAGTGTTGTCCCTGAACGTTGACATCAAGGAAATTGACCTCAGGTCTTCCTATCTCTATAGTGAAACTGATTCTGTCATTGTAGTTATTTAGAGATTCTCCAAATTTCAGAAGTTCACTTTTGGTGCCATGCCAGATCCCAAAGATGTCGTCTATATAGCGTCTCCAGCATTTAATCTTGTCTATCCACAGTGGATTTTCCAGTACAAATTTGGTCTCAAATCGGTGCATAAAAATATTTGCATACGATGGGGCCACTGATGAGCCCATTGATGTTCCAGAAATTTGTAAGTAGTATTGGCCATTATGTTTAAAGGACTTGTAAAGGATGATGTTGATCAGTTCAATGGCAAAAACTCTTTGTATCTGTACTCTTGGGTTCAGAAGTAAAAACCATTCCATGGCTTCTATGCCTTCTTTGTGAGGGATTGAAGTGTAAAGACTATTGACGTCCATTGTGAACAGGATAAGTTCTTCCTCCAGTAGGTTTAATGTGTTAACTATGCTCAGGAAGTGGGTTGTATCCTTTAAGTAGGTCATGGTCTTTTGTACCAAAGGTTGTAATGCAGTGTCCAGGTAAATTGCTAAAGGTCGAAATATGCTGTCTGTTCCAGCTACTATTGGTCGAAAGGGTGGGTCTTCTTTGTTTTTATGTATTTTCGGTAACCCATAGAACACTAGGGTGACCGGATGTTTCTGTATGAGGAAATCGGCTGCTTTCTCACTAATCCAATCCATGTCTATAGCTTTGTCAACTACATTTTTGATAAGGCCTCTGCTGTTGAAAATCGGGTCGCCATCTAGTGGTAAGTAGGTCCTGATGTCATCAAGGAGTTTCAAACATCCTGTGTTGTATAAGGTAGTGTCCATTAGCACTAGGGCACCGCCTTTGTCTGCTTGTTTTAAGGTCAAAGTATTGTCTTCTGCTAATTGTTTAATCACCAGTAGTTGATCTTTACGGATGTTGCCAGTTCTTGGTGGTTCATATTTGATACGTCTTAAATCCTTGGTAGTCTTTTGTTTGAATAAATTGATCAGTGGATGATTCGCTTGTGGGTGGAAGTTACTTTTGTTCTTTAACTCAAGGTATTTATGTTTGTTTGTTGATTGTAGATTGTCCTCAATGCTGTTAAAAAAGACTTTCAGTTCCATTTTACGTATTAATTTAAACAGGTTTACTTCTTCCTCAAAAAAGGAGGTATTGTTGGTAGGTATGAATGAAATACCTAAATTGAATGTCTCTAGTTGAGTCATAGTCAGAGGTTTGGAGGATATGTTTATGACCAAATTTCTGTCTATTTCTTTTTCTGTCGTAGAAAAATAGAAAACTACGACAGAAAAAGAGGGTACCCAGCGGAAACGGTGGATAAAGCTATAGTCAGAACCAACTTACAAGAAAGAGAAGATCTCCTCCAAGGGAATACTAAGAAGGAAAGCAAAAGTTTAATACATGTGTTGAAATACTCAAGCCAAAGCTTCCAGGTCAAAAGGATTATCTACAAAAATTGGGACATCATACAAACAGATAACACTTTAAAATAACTCTTTCCAGATCCCCCCATGATGGCATACAAATGGGGTAAAAACATCAGAGACCAACTGATTAAAGCAGAAGAACCAAAAAGACCAACACAGACTACTCTCACCAAACAGAAAAAAGGTGCATTCGCCTGTCTACATTGCCAACATTGCAATAATATCATAAAAGGACATCCCAATACAGGCAAAAAAATAAATTTGAGAGATTATGCAACTTGTGATACCAAAAATGTAGTTTATGCAATTTGTTGCCCCTGTGGAAAATATTATGTTGGAAAAACCAAGTCAAAGAAAGGTGGACAGAACATAAATCCTATATCAGAACGAAGAATGTTAAGTCACCTGTCTACAGACATTATCGAGACCAAAAACACACCATTTCACAAATGAGAATGATAGTCCTGGAAGTTGTCCACCCATTATCAAGAGGAGGTGATCTCCAAAAAATCTTAGCCCAAAGAGAATTGTATTGGATACAAAAACTAGATGCCATGTACCCTTTAGGGTTAAATGAGGAGTACTATTTGGGTCCATTTTTGTGAACATGTGGGCTAATCTGCTGGCATAGTCATGGCATCTCTTCTTTTAATTTTTTAAATTTTTTTATCATTCAGTTCTTCATGACCACCCTTTATTTTAATGCCAAACGGAATTTTGATTAAATTGATTTTTAGCAAGCACCCTAGTCTCTATTATGCTAAAAATATACCTCTTTTTCTAAATAGGATGAAAACCCTATATAAACCCTATGCTCAAATGAAATATAAGAGACATACAATAAATCATTACAAGTGTAGGGGTTGGCATTTAGAATGTACACCCATTTATGGGTCAGATTTAACTATATGTACAGTTTGAGCTATTATACTGATGCCTTTGTTTAAAATGCATGGGAGCCTCTTTTGCATTTAAGACAAATAGGCTTTTTTTACTTTACTATTATTCTTATTGTTCTCCACATCTTTGAGACTTTATTACCTGCCTTTACTCTACCTGGAGGTTAACACTCACCAGGTTACCATGTTTTCGCATGGTATCCTCTCTATATCATTTTTCTATACACATCACACACTCAGTCAGTGTGTGGACATACTTTGTTCCTTTTCCTACTACTAGCCCCTAGGACTTCTAGGACTGCTAGTAGGATGGCCACGGTGACGTTCTTTTATGTGTCCTTACATTTAGTAAGTCTTCAGACGCATACACATATCTCTACATACTGGCTGGTCTAGCTGGTCTAGTTATCCTCAAGTGCCTTTCTGCAGGACAGCGAGAATGATGGCTACGGTAACATCTTCCCGCGTTTGTGCGGAGGACGTCACTTTAATGCATTTATATATCATTCCGAACTAGGGGAATAAACTACTATTCCCTAGATTCATTTTACACGACTTTTCGTGACAGGATGGTCGCGGTGACGTCATCACGCGCATGCACGGGTGACGTCACTCGCAGCTGTGTTTACATCATTGACCAATCGGAATTGGAGCTTGCGGCGTGACGTCATCACGCGCATGCGCGGATGACGTCACTCGCGACTATAAATTCACGACTCGCTTCCATCCCGCATTCGTGTGCGGATGGAGTATCCCCAGATCCTACCACCATACAGATACCTATTTGTACTGTAAGTATGCTACTTGGCCACCACATTTTAAGGACTCATTTACCTTTTAGGATGTATCTCTGCCACTACTCTTCAGTTAATTTTCACTCTTTGGACTTTTTGTCTACAGAACATAACAACCCTTCCACACAGAAGCCGTACATGACTGCTGGTGGTTTCATACATGACATTGTTGAGTAAGTTCAACTTCATGCTCTAGTCCACACTTATTTTTCACTCCTGGTGTTTAGAAAGCTTCACTAATGTAATTTTCACAATATAATTTTTACATTGAAATATGTAAAAAGAACAGGATCTTTATACACCATTCTGCACTTTGGTTTACAATGGGGAACTATTAATATTTCCAATCAATTGGTGTGTTTTTGTCTTCAAACTTAATAGGCTCCCAGCATTTGTGAAAAAATTGATCTTTTGGACAATTTCATTTTTTGAGCAATGCAACTGATTTAAAGACTAAAAGATATGCAATGATGTTGTTAATTGTATATACTCTTTTGTTCCACTATCTGACTAACGAAGTACCTTGTTTTCTTTCTAAAGTATAAACATGAATACATATATTAGATAAATGAATTTAATTTAATTCATGAATTTATTTCTTCAGAAATTATACTTATTGTTAAGAATACAGAACACATTGCCCCTGATGAAGAGTGAAAATTGATACTCGAAACGCGTTGGGCCACATTATATTGTGATCTATGATTTGTTGTTATGAAATGAATAAATTACTGTTTGTTTGATAAACAGATGAGTTGTCAAGAAATAATTGGGTGATTCAAGAATAGCTTTGTGAGCTAAACAAAGCAATGAAAACTACTGAAACTGAAAAATAATTCTTGTAAATGATTATTAGGTTACTAGTTGTAACCTATAAAACTCTTATACAGACTTTTAGCCGGTTGTTGATAGTGTGCAGGGGACGCTGGTTTCCTTAACTAAGAAACTATTGTCAATTGTATATATTCCAGCCTAGATACCAAGGCTGAGCACTTCTCGCCTGCACCTCAAATATCATACTACTCCTGACTTAATTACCTTGAGTCATTGTTTCATATACAATACTACACAAATATAAAATAGGTGTGCATGGTGATTAGTGGCCAATACAGGGGCAGTAGAAATTACATCTTTTAATTCCTGACATTTCGTGATCATTTCATCAGTCTAAACAGTATTCTTTGTTCATTGTGCTTCCTTGAGGGCCTGCAGCAGTGGTTTAGTGTATGACATATAGTCAAATATCCACACTCTGCAGTAGTTACACAAGCCCAGAAATATCTGCATGTCCTTAACCGCCACTGGCTGGGGGGCTGTGCGCACTGTTGCAACGCACTCTGGGTTTACTATCTTACTGTTTACCATGTCCCAAATACAACACCTCTTGCTCACTATATTCCAATTATGGCCTACCCACCTTATACCCCTTGTCAGCCAATAATCGCAACAGGGTAACAGAATCCTCCCTACACTGCTGTTCTGTAGTGCTGCATACCAACAAATCATCTATGCGTTGAATTATAGTACTGTGGACAACAATATTATCCAAATCTTCATGTAACACTCTTGCAAATACTCAGGGGCTCACACTACCCTTGAGGAAGCCTAGTGTGTTGAAATTGGCTCCCGTCAAATGTAAACGCAGTGAGATACTGCGAATCAGGCTGCAGGGCACTTAGAAGAAGGCATTCTTCAAATCCACCACTGTAAAGTGAATGGCATCAACAGGTATATTGCATAATATGGTAGCAGGGTTTTGAACCATGGGAAATTCTGCCTGTACAATGTCATTGAGGGGGCGCAAACCGTGAATCATTCTCAAACTAGCCCCCTTGCCTTTCTTCACTGGAGAAATAGCTGTATTACAGGGCGAATTGGATAGTGCTATTATACATAGATGCAAAAGAGCCATTATAGGATCATATCTTCCCTCCTCTGCTGCTTTCGATAAAGGATATTGCTTCACTTGAGGCAGCACTGTGCCAGGTTCCAAAGTGATACATATCGGGACAACACTTCATAAAAATGCCACTCGATGCGAATAACTCATCCACAAATTATCAGGCACTTGAGTAAAATCAGTAGAAGCAAAAGTGTTAACATTCCTCACCAGTAGCATGGGACACATGACATGTCTCTAATGTATCATCATTTTACATGGGACACACACGACCGTCATTATTTCCCCTTTGTTCTCTTGATTTTCAAATAAATCTTCATCTGAAAATGTTTTCATTGAAATCGTTGGATCGATACACACAACTGTACGCCACTCTCCTTTGTTTGAATCAACTGCTACCAGCACAATCCTGTCTTCTGCCACAAGCACTCCCTCTATATCAAGTTGAATGATATTTCCTGCATCAATCTTATGGGCTGGGCAGGCATGAACAAAAACTTGCCAGATACCCACCAATATTTGTTTGCTACTTGTTCGATAGGCTGTTCATATCTGATCACTAATATCATAATGTCATACGAGAACAAGCCTGGTGCCAGTGGTATTCCTCTTGCGGCAGATTCAATGCCCAGTGCATTTAAGGTCAACATTACCCTCACGGCACACATGCCTAGTGTCGAACAGACCACACCTCTTTCTGTAAACGAGATGGTCATGTTGAGCTTATGGAGTTGCAGTAGAGTACAACAAGGGAGCCCACTCCTCTCTGCCCCTTATCTTGATGGGTAATTTCTTTGTATAAAAGGAACCAATTGAACTGCCCCAGATAAACCCTGCATTTGTATGACCTTGCCTGATAAAGGGAATGCTCACCCACTGATACATGATTTGGTTGCACTTGTATATACCATGAAAATTAATGGTTTATTTCCTATTTCCACACCCACCAAGGGTTCATCTTCTGGTCGGCGGTGACAGATAGCAGTGGAACTGCTAACACTCTCTGTAGGCTGTCCTAGTCTGGATACGTATTTGTCCCTGGAAAAACAAAGGGGTTCACGCCAACCACTTTGGCCCTACATGTCTCTGTGTCCGCAAATTGTGGTAAACTAGGGCCTTTTCTCCCCTCAGAGGATTCTCAAACTTAGGTGGCCTCTCCACTGGGTACCTAATACGCATTTACTGTGTTACTGTTGGTTTCTGAAATATGTGGTAAACTAGGGCCTTTTTCTCCCCTCGCAGGATTCTCAAACTTAGGTGGCCTCGCCACTGGGTACCTAATACGCACTTACTGTGTTACTGTTGGTTTCTTAAATATGTGGTAAACTAGTGCTCACCCTCACTTCCTGTCCGCTTGCTCTCGTCTGTCTTCCCCCCCACTCCCTCCTATTACATGGTGCTCTCTATCTCACCTATCCTCTCTAACTGCTTCTCCATTGACTATCCAGCTCTCCTCACTAAATCTGGTTGGAACATTTGATTTTTAAAAAGGACATCCTGGTCTCCAACCCAGGCCTCCCTATCGCTGACACCTACACCAGTGCCTCCTCCAAGGAAACTCTCACTGACATCCTCTTTGTTTTCGTGCCTTCGCCTGACCTATGAACCCTTCATATGGTCTCTGTGCTCTCTCCTTTCTCCTCTTTTCCCATTAATGGTGGCACACGTTGGGATGTCCTCGTGGCCCCCTTCCACTCCTCTAAGGCCATCATTAATGTCTATGCTAATGGGACCATATTGGTCCAAGGCCCTCAGGCCAACCTTCACCTCTTTGATAAATTCTTCCCACGCCTCATCAACTTCCTCTCCTCTCCTGCTGTCCCCTCTCCTCTGTCCTCTGCTACCTTGCCTCTACCCTCCCTCCCTGCCCCCTGTCTTGCTCCCTCTTCACCTCCGCAGGGCGTACCTCTGATTTATACACCTCCCCGGAAGTCCTTCACCGTTGGCAACCTTCTCCGCATTGCCACTTTTAACTCTCGCTCTGCCGTCAAACATTCCTCTGATATCTGTCGCCTGCTTGAGGAACTTGACCTTGACGTCCTCGGTCTCACTGAGACATGGTTCACGGCCAGCTCTGTCACCAGCTTTGACACACTCCTACCTGACGGTTACAAGATCCTCTCCGTGCCCAGGCCCAACCGTGCTGGGGGGGTGTGGCTTTTATCTTCCCTGAGTGGATTCCTGCCACTGTCACTCCTACGCAGACCTACTCCTCTTTTGAATGCCTTGTCTGCCGACTCTCTCTCTCTCCTAGCCATTCCCTTACCGTGGCTACTATCTATCGGCCACCTGGCCAAATTTCCTCCTTCCTCTCCGAGTGGGCGGACCTCTCCTCCTCACTCCTGTCCTCAACCACTCAACTCCTCTTTCTTGGAGACTTCAACATCCACCTGGATGCCTCCTGTTCCCCCTCTGGACTCTTTTGCGACCTCTGAGACTCTCTCTCACTCTCTATTCTTCCATCTGGGCCAACTCATTCGCCAGGGAACACCCTTGATGCTCTGATCTCTTCTGACCTTCCCCTCTCCATCCCTCTCTCCACTCCTCTCTCCTGGAGTGATCAATTTCTCCTATCCTCCGACCTCACCTTCCCTACCCCACAGGCAAAGCCACCCTTATCACTGCCATCCTCCTTCTCGGTCATCCGACCCATGAAGCGTGTGTCAGTTGAGGCTTTCGCTGCCACCTTCTCGCCCCCTCCCCCCCTGCGGCTGACTCCCACCTTGACACAGCCCTCTCTACGCTCCACTCTGCTATATCTGATACTCTTGATATCCTTGCCCCTGCCATGAGAATCCGCCTGATGCCCAAAGCCAAATGTAACTCCTGGTATGACTCAGATCTCGTCATCCAAAAACGCAAGTGCAGGTTGGCAGAGAGGAAATGGCGTGCTTCATGTTCATCCTCTGACAAACTGGCCTCCCGCATGCTCCAAAGGCAATACCGGCTCTCCGTTCTCACCAAGAAGAGAGCCCTTATCCAAGCTTGCATCTCTGCGGCATCTAACAATTCGGCCGAACTCTTTAAAATCTGCAAGGAGCTGGACAACCCTTCTGCAGTCTCTACCTCTCCTGTCCCCTCCCAGGCCCTCTGCATGGCACTGGCCTCTCACTTCATCTCTAAAACTCAGGAAATCCTGTCCTCACTCTCCTCCTCTCACCGCCTCCCTCTATTCCCTGCTCTTCCTCTGGCCCCTCTGCAGCCACCCCTCCTCCCTCTTTCTCTGCCTTTCCCCTTCTCTCCGCTGATGAGATTTCCAGACAAGTCCGATCTATGAAAGTCTTGTCAAAACAGGATCAGCCCTGTTCCTCCAAAACTATTAAGGACCACATTGACTCCCTGGCTCCTGCCTTGGCTGACTTTTGCAACCACTCCTTCGCCTCTGGAGTCTTCCCATCCCCCTTAAGCACTCCCTTGTGCACCCTCTTCTTAAGAAACCCTCTTCCGACCCCTCCTGCCCAGCCAACTATCGCCCAATCTTCATCACACCCTTCCTGGGCAAGCTCCTTCAGAAATTGGCCATCTCCCATCTTAATCTTCATGCTGAATCTGTCGGTAGTCTTCATGACCATCAGTCTGGCTTCAGAGCTGCCAGAAGCACGGAAACTGCTCTCCTGAACATCCGTGAGGACCTGCTCTCGAACCTTGACTCCAACACTCAGTGTGTTCTCATTTTGCTCGATCTCTCTTCTGCCTTTGATACTGTCAACCATGCCATCCTGCTCAACCGTCTCCGTGATAACCTGGGTATCACTGGTCAGGCTCTGGCGTGGCTGACCTCTTTCCTCTCCAATTGACCCTCCTAGGTCCAACTGGGGTCCTTCCTCTCTGACATCTTTTTCTCTACCTGTGGTGTCCCCCAGGGACCTAACCTCTCTCCCTGGCTGTTCAACCAATATCTGGCACTCCTTGCCGCCCCGCTCTCTGCCCCAACTTTCAGTGCTATGCGGATGATACCCATCTCCTTTTCAGGCTACCCTCGGCCTCCTCCCCGCCTTCCCTCATCTCTGACTGTCTGCTATCCAGGAATGGTGTGCCGCCAATGACCTCTGCCTTAATGCCAGTAAGACTGAGATTCTACTCATCGGCACACCCACTCCCTCCTTCCCTGCAACTCTCTGGCCAGCCTCTCTTGGCCCTCTCCTGCTCCTACCTGCAAGGCAAAAAACCTCGGGGTCATCTTCGACTCCACACTCTCCTTCTCTCCTCACATATCTGGCGTCTCTAAGCAGTCCAACTACCAGCTGCACCTCCTCAGAGATATTCTTCCTTTCCTCTCCTTCCCCCAGAAGCTCACTGTCTCCCGAGCCCTGGTTCTCTCGAAGCTGGACTACTGTAACAGCCTCTATCTGAATCTGCCTGCCTCTACTCTCCGCCCTCTGCAACTTATCCAGAACACGACTGCGAGACTTGTCCTTGGCCTCAAGCCCAGGGATCGTATCTCTCCAGGACTGAAATCTCTACACTGGCTCCCAGTGGCTGCGAGAATTAAGTTCAAAACCCTCTGCATTGTCCACAAGGCCTTCTGGGGCCTGGGGCCTAAATACCTTCAACTCTCTCTTCCTAAATATCTTCCTTCTCAAGCTCTTCGCTCATCCGTCTCCAACTCCCTCAGGGTCATCCGCTTCTCCAAGCAATGAGTTGGGGGTAGATCTCTCTCCGCGGCAGGGGCCTCCCTCTGGAAGAGTCCTCCTGACTCCCTGAAACTTGAGGAGAACCATCTCTGGTTTCGGAAGCACCTCAAAACCTTCCTCTTTGCTTATGCCTTCTCCCCCCTCTCCCCTGCTAAATTCTTGACTGAAACTGCACTCTACCTGCAACTGGGCCACTCTCCACTTGCACTGCCTCCCTGGCAACCTCTGCACTACGGGACTGTCTCTGTATCCCGACAGCCCCCCTTTCCCAGCACTTGTCTGCATTTACCTTGCACTTGCCACCAGTTTGGCCCTATTATTTATCTGTTGTTCCACTACCCTGTACTTTCCCCCCTCCCTTTCCCCTTGCACTTTCCCTTCCCTCCACCCATGCACTTGCGCGATCTGAATGACACCTGGCCTAGTAGGATCGTTGTCTGTCTTCCCTCTGTTCCCCCTTCCCTGCCTCGTCGCTCCTTGAAACACTTGTGTATAGGCGCGTTAGAAATGCCATATCATATCATATGATACTGTGTCACTGTGCCACCCGGGATGGTAGTATTGTTTGAAATATGGGGGCCTGATTGTTGTCCTTGATGTACTGCATATGATGGTACATTGCTGGAACTGGGGGCTGGTAGCTGTGGAAAAGATGGCGGGGGGTTGTGATTGGGTCTCTACAGTCAGGTGGACAACCTATGCCCACCCCTAGTGCAAGTCATCCTCATCAGTTACTAGATACACAAGACACCATTGGCTCTCAAACTATAAGGCTCTTCCTTATATGGCCTTCTACAATTGGTTGGCACGCTCATACCCTTCTGGAACATTTGGCTCACTAGCAGCACGTAATCTGGTACCACAGGTGCTGGTGGGTGGACTTCACCATGTCTCCCCACCGAATTAGCCCAACATCTCTTCAATCATGCCTTCTGCCATTCAGATTGTCTTTGAACTTGGCCTTGCAAAGTATCACTGCTCCTGAGAATAAAAGAGAGTATCGGCACATCCTTATTGTAGCTCAGGTCTGCACATCCACTCCTATTTTCATCCTCGACTCACGTGACAGGAGACCATATTTCAGCCTGTTTTGCAGCAATTATTTGTCTTGAATTAATAAACTTTGCACTCATGGTGTTCTTCCTCGCACCTTAACAAGGGCGGATTCAGCTTCTCACATTCACTTTTTCTTCAAGGATAGATAACCAGTAGATAACAGCTATTGAAGGCCTTTCCTCGATCTTCAGCTGTTTTCTTACTGCAACACAGAGCCCTCTGATCCTTCTTTCTTCTCGGGTCTGAGCTTACTAAATATGTGACACCGATGTCCAGAATTCTATATAATGGTGGCACCGCCTGCAGTCTATTCACTACGTATAGCCAGCCTTTATGATTACTTAATCTACTTGCGTTACAGCACCTGTACAGTTATAAAACGGCTTTCATTTTCAGCAGTACTCTTTACACGTGCAAACTTCATTCCAAATATGAAAGTTTACTCAATTCCTTACTTGTCATCAGATTCTATGCATCTTCTTCTTCGACCATTATTCTCAGTGTGTGACGCTTACTTCTTGTGATGTCCACCAGTCCCTTTTCTTCTCATCTTCAAATTCCTTCTGGGACCTCCTCCAAGAGATTGTCATCTCTGCGAGGGTACATCACATATGGTCTTCTCAATGGATACCTTGTCTTAAAGGCTCCAAACGCAGACTCAACATCAATCATGATCTTCATTCCTACTGCTTTCTTTGCTGCCTTCTTGCACTGTGTGATTATAATCGTGATCAAACAGAATCCAAACATTATCTTCACCAATACTGCTCCCAGTAGCTTGAAGAAATTCGCCATCCATTGTGGACCCCACTAGAAGGTAGATGCGAACCAGCTGTTATCTGCAATATCTTGTGTCTCATCTTCCATCTTGTCCTGCAGCTTCGTCAGCAATGTTATGGCCTCTGTCAAGGTCCCATTCCAATGTGCAACATGATTCTCTGATTTTGTCACATTTTTTGCCCTCCATCCATTGCCCTAATCATATCAAGAACATATCTGTTCTGGAGGTTCATCAATCTTATTACCCTCAATTCTTCTTTGATCGCATTGAATCCCTTAATGGTAGTGTTGATCGTCTGCAGGAGTTCCCAGGGAGTGATCTGTAACCACTTCGCATTCGCCATTCTCTGGATCCCTGGCATAAAGATAGTTGTGAAGATTGCAGAAGTCTGGCTGAGCAATCTGTGATCATATGGAATAGCATCAAAGGCTTCTATCGATTTAGCTGAAAAGTAATACTCGCACTTTTTTCGGTTGAGAAATTCAAATGATCTTCTCCTCCTCAAATGGGCATCTGCCTTTGGAAACTGTCCAATGTTCAGGTCACTCTTTGGAATCACTGATGCTGGAATCATGAATAAGCACTATAGAACACATCCCTCCCGAGTCATTGGGCAGCTTCATGAAGGCTCTGCAGCCACAAGGACAATAGTGGTCCATCAGAACTGATGTCCCATCCTTAATACCTGGCACATCAAAAATGTGGCCACACTGATAATTCTCTCCAACTTTCCTTGTGCCATTATTTCTGAAACACAAGGATGCATTTACTAGAGGTATTATCTGCAACAGTCCTCCTTTATCGTTGGCCCATGTCAGTAACTTTGTAATCTTCAACCAGGGATCTATGCATTGTCCTTCTGCATGTCCCACAATTGCTTCAGGTCGTACGATTGGTGCTGGTACTTTGCACACAATCAGGCCTTCAGTACATCCTTCTGGGGTCAACACTGTTCCTTTAATTTGCACTTGGCCTCTTTCCCATCATCTCTGTATCTCTTCTTTATCTTTACCTTGACAATTTAAAATCTTGTTTTCTTCCATCCGAATTCCTGCTCCACACATTCCAGGCTATTCATATCTGATCACTAAATTCCTTGTTTCTGGCTTCCCTCTTGTCTTGAAATCTTGCACATAATTATTTTCTCTTTGAGATGTCTCTTTAGTCACCCATACCAAGGATGCCGTTCGATCCTGGAATTGTCCTCTCGTCTGGCAGAGTGTGAGATGACTCAGCAATGAGCTTGTTGCACTGATACGTCTGTAGCTATGAATATCTTAGAGGTTCCCATGGCATAAGGTCTCTCCCACCTTTTTCACGTGCTGATACCACATGTTATTACGCAAGTGTGATGTAATTTCTAGATATGTGTTTATCCTATTATTGTGTTACTCTGTATTTCTCCTGTGTCTCCTCAACAAAATGTTTGCAGCCCATGAAGACAACTCTAAAGCAGCTCTATGCTGGGGAGAAAACATGTGAGACCTTTACTCACTGGTAATGGGCAAATCTACAAGAGTTCCTGGAATGGGGAGGATCAAAGGTACTTCTGCCTTTTTTGGATCAAATGTACAAAAAAGGTGAATCATAAGAAACAGAAAGACACAAAGCATAACTGCGCACATATACATCACAAACCAACACAATAATCCCCACTATTTATGTCATTCTGGAACTTCTTGAGCTTGCACATTCTCTGAAATTGTGTTATCTTCATAATTGCTAATATTCTCTACAATTTAAAAGGAAGGAAAAACACTTTACTCAGGTAAACATAATAGGTTTGGCTGCCGAAGTAGTTCCTCTACTATTGCCACGAGCAGCCTTCTAATTACAGCGCCATTCTTAGGATTATGTAAAAAAGTGTGGATGTCCACATCTCTTCTAACAAGGGCTGGATGAGCTTGAAGAATAAACACAAAAATAGCAAGCACGATCCAACGCTCATTACTTTCGGGGAGAAACATAAAATCAATCAAACAAATATTCAGTGAGAAACGAATCGGGGTACTGTTCACGTTTCCAATTCTTAACCAAGTGTTGGCATTTAAGCATAATCACGATATATTGGCATTTCTCTAAAGTTCATTGTGAAAGATTCCTGTGACTCAAGCAAAAGGATTGCATGCCTGCTATAATATTTATTAGGAGTGTCCAAGCCATAGTCTAAATGCAAATCTGCATTTGTTAATCCGTTGGTTTACTGTCCTTCTTCCTTGTCATCGATCAAGTCTGCACATGCTGAAATTCTTCTTCTTGTCTTGCTTCTGTATCGATGGCTGGGGGTGCTGAAGTCTCACCGATGTAGAGCTTAACATCGCTCAGGTGGATCCAAGCTTGTCTATCTTGAACTTTCACTGCTGAGGGAGTATTGTTCTCTACTACATACGGTCCATCAAACCTTGGCTCGTGCCACTTCCTGGTGAAGTTTTTTATCTACACAGTGTCACCAGCAAAGAGTTTAGGCACCGAAGAGTTGGTCTGAAATGAGAGAGATACTAGCAGTCATACATATCAAATAATACATAATTCATTTCCTAACATTTTTGCTGTACTCTGGGCATCACTTCTACTCCTCAATGGAGGAGTTAAAGGCATTCTCATTCTTCTTCCTGTCACTAGTTTGTGGCATCTGAGGTGATGGTCCGAACCGGGCTGATTCCTTAGGGCATATAAAGCTATGGGCAGGCAATATAGCCATCCCTTTTTCAGTGTCAACTTGAGCTTGGCAATTGTTTCTATAAGAAGGTTGTAGAGTCTCTCACATATCCCGTTCGCTTGTGGGTGATAAGCAGAAGAAAACTTGTGCTTAATACTCAACAATACACCAATCTGTTCAAATTCTTCATTGACAAAATGTGGCCCATTATCGTCTCTCAGCACTTCACACACTCCCTATCTTGGAAAAACGTCACGTACTAAAAACATTGCTGCGCCAGTGGCACCAGGGTGTGTACATGGACCTGTTTCGATCCACCTACAGAAGGGACACACCACCACTATCAGATACCTGTATCCACTACATACTTACAGCATATCAACATAGTCGATATGTAAATGCTGAAAAGGACCATTTGGTCAAGGAATTACTCCTCTAATCATTCACAGTGGATGCCCAACTGCAAACTTTTGACATAAGATGCAATTTACTACATAAAATACAAAGTGTTCTAACAGGTTTGGAACAAACCAGTCTTCTGTAATTGCTGCAGCAAGACTCTCCCCAGTTATATTCTCAGGGTAGTGCAGCTGTTCAAGTGCTCCCTTTAACAAAGCTGCTGGCATCACCGGATTTGCAGTACTGTCCTGTTGCCATAATGCCTCAGTGGGGGATAAAGAACACCCCCTTCATTTCCACAATTGCTGCTCTTCCTGTGGTGCATTTCCTTGAATCTCCATCAATTGCATTCTTGGTAATTGATTAAATCCTTCTTTCACTATCATGACCGTGACTACTTTTTCCTTAACATCTGGATTATCAAAACTTTAAAAATATATGGTGAATATGCAACCCTTTTGGCTTCTGCGTCTGTGGCTTTGTTCCCGGAAGAAATAAAGTCAATTTGCTTAGTATGCGCTGCGCATTTAACTATTGCTATGGCTTCTGTGAGTTGTAGTGCCTTAATAAGCCTGTCCAATAAAGATGCGTGCTGCACTGGAGTGCCATCCTCTCGGTGGTAACCCCTCCTTTTCCAATGTGCTAGGCCTGCCGTAACTTCCTGCCCTGCATATTTTTGAGCATGACACTAAGCGCTACCAATTCTGTCACTTGGGCTTAAAAGTGAGACGGTAGTCTTGCACTTGCTACAACCTCGAATTCGCCATTTGCTCTGTGTCTCACTACAGCTGCACCAGAATGCCTTTCTCCACTTGTTTGATCAATTTTTGAAGAACCATCAATAAGGAGAATTTCCCTGACAATGCGTTCTCCTTTATGCACGGTATATCATCATAAAACTCTATATAATTTGCGCAGTCATGCACATGCTCGCCCTGTCACTGGCTCAGCTACAAATGTGGCAGGGTTCACTATTTTACATCTGACAATTTTAATCACTGGGTTTGAGATCATCACTTTGTATTCCAAAGTTCTCTTGAATGTCAATGTGCCCTTGGGTTTCTCCAATATGGCAAACAAAGCATGTTCCACAAAAGCGTCATAGAGCAGCCCATTACAATACTTGTAGATTTCTCAATTGCGAATGCGGCGGCTGTCAATGACTGTTCGTAAGGAAAATGTCCTTTAATAACTGGGTCTACAATTCCACTGTAATATGCTAGCGGCTTATACCCCAACGTGGTCCTCTGTGTAAGCACTGCAGTCATGACTGTCCTATTTGTGTGCAGAAAGAACAAGAAAAACTCCTCGGCATGATTGGGAATTCCTAAAACAGGATCTGTGCAAATTTCTTTCTTTACCTCTTCAAACCCTCTCTCCATTTCTTCAGTCCATTCTATTTTATCCTTGCTGTTACGCTCACCTGGACCCCACAGGGATTAGCCACCTGTGGGTTTTAGTGATGGCCTCCCAACTGTTCTCGCTCTCCCCCACTAATCATCTCCAATATCCCCTTAGTAACCTCACCTTATGTTTGTAAAAGATGAGCTCTCCATCCTGCGTGTCTTGCAGGAGTGCGTAGATACCAGTTCCTTCACTGTCCGGTAACTATTGCATGCGTTAACGTGTTGTTTTTCTCCCTCTTTACAGATGCGGCATATGAAGATATGGAGAATAATACCGCCGGTGGTAAATCAGGTAAGTGTATGGTGGTAAGAGGTATTTGTTGATTCCCTTGGTTCACCTTGTTATTCTTGTGGCCCTAGGTGCCGGAGTACGGCGAAGAAATGATGGAGACAGTGCCGGATCGAAAGATGCTGTGAGAACTGGTGAGTATGGCTCCGTGCTGGAGCTGGCAAAGCGACGCGTCCAGGACTGATGTACTTCCCAGGCCAGGACTGAATCCAGACAGCCCCTAGCTGGGGCTGCTGGGGTTTTTGTAAATGTATGGATGCCTGCTCCTGGGGCTGATGGGCTTGATCCGGATGCCTGGGGGTAGGCATCATGACAGAACTCCCCCCCAAGGCCCCTCCTAAAGTTGTTCTTCCCCTTGGCCCTGGTTTGTCTGGGAAGTTCTTCACCAACCGAGGTGCATGAACGTGGTCACTAGGCTCCCATGACCTTTCCTGTGGTCCGTAACCTTTCCAGTCGATTAAATAAAAAAGTCTTAATTTAACCAACTTGGAGTCCAGGATATTCTTTACCTCGAATTCAGGTTCTCCATCCATTAGGATGGGGTCAGGTGGTTTGGCAAGTCTTGTCCCGGGTTGAACTGGTTTCAGAGGTGAAACATGAAAGACAGGATGGATCCGCATATTAGAGGTTAATTCAAACTTGACGGCCACCAGGTTGATAATGGCCTTAATAGTGTAAGGTCCCAAATACCTAGGATTAAAAGTCTGAGTTCCTTTTAGAGGTATGTGTTTTGTAGCCAGCCAAACTTGATCCCCAATCTGATATCGTGGAGCATCGTTTCTATGTTGATAGCATTTTTCTTATATTTCTCTTTCGCTTGTTTCAAATGTTCTGTTGCCTCCTTAAAGGCTTGTGTAATAGTAGAGTCTAAATGCCTACCTGCAGGCATTTCTAAGTGCTGAGGCGAATCGAGTTCGGAGGTTAGAGGGTGATGTCCGTATATGGTATAGAAGGGGCTTTGTCCGGTTCCAGAATGTACTGAGTTATTGTATGCATATTCGGAAATCCATTAAAATATCCTTCCAATTGCTTTTGGTCTGGTGCAGCATGCAACGTAGGTACTGTTCAGGGTCTGGTTGGTCCTCTCCATCTGACCATCAGTCTGGGGATGGTGACTGGTTGATAACCTCACGTCGATTTGCGCCAATTGACATCATTTCTTCCAAAATTGTGAAATGAATTGACTGCCTCGGTCAGAGACCAATACGGAAGGAAATCCGTGTATTCGAACAATGTTTTCGAGGATCTCTTTGGCCAAAATTGAAGCGGAAGGTAATCCTTTTAAAGGAATAAAGTGGGCCATCTTGGAAAAAAGATCCACAATAACTAGGATGGTGTTAAATCCATTACACGGAGGTAGATCTGTAATAAAGTCTAAAGACAAGGTGTGCCATGGTGTAGGTGGAATATCCAAAGGTTGTAAAAGGCCAACAGGTTTTTTCTTCTGGCTTTTGTTTTGGGTGCAAATGCCACAAGACATCACAAATGACTTTACGTCTTTTCGCCAAGTGGGCCCCCAGAACTGTCTCTTAATTTTTGCTTCAGTTTTTGCGATACCTGGGTGCCCTTCCATCAGGGTGTCATGGTAATTGGAGATGACTAGTTCGTGTATTTCCTTGTGTGGTAGAAATAGTCGTCCTTGATAGTAAGGTAGGTCATTGACGACTGAGTAGTCCGGGCCTTTCTTTACCCAGTCCTGCAGGGTTGCTGGATCGAAGATTTGTTGGATTTTTGAATGAATATCTTCTAGTGTCTGTTGAGCAGTTATGCCAAGAATTCTTTGCTCGGGAACTATTGGCAACGGTTCCGGGTGTGCATATGCTTCTCCCATCCCTATTCGGGATAAGGCATCTGCTTTGCCATTTTTGCGACCTGGTCGATAAGTGATCACGAAATCGAATTCGGCAAAGAACAATGCCCATCGAAGTTGTCGCAATGATTGGGCTTTGGCTGTTTTTAAATACTGCAAGTTCCGATGATCAGTGATTACGGTAATGGTATGCCTGGCACCAAGAAGGTAGTGCCTCCAAGCCTTAAAGGCGGATTTGATAGCTAATAGCTCTTTATCGGTAATCGCATAGTTTAACTCAGGTGCTGAGAACTTTCTGGACCGAAAGGCTACTGGGTGAAGTTGACCGGTTTCAGGATCCTTCTGGGACAGGACAGCTCCCATGGCTAAACTGGATGCATCAGTTTTTTACTATGTATGGAAGCTCAGGGCGTGGATGCTTTAAGACAGGTGCTGATGTGAATTTCGCTTTCAGCTCTTGGAAGGCCTTTTCAGCCTCTTTGGTCCACAAGAAGCGTTTGTTTTTTCGCAAAAGTGCTGTGATGGGGTGTACAACATGGTAGAAGTCCGGAATGAATCTGCGGTAGAAATTAGCAAATCCGAGCATGCTTTGTACCCCTTTGACTGAACTGGGTGATAGCCACTTGAGAATTGCGTCCACCTTTCGAGAGTCCATTCGGACTCCCTTTGGAGTCAGGATAAATCCAAGAAATTCAACTTCCGTAGCATGAAAAACACATTTTTCCAATTTTGCATATAACTTGTGCTGGCTGCACGCACGTGCTTAACATGGTCTGATTCTGAGGAGGAGTACACTAGAATATCATCTATGTATACGACGACACAGACGTCAATGAGTTCACGAAGGACATCGTTCATAAAATACTGGAAGGCTGCTGGTGCATTGCTGGTGCATTGCACAACCCGAAGGGCATCACCTGATATTCGAATAATCCATACTTGGTGTGAAAGGCAGTCTTCCATTCGTCGCCTTTCTTGACACGTACCAGATGATATGCCCCTCGGAGATCTAACTTAGTGTAGATACAAGCATCCTTTACTTGGTCTAGTAATTCGGGGATCAGAGGCAATGGGTATCGGTTTTTTACCGTAATCTGATTTAATGTGCAGTAATCTATGCACGTTCTAAGGTCACCTTCCTTTTTTGGCACGAAGAATAAAGCTGAGGATGCAGGAGACTTGGAACTACTAATAAAGCCATTAGCAAGGTATTGTTCCAAGTATTGCCGTAGGTGAAGATTTTCAGGTCCGTGAGGGTGTAGATTCTACTGCATGGGGGTTGTGCACCGGGTAGGAGGTCGATTTGACAATCGTATGATCTGTGAGGAGGTAATGTATTGGCCAGTTCTTTTTGAAAAACATCCTGAAATTCTTGGTATTCCTGAGGTAACTGCACGATTGGGTTAATGACTGTAGCCAGGCCTTTGTTCAAAGTTTTCTCCGGGTAACAGGTGTGTGCACAATCCGGGAAGGTTATTCTCTTCTCTCGCCATTCTATTTAAGGATTATGTGTTTCCAACCATGGCATCCCCAGTATTATCTGGAACTGTGGGGCTTTGATTAGATCAAACACAATAGTCTCTCGATGCCCATCTTGACTCAACAGTGTCATCTCTGTAGTGGAATGAGTTACAGGCCCCGAGGCAATCTCAGTTCCATCAACTGTGGTGATGACATCCGAAGTGGTCTTTTTGCAAAGAGGTAGATTCATCCTTGACACCAATTCGTGGTCCATATAGTTTCCTATACATAGATGCCCCACTATCTATGCATGCCCTTACTGCATGCATACGTGATGGCTGCCTGGGATCAAGTAGGACCATTGGGATGATCAGATGCGAGGTCTGAGTGTCCTTCTTTAAGCTCGGCAAGCAGACCCCTACGCTTGTCGGGCGTGGTCATTTCCCGAATCAGGCTCTATGTGGCTTTTATCAGCAACTCCTACCACCTGCTTGGGTGGTTTTGTAGGGCAATCCCGTAGAAAATGTCCTGAGGCTCCACAGTACAGACACAACTGCATCTGTCGTCTTCTTTCTCTTTCCTTTTGAGTTAAGGGTCCTTTAACCCCCCCGATCTGCATAGGTTCAGATGCATCTGTTCCTTTGGGGGCAACGTTGGGTTTAACCAAAATCCGATTCTCGAACTTAGCTCGATCAGTCTTTCGGTTCTGATGTCGGTGGTCTAGCTGGACCACTTAGTCAATAAATTCTGTGCAATCCTGAGGTGGGTTCACAACTTGAGCCAAGACGTCTTTGAGTTCTCCCCGAAGCCCACTATGAAACAATGTAATTAGTTTTTCCTCTGGCCACCCGGTTTCCACCACCAACCTATTGAAGGTTGCAATATGGGTTAGCAGATCCTGGTTACCCTGTCGAAAGGATAAAAGTTTGTTGTCCAGGGCTTGACCCTGTGAGTGTCTGGCGAATAGATTTTCCATGCTCCTTTGAAAACCATGAAAGTCCCGGAGAAGAGGATCATCCTGGTTGACTAACGGAATGGACCAATCCGCTGCGCTGCCACTAAAATATGACTATACAAAGGCTACTTTGGCTTGGTCATTTGGAAAGGCTCCTTGTTTACATAAAAAGTGCAAGCGGCATTGGTTCATAAACACGGCATACTTTTGGGGTCCCCAGCAAAGCGTTCGGGTGGAGCTAATGGAATGTTACCTGGTAAAACCACTTGCACAGGATTGCTTGATGAAACGGGGGTTGGTTTTCCCCCATATCCAGGTAGGGGCGTTTGCCCAGCTTGGTTTTGCAGTAGTTTCCTAGCCAGATCATCAGTGCGCTCCTTTGAGACAATCAATTCCCTCCTGAGGGCATTAGTCTCATGGTGAGCGGCATGTACTTCCGCCCTAAATTCCCCCAATAAGTGGGACAGTTGGTCGGTTTCCGAGATTTCCATAACACCCGGGTGGGTATTTTTAGAAAGGCTTCGTGTTCTGTTACGCTCACCTGGACCCCACGGGGGTGTCTATCGGACCAGGAAAGCTGCGGCCTCCGTCAACATGATGCGTAGTGCAGAGATGACTGTCTGGACGGGCCCGCCTAGTCTTGTCTGCTGGACCCGAAGAAGTATTTTCCTGCAAGTGGAAACAGGGATTAGCCACCTGTGGGTTTTAGTGATAGCCTCCCAACTGTTATCGCTCTCCCCCACTAATCACCTTCGATATCCCCTTAGTAACCTCACCTTATGTTTGTAAAAGATGAGCTCTCCATCCTGCGTGTCTTGCAGGGGCGCGTAGATACCAGTTACTTCACTGGTTTGAAGGCATTGGGAGAGTTCCGGTAAGCATTGACTCTGAGGTCCCAGGCGGGAATGGTAAGTATCAAGTTCAAAGAGTTCAATGTGCCCGATGTTCACTCTTGTCCCCTTGCTTCCTTAAGTTGCAACTGAGTTCATGAGAAGAAGGTCTCGTAGCTGCTGCTGGCTTTCAGGTAAGAGTCTGTGTTACCCAACGTTCTCCGGTAACTATTGCATGCGTTAACGTGTTGTTTTTCTCCCTCTTTACAGATGCGGCATATGAAGATGTGGTAAATCAGGTAAATCTTTGGTGGTAAGAGGTATTTGTTGATTCCCTTGGCTCACCTTGTTATTCTTGTGCCCCTAGGTGCCGGAGTACGGCGAAGAAATGATGGAGACAGTGCCGGATCGAAAGATGCTGTGAGAACTGGTGAGTATGGTGCCGTGCTGGAGCTGGTGAAGCGACGCGTGCAGGACTGATGTACTTTCCAGGTTGGGAGATGAAATGGATCCGGAATCAGGTGAGGAATTTGAAATAAGTTTGTTTTCTAACCTTGTCCTTTTCTTCCTCTTTATTTTAGGAGCTCCGGATTCGGGGCGGGCGTGGCAGAAGACTGGATGCTGGCTGCAGGCATGCGGGCGTGGCAGAAGACTGGATACTGGCTGCAGGCACGGTGAGAGTCACGCTGCTGGATGCAGAATAACACGAAGGATGTGCTGCTGTTCGGGCGTGGCTTAAATAGCCTCCAAAGTAGTCCCAGGAAAGAAGTTCCCCAGGACCACACCCGAGTAAAAAATAGTCCCTGTAGCAAAATAGTCCCATCCAGGCCTCATGTTGGCTTGGATTTATTTGCAGCATGGTCTGCATGAGGTAAGTAATGTCTATGAGCCTGGTGCCTATGGTGCCAGGACTGATTTTTATTAGGAGCCTGGTGACTATGGCGCCAGGACTGAACCCAGACAGCCCCTAGCTGGGGCTGCTGGGGTTTTTGTAAATGTCTGGATGCCTGCTCCCGGGGCAGATGGGCTTGATCCGGATGCCCGGGGGTAGGCATAATGACACTTGCTTTCCTGTGCTATCTTTAAAGCCTGCAAAAGGGGTCTTGTGTGTGAACCATATTCAAACACCCAGGCTCTTACATAATTACATAGGCCCAAGGACTGTTGCATCGGCTTCACCGTGTGCGGTTTTGCAGTCTTCATAATCACCTCAGCTCTTTCGGGCATTACCCTCTTTCCCTCATGTGAGATCAACTGGCCTATGTACAACACCTCTTCTTGACAGTACTGTAACTTCTCTTTGTCTACCTTGTATCCCTTGTCTGCTAGGATAGTCATCAAGTGAACCGAGTCCTGCCTGCACTCATCTTTCAGATGAGTCTGGTGAAACGTAAATTAAGTTAAGTCTTGTGAGTCTTTGTGCAATGAGATTCAGAAAATTGCATTTTTCAAATCGATCACTGGAAAATATCGAGCTTCTACTGGGATACTGCATAGTATAATTGCCGGGTTAGGAGCTAAAGGAAACTCTGCCTCTACAATCTGGTTAATCAGTCTCATATCTTGCATAAATCTCCACGACCCTCCCTTTGATTTTTTCACAGGGTACACCGCTGTGTTGCACATTGATTCAGACGGTACCAGTATATCTTGTTCCATCAGTGCTGAGATAGTCTTAAAAATACCTTCATCTGCCTCTTGAGACATTGAGTACTTTCTTGCTCGAGGTCAAATTTCTCCTGGTTTCAGTTCTATTTTAACTTCCCCAAACCCCTTCAATAGGCCTACGTCATAAGGGCTTGTAGTCCATAAAGTGCTAGGCACCTTGGCCAGGTCTTCGTAAAAATTGCTGGGTGCGCTGTGGGATCTCTCGTTTCTATCTTCTAATCCAATATGTGATGCTCAGTAAGAACACTACTTCATTATCTGTTGGGTCATCTCTAAACATGTCATTTTCAGTGATGTCAGTCAACCTACACCCTTCTTCAATAGCTATAAATGTCCTCCAGGGTCTACCCTCATCATCCGTTCCTTCGAGCATTACCATTTCCCCTTGTACTATGGCTGCATCAAATTCTATTGGGATGGTCTGTCCCCTCTCTTCGTCCATGTGTATCTGTGGTCTAAACAAAAATTAATCAGGTATTCTCATAGTCTTTTCTACTAAGTCAGGTAGCCATGTCACCAGAATGCTCACGCCATAAATAAAAACCTTGGGCTCCATTGGAACTCCTCACAGAACCATTTGCCCTGTAAATGGCAATATAAATTCACCCATGTTCATGTAGTGTATTCCGGGAGTGGAACATACTATCCCTTCATCAGTAATAAATCGTCATGTTGAGTTTTGTCATCAAATCTCTTCCCAAAATGTTAACTGTTGTCTGCCGTGAATACAATAATGTAATATGTCACACTCTCCTATAAAAGACTGGTAATTCATCTGCAAATGCAGCTCGACTCATAGCTCCAGTGAATCCATAAACATTCATGGCAATTTGCTACATTGGATATTTTCCCTCTCGTATACATGAACGAGTAGCTGCAGTGTCTACTAAAAATGAAAAGAAATTGCCACATCAAGTCACCCTGCGGGCTGTCCTATTCTGGATACATGAATACCCCTGTACCCGTGAGCAGATTTCCTCCTACCACAGTGACACCTACTATTTTAGGTGTCAATAACTGTCCCGTGTTTGCATTCTGCTGTATCTGCATAGGGGCGTGCTGCTATTGCCCTTGTGGTGGATTCATCTGTGCTTGCTGTAATTGCTGTGGCTGCTGTGCCTGTTTCATTTGCAGCGTCTGTGCCTGATACATCGTCTGATCTTGGGCAAACCCTTTCCTAGCTTGTGAGCTATATGCTGGAGGATAAGCTGTCCCCCTGCTTGAGAATTGGCCATTCTGTACATACCCTGGGCTCCCGCATACATGCTCAATGTGCCCTGTCATCCCACAAGTTCAGCATACAGGGGGAGCCCTTCTAACTAGTCCCCCTTGGTTTAACCCTCCTTACCCATTCGGATTCCTATCCTGCACATTCTGATACCACCTTGGTTGTTTTGGAATCCACCCCTTCCTCTATACCCCATGCCTGTACCTCGTGGTACAAACCCATTCCCTCCTTGGTCCAATTGGTCGCTGATTATTTGCCTGCAATCTAACGGTTGCTTGCTGTACTCCCAGCCCTTCCTTGACCTTCCTAGCCTCTTCTCTTTTCTCCTGCAATTGCCGACAGTGATGCACTATTGTCAGCTGTATTTCTGCCCATGGTTTTGCCTCCATTCCCACTTGCTTTTTCATTTGCCTCTGTATTTGTTCGGGCAACCCTTGACATAAAACGTGGTAGTCATTCCACTGTTTTTTCCCATGGCTCCCTCATTTCAAGAGTCCAATGGTCTTGAATGTCCTAAATGTAAGCAAGAGGATACGCGTCTTCTTTCATCTTACGTGTCATGATTGCACCCATGTCTGATGTGTCAGGATATTGTACCCTGACAGCCCTCCAGACATCTGCTCTGCAATTATTAAATGGTGTTCCATTGTGCGACATGTTCTTTGCTGTCACACTCAAATAGCCTGCTCTCTTCCATATGTCATCAGCTCTTTCCCCAGGAATAGCACCTAGGAGACCCCTAATGTCCCCTATTGCCAGGTATTTCCTCCTGTAATTTTTTCAAACTCATAAATCCATTTTCCCGCACCCGAAGTTAAACTGGGGAGTTTACATCTTAAATTGTCCTTGTACATCTGTGGCCCTGGAATATATTGTGGTCTTGCTCCTTCTTTTTCCAATAAGGGAAACTGCGTAAACCCTAACCCGCAATCAGCTGCCATCATCTGCCTATCCATAGTAAGGACAATGGTTCCTGACCGCCTCCTCCCGGGCAATGATTTTAACCTCCTCACATATGGCGGTAAATCTCTCTTCTCACTATATGATCGTCCTTTGGGACGCTCTGGATATGCTTTGGGATCTGGTATCCTATCCTTTGCTCTAGATCAGACTACCTTACTTCCTTGTCCACCTGCAAGCTTCCCTCAGCGGCACATGTACCTCTGACCCCTTCTCCACGGAAGGATTATCTTTCCTCGTCTGACATATCTAGTCCCTAACTAGTGTGACTCGCATCCCCTTCACCCTTATCCAAGGTCAGTCTGCTTAAGAATAAGGCTCTATGCTCGAGGCTAAACAGATTTTCTTCTTTGCTTTGTAATTGGAAGACCAACGTGTGATCTCCTTTCCCTCAGCTTCTTGATTTACTACCTTCCCTTAATTCTTGATAGGCTTTATCGACCCTATCTCCGATACTTCCTATATCAAAGTTCTCTTCTAAGGCTATTATAGATGGCCCTGATGTTGCTCCCTGTAACGGGAGGAACTCCTCTATACTGCCCCATTGTAATGTCACGCTCCTGCTGTCTTTTCTTTCATTCTATTTCTTCATCTAATTCCCTTCGCTTTCTTGCCTATCCCTGTCTTATCTCCTCTCTCTTTGCCCCTGCTCTTCTTTCTTCCACTTCTTTTTGTCTTTGTATTCTTCTATCCTTTAATTTATGTGCTTCCTCCTCTTCTCTTTTCCTTTCTTGTCTATCCTGTTCTCCTATTGTTTTCTGCCTGTTGTCATGCTTCCTTTGCTCCTTTGCCCTTTCTTCTTTCTTTTGTTGCTCCTCCTGATACATCTGTTCTCATCGCTGTCTTCTTTTTCTTTTATGCTCATCTTACTTCAAACTCTTTTCTTGTTCCTTGTCTTTTCTATCCTGATCATCCTGATCTTCTCTTTGCCTTACTTCCTCGATGCTCTTCCCATCTAGCTTGAGCACTATCTGTCCTCCCATCCATACATTCGGAACAAGTGTTATTTCTTCAGCTTTAACCTTCTGCCCTTTCCATCTCTTAATCTCTCGCTCTATCTCTGTTGATATATTCGATCATTCGCTTTTCTCCCCTATGTCCTGTAAGATCTTAAAGATCTCCTCTTTTCTCTTACTCTCTTCTGGACTATTGTCACTGCTATAAGCAGGCAGTTCATATATTGGTTAAATATACCCTGTTGCCGCTTTCAGTTCCTTTAAGGGATACAATCCTACGTCTTCCATACTATCGCTGTTTACTTCCGCTGAGGTAAGGGGAGCAGAAGGCTCGACACCTTCATCCTTATACTGATTAAGCATCCACTCTTCAGGTGGCGAATCCTCCCTCTCTTCTTGGTACATCTGCCAAAGCTCTAGAATAGGTAATCTTTTTTCTAACTTCTTTCCCGTGTACTCAGCGTGCAAGTATGTGGTCATGTGTTGCAATACTGATTTCGACAGTGATCCCCCTTGTGGCCATGGCATGAACATCTTATCTGCTGTGCCTTTCACCCATTCCTCACTATACTGTTTGAGCTTGGGCATGTGTTTTGGCAATGTCTTACATAAATGCATCAGAGGAGTAATGTCTCCCATTGTGACAAGTCTCAATTGACTGTCAGTACTTACCCGTGTTTACAAAAATACCTTTAGAAAAACAACAAATATGAGCGCGCTCCAACAATCACCGCTTAAAACATGTACCTTTCCAATTTTTTCTGTCTACCTCTGAATCAGCACTGATTGCTTCCCTAGATAGATAATATAACTTTTTAATCTCTTCTCACTTCTCATACAACAGTTTGTGTCGCTCCTTGACACCTTAATTTCGACACAAATACATAAACAGACAAGTCAACTCTTTACATGAACCTTATTGATCACTCTTAATCTCTGCCCCTAATAATACCCTGTTCATAGAGTTTAAATTGTCATTTTATGTTGACCTGTCCTGCACGTAGCCTAAATTACTCTAACTGGAGTGTAAAACAATCACTTCTAAAACCCCTTGGGTTAGGACTCTCAGGCCTTCTCTTCTATCTCTCTCTTCATATACAAAAAAAAATCTCCTGTTACTTCTTCCGTTACTTTCATTACTTTCTAAACTATCAAAACCCCATCCCCTCAGTTTGCCATTCCCTTTAGTCAACTCACCATTCGCTCGTTCGGCTCGAAGCCTTCAGTATCAACTTCCTCCTCCAATCGACCACTTTCGCCTTCTGTCCGCAAAGCTCCTGTGGAAACCATGTAGGGATTTCGTCAAAGAGGGACCCTGCCTACCATCTCGATTTAACTTGCAAGTTTTCTATTTGGCCGCACTCCACTGGAAACCCTGCGATTTTCTGGCTAGGTGGCAAAGGATGTACAATCAGCGGAAGCTCTGGAGGCTACATGTCGATGGGTCTTCCGTGCAACCATCCGACAATGCTACCACGTGAACCCACGAATGGGCCCTTTCAAATCAGTAACACATCATACACGGATGGGGATGCAGAATAACTCGTACACCAAATAATAAGAGTGACTCAGGAAGTTGGCAAAATGTCTCCTCCGACTGATTTATTTTCAATTGTCTAAAACAGGGAGTTACAACAGACATCATTGGACGTTCAATCGTGCTCTCAATCATTTTGCATAAAAAATACACTTAAGTACTACAAATTCATCATACAACGTAGCAAACTAAGAAAACCTATGTGGGATTGTGATAAGTTCAAGGGGAACATCGAAGTATACATTCTTTAAGGGATTGTGTTGTAATTGGGTCTCTACAGTCAGGTGGACAACTTATGCCCACTCCTAGTGCAAGTGATACTCATCAGTTACTAGATGCACGGTAAACCATTAGCTGTAAAACTATAAGGCCCTTCCTTACATGGCCTTCTACAATTGGTTGGCACGCTTGTGCCCTTCTGGAACTTTCAGCTCACTAGCAGTAAGTAAACTGGTACCCCAGGTGCTGGTCGTTGGACTTGACCGTGTCTCCCCACCCAATTAGCCCTACATCTCTCATCGCTCATGCCTTCTGCCATTCAGCCTTTGAACTTGGCCTTGCAAAGTATCACTGCTCCTGAGAATAAAAGGGAGTATAGGCACTTTCTCATCGTAACTCAGGTCTGCATATCCACTCCTATTTTCATCCTCGACTCACGTGACAGGAGACCCTATTCGGCCTGTTTTGCAGCATTTAATTGTTTTGAATTAATAAACTTGGCACTCATGTTGTTCTTTCCTCGCACCTTAACAAGGGCTGATTCAGCTTCTTACGTTCACTTGTTCTTCAAGAATAGATAACTGGTACTTGGCCGCTTCATCCTTTGGCATCAGGCCAGACAGCTATTTCAGGCCTCACCTTGATATTCAGCAGTTTTCTTACTGTGACAAACAACCTTCTGATCCCTTTCTTCTTGGGTCTGAGCTTACTAAATATGTGACACCGATGTCCAGAATTCTATATAATGGCGGCACCACCTGTGGTCTATTCACTACGTATAGCCAGCCTTTATGATTACTTAATCTACTTGCGTTACAGCATCTGTACAGTTATAAAATGGCTTGCATTTTCTGCAGTGCTCTTCACACGTGCGATCTTCATTTCGCACATGAAAGTTTACTCTATTCTTTACTTCGTCATCAGATTCTATAAGGTTTATGCATTTTCCTCTTCACCCACTCTTCCCAGTGTGTCATGCTTGCTTCCTGTGATGTTACCAGTTTCTATTTCTTTCATCTTCATATTCCTTTGGGGGGATCTCCTCCAAGAGACTGTCATCTCTATGGGGATCCATCATATAGGGTCTTCTCAATGGATACCTTTTCTCAAAGGCTCTCATTGTGGAATAGGCACCATCAGTGACGTTGTGCATGTTGCAATTTCCGACTTCCAACATATAGGAAAAATGGGGGCGGGGCTTCCTGCAGAGGCATTCAGCTGCTCCTCTACACAGGCCCTAATATTGATCAAGTTGATCATATTATTTTTGCAATTACAGCATGGATTTAAGATCGTCCCATGGTTAAAAGGCAGATGAGAAACCTCTGTGATTAACAACGGTTATGTCATGCCTCTGGGATCTATGAAACAGTAAAATGTGGTTACATTTTTATTATTATTATGCTAAGTATTGAGCACAGACCTATCTTCAGGAAGCGATAGGGGGGGAGGATCCTGTGAGAAAAGCAGAGATACATGGGAGCAGGAAGCTGACAACAGGGACAGGGAGGGCAGACGATTTGGCAGCAAGGGGTATACAAGCAATCAGGTGAGGAAACCGGGGGAAGTACATCACCCAGTGTCAGGTAAGGTGGAGAGTGGAGGGTGTCTGGACCATTGTCTTAGGCAGCCATTCCTTAAATGTTTTTTTTTACTGAGCACAGAGCTAGACTCCACTTTACAAGCTTTATGCACGGACATATAGCTGTAGGGCGGGTCATCTGAATTGTGAGTAGAGTACAGTGCTGTGCCGAGGGTAGACTGAAAAGGTCTCTGTGAGTCAGGCCTATGAGCAAGGAAGGGGTTGAGGAAATCCTTAATGTTGACAGGATTTATTTGCGAGTAGTGCTGCTTGGGCAGGAAAAGTGGGTGACGGCAGACCACCAGACGTGGGGCCATGCGAACTGCGGTGCGCAATTTGAGGAGACCCGCTAGAACTGGCTGCGCGTATGACACCATAAGGCGGTCAGTGAATTTGAATCTTTTATAAAATAAATATGAACCTAGATAGATTCTACATCTGTGAAATACCTTTTCCGTCTTTATTTTCATTTATCTAAAAACAGAACAGGCGCTAGTTTTGCTGTGTGAACTCTGTAATTGCTAGTGTGGCGTTATCACGGGGGACAGCCCTGAATTGTTAAAGTATGCCAATGATGGTATTATCCCACTTGATTGCTGCTAAAAGGTTGACATATCTCTACACATCTGAGATAGCTCTGTGGGCTCGGTCCATACTGTTGTGTGTGTTCCTCTTGTTATATATTCGATGTGAATACCACCAAACAGTTTTATGCCAGCAGCAAAATGGAATTCCATTGTCAACCATTCCAAAAGTTGTTTGTCCCTTCCCCCTTTGTTCGAGATCTGAGTTCTATGCCATGCTTCCAAGGCTTGGTGTTTCCAGGCCAGTACTACAGCTTACTTCAATTACCTAGATTCACTTCCTGGCAACATATTGCTATTTACCTCATTTTCAGCACTCACTACAGTTGCCTCATTCTAGCCCCATTGCTACATTTACCTAGGTCTAGTGCCTTGCACCAGGTTTCCTTGTTCCTAGCTCTTGCGCTAATCTTCAGAATTTATGCTGCTTTGAACCATACTTCTCTCCATCGCTTTCCTTTAATCCCTTAAAGGCTCTTAGTGTCTGATAAGCGTTCTCTAGGTTCCTCACCTGTGCCTCTGTTTATTCCTTCGTAGATATTGGCTCCTATACACTGTGCACAAATACATAGAAAAATGTACTATTTCTGTGTACATGGTCAACATTTAATATGAATTTCGTCAGCACCCCATCCCCCATTCCCATTAGATATGGCACCAGGGAGGGCCTTTAAAACATGTAAATAAATGTCTGCACCCCTTAATGATGCCACCTTCCCCTGTAAGAGGGAATAAATATATTAAGACCTGATGAAAAGAAAAAGTACACATACTACTGAAATGTGCTTCTTCTTTTTCCGTGCAAGGGCATGTGAAGAGTGAAAACAGAAACTCATTCTGGACTGTGCATGTCCAAAAACAGACACAAGACCATTTGAGTGACTAAATAAAGTTACAGGATCCAACAGTTCAAAACAACTCAACCGTGCTTTAGATATAAAATTATTATTTCTGCAATGTATATGCACTTTTTATGTTATGTTATTCTATGTTATGTTATGTTAATGGGCATTTGTATAGCGCCTTTCACCATTGGTATGGTCTCAATGTGCTGCAGGTTTAACACCCTCAGGGACAGGAGTCCAGGTCAGTGGAGATAGAGCAGTTAATAGAACATGTGTGCACTCTGGGCCTCGCCACGAGTTGGGTGGAGCAGTAAAATGCAGCGGTAACCCTGTTACCGCTGCATTTACTGCTCTCTCCAATCCCGTGCTCCAGGGCATTTACCTGCAGCTCTGAGCTGCAGGTGAATTCACTGGCTTAAAGGCCAGTTTCGGTGCTATT
The DNA here is from genome assembly GCF_040938575.1 of Ambystoma mexicanum. Classification (NCBI taxonomy): domain Eukaryota; kingdom Metazoa; phylum Chordata; class Amphibia; order Caudata; family Ambystomatidae; genus Ambystoma; species Ambystoma mexicanum. The sequence goes on along the minus strand of NC_090933.1, from coordinate 840,006,202 downwards.
ACCACCAGCGCTATTACCGCCGGTGGTAATAGGGCCCCCTAACCCCATTGGATCCAATGGACCCAATGGGAATGGGATGTACAGCTCCCCGCAACTCAGAACTGAGTTGCGGTAATGCTAATTGCTTTGGGTGGTATCCTGGCTCAATTACCACCGGGATACCACCCAACTCATGATTAAGCCCTGTGTATGCGTGCAGCTAGACTACATTTTTCATGGTGGATAGCTGCATTCTAATGCTGGAAGTAGTGTGCAGGGTATGTGATTCTAGTGGAGGTGGTGCTAGCATGTGAGATTATGTGTGCAGCGAAACCACATTTATTGTGGGAGATAGCTGCATTCCAAAGGTTGTTGCAGTATGCAAGGTGGTATATAATTATGTGTGCAGCTAGACCAGACTGATCGTGGGGGATAGCTGTATTCTAGTAGTGTAGATGCTGAGCGGAGAGTCAGGACAGTGGGAGATATGTGTGAGTACCCCTGAGGTTGGAACAGGCCTCCCTCGCACTGATTGCCTTCCTGTGCAAGTGAATTAACTATACTCCTAAGTGAAAATCCGTTTTAGGGTAACTTGCACAAATGGACGGAATGCAAAATTAGCCCACCCTAGTCACTGGGGTGAAATGCAGTTTCAGCGGACTAGCACAGTCATGCAGGATGCAAGATTTGGCTGCCCTACTGTAAGGAAGGCATGGTATCAACATGGAATCAATTGTTCTCCTGAACATCCGTGAAGAGCTGCTCCCTAACCTTGATTCTAATTACCCCTCTATTCTATTGTTACTCAATCTCTCGTCTGCCTTTGACATGGTCAACCATGCCATCCTGCTCAATTGTCTCCGTGATAACTTGGGTATCACCGATCAGGCCCTGGACTGGCTGACCTCTTTCCTCTTTCCTCCTAGGTCCAACTTGGGGCCTTCCTTTTCTCTATCTTTCTCTCTCCACCTGTGGTGTTCCCCAGTGGTCTAACCTCTCTCCTTGGCTGTTCAACCAATACCTGGCATCTCTCGTCCACCGCATTGCCAGTCTCTGCCCCAACTTTCAGAGCTATGTGGATGACATTTTCAGGCTTCCTTCTGCCACCTCTTCTCTTTCTCTCATCTCTGACTGTCTGCTATCCAAGAGTGGTGTGCCACCAATGATCTCTGCCTTAATGCCAGTAAGACAGAGATTCTCCTCATTGGCACACCTGCACCCTCCTTTCCTCTCACTCTCTGGCCGGCCTCCCTTGGCCCTCTTCCTGCTCCGACCTGTGATCTTCAACTCCACACTCTCCTTTTCTCCTCACATCTCTGATTTCTCTAAGAAGTCAAACTACCCAGTGGCTGCGAGGATTAAGTTCAAGACCCTCTGCATTGTCCACAAGGCTTTCTGGGGCCTGAGTCCTAAATAGCTCCAACTCTGACTTCGTAAATACCTTCCTACTCGAGTTCTTTGCTCCACCACTTCCAACTCCCTCAGGGTCAGTCGATTCTCCAATCAGCAAGTTGGTGGTAGAGCTCTTTCTTCGCGGGGGCCTCCCTCTGGAACAGCCTCCCTGCCTCTCTGAAACTTGAGGAGAACCATCTCCGGTTCGGGAAGCACTTCAAGAACTTCCTCTTTGCTTCAGCCTTCTCTCTCCCTCTCCCCTGCTGATTTTCTGTCTGATACTACACTGGTCACCTGGCTTCCCTCTGATTTCGGGCCCAGGTCACTGCCCGCCCAGCTGCACACCTGCAATGCCTCCCCGCAGCCCTTGCACATAGGTCTGTATCTGTAACCCTACAGTCCCCCTACCTGCACTTTTGGACACCTACTGTCTGCACTTACCCTTGCACCTGCCACCCGCTGGCCGCACTTCTTGTTATAGTTTTGATCCTATGTACAGCACTACCCACCTCCCCTTACCCCTTGCACCTTTTCCCTCCCCCTTCCCTTGCACTTGTGCAATCTCAATGTCACTTGGCCTAGTAAGATTGCTGTCTCTGTCCTCCGTCTGTTCTCCCTCTCTTGCCTCGTTGCACCTTGAAACACTTCTGCATAGGTGCGTTATAAATGCCATATCATATCATATTAAATCATAACAGTAAGACAGACACAGGTGACCATAGTGCAACAGTGTTTATTCAACTTCAACAAGGGTATGATAAACGCCTATCTAAACCTAAATCTACATTCTATGACCATCAAATAATAATAATGCAATCCTAGTGGTGTCTTATCAAAATAAAAGGGCCTATACTAAAAAACCTATTGCCAACCCTTACATCTAACTACAAACAGTGTGGGGGATAATGTTAAAAAAAAGAATTGTTCAAAATGATATGTCAGGATGTTCAGGCCATTTGCCTCCCTTCCCCACGTTTTTAGCACTGAACAAGGCGGTTCACTCGAGCGTAGCACAGTCTCTGCCTTCTTTAGTACGGGGATACAGTTCAATCATAGCATCAGGACCTTCTGTATGCAAGTGTCTTTACTCCTCAAAGTCTCTTAATTCAAAGGGCCTGATGCAACCAAGCAAAAACAATATGTTCTTTTCCTCTTAGGATTTCGACAAGTATTCACTTTGGGTGATTCACTAATCCCACTCAGTCGGTCTCAGATATCTTAAGTACAACTTTCGTTCCCTTTTGATCCCCCTCAGTCGGACTCAGGTCTCTTTAGTACAATGTTTGCAGGATATTCTTTTGGGTGACTCATAGTTAATCCCGGATCCCCCTCAGTTGGGCTCAGATCCCCTTTTTAAACACAATGAGTCTCCCTCAGCCAGGCTCGGACCAATTTCAATCAAGTATCGAATACTTACGCACAGTGTTTAGATTGACCCTTTGCAGGACCACTGCGATTTTACAATTCCTTCTTATTAGGTTTGTCCCCTTTGTGTTTGGATACCTAACAGAGACTTTCGAATGAGCATGCACGTGGTGCCGGACCACTCTGTTTACGTTATCTTTCTGTGCTTCAAAGGTCAGTCACTCATTTAGTGCATTAATTATGTTCGCATTACTTGCCACATACTCTTCATGCGCTGTCCTCTTCAAATTCCTTCATACAATATTGCTGTATGCAACTTTGGGTTCCAGACAGCCCGGGTTGGTATCAGTCTCCCCAAACACACTGGCTGTGCTGCCTTTACTGGCTTTTCTTTGTTGTAGGATCCAAGGGCAGTACACAGCGGCAACCGCTTCTCCCCACCTTTACTATCAATGCGGGAGAGCCCCGGGTCCCTCCGACACACAATGCTGGAGTCTTCAACTTTGATTCCAGGTCTTACGTTTTCTATTTTCGAAGGATCGTATAAGTTTTGGTCTTTCGGTGAAAAGGCCAAAGGCCCTTCCTTTGTATTCCTTTTCAGTCTCGCCGTCTTTCACCTTGTATTAAACTGCCATCTTGGAACTGCTGCTTTCTCGTTTGCTTTGCCTCTCTCAGAGTGTGCTCTCGTGCTGCGCCTTGTAGCCATGTGGGGAAGTGTGACAGAAGTCAGGTGTGTGCAATGATCAGTAAATGCCTGCCCCTGCCTGACCATCTTGTTGGGACATGTCAGGTATACGGCTCGGGTGTTAATCTGTTTCCCCACACAGTGAGTTGTCTGTGAGAAAGTGTTTGAGTTGGAAGGAGGGGGGGTGGAATCCCTAAGTATCCTACCTGGTATGATGGGGTAACAGTGTAATAGGGAAGGGGATACAACGTCTCACCGTTCGGTGTCCCACTTTCACTCCCCGAAGACCCCCTTCCATGTGATCCTCACGCACTGGTCCATCCCCAGGAACTGGATCCAAAAGCGATGGCCATTTCTTGGAAACCTGGATGACAGTTCCCCGGGGACTAACAGGTGAGACACCTTCAATTTTCTCACACTACTGAATCAGGCGAGGTGCAAATTCTAGGCTGACTAGCACAGTTAGGCTAGATGCAAATTTAGGCCAACATACTCAATCAGGCGATATGCAGCTCTGGGCCAGCTGGCACGATCAGGCGAAATGCAATAATAGGCTAACCCACATGATCAGTCAAAATGCAATGTTAGGACAACTCGCACAGGCAGTCAAACTACAAACATCCAGAGCCACAAAGCAGCGGGAGAATACACCAAGACTTGGGACACGCAGCAGTGGAGATGCGCCTGGATTTGAGACACACGACAGTGGAAGAATGCACCCAGATCTGAAACACACAGCTGTGGGTGAATGTATCCAGACTCAAGATACACAGCAGTGGGAGAATGTGCCTAGATCTGAAATAACAGCAGGTGGAAATGCACCCAGATCTGAACTCAAAGCAGTGGAAAGTGTGCCTTGGTTCAAAACACAGAGCATTGGGAGAATGCACCCAGATCCGTGTCACAACAAAAGTGGAAGAAAACACCTAGATTTGAGACACACAGCAGTGGAAAGATATTCACCTAGATTTGAAAATATTTAGCAGTGGGATAATGCATCTAGATTTGAGAGGCATAGCACTGGAAATAGATGTACCAAATGCACCTATATTTGAAACTCACATCTAATCAGCAGTGTAATGTAACCCATCCAGATTCAAAGCCCGACAACGCAGTGAAAACCCAGTCTATAGCGTTAAGCCAGATGCGAGCAGGTCCAGGTAATCAGGCAATAAGAGTGGTGGGGCCCCCCCGGAGCACAGCAATGGCTGTACTTCTGACCCGCACCATGTGCTAGGCTCACCAGAGCAACATCAATCTACAGAGCATAGTATATTGCCAAACTTCTAAAGTGCAGAACTGAGCCGTGCATTGTGAAGTGCTATTGGGCCCAGGGTTCCTTGTCCCAGGCATTCTTACCTGTCCGCTGTAGTGAATTCTTGGCCTTTCTCTAGCAGTGGATAGTTGGCCAGGGAGCATGGCTTTGCATCGGGTCAAGGCCAGATGGGTTCTTAATCATGATTTAGGGGAAGAGCCAGGTCTTGAGCACTCTCTGGAATGCCATGTAGTCTTGCGTGTGTTGAATGAGGGGGGCAGAGAGTTCCCGATTGTTGGCACCATGGTTGAGAAGGCAAACCCACCGATCCTGGATGATTTCAAAGGGGGGACCACAAGGAAGAGGGCAGAGCTAGATCTTAGGTTGCAGGTAGGAAGGTTGGGTGTCATATTCTCTTGTAGGTATTTGATTCCAGTTTGGGCATGGCTCAGTGAGTAATGCACAAGATTTTGAATGTGGCTCGATGCCCAATTGGGAGCCAGTGTTGTGTGTGAAGTGCAGGTGTAATGTGATCCTTTCGGCTGAGGGCAAGGAGGAGCCTAGCTCTGGAATTCTGGACTCTTGGGAGTTTGTTTAGTTGGTTGGCAGGAGCACCCAGGTATAGGGAGTTTGCATAGTCATGTTGAGACATGACAATGGACATAATTGCTGTCAGCCTGTGGGGGTAGGAGAGATAAGAGAAGATGTGTCTCAGTAGCTTGAGGTGAAAGTGGCAGGATTCGGATACATTGTTAATGTGGTGGGACAGGGTTAGTCCATTGTGCAGCGAAGGGCTTTGACTGAGGAGGAGGTAGACTGGGGAGGACCAAAGAAAGGTGGCCAGGGAGGCGGTTGTTGAAATAGGGCTGTTTTTCCACACACCATGATCTCTGTTTTCCTTTGGTTGAGTATAGAGTATAGAGATCAATGTCTGGAGGGCATGCTTCCAGGTCAGATCGAGCGCCGGATGTCGAATTGGGAATTCTAAGGATGATTTGTGTGTCATCAGCATAGCTGTAGCAGGTGAGGTTGTGGGAGCGGATGAGCGCAGGCATAGGGGTGAAGAAGAGGTTGAAAGAAAGTGGTTATAGGCCGGTGCCTTATGGGACTCTATTGATCAATGGGCATGTAGTGGAGGAGAAAGGGGGGAGATAAATGATTTAGTTTGTGTTCGTGAGGAACAACGCTAGCCAGATGAGCGCTGAGTCTCGGATTCTAAGGGAATGCAGTCTGTCAGGAAGGATGGCGTGGCTGATAGTGTCAAAGGCTGCCGAGATGCCAAGGAGAACAAGTGCAGCACTGCCTTTTGAGTCTGCAGTGACTTTAAGGTCATCCTAAATAGAGACTAGTGTGGATTCAGTTCTGTGAAGAGGACGGAATCCTGATTGCGCAGTGTCCAGGAGGTGGTTGGTTTCTATGAAGGAGTTGAGCTGGCAGTATGCCATGGGGTCGATGAACTTTGCCAAGAATCAGCTGTTGGAGATTGGTATGTAGTTAGATGGTTGGAGTGGGTTGAGGGAAGGTTTCCTTAGAAGGGGAAAAACAAAGATGTTCCCAGTCTCACTGCGCCAAGAAATTTCATACAAATTGGGTAAAGTTAAAAATAAAACATACACATGATTGTTTTGTGCAAAGAATTGTTACATAAAGAACATGGGCAAAAGTTGTGAGCAAGCAGTCCAGGGCGCGATGCAACCACAAAAAATAAAACACATGTACATCACATGAGGAAAAGTAAAAAAGTAGAAATTAAGTTACCACAAATTAACCAATTTTTATTCGTAGTAGTCCGTTGACAGACAAACAAAAAGAGAAAAAGAAACATAATTTTAGAAACAAAAGTTGGCCATAGCAGCGCAATCACGTTCCACTTAGTAAGCTAAGTCTGAAATCAAAGACTGTAATGAATTCCAAAAATAAGTACCTTAGGTTGCAGCAATAAGAACTCCACATTTAAAGTAGGACAATACCAGATACAGTTCTGTAGGCAGATAGATTAAGTAATTACTGGAAAGCCAATTGCAGAAAAATATTACGTAAGTTACCAAAACAAACCATAATGCTGTCAATAAAATCAATAAAAACATACCTCAAAATGCCTCGCAGTTGCGGAAAGCTAATTTAGCCAAAGAAACCAGAAAGAGAAAATAAATCTCAAATTAGTATTCAAAAAACCACCAAAGTACCCTTTAGATTAACTCCAATGAACTTGTGATTCAAAAGGACTATGGACAATTCCTAACTGGATAACCAAAAAAGCCAATTAAAAGTTAACATTACAAAATGGGGAGAGCAAAATAAAGAGACCTACCTCAATCACCGTTTGTTTCAGTCTACTCGTGTTACCATTGCACAATGCACGAAAGAAAGGTATGACTAAATATACTGGAATGCAGTATAGCACAATGCATGGCCTTCCAAGTAAGACAAACAGAAAGGGGCAAAAAGGATCGCCATGTTGGGTGAACTAAACACACCTTCAGAAAAGCCTAACTTAGTGAAACCGGCCCATAAACCCACATTAGCCAAAAAATAAAAAGGAGAATTTAGCAAACAATTATTACTCATGTTTTGCTGAGGAAATTTATTTTTTGTTTTTTGTTTTTATTTATTTATATATATATATATATATATATATATATATATATATATATATATATATATATATATATATATATATATATATATTTTTTTTTTTAGGACAAAATTAATTTAAAAGCAACAAGCCTCAGCTAGTCGTTAATAAGTGATATTTAAATAAACCAACAATTCCAATGCACTAAAAAAAGTGTGGGGATTGAGTGCGCTGCTACTGAACAACATTACAAATAAAGGCACATTGCATAGTAACAATACACGTGGAACAAGAATATAATTACAGGAGGGGATCCCCGCAAGAGGATAATTATAGGCACTTGTCAACCCCAACAGAGGAAATATGAATTATAAAAATATGGCAAACTCATGATCCGAATTAAGTCCTTCAGAAACAGTGCGATATTTACAAATTAATGTGGCCTCCAATTGTCGTAATTTTAGTGTAAGGTTACCACCCCGTGGTGGCAATGACACTTTACACAGCCCCACAAAACGAATGTCATTTTTGCAGTCCATTTGATGAGATTTTTGCCAATGATAGGCAAGAGTGTATTTGGCATCTTGGCTCCCAGTGGAAGCCAGATGTTCACAAATTCTAATTTTAAGTGGGCGAACAGTGCTCCCTATATATTTCAGGCCACAGGTGCATATAATGCAATACACTACAAACTTAGAATTTCAATTGATGAAAGACTTAATTTCATGATTACCTCGTAGCCCAAAAGAGACTGCGGATGTTTCAAATGTAAAGTTGCACATATTACAAACACCACATTTATGAAAACCAAGGTCTCTGGCGGAATTGAGCCAAGCCCACTTAGGGTTCAATGGGAATGGGGAGGATGCTAACAACGGGCCTGTTAATAATGGGCCCGTTGTTAGCATCCTCATCTGCTAGCGGGTCCCGCTAAGGATGCCTCGTTTTACCAGGCGTCCTTAGCGGGACCCGCGAGCAGACCTCATAATGGGGCGGTAGAGGGTTAACGGCGCCGGCAGCTCTACTGGCGCCGTTAACCCTCTACCTCATTCCTCATAATGAGGCCCTATGACTATTAGGGATTCACAGTTAGGTGTGCAAGGCTGTGTTTCAAACAGTGTGGTGATTATGTGTGCTTTGTGTAAGAAGGCTTCTCCGCCTCCTCTCGAGGGTCTGTTGTGGTTGATGAGGGAGTAGTCAGGAGGGAATTATTTGTGTGCGATGGGTTTGAAATCATCTGAGAACCATGTTTCTGTGATAAATGTGAGACCAGGGTTTTCGGAGGTGAGGAGGACAAAGATGCTGTGTCCGTTCTTGGCCACCAAGCAGGCATTGATTAGAAGGCAGGAGAGCTTGGGGTGGGGCTGGTGCTTCTTTGGGTGTCTGGAGTGGGCGGATTTGGGTTGGGCCATTTGGCCGGTGGGATGGTGTTGGTGATTGGGGGATCTCTGAAGGGGGGATGGGGGTGGGTGGTGGGTGTGGTTGGGAAGAGGGAGCAGGCAGTCACAGGTCTTTGAGTGAGGATGGGTGTGGTTTGGATGGGGCATGATTGGTCCATGTGGCGAGTGGAACGTTGTGTGGTTTTGGTGCTGGGGGCAGTCGGGGTGGGTGTCCCGGAGTTGAGTGGATGGGTGTTGTGTGGGTATCAGTACTGGTGGGGTGAGGAGGAGGGTCTTGGCTTTGTTCAAAAAGGGATTTGACAGGCATAGGCTTGTGAGGGGGCGTGGTAGAGGGGGCATGAGAGGTGTGGTTGGCAGAGGGATGTAGGGCTGGGGAAGCATGTAGAGCTAAGTGGGAGAGGCGGTCCCTCCCTCTGTACTTTGTCTGATTGGTACAAGTGGGGGGTGCAATAGGGTCAGCAGGGAAGGCGGTTGAGGCAATGGTTCGGGAAAGAGCGAGACGTGCCATGCTGAGGGATGTGAAAGGTGTAGACAATGGAGGTGTAGGAGGGGTGGCCGCGGGGGCAAAGCGGCTGAGGGTGGGATTGACAACAGGTGCAGATGAGGTTAGAGAGGGTTGAAAGGGTTTCAAAGGGGTAAGAGTGAGGAGCGATGCTTATCGAGGAGGATATCAGAGAGGGAGGTGGCGTGAAGTCTCGACTGGTCCTGCTGGCAAGGCCGATGGTAGGGTGTTGTGGAACTGGGCATTGACTATCAAAGCACCCGTGCCCCCTTGATAGGGGGTTGGGAAGGGAATGGATGAGGAATGAGAATGGAAAGGGTTGGAGGGAGTATTCCTCGCCCTTCCCCTCCCTTCCCTATCTCCTGAACTTCTCTTCACTGCACTTGCATGTCTGTGTGTCACAAGACCTAGTAGGACCACGATTGTGCCATTGTTATTTGCTCCCCCCCCACTTTGCCTTGTGTGCTCCTGAAAACATCATTCTGTTGTATAGTCACCTAACAAATGCCTAATAAATAAATAAATAAATAAATATGAGATGTGGTATTTGAGTTCCTGAGTGTAGGTGCAAGGGTTAAGTGGGGAGGGCGGAGAGGTGTGTCTCACCGCATGCCAGAGGGCACCCCTGGTATGAGAATTGGAAGATGTTTGGTGTGCAGACATGGCATGTGTCTCTGGGCGGGGAGGGATGGGAGAGGATGGGGGTAGGGATGCGGTAGGTGTATTCCTTAATGTAAGTGCGAGGGGTGTGTTGGGGGCAGGAGTGGGTGTTTTTTTGTAGTGCCAGAGAGCTCCTCTGGTCTGTGAGTTGGAAGATGGGTGGTATGTGGGTGTGGCACAGTGTCTGTTTCTGGGGAGGGGTGAATGAGATTGGTTGGGGTTGAAAGGGGTATGAGATGAGGAGGGAAAATTCCTGAAGGTGGGTGCAAGGGTTATGTTGGAGGCTAGAAACGGGCGCATTTTGGAGTACCAGAGAGCTTCTCTGGTTGGAGAATTGGAAGATGGATGGTGTGTGGAAGTGGCAGTGTGTCTGCCTCCGAATAGGGGTGGATGGGAGGGGTTGGGGTTGAAATGTGTATGAGATGAGGTAGGCACATTCCTTAAAGTTGGTGTGGCAGTGATGTCGGGGGCAGGAATGGGGTGTGTTTTGCAGTTCCAGCGAGCTCCTCTGGTCTGAGAGTTGGAAGATGTGTGGTGCGCAGTTCTGCATGAGTGAGACTCTGGCCGAGTGTGATTGTGAAGAATGTGAGTATTGTGAGGGGAGTGGTGGTCCAGATTGCAGGTGTGCCCTACTTGGTGTCCTAGGGGGGCAGAGGGGTGGTGTGGGCGGGGTGCTTGCCTCCCAAAGAGAGTTCTGTTACTCAGTCAGGTGAACTGCAGTTTCAGGCTACTAGGAGAGTCAGGAAGGGGGGACCCACAGTAGTGTGAAAACACCTAGATTTGAAACTCAACAGTAGTGGGAGGGACGCCTAGATTTGAAACTCAGCAGTAGTGGGGGGGACGATTAGATTTGAAACTCAACAATAGTGGAGAAACACATAGAACTGAACATAACAGTAGTGGGAAAACACAAAGATTTGAAACAAAACAGTGGTGGGGGAGACACCTGGTTTAGAAACTCGACAGTAGTGGGAGAAACACCTGGAATTAAACACAATAGTGGTGGGAAACTCTTATATTAGAAACTCGACACTAGTGGGAGAGACACCTAGATTTGAAACTCAGTAGTAGTGGGGGAAATACTTAGATTTGAAACTCAACAATAGTGGAAATTGCACTTAGATTTGAAAACTTACATACATCAACAGTGTAATGAAACCCACTTAGATTTAAAACGTTGGCAGTATAATGAGATATCAGTTATTTAGTTAGGCTAGATGTGTGCAGGTATAAGGTAATTGGGTAAAAAGAGTGGTGGGGTTTTACAGAAGTGCAGTAGTGGCTGCATTTCCCGGTCACACCACACCTACCTTATCATTTGCTGAAGGCTGACAGCATTGAGCTTCCCAGGCGACCACATTTGAAACACAGTGTAGAGCTGCTCAGTTGGGAGCTGCCCTTTCCGTGTGGCCCTTAGCCAAGGGATGCCCAGGTCCTAACAAGGGCTGAATGGCCCAATCGGATGTTGGGTGCGAGATGGGAGGCAGGATGTAGGGAAAACAGAAAGCGGGGGGGAGGGGGACAGGAGTGGGGAGAAGGACAGGCAGCACGCAAAGTGCAGAACAAAACAACATTTTAAAATTAAATAATGAAAAGGGGGTTGTAGGTCCTAGGACTTGAAGGATATATCACTCACCCCAAGAAATACGGCTGCGAAGTGGCCAGAGGTGAGGAAAGAGGAGCCTAGACTCTTACTATGCTTCTGCTGGCCCGCACCACCAAAGCAGATGTCGGGGGCGGGATGGGAGGTAGGGAAAACAGGAAGTGGGCAGGGTGGGGAGCAGGAAGAAGGACAGACAGCACAGAAAGCGCAAAGCAAAACAAAATGTAAAAATTAAATAACGAAAAGGGGGTTGCAGGCCCAAGGACTTGAGGGATGTAACACTCACCCCAAGGAATGCTGCTCACAAGTGGTGAAAGGTGAGGAAAGAGGGGCGTAGACCTTCACTATGCACGGCACACTCAGATGTCGAGGCAGGATTGTAGGCGGGAGGCAGAGAAAACAGAAAGTGTGTGTGGAGGAGAGTGGGAAGAAGGACAGATGGCATGGAGAGCGCAAATCATAAACAAAACCAAAAAATTAAATAATGGAAAAGGGTTCATAGGCCCAAGCACTTGAGGGATGTAACACTTACCCCACCCCAAGGAATCCTGCTCAGAAGTGCGAGGGGCAATGAAAGAGGGGCCTAGACCCTCACTCTGCTTCCCTGGGCCGCACGGCCCTATCAGATGTCGGCGTGGGATGGGTGGCGGGAGGCAGGGACAACAAGAGGAGGGCGGGAAGGGGAATGTGGAGGACAGACGGCGCTGAAGGCGCACAAAAAAGGAAATTTAAGAATGAAATAACAAAAAGGTGGTCGCAGGCCCAAGGACCTCAGGGATGTAACACTCACCCCAAGGAATGTTGCTCAGAAGTCTACCAAAGTCATACCAAAATGTGAGTAGTTTAAAATGATCAAATGTTTTCATATTACATTTTTTTCATTTCAAGTAATAAATTAAGTGGTATCACCTAATTACTAATAATTACTTTTTATTGTTTAACACTGGCAGTGATTAGATTCCACTCTTGAAAAGAAAATGTAACTCATACTGTAACTCCCTCCAACTCCCCTCAAGTATCTCTTTCAATTTGTATTCAGTAGGTCATAGCAGGTTCAGTTGAATGGTGTGGGTGGGTTAAGAGTCCAGCAGAAACCATGCCCCTTCAAGACCAGGGTTGTAATGAACTTTTCTGTAGAAAAAGTCATGTCATGCCATTCCCACACTCGTGGAAGCTGATACATCATCTATAAATACTGTGCCATGCCCATGTTATTAGTTAACTTCAGATTGATTTGGTTGGTTTCGTTAACTGGCTCTACAAATTGAAATTATACAGGCAGGCAGTGTAAGAAACCTAGGGAAGATCGGATGGGATTCCATATTCTAGCCAACCCGATGTTATGGCCAGTTTCTTGCCTGAAACATCAGAATCCAAACTACTGTGTCTTCAGCTAATTTTTTACATTACATTGTGAATTTAATTTTCGCATGTTCACGCCTTCTGTAACACAATACATCCTACTTAGTGCCAAGATCGGATTTTCCTGTAGTTTTATGAATGGAACATATGTTTCCTGCCCAATAGCTACCAAAGATTTTCCGTGACATTATGATTGATAAGCAGGTGATGCTTCTATGTAGACTTGCACATCCACTTCCACTGTAGTAATGTATGCATAACTGGAAGGTCATGGTATTAAATTGCATTGCGTCAACTCAGCCTTTGTCCTTCTGATGTTGAAAAATTAAGTATAGGTATTATGTACAAGCAGGCAATTAGCAGCAAGGAATCTACACGCAACGAGGGGAGTAAACAGCGGAGAGCAGTGGGGAGCAGATGACCGACTCTCAGGCATGGTGGAGAGTGGAGGGGTGTGTGGAGCTATGTGTTAGGGAGGAGCCATCCCTTGGAGAGGAAGGTATTGAGCTATTTACTGAACTGGAGAAGCAACAGGCGAGTCTGATATTGATAAGAAGGAGGTTCCAGAGTCTTGGGGCATAGACAGAGAAGACCTGTCTTCTGGTTCTTTCCTTCCGGCACCAGCGGTGTTCAAGTATGCATATGGCCTTACTTCTCGTGGATTTCAGGCTTCTGGAGACACTGAGTTTCTCTTTAGGCAACCTGTTATTAGTATCATATGGAGCTGAGCTCTATCAGTCTTACACCTCTTGCAATGTCACTGAGATTTGTGCCCTCGTGCTATTTCCTTAGCTACAACACCATCATGTGCTCTTCTTAGTCTGCAGCTCTGTCATTACTTTTACATTATGAATATGATTTGAGTACACAGCAAACTCAGTATTTATCGAAAGCAAAATTTAACAGAATAAAATATTCTGTTAACTTTCTGATATCCTGCAATACCATACTCCCTACCTAGACTTCAGACAGTTTTCTTGCTCTTAGCTTTTGAATATATTATTTGTATATTCATTTTAATGTGTTTATTTCAAATGTTATTCATGTTTAAAATCTATACAGTATATCAGACAACAATACAAATTAACAATAGACAATAGAATACACCAAAGTAATAGATAACCCTTCATGTTAAGCTTTGTATTATTGTCTCAAAAAAGAGCCACTACCATTCAATTTCTACAATGCATGAGAATATAATCCTTCATATTTAGCTGCATGTTTTTCTTTTTCTTAACATGGGATCCATTCATAGAAAATTACCTAAAGATCAATTAGCAGGCATCACATGCTAATAAAAGAGGCAAAAATCCTGGTTTTAATTGTGTACATTCCCTATTTTGTAGGTATGGAATAATAGAATAATAATTCTTACTTTTACCTTCTTTACATAGGACAGATACATATATGTATTAAAGAGTCAGTTACTTCAGGAAAGCAGGGAGAACAGCGAGCATTCTTTTTGCAGCCTTACTATCTAACCAATATGTCCACCTTACCTCAGAAGAGGCATTTGGGTTTTCTTTCTGGATAGTGCTTAAAACATATTCTGTACGTTGATCCCATTGTTTTCCTGTTAATACATGATAGACCAAAGAGATATGTTGGTGTTAATTGCAGGGATAGTTAATTATTTATTGTGTGGTAAGCATAACACGGTTGACTATTTCTGAAGGCTGTGTATCCAATCACTTACTTTATTTATTTATTGTGTATTATAGTACAATTGTACTTTTAACACAAAACAAACACAACAATTCATCACAATTCAACATCACATGATTAAATGGAAAAGCATTATTGTTAATCAATCAATCAACCTAATAACATGAACTTCACCCTAAAACTAATAATTTAAAAATCCGCTGCACATGCCTTTAAAAACACTAAAATACGAATGGATAAATTCATTAAGTTTAAAATCCTACTCCACAATTCTTGTTCTGTAGGCATAAAATTCATGGATAAGGTTTGAGCCCTCAAAGTCCACAGGCTGGGGCACTGCACACACAGGTGCTTTAGGGTCTCAATTTGCTTATGGCAATGGCGAGAGAGTCTCTGGTCCCTAGGGACGTTCTTTCACTGACCTAAAACTTCTTGATTCAATTTAGCCTAAGGCTTAGAATTTGGGACCTAAAGTGCCTTGATGGATGCTTTTTCAAGTATCAAGAGACAGTATTGAAATGTTTAACTACCCAGACAAAATGATCTACAAAGCATTGGTATTGCATTAGAGATTCTCTTAGACTAACCCACACATGTCTGGATAGTTTTATCTTGACCAGTTTGGGTGTGGTTCCGAGTTCTTCCAAAGATGCGTCTATCGTTTGTAATTTTTTTTAGCATCCGGAGCCCCACTCTACTAAGACCTTACATGAACCTTTATTCCATAAGTCATTCAAACGCTGATAAATTGATGCAGCCGGTGGTGCCAGAATACTTGCAAACATCTGCAGCTTCCCCCAGTCAATCATGGTCTGAATGGGGAGTTGTCCTAATTCATAGAGCATCCCCACTAATGGGACTAACTGCGGTAGACACAGGAGCCCTCGACAAATTAGTCCTTCCAATTTAGGCCAATCAGTTCGTACACTCCTTGTTTGGGCTCCATAAATTAGTTTCGGCACCATTTGTTGCTTATACAGTTTTAAAACTGGAAGGGTCAAAAATCTCCCAAATTTAGGGTCAAAGAGACGCAACTTAACAAGTGCTCCCAAGAAATTAGCCTTAAGGTCCACCAAGAGCTCAGGACCATCGAAATTATAATAAACAGGCGTCCCCAAATATGTAAACCTGCTGTCCACCTCAAGGCGACCAGTTTTCAATTTCCAGGGAGTCATTTTACATTTTATCCTGCCCCCTTTTAACACCAAAACCTTCAATTTCATTGTATTCATCGACAACTCCAGACTGTCTAGGAACTCTTCTACTGCACTCAAAGCTCTCTGTAGACTAATGGCAGTCAAATCACAAATCACAATATCATCTGCATCCCATACTTTGTTTAGCATCAATGCCCACTATGAGCATGTGCATATTGGACCCAATTGTCATAAATATTCTCAGCCTAATATTAATATCTCGGTAGATATCTAAGCCCTTGTTATCTATCATTTTTGCTTCATCCGATTAGCAAGATTGAAAATACAAGGGGTTCAAGCACTACTCCAGTAGAATGTATTGTCTGAGTTAAGTTGGATGATATAGGTCACACCATTATTGGATGCTTTAAAGTAAGGACTGCACATTTCCCCGATAATGATTTGTACAGCACATCAACCCAGGATATTCTCTTCAACACAGATGCTGGATCTAGAGGAGGACCAATTACGCTTGTATTTTTTCCACTTAGTTGATTTATTTATACATGAGATCACAGTCTCTTGCTTTTATAAGTAAATTAGTGTAACCATAGTCAATACCACAACCAACTAAGAGGCAGCTTGTTTTCCTCATTGTGCTTACCTAATTTCTTTTTGTGGACCAGCTAGATATTTTCCTGGATTCTACAGTGTTAATTGACACTCCTGCTTCCCCCTTTTTCGAATTGTTGCAGAGAACAGCACACAGTGAACAGTAAAGATGTCATCATC
The DNA here is from genome assembly GCF_040938575.1 of Ambystoma mexicanum. Taxonomy (NCBI): domain Eukaryota; kingdom Metazoa; phylum Chordata; class Amphibia; order Caudata; family Ambystomatidae; genus Ambystoma; species Ambystoma mexicanum. The sequence goes on along the minus strand of NC_090933.1, from coordinate 839,989,831 downwards.
CATGTATCATTCTTATGTGTTTATTCGGTAACTAGAGACTGAGAGGTGGTGCTATGATTTATGACAGACAGGGTAACGCATGATTACTATGAATATTACTCTTTTTTCCTGCGATGGTTGTTAGGCAGAATTGCATGCAGTACCCTCTGGGACCACCACACACAATTAGGAGTACAGGTGTAAGCAAGACCGACCTTTGGTATAAGTCTGTACAACACAGTTTGTTGGTAGCGAGCTGAGCAGCCAGGCTTATCTCAAGAGTGAATGTGAGCAGTACAAGTAGTTACACAAAGGACTTTCAATCACAGTGGTTTAAGTGGACACTTATATTCAAGGTTTCTTGGTAAAACACTTATACATTTATTTACATAATCATTTATAAAACATTTCACTAGAAGAAGACAACTTAATATGATAGACCAATACACTTCAATACAAAACTCTAAGTTTTCGAGACAGTTTAAGCTCCCCTGAAAAAGGAGCCAAATGGCAGTTCAGTTACTTAGCATTTAGCATTTTGCAAAAAGGACACAAGTAAGTAGAATAGATTATATATACTTTATAGGCAGTGCAAATAGTTTCAGTTCACCAGAATAGTTCAATTCAAGTCAATAGGCCAGGTCAAAGTTAATGGGCTAGTGTTCTGGATAGGAAAGAGCAGTTCTGGTATCAAACGGTAAAGTCTTTGCAAAAGTTCTCAGACATAGTTTAGGCGAAAAAGAATCATTTGTGGGGTCACAATCTGATAAGGCCTGTAAGTTGGGAAAGTTTCACAAACTTTCTCTGTGAGAGTGGTGTTCTCTTAATCGGGTTGGCACAGTACCTTTTGTATGAAGAAAACAAATGTTGCCAAAGTCGTGGTTCCTGGCAGTTCCTGTAGATCTCGCAGTTCCTTAGCCTCAGTCGTGGGGACAAGACGGAGGACATCGGGGACTCCTGTACTGCATGGGATCGTTGAAGAAAGCAAACAAAATGGAGTCACTTCAGTTCCAGTAGATGTAGATTCAAGAACACAAACTGGTGTCCCTCTCACTGGTTAAACCTAACCAGCCTTGAGAATGGTATCCAGGTGTCTTATGAGTTGATTGGTCCCACCAACACAAAGGAAGAAGCCGTCCTTGAAGGAGCTTCTCTGTTGAATGAAGTTTGGCAATTCGGACCTGCAGCAGTGCTTGACCGGGCAAACCAACGGTCCCGTGGTTGCAGTAGCGTCCTCTTTCCGCTCGTCTTCTGTTCTTTCGTTCCAGTGGTCGACTCTGCCTTCCAGTCCACGAGACTCACGTTTTAAACAGTTTTCTCCCTTTCATTCCAGCCTAGCTGTCACTCACCCAGCATAGTGGCTGTCCTTGCCGGACAGTCAGCCAGCCAATCACGCCGGAGTGCATTTGGGTCTCCTAGGAGACTAAGCACAGGGAGCTTTGGGCACCTCCCTCACTTCCTGCCCACCCAGACACTCAGATGCCATTTTGGCACGCAGAGACAAACTCTAGAAGGACCTTTCCAAAAAGAAATGTTGAATAAAGAAGACCGGGACCTGTTTAAACAAAGGGGTTTAAGGCGCCATCTTGAAAAACATGGCTCCCGTGATTTTTAGCTACCGGTGTTCGCGGTCAGGAAAAATCATGGTAGTTTGTTGTAAAACCAATGCCACCATCCTTTTCAATAGGAAAGGCTAGCATTCAACTACTACATGAGTGTTTAGACACAGGGGATACTATGTAACCTCTCCAGCCCTCCATTGTAAGATGGTGTGAGGGGTCTATGAATTTGGAAAAGACTAGTAAAGTCAATTTCACTTTACATTCTCTGGGAAACAGTAGTTTATCCCAGAGAAGGTATGTAAACCTTTGGGAAGTCTAAAAGACATACCTGTGGCACTGCACTGAGGGTGCTGGGTGAAACACATGAAAAGATGATTCCTATGGAGTGATCTAAAACTCCATAATCAAAGAACACAAATGTAAAACACATATCACAACACTGAAAGAGTAGGAAAAAAGGCTCACACTCTTTCCAGGTAAAAATAATCAAGTCCTCAAAATCCACTAAAGTTGGTGGGGGTCTCTAAGGTGAAGGGAATTAGCACATTTCTGAGAATTCTCCCTAACAATGGTGAATTTTGAACTAGTTGTTAATAAGCCATACTTGATTTGACTACAGTTGCATCATGTGCTATTTAGGATACAAGCATCCCTAATCATTCTATATCAGACAATAGCAATGGTTGTTTATATGCTACATATTTAAATCTCGCATTAGTAGAGGGAGTTTATGTATCTCCTTCATTCATAGGATAATCAAGGGGTGTACATGTGGAAACATACAAGCATTTAAGTTATTATAGAATGTTACCTTGTTTTACATTTTCCAATGTTTCGACAGTAGTACTCACACCCAATGTTCTGTGTTTGCTGCCAAAGTTGTACAAAGTATAATACCAGATAGCAGAGGATAGTCAAAGATTTGTTCTCTGTTATATGTATGACCACTTCTTATTTAATGCCCTTTTATAAGGAACTAGCAGTGTCACCCAGTGTTGGCCGGGTAGGTACATGTGGGTCTGCTATAGCCTTGTGTGTGTTTTATTGTGTCATATCTTCCTATTCTCGAAAAATCGCAAAATCGGCAACCTCCCAAAATCGCCTATACTAATAGCACAGGGCCGGACCCCGCTCCACCCCTGTGCAGGGTGAATGGGTGGCGTTGGTCAAATTTCACTATCCCCAGTACGCCACAGACTGGTATGCCGACCTTGTGTCCTAAGTTCCTATTTTTAGAATAGTCGCAAAATCTGCAATCTCCTGAAATCGCCTATACTGATAGCACAGGGCTAAACCCCATCCCTCTGCAGGGTGAATGTGTAGGGTTGATTAAATTTCACTATCGACAGTAGACCGCAATTCTTATGCCGACCTTGGGCCAAGATTACAGCCCACCAACTGTTATAGGGCTGGAGCCAACCCCGAACATACAAACACACTTTCACAAATATACATATAGATGAAAAGGGTCAGGAATATTTCTGATTTATGAGGGTATTTATACCACGCCACCTCGCAGACTTAAATGCATAAAGGTGTGAAGTAGAATGAACTTAGATAGATCTTAAGAATTGAAGCTTAGAATTGCAGTGAACATGTCAGCAGTTATCAAAGCAACCATCTCTTGAAGGTCTAGCAGATGCTCCAAAAATTATATAATTTATGAACAGAGATGGGTAGTCTATTTGAGGAACAACTACTGAAAATCTTTGATTACACCAGTTTATAGTTAGATTTAGGGGTTAGTGGCAAGCACGGATTCTCTAACCGCAGGGCAATCAGAGGTCCATACCAATGGATCTTATTATCCTGCTATTTAGGTTTAAGGATATGAAAACACTTGAACACCAAACATAAAATCTTGAAAGAAATTCTGTTTTACAGTTAAACATGGTAATAATTGATTCAGAGTTGCTACTGGATCAAATTTAGACAAATTGAAAATCGAACTAACTGCAATATTTTGAACTTACTGAAGATTCCTGGTATTCCGGTAATCCCATGTATAGAGAGTTGCAAAATCCAGGACTTGAGTTGATGAGGTATCCAGCCAAAGTCAGGTAGTGCTTTTTATGCACATTGAAGGGCAAAGTCCTTCAAAGCAGGCGCAGTTTGTAAAATAATGATTTGGTTAATGCATTAATCTGGAGGTACATATCAAGGTCCGCTTGGCAGTGAAACATCTAAATTGTTTTTTTTTCACGTGGATCGGTTGTGCAGGTCAAAAAATGAGAGAGGAGAGCAAATCTGGGGAACATTTCTGAACACCTTTAGCCAACATTCAAGATTTAATTAATCTATGCAACCAATAAGATTGCCCAAATCAGGATCTGGCCCATATGCTTTAAGATACCCTTGAATATCGTGTGCATAGGAATCGAACCTGAGACCCGTCTTTGTGAAGATGTCAAATAATGATCTAAAATAGATCTTAAATAGTAGTGGGGATAGTGGAGATCCTTGAGGGACCCCACAATTAACCCCACCTTAGAAGACAAAAAAAGGACCTAGCTTCACCTATCACATTCACCCATTTGACAAAGAGCAAAATCTTTCCCATGCCAGATTCAGAGATGTTGCCTCGATTCTATAAGCATGAAAGAAGATGATCGTGGTCCATTGTGTCAAATGCTATGGATAAGTCCAGCATTACTAATATAGTAAAAAGTCATTTAACCACGTTAGCCAGAATATCAACCCAGACTTTGAGCAATGCCATCTCAAACCATGTTTAGTTGAAGATTCTGATTGACAGTCGTCCAACTGTGAATTTGCTTGAGGTAAATGCCTAGAATTAGATGTAGGGAACAAATAGAGGCAGGGCCAGCAAAGGCAGGCAAAAAGAAACCATGCAGCATGGAGAACATTCCACATTTTAGGATTTGGCAGCATGGAATGGATCACAAGTGGGGATGCACATTTATTTTTAAATATGGGGTTTCGGAACTAAAGAACATTTTTGAAAATTATGTAACTGAGCAGTTAAACTCTCAGGGGGGATTGTTAAGCCAAGGTAATTTCTTCTGTTGTTTTCGCAGACCCTAAGACCCCTCTAGTTGTCACAAACAAACATTTCATAGGTTAGTTATGTTGTTTTTCACAAAAAAGAAACTTTCAATACCATCCCACTTACCTTCTTCCTCCCTTGTCTCCGGGGATGTTGGTACGTTTTTTGTATTTGTTTTACCCTCCCTCCATCCAAGCCCCACTTGCCTTCTTTTTTTTTTCAGGAGCGGATGCGCTGGGAACACTTCTGTTTCCAGCACCTGCCCTCCCGATGGCTGCCATGGAAAGGGAAAACGGACTCCGTTTCCCTTTCCTGGTGGCCATTTTCTTGGTCGTTTTTCTTTTTTTTTTCTGTCCCAAAACAGTGCCCCGGTGCCCCTGTCACACAAATCTTGTGGGTTGGGGTACTAAAAGCAATGTGACTTGAGCGGCGGGGGCATTACCGACTCAGGTAATGCCCTGGGGCCTTTGTTAACTATGGACCCCGGGGCATTACCTGAGTCAGTAATGCCTCCGCCGCTCGTGTCATATTACCTAAGTATGTGTTCCTTTTTTTAAAGTAATTATAATACTTGTATCTTAACTTTCCCAGAACCAGCCAAACTTCAGTCTTCTTTACACAACTAAAAAGCAAACACTAAATGGGTTAACTATAGGCCACTGACAGCTTAGTTTAAAGCACTGTTTCATATGCATCAGAAGGTAACTTGCTGCAGCCTGCAGCAAGATGAAGACTAATCACTGTAAAACCCATCATGTTTCTCAACTGAGAAAACATGCCATTTTCAATGTAGAGATAAGAGTAAACGAAGCACACTCCACAAAAAGATTGAGACCTTGGCCAGCCAATTTGAAACGCCCGAAATATGTCAGGAAGTGGAATGCAAGTGCATCTAACAAATCAGTTTACCGGTAGAGGAGAATGGAAAGATGGAATTTTAACCAAAGCACTGTATTCATCCGCTAATGGGATTACACTCTACCATTAGTTTTGGCTCTACTAGCTGACACACCAGCTATGAGCAAAAAACTTAAATAATCCTACACCAATACATAGCTACAGGGAAGGGCTTCTGCTCTACTACGCTGCAAGAACCAAGTTGTGTAGTTAGTTATTCATGATGCATTGCATTCATAAATCAGCTAGGTATAAACCTGCATCTAATGTGATCTATAGCTATCTCAAATAATAGGAATGGAATTCAGGGACCATTGATAAATTGTTTCTGTGCATAAGAATATGAGTCTTCTGGCTGTCTATGCTGTGAGGAAGAATTTTTAGTATTTTCCATTGCAACATTATTCAAAGCTCTGACCCATGTGGCCTCAGAGAATTATCTCATCATGACAATGTGGTACTGACACAAGCGGAGAAATAAAAATAATTCTCTGCTCATATGATCAAAATACAAAATCAAAATGCAAATTGGTTTTGGGTTTCTTATTGACGATGTAATGATTGCAATTAGCATTGAAAATGAGACACAAATCAAACTGAGGTCAATTTAGAATACAAATTACCAAATGACATGAACATGTATTTGAGAAAAGGGATTTCAAGAGGAATTCTAGGGCTTGACATACTCAAAGTTCATCAATTACATTTACATTTTCTGGACATTGCGATGCATTCTAACATGTTTTTTCCCCTCATATATCCTGCTCATGAAAGTGCCAGTTTTAGAGGCACAGAAATTTAAATAAATAATATTCTCTTTTAGGTTTCGGCTGCAGTATACACACACATACTGTTATCCTCCCTCACTGTTCTACCACTGCTGAGCAGGTTTAATGTTTTTTTGTGTATGACTTCATTTATTGACCTCTCTCTGTATATATGAGCAACTTCCCAGTGGGATTTGAGTGAAGCGAAACATTCCCAATGAAATCCATGGGCGGAATGTGGAGTGGATTTGGATATATAAATTAGGAGGAGAGTAGCTAACTGTGATGAAATATAATACTGGCAAGAAGCAATATAGTGAAGACAAAGGTTTGAATGCTCTGTCCCCGACGTTGTACCTCAATTCGTGCCATATGTTTTTCCTCATAAGGGCAGACGAGATAGAAAGTGAATAGTACTGCTCCTTTTCCCCTGGACTGCACACAGCAGTGGTAGAAGTGTACCAGAAAAGCAGTGGAGCTGTGACCCCGGCACGGGACAGAGAAAGCAGGAAGGGAGCAACTTGCAACACATTTCTCAAGGCTTGCAGCCATGCTCGTTGACAGCCAATTTAGCTGTAACTGCTATTGCGTGTTAAAGTGGAGAAGTGTGAAAAAAGTATTGGAACTGTCAACAGTAAAAAATAAAAGTAGCGGAATGCCGCTCCCACCCGTTCCCGCTCCATTCGACTACTGGGATGCAGGGGCTGAGAACAAGTTACACACTTCTGAGATGTGGGTCAGCAGTGGAAGCCTCCAAAAAACAACAGTATGGTAAGGACAGAATTGAAAGGAATATCCAAGAAAGGTTTTATAAAAAAAATATACTTTATTTAAACACAAAGACGAATACAACCCTAAAAGCCCACCATATAATGTCAGCACACAGATACGTCAAGCTCAGCAAATATAAACATTGCACTCGGGGTATAACAATACAGGAGGATTAAATGCAGAAAAGAAGTAACAAAACAGTGAAAACCCCAAAATAAAGATAGTTACTTTAAAAAGTCTTTGGGCAATGTCGGAAGAGCAGACTAAGCGAGACTCTTGGGTCCGAAGTAAATGGCAGGGACCAGGGTTCCTAGACATTCCTGAGAAGTTCACAACCTTAGTCTCTTAAGCAGGCGCAACGTTGTGAAGCAGGCTCTTTATTTGGTGAGCAGATCAGGGCCCAGAAGGCAGCGAGGTGCTTTAAGCATCAGGTCGCCCTGTCAGAGGTCGGAGTGTAGCTTTCAGCTTCAAAAAGTGCTCAAATTCCTCTCGTTTTAAAACGTTGCGAGCAGCGGCACGTGCCAGGGGTGATATTCTTTAGAACCCTGGTGGTTCCAGAACAGGTTCCTTTGAAGAATGGGCCCTTTTCTGCTCTTACCAAGCCAACACAGGTTGACAAGGTGGCTTGCAGGTCTCCTATGGTCGGTAGATGTATCTCAGTTGCATGCAAGGCTTTGTTTTTTACAGCAGTTAGCCTCTCTGGTCCACAGAGGCAGTTGAGAAAATCATCTTTTGCTCCATTCTGGAAAGCTTTCTTCACCCAATTCAAGAGGCTGTGAAATGTCATCAGCTCCAACAAGTGTTCACCACAGTGACTGGACACCACTCAATATAACACTTGTTTCTAGCAGCAGTTTCGTTTATTTCAAGCCCTGAGCCCACTGGTGCCACTTTTTAAGAAAGTAATATTCTCTATTGCTGTCATACTAAGAGATTTAAGTCTACATTATGTACAAATACAAAATGTCAGAATGATTACTTTATGTTTCCCTTGCTCTCTGGGTAACCTAACTCCCCCTGTCTCCTGCATATTAATGAATCTCCTCTGCAATGGCCTTCCTTGGTCTTGCCCACCCCCAGCTTACATTACACATAATTGAGCTATTTCCTGAAACTCACCCTCTCCAGATGGAGGGTATCCAATGAGTGGTAGGCAAGATAGGCAAACAATGTTAGACAGAAAATACAATATAGCTCCCAAATGATTTGTATTTATTTATTTATTTATTTATTTATTTGTAACGCGCCAAAGTTCGCAAGCATCAGGGCGCGAAAAAGAAACAAGGACGAAGATTAACGGGACAACACAAAAATAGAGTAGAGAGAGGAGGAGCAGAAAGATGGCAACATGATGCGGTTTAGTAGTTGCCTAATTATTTGAAGAGACAGGTCTTCAATTGCTTCCTAAAGAGTTGGATGTTGCTTTCCAGTCTAAGGCTGCAAGGCAGTTTGTTCCAGTGGGAAGTCGCCAGGCTCAGAAAAGCTTGACCGAGACCAGTGGCTTTACCTGGAAGGCTGGGAGTGATCAGTCCTTGTTTGGCGGATCTCAAACTAAGGCTCGGCTCGTACCAGCTGAATTTTTTCCTGAGGTATGCTGGCGCCGTGCCATAGAGACAGGGTCAGTGATTTAAACAGGATCCGCTCCTTCACAGCCAACCAATGGACATCATTTCTGTCATTGGTGATGTGTTCACGCTTAGATTTGTTAGTGATGGACCTGACAGCATTATTCTGGATAATCTGGCATTGTTTCAGGCAGTTGTTGCTGGCGCCAAGCATTAACGCGTTCCCATAATCCAAGCAAGACAGAATGTATCTCTCCCTATCGTGGCACTATTCTTGATGTTTAGAAATGGTCTGATCCAGCAGAGAAGCCTTTGGTAATATTGACAATTTCGCTTTAAATAAGCGGCTTGGGCTTCTGCACCTAGGGAAGATTGTAAATAAATACCTAGGGTTTCGACCTTATTTGATTCCTTAATGGTGGAGTCTTTTATAGTGAAGATGGAATAGTCCGAGCTAAGATTGTTTAAGGCTTTAGTGCTTCCAAAGGTCATAAGTTCTGTTTTAGAGCTATTAAGACACATCCAGTGTGTTATCATCCAGTTTTCAATGGTGGTGTAAATAACCGATAACTTCTCGTTGTCTAAGGAATGGTTTCCACTCAACTCTAGAATGAGCTGTGTATCGTCAGCGAAATTGGTGAAAAAAATTCCAAGCTGAGATAGAAGCGTACAGAGGCAACGGATGTATACATTTTTGTATTTAGGTTGCAGAAAATATATTAAACCAAAGGGTGGTGCAGGGGGATCTTATGGTTGGAGGTCACCGGTGTGAAACTCATATACTTTGGGATTCTATACATGGGTAACTACCCATTGGCATTGTGATAGTTTTACATAGAATACATTGCATGTGCGTGGTGCTTATAACGCAAACTAACAGTGCATTTAAAAGTAGGCCTGAATCCTTGCATGCCGTGTCAGAACTTGATATTCGCATTCCATTCCCCAGGAATAGTAGGGAATAAGCACGTACCCCCAAATATAAATATATCTAGTTAGATTTTTGAATAATTAGGCAGGAATGTGCACAGGCAAATAGGCAAAGGGCTGTGGCCCAGCACAAAGGCCATACTCATGGGATCCGGGGCAGAGGTCTTGGGCTGTCAAAACATGAAGAGATTTAGGACCCCAGCTCCCCACAGAATGATGGTCACTCCATTTGAACTACCAGATGTGTAGGAATAAGAGTCCTAAATCCTTCATGAATTGGATTGATTTGTGCAACACTAGGCCTATCTCTTGGCAGGGGGAACTGATACAGGGGGGAGCCGTGAACAAGAAGTCCCATGATTTTTACCAGGGAGAGCAAAGGCTGATACCAGTTCATTGGGGAGGCATGATGGGGGCACCTGTGTGTCTGGGCTGAGAAATTAGTTTGTTTGTTTGCAAGGACCCGGCTGTCCTTAACGTTATCTGGCATGTTCATTTTGACAACCAGATGGGCATCATGTGGTTATGAGTAAAGACAGGGTGGTGCCTTTTGAGTTTAACCAATTACTTTGCAGTGCTTCAAGGTGGATGAGGCTTTTACCCATGTGTGGTGAAGATGGAGGAAAAGATGACACAGCCAATTGGAAGAAGGGCTAGATGTAACTATTAGCATGTTAATAGGTGGCAGCGAATGAGGTGGGGGATGAATAATGTATATTGAGTGCTTCATGAATGAAGATTTGTATGCTTATAAGCTTAATTCTATTTTGAAGAAAAGAGAGGGCTCTGTGACAGCAGACTTATAATACCCTGTCGCCTTTTCGTTTTTGTACACAAAATAAAGTTCTTGTTCTTCTCGAAAAAGGGTGCAACTAGCCTTTTTCCCTAGGGGTTGTTTTCTCTTTGTCTGGTTGTTGTAGAGTTACTCTAGATTATTGTTGACCCTGATGTGATCCAAGACTCCCCCGCGAAGACAGAGGATTCCTGGCCACACATCCAGAGAGGCCGCCCTCACCTACAGTGACCAGTCCTCCTCTGCACATCTTTGAGATGTTTACAGGAGCCGTGTTATCAGAATTCCTGTCCTTTTGAGTGGGGTGCTGTCCCTGGATTGCGCAGGCCGCTGATGAGACCCTGTGAAGGATGACTTTGGGTGAGCACGTAGACGTAAGTACTCCTTGGTCGGAGAAAAACAAGTGGCGTATGCAAAGGAAGTATGAGTGCTCGAGATTGTGATGAAGATTGTGTATGTGTGCTTTGTGAGAGAATTGAATAGATAGCTTGGAAACCCACATGGCGTTGTATACATATATTAGGTTATTTTTCATATAGAGGATTGTGGTGTAATGGGACCCTTTCCTATGGTACTAGGGAAGAAGAAAGCACTATATAACAAAGGAAGGAGGATACAGATAGAGACTGCATATAATTAGTCAGTCTGGGATCCCTCCGCCCAGTATAAGGGGGCATGAGAACGAGAAGTAGTTGTCGTAGAGGCCCCTGTTGACCTGGGATCTCCTCACCCGATGTAAAGGGGGTGTTGGAATGAAAAGTAGATTTGATTGTGATTCATGTTGTTGGCGATATTTGTGGCAATTAGTCGAGGCCGAGGAAGGGACTATTGTGTTGTATAATAGGAAGTTTATGAGAAATGTGTGGATGTGTGTGTGTGAGGGGAGTGTGGAAGGGAGTAAGTATTGAAGGGAGGGGTAGGTGTTAATGGTGGGAGTTTGGTGTAAGGGGGTAAGGGGTAGTGGAGAGGGGCAAAGTTTGTTGGTTTGGGACGAGGGTGTTGGTGACAGTGTAAAATAGTGATATAGGGTCAGCTATGATTAGCCGACAACCCGATTGACTATATGTGCAGACCCTTCCTTTCTATCAAGATCACATTCTCAAGTATCATAAGGAATGGCTAGCTGAAACACAGGGAGGGATGTTTAAGCAATGGTTGGTACAGGGGACAAATAATAGAGACATTTTAAGTCACATGTACAGTCTAGGGGTGTCACAGTACTGATTTTCTGATGGTATGATAACCTTCTTGCCTAAAGACGGTATATCATGGTCATTGCGTTATATGTAGCACTCTTATTCAACCGTATGCTGAAACAATATTTTGCTATGGTCACAAATTGTCATACTCTCACAGCAAACAAGATAACTATCAATTTATTATAGTGTAACTAAGCTGAGCCAAATTTGCACTGAGGCTTCTGGTCTAATTTGACCAGACCCTGCCAAAGGGTGTTCACTACTCAGACATTGGCCTCATTACAACCCTGGCGTTAAGGGGTTAACGGCGCCGTAAAAGGCTGCGGCGCCGTTAAACCCTTAACGCCAGATTCACACTTTAACGCCTGCTTTTTGCAGGCGTTAAAGTCCAACCCGCTAAGGGACCTTGGTGCTAATTACGGCACCGTAATTTACGGTGCCGTAATTAGCGCCATCCCCATTCCCATTGAGCCCTAATGGGGAAGGGGCCATGGTGAATGGGGATTTACCGCCCCGCCAACCTTGGAATGGGGCGGTAAATCCGCCATCCACCATGGCGGAAACCGGCATGGACCATGGTGCTAATAGTACCATGGTCCAACGCCAGGGTTGTTCTACTCTTTGGTGTGGAGGAAGTGGACTGCCATGCAGATTAGTGAAGGTCATGATGTGGCTTACATTATGAAACGTAAACGATAAAGCCAAGGTATTAACCCAATTGTAATATGCATTAGGAAATATTCTTGTTTTACTGACACCTATAAGACACAACTATAGCCTTGACTGCCCCTGCTAATCCCTATAGCCATTCCCACCCACATCCTGTCATTCAAAGCCCTAAACATATCCTCGTGGGATCTCTTTAAGTTACCTTTTTCAAGCCTTAACATAAATTATTGCGTTCAACGTTCTTGCAAGTGTTTCATCAAAGCAATCTTCGGGCAGTTAATGTTTTAATTGGAGCTGTGAACATGCTACTGGTGGAATAAAAAGATCTTGACCACGTCTGCCTCCAGCCACTTGATTTATAAGCAATACGCATGTCCTTCACTAAAGTCCTGTTGAAAACAAGCATTGCCAAAGCCCGATTTTTTAGCTTCTGTATAAGGGTATTAGATAGGCATTTTCCAGGCACTGCAATGACATGCCCGGGTACTTGCACCATTATGCAGCTCCTACCATTAATAGCTCAATTAGTTCCATTAAGGCAGTGGCTGGCAAATGTTTCTCTCTTGTCTGTGCAAAAGACAAAACTGTTGGCATTGCCAATGCTCACTTGTCTATGTACAACAATGCTGCCTCTCCCAATGGAAGCCATTTACCTATGATACACTGAATTCATATTTCATGTCCCTTATAGTATATTATTCGTGATCAGGTATGCCTGGTTCGGGAAATGGGGATATAAAACTGTTTCAACTGAAGCCATTTTTTCCACTGCCCTTTTGAATTCGTAAACCACCACATACATGTATTTTTGATGTCGACACATTATTATGCAAGCAGGTTATTCCAGCTTTAAGGTAAGCAAGATGTTATTTTGAAATACCCCCCTACCCCGCACAGTAGCCAGTCCTGTAGGAATCTGTGAGAAAGCTGCGAAATGGAACATTGATGACAATCACTTACTGGGGCCGGTGAGCACGTGACATGCATACACATTCGCAGTCAAAGACCACCTCTTTCAAAACAAGACCAGCTGCAATGTATTAACTAAAATGTTTTCGGCCCCCAGAACAGATGCTGCTGGCCCCCGCTTTCCCTTGAGCCTGATCAGTCAGAAACATTTCCGGTTTGGTAGCACTGTAATTGGCCGAATATATATATAAGTGGGGCACGACTCGAAGGCAAGCACTATACACTTTAATTCCCTGGGAGTAGAGATGTTGATACCAGCTTGTGTAAGAAATGTATATGTAATGCTGTGACATTGGGGGTCATTACGACCCTGGCGCTAAGGGGTTAATGGCGCCGTAAAAGGCTGCAGCGCCGTTAACCCCTTAGCACCTAATTACGAGCTCCCTTTGTGGGACCCGACCTGAACAGCTGGTCTGGACCAGCCGTTGAAGTAGGGACCCGCAAAGGGACCTTCGAGGTAATTACGGCACCGCAATTTGCGGTACCGTAATTACCGCCTTCCCCAGTCCCATTGAGCCCTATGGGGCAAAAATGGGAATGGGGAAGGGCCAATGTTCAATGGGGAATTACCGCCCCGCCAACCTTGGAATGGGGTGTTGATTCCCCATTGAACATTGGCAGACTCGTTACAACGCCGGCAGCAACCATAGTGCTAATAGCACCATGGGTTACCGCCAGTATTGTAATGAGGGCCATTGTTCATTTTTACATATGAGAAATCCTGTTTAATGTGAACCAGCGCCGGGGAGGTTTGCCTTTTTATGATGAATTGCAATTGGTTTATAAGTCTGTATTTATGGATTTCTATATGTCTGTGCATTTTTTTACTAAATGGCAAATCCAATTGTATTTTCCATGTGACATGTAAAGCACTAAGCACTTTATGGGCCTCATTACACGGAAGGCGGTGATCCAGGGTGCTATTAGCACCCTGGACCATGCCGGAAAATTACCGGCACCGCCTTGGCGGAAAGGGGATTTACCGACCCATTCCAAGGTCGGTGGGTCAGTAAATCCCCCTTCCGCCATTGCCCTTCCCCATTCCCATTTCTGCCCCATAGGGCTCTATGGGAATGGGGAAGGCGCTAATTACGGCACCGCAATTTTGCGGTGCCGTAATTAGCTCTGAGGTCCCTTAGCGGGTTGGTTTTTAACGCATGCAAAAAGCAGGCGTTAGAGCACCAACCCGCAAAGGGACCTCGTAGTACGGCGGTAAGGGTTAACGGTCACCGTTGCCATTAACGGTGACCGTTAACCCTTACCGCCGTCCGTGTAATGAGGCTCTATGTCTGTCTGCATGTTTCAATGGTAACGCACTAGTCAGATATGAGCCTGGCTTCTTGACACCGGAATTTACAGGTTCAGATTCCTTAACTATAAAATTACTTTGGGCATATCAACATGGCTGACAGATTTTGCATGCCTCTCAAGTTTGTCTTATTTGTAACTAACATAGAGAAAGACTCATGTCCCTCTATTCAGTGTGACCATAGAGAACACTGAATGCATTAAAACATTCTTCCACATTGTCTGTCATTGAATGTGATCAAACAACAAGTTGTTGCGAGGGACCCACAATAAAGGACTGTGTGCTGCCAAAGGACTGGATTCCTGTGATTTTGTGCAATTCTGTGGTGGAGGAGTGCATTTGCAATGTGCCCAGGAGAGTTTGTTTTGTTCCATGTATATTTCACGGCCCGTGTAGTAATGGTTAAGTTGCGGCTTAACACTTTGCTCCCCCTAGACGAATCCTCACCAAACATTGCAAAAAAAGTATATGGGCGGCTCTGAATTTTTTAGGCAAGTTGGGCGAGGTTTCGTGCGGGGCGGGGAGTAATAGGGGGGTCCCAAAAACGTGTTTTACTCCCATAGACTGAATGGCTACAGGTCGAACGGCTGGACGGATTTTCACCAAATTTGCGCAAGGGGCAGGGGCTTGGCCCAGAACGCGTGCTTTTGTGAGTTTGGTGGAATTATTTGCAAAACACTGAAATATACGTCCCAAAAAATGTGTGATATCGGGGTCCACTCCGCAGACCCATTTCCTAGTTCACTCCGCGGACCGATGTCTGATTGGGTCGCGGTATGCCGTGATGTCGGCGAACAGTGGACGCGGTCGGTGGTTGGTTGGAGGGAAGCGTGCTGTGCGTCAAAGTTTTTGGGAGACGCTCCATGGTGGAAAGGCATTGGAGAGACTTCTTTGCAGGATTGGCTAGGTGAAAGAGGGGGGAAGCAAAGATATTTCCAATATTTTGTGCTATAGGCTGCGGCTGCCGGTGGTTATGTTGAAGTCGTGTGTTTGAGTTATTTTGTTGCGGCGGGTATGTGAGGAAATATTAACCTGCTTCTTTTACTTGGATTGCTGTGGGTCTGGGTGGGTCTGGGTGAGGCATAGGCTTTTCACTGCATGGCCATGGCATGTAGAAAGCGCGTAGGGCTTGGGTACAACACCCTAATGTAAGGGCTGAATGTATGGGAGAGCAATGAGGCACTTAGCGATAAGGTAGGCGGCCGAGTTTGCTTGCACCATTGCTGCAAGGGAGTGCATAATGACATGGAGAAAAAGAAGGATTGTTTGGCAGCACACTGTCGAGATATGCACCAATCCTGCAGCTATGGACATACATTGGATTGGTGGGTAGTTGCACAGGGAAGTATGATATGTTGGTCACTATAGGGAGACTGTATAGGGGATGGGGAGTGCCTTGGAGATAATATGAGGCTATTAGCAGTCGGTGTACTAGGTCGTGTTGTGCCTCCAAAGGCCCTACTGCCTTGTGTGCATGGCAATGGCCTCTGGCCGTAAAAGTGTGGCCAATGGTTGGAAGTAGGTGTGTGAATGCTGTTTTGGTTTGTTCCTTTACTGTACGTATATGTATGTGTAGGCAGGCAAGCACCGTTGGAAATGTTAGCATGCATGCCTGTATTGCCTTCCAGTGGGTGTGTAGTAGGACTAGGCTATTGGGTGCATGGGCGGAGACTGCAGGCCTAAGCCTATGTACCCAAGAAGCTAGGGCTTAGCCATAGACTTGCTTTAGGGAGGGCAGGTTGACATTGGCAGATGGAAGGAATTTGTTTGGAGGTACTCACACATAGTTGGTGGGCAGTTGTGGAGGCTACTATCATTTTTTGGTGAGTATTGGCAGACTCTATTGGGGATGGGAGTGCATTGGAGACAATATGAGGATGTTTGCAGTCGGAGTGCCTTGTTGTCTTGTGCCTGTAACACCCATACTGGCTTGTGTGCATGGGTACGGCCATTGGCTGTCACAGTGTGGGTACTGGTTGGAAGTAGGTGTGAGAATGTTGCTTTGTTTGAGCCTGTTGTATCTATACTTAACTGTAGGCAGTAAAGCACCGTGGCAAATGTTACCATGCATGACTTTATTGGTTTGCTTGTGGGTGTGTAGTAGGACTAGGCAATTGGGTGCATGGGCGTAGGCCGTAGGCCTCCGCCTATGTACCCAAGAGCCTAGGGATTGGCCACAGCCTTGCTTTAGGGAGGGCAGGTAGACATTGGCAGATTGAAGGAATTTTTACCGAGGTACTTACAGATAGTTAATTGGTGGGCAGTTGTGGAGGCGACTATCATTTTTTGGTGAGTGCAGGCAGACTCCATTGAGGATGGGAAGTGCATTGGACAGAATATGAGGATATTTGCAGTATTGGTGGTATGTTGTATTGTGCTTGCAAAACCTTTACTGACTTGTGCGCATGGGTGGGGCCATTTCACATAAGAGGGTGGGCACTGGTTGGAAGTAGGTAACAGAATGTTGTCTTGATTGGGTGTATTACTGAACCGATATGTACCTGAGGACAGAAAGGGTAAGTGCTGACATGTTTCCATGCATGGGTACATTCGCCTATGTACCCAAGAGCGTAGGGCTTGTGCACAGCCTTGCATTAGGAAGGGCAGGTAGACATTGGCAGATGGAAGGAATGTGTATACAGGTACTCACAGATAGTTAATTGGTGGGCAGTTGTGGAGGCGACTATTATTTTTTGGAGGGTGCAGGCAGACTCTATTGGGGATGGGGAGTGAATTGGAGACAATATGAGGATATTTGCAGTCGGACTGCCACGTTGCCTTGTGCCTGTAAAATCCATACTGGCTTAGGTGCATGGGTATGGCCCTTGGATTTAACAGTGTGGGCACTGGTTAGAAGTAGGTGTGAGAATGTTGCCTTGTTTGAGTATGTTGTTGTATCTATACATACCTGTAGGCAGTACATTATAAGCTTACCTTGTGCTATACAATACACTTGTAAATATGTGCCGTAAAAATCTGCCCCATTGCAAAATTAATGTGGAGGACATGGTGCAGGTCATAAAGGGGAATTGCAGAGATAAGACATTGGGCCTCATTATGACCCTGGCGCTGTTAACCCCTTAGCGCCTAATTACAAGGTCCCTTTGCGGCTCCCGACCTTAACGGCTGGTCTGGACTAGCCGTTAAAGTAGGGACCGGCAAAGCGACCTTGAAGGTAATTACGGTACCGCAATTTGCCCTATGGGGCAAAAATGGGAATGGGGAAGCGCCAATGGTGCATGGGAAATTACCGCCCCACCAACCTTGGAATGGGGTGGTAATTCCCCATTGCACCATGGCGGACTCGTTACAATACCGGCAGCAACCATGGTGCTAATAGCGCCATTGGTTACCGCCAGTGTTGTAATGAGGGCCATTATTTGTGTTTGGGGGAGTGTGGACGTGACCAGAGGTTCGGTTCAGGGAGTGCAGTAAGAAAGTGGAAAATGCAAGGCTTGTTTTAGTACGTAACATTTGCGACATGGCACATGTATTCAGATACTAACACATAAACAGTTTTGGGTTAGGTGCGCAGGTAACAACCTTGAGAGGCTATTGGGGTTGGGAGTGTATTGCAAATGGTATAGGGATTGCTCAAATTGGTGTACCATGTTGTGTTGGGAGTGGCAAGCGCGTACTCCTGTGTATGGATGGCTACAGGCGTTTGACGTAACAATGTGGATATTGTTTGGAAGTAGGTTTAACAATGTTCCCTTCTTTGGGTCAGTTCTTACACTGATATGTAAGTCCAGCGTACAGGGCTGGAAATATGTATGTCTACTGTGGGTGCTCACTGTCACAGCATGGTTGTGGAGGAAATTTTGCAGGTGCCATTCCAGTAGAGTTGGTGTGAAGTGATAGCACATAAATATGGTGACCGTTATTGGCCTTGTTGCCATTCACATACTGAGACAACACAATTAATGTACAGTATGGTACACCTCTCATAATACCTGGTACGTTGAGAGAGAAGGAAGGCAGTGCGACATGACACAAGTTAATAAGTATTACATATGAACACTATGGAGAATGTAAATTCGAACACACATACTTTTGCAGCCGGCAACATGATGAACGCTGTTAAGTGGAGCTATATACAGGATGGCAGGCCATCTGACTGTTACATTTGTTTGGCGTACTTGTTCAGATGGCAAAAGGAAGCCGGTGGAGCTTGAAGTGTGTGCAATTGTAATGTGTGCATCGCTTCCGTTAGCTATACCTGTGTGCCGCATACACCATTGCAGCAGTCACTGGAGTCAGTGACTTCACTTGTGGAAAGACGTTCCTCATGGCGTGAACTCCAGGTATTTATTTTATGTGCGTTCCAAGCATAGCACACTCTGTCATGTGAGCATTTAGCTCTGGAAAGGAACAACATAAACAAAAGAAAAAGCGGACTTGCGCAGACAGACTGTACGGTTCCAGATCATTCCATACTTTACTAATAATACAGTGAGTGGTTGGAAGTGCTTTATTTTGCCACATAACGTAAATGCAGTTGGTGGATTCACCGCTCTTTTATTTTGCAAACAAAATACAGTGACCAATGCCGTCCCTGCAATTATGTTCTTCTGTTCTCGTGTAGCACAGTGGGAAAAGGAGTACATAGTGCTGCTTGGTGGTCCGTGTGGAAGAAGACATTGGGCCTCATTATGAGTTAGTCGGTCCGGATTTAATGGTGCTGGTAAAACCGTACCAACACCGTTTTCCGGACTGGCTAACTCTGAGTTCTGTGGCCGTGTGGCGTCACACCCGCCTGGTCTGACCTGGTGGGTGTAACGGCACCGGCCGCAGACGAACACAGAAACACCAGCACCATTACCGCATGGTGCCAGTGTTTTTGCAAACCCCATTCCCATGGAGTCCTGTGGACAGAGGAACTGCAGTGCAAGTTATATATCTTTTTTTGCTAGACTTCCACACAATATATGACCTTGGAGCTACACATGCTTCCCCCTCAATGCTGTTTTACAATGAGCTTTTGTTCTGTTTAAGGAGAGGTATGTTAAGTTTCGAGTTCCGGAAATGAGGCAGGAAAAAAAGGAAGGAATTAGATGGGACTCCAAGTCCTGTTGGACTCCAAGGGAATGGGGAGTAACGGAATGGCGGTGCCGGATTTACCAGACCACCGGGCTGTAATGCCCCAGTAATTCCGGCAAACCCGGTGCCGATAAATCCCCACGAGTCTCCCGTCAGCCTGCCAGTTTTACCGGCATGGCTACTGCCAGACTCGTAATGAGGCCCATTGTCTTCGAAAGGTAGCGAAGATAGCATGCAGTGCCTCTGAGATGGCTTATAGAATGAAGGTTTGCAGGTTGGTTCGTATAGCAGCAACCGCAAGTGGACATACCGACCCATAGTGGTCGGCCCAGATAATAACGATGGAAAAGACATTGCTTATGGTAATCTTCCAATGGTTGGTCCGCCAGCAGTCTATTGGAATGTTGAAGGTGTGGCATGCGCAGTAGGGTGCAACATATCTGAGTAGAAAGAGGAATAAGAGTGCATGTAATTTGTGGCTATTAGTTGTAGCGTACAGGACAACACTTTGCGGGAAGGATAATGTAGTAATAGCTGAATGACTGAGGAACAATGACGTGTGTGTTAGTGCTTTGCGCCATATATGAACTCACTGCCTTGGTGTCTGGTTTGTAGGTAATACAGTGATTGTACGGGTGCACAGAAGAAAATGTGTTGGGACCGTTGAGACAAGATGATGTTTTCATGTGTTGCTTTTTTACAAAAGTTGACAGTGGTAGCGAGTGTAGTGGGACCCATGGCGCAACGTGTCAGTGTGTTTACAAAGAAAGTAATATAATAAGAAATGTAATGGGGGTTACCTTGGATTGCTGGAGTTTGGAGTACCTCCTTTGGTAAGAAGTCCGTGAAAGAAATGTGAGTGTTACATATTTGTTTGCTGGTTGACCGCTGCGTGCACCTTTGTCGGTTATAACGTATACTACACTGAGGGTGCGTAGAAGTAGTTATTGTGTGAAAGGGCATACAAAGGGCAGAACAGGGAATCTAGCAGTATAGGAGTGCATAGACAGTGAGGTGCTTTAGTGTATGAGAAGCAAAAGAAAGTACAATGACAGTTGCAAGTGAAACTGGGAATGGTGGAGACATGGAAGTGTGACAGCATTTTTTTACTGCCGTCACAAAGGTCTGGGTAATGCATAGAGAGAAAGTTTGTAAATATGCATACTGAGGAGCACGTAAATAACTGTAAATTGTAATACACATGTGATGTAAAGGTGTACTTACGTAATTTCGGCAAATTCCATCCTTCTATTGGGAGCCTGTGAAATGGAAGTGTACGGCATATAAGATGGTTGCAGAGTATCTTTGGGGAACATGGACAGAGGAACTGCAGTGCAAGTTATATATCTTTTTTTGCTAGACTTCTACACAATATATGACCTTGGGGCAACACATGCTTCACCCTCAAGGCTGTTTTACAATGAGCTTTTGTTCTGTTTAAGGAGAGGTATGTTAAAGGAATGGTTCGCCGAAAAAATTTATTGCAAAAAAAGATGGGCAATAACAAAAAAAATCAACACTTTTTTTTTTAAGTCCCTATGTAAAATTTTGAGAAAATGAAGCTCAAAATTTTAAAAAGGAAGCACATGGGGGCATCCATTTTGTGAAATGGATGCCCGCCGCTGTGCTTGCTTTTGCGGCACTAATGAAGGAAAAGCCAGCCAGCTGTAGTAAACAAAAGATACCACTGGGTGGCTTTTCTTTCATTGGTGCCGGGACTCGGAGGACGCAGACCGGAGACTACAGGTAGAAAAGCTGCAGCTGCATCTCGGTAAGTGCTATTTATTTTTTTTAAAATAAGCACGAGCTGTGGTTTTTTTTCTAAGTCTTCCGGGCTGGAGGAGCCCGGAAAACTTAGAAATAAAACCACAGCTTTAAAAACGTATTTATGTTTGCGGTAGGCTTTCACTTTGGGTCTCTGGTGCTCCCCTGGGGGAACACCAGAGACCCAAAGTGATAGCCACGGCAGCAGAAACACAACACGGTTGTGTTTCAAAAACGCTGCGGTTTTTCTTTCCAAGTTTCTCAGGCTCCTCCGAGCCGGAGGAGCCTGAGAAACTTGGAAAGAAAAACCGCAGCGTTTTGAAACACAATAATGTTGTATTTATGTGTGCGGTAGCTTCAAAAGCTGCCACAAACATAAATACAACGTTTTTAAAGCTGCGGTTTTATTTCTAAGTTTTCCGGGCTCCTCCAGCTGCAAATGATGCTGCAAATATATTCAGGTTGCAGTTAGATACCAGGTGGTGTATTTTAAGTGTTTCCAGTGTCCCGTTTGTAAAAGGTACGTAGAGTTATAGTATTTTTCGGTGCTGGGAAGTAAGGTATAGTAAGTTTGTACATCACTGAGTAAAGTTTGGCTTCCACATTATTAAGTAGTTGTAAAGGGTACGTAGAGAAGTTTGTGCATTCCTGTGGTTATTTGGACCTCTGTGTACATTATGAAGTAGTACTGTCCATTTGCTTTCTAATGCATGCAGTATAGTGGCCTGCATTGGTGTAGTGCCCTGTGTGGTAGATTATGGCTACAGTTGTGAAGGTTTGCCTGCCAAGTGATATCTGTCCGTGTGTGAAGGCAGTAAGTTTGCAGTTGTTTTTGGTAATGTCAGCATTGTACCTTAAGAGCATTAATATCACATATTGACTATGTCAGTGTATATTTAGCATTGCACGATTATCAGATTTGCGTGACGTACAGAACCTGCTATGGTTTGCATTTTGCACCAGTTGCTGAAATGGAATGGAGTCACAATTGGGTATTGGTGTATACACAAAGGATTTGTTAGGGACTTGCTCCTCAATTACATGGTTGCAAAGAGTGCATGCATGTCTCCACATGTAGGAAATGTGAAAAAAGTGAATTTCACCATTCCAGCACTGTAGTCCAATTCTTGCCTTATTTCTGAGACACTGTAAATGGTGTCAGTATTGCTTACTGCATTTCTGTGAAGGGTGAGCATTTGCAAACACAATTGGACTGCGCCATTTGAATAAATGTGTTCAACTACTGCTGGTATTTGGAATAGAACATTTATTGTTACATTTACATAGAAATTAACACCTGTTGTATTAGAAAATTTGAATGAGACAGGTCCTTCTGTGTCTGGGCCCTTTCATGGAAGGGTACGTGGTTTCTTAGCAGAGGCTTTTTTTGTGGGTGGAGTTGGGTTTGGTTTGTCTATTTTACTCCTTGTGTATGTGCTTTTGTAGTTGCTGTAGTATGACTTTCTTTGAATTTCTTTGATGGTACTGTGGCCCAATAGATAAAGTCCTTCTACTGTACGTAGTCGTGACTGTGCTATGTAACTCGTGCCTGCTTTGATGGCTGTGTTGCCAATATCAATCAATGCTTGATCTAAGGTGAGACCATGCGATTTATGAATAGTTACTGCAGAAGCTAGCGACAGAGAAACTGCTTTTTGCGGACATACATGTCTTTGAAAAGAAGGAATTGCGCCATTGTGCATCCTATATTTTTGACTACTGAAAGTTTGGCAAACTTGATGTTTACAAACTGAATGCTGCTGTCCCGTGGGTATGCCTGGGAGCCAGCAACTGTACCAAGTGCTCCATTAACTAAACCTTGCTCTACGTCAATGTTACACTTTAGCATAACTCTACAGTTGACACATAATGTTGTGTTGGAAATGGAGTTATCTAAGTGCTATGCCTTGTTGACACATAGGTATTGTCCTACTGTGTACGTCCAGTTTGTCTGTGCTACGAATTTCTACTAGTAGTTGTTTCTCTTTTTGCAGCATTGTTGCATTAAACTGTGCGCAGCTTGCTAGAGTTGGCATTAAGGCCATACCGCTGACATTTTTGTGAGCTAATTGTTCCAGGACATCAGTAGCACATATGTTACGCCTGTATAGCTCATGGATGTGTCTACTATTGAGGGTACACTGCTCATCTTTTGATAGTACACCAATCCGTATGTTTTTTAAAATATTGGCATATGTGAGGTCTGTGGACTGACGCATGTTTTGACTTAGTTGTCGGTATTGGAAATGTTACCAAAGATTTACATTGCAGATGCTTCCAAGACTTTTATGGCACTGTTTGTGTCCTAAGGTTTTGAAGATAGGTTAACCTTTGACTGGTGTCAATTGAAGGAGATATCCGAAAACAATGACATGTTTTCCTCCAAAGAGTTCTTCATAGTCTGTCTTGAGTACCTCTTGCATTCTGAGGTGAATCGAAGCCAACATTAGGTTGGAGACCATGCTGACCTCATCTGTTAGTAGTATTTTCATTTGTTTCAAAACTCTGCGTAGCTCCATAACAGCTTGTGCTGAATGTTTATAGTACTCTAATTTGTTTTGGTATTGCACTAGAAGGAGTAGCAATCAGTGTAGAGTGACTCCACCTATGCTGTACGCAGCCAAACCTGTAGGGGCAGTTATAACCGCAGAAAGGTTGTTGTTTGTTATTTGTTGGACATATTTACTGATCATTTTTATTAAGAATGTTTTACCTGATCCAGCTTCACCCCTTACGTACAGTAGTATTGGTTTGTAGTGCTTACAGGTGCACATTGTACTTTCATGCTGTATACCATGCTCAATGGTTTTACCTACTTCTTCAAAATTGGTATTCTGTTCATTGTTTAGTTGGCATTTCAGTACTGCAAACTCTTCTGCAGAGTGCTCCTACTGATGCATAGTGGTGGTTACCTCCGTCATGGCAAATTCTGCCTCATTTGCTATGAGTGGCTCACCAAGTGGTTCTTGGCTGCCTGTTTGCAAAGGTTCACTGCTTTCAGAAGTGTCTACATTTAGTTGTACTTGAAGTTTTTCTTCTTGCTGGCATTCACTGTCCAATATGGTTTTGTACTGTGTAATGTTTTCATCAGTAATTGTACTTTCAGTGGCTTTGAAAGCATCTACATAGCACGTGTAGGTGGCTAATACATCGTCTTCTTTTCTCCCTGGTTTAAAAAGTTGCAGTAGAGCCATGTAGTACAGTTCTTTGTGTTGAGGAGTTTTTAAGGACAACTGCACATGATTAATTAGGCTTCGTTTGGTTAGTGTCACGGGGCTGCCTTCACAACTTTCCACTCTGTATCTACCTTTTTCCTCATTTGGTGTAATGTTGTTTTTGTATGAGACGTTTTCGGCTACCTGGTACAAGGACAAGGTTTCTAAAGTAGTACTCTTGTTTGGATAGTATATGTCGAATAAGTTGTTCTTCAAAATGTCCTGGCTGTTGCGATCCCGTTTGGCTATTCTTTGTACGTCTTCGTATGATTTAAATACTCTATTTCTGGATGCACCAGGCCCAAGGCTTAGCCACACTATGTTGTCAGATTTCCCATTTAAGGCTGTGCCGGTTGAGCGATCAGCGGCTTCGTAGCTCCCACATTCTCTATGGGAGAGAATTTTAATGCCAAAGCTTTACAACATTTTTGCCAGTGTTTTCTCAGAGGATATGTCATCCCAGAGGTCTTTGAGCTCTGCTTTCTCTGATTCGTTTAAGTAGGCAGTGACAGATCGTGCAACAGTAGTGGAATTGTGTGCAATGTACTGTACATCAACATTGGCATTCCATAAAATTGCAATAATTGCATTGTAATCATTGATGTACATGAATACTTTTCTCCTTTTTATGTAGTATGTGTTTTTAGGAGATTATCCATTGACACTGTGTCGAACTGAAGACATGAAACTGTTTACTTGGCCTGTTGTTGAAACTGGTCTAGGGAAACCAAAGCGGCATTTGGTGTAGTATTTGCCTCTGTTCTTGTATTTGCGTCGACAATACTTGCCACTCTTGTGTCGTTGGAATTGCAAAATCTGTGCTCGTAAGCCACTATGGGTACTTTCTGGAGGGATTTCGCTACTGAAATGATTGTGAACGAACTCCAAAACAGTTTCCTCATTCTCCTCACCAAATTTAGCAGCATTTTTAATCCACAAAAGCATGTGGATGTGTGGTGCTCCTCTGGCTTGATATTCTTTCTCCAAAAGAAGTGTTGTACTTCTCCGAGGGGAGGAAGTCTTTTATTGCAAATGAAGTGCAGCATCGCAAAGGAGCGATGATGAAAGTAGCGTGAAACATTTACTGGATCGAGAGAGCACAGCTCTCCTGGTGTTTTCATGTCTATACCTGTTTTGTTTTTGGTTGCTATACATAGGAAAGTGTGCAAGTCTTCCCAAGCATACTCAGCACAACTTAAAGTGACAAACCATGTGGGTGGGCCAAAGTTGCGTAGCATACACTGTACATCTGTGTGCCGTCGGAACCAGTACTCTTTGGTGCCATGCATGTTTTTCAAGACATTTTTAACAATCCTTTGTAAAACGTCGTCCTTTTGTTGCCCCTTTTGAAGTAGTTGTGTAGCAGACATGTTTTGGAAATGGGAACCTGTTTTTAATGTGTGGGTAACTCTATAACATAGGGTTTCTACTTCATTTTCAATGAGCAGGTGGAATATGTACTCCACATTCTGTCTAAATCTTGTGTCTTCAGCATACATTCGTAAACAGCGGTATTCAGATGCTGTTATTTTTGTGCTTCTTTCATCATATCTTCCACCTTTTCCAGTGCGGAAGAGTAGAGGAAAGGCTTGTGCTTCCACACTTTTTTCCCATATACTGATTGGGACTCCTTTGGCTTGCCGCATTTGATATGTTTGTAGTGCATCGTCTATGGTGTCTCTGCAGTGCAGTGGGTGAATGGTATAGTGGTCTAAAATACTGGAGGCTGCACTAGGATCTAGGCATTCAAATTGTCCAGTTGTTGAGGAGTCCTGCATTATTTCAGTTGTTTCTCTCATGTTTTATTCAATGTTTGTTTCCTTGTAGTATTCATTGTTCTTTTTAAGGTACTGCAGTGCCTCTCTAACTTTGGTTAAGTCCACTAGGTGTTGCCATTTCTTTTGTCTTTTTTAGGTACACTATTTACCAGGATAATTAAAGATTTGTGTATTGGCCTTTGCACTCGTAGAATGTCTACATTTTCTTTCAGATCTAACGGTAAATAAACTACTTTACCACAAATGCCTTTGAGTATTTCGGTGGGAGGTATTTTTGGAGTTTTTGGTTGAAGACATATTATTGCTTGAAATGGGTGCACCGTTTCTATTATAATACTCTCTACAAATGAAGCTGCTGCAGCGTGTTTGGCACTGGAAACAGTTCCAAATTATTACTAATTGCACGTGAAGGCCTTTGGTTATTGTCACGTATTGAAGTGCAGCATGTGCACAGTATGGAACATATACTCTTTAAAACCATGGTCATCACACACAGATGCCTTACATCTGATGCCCCACCCTACCTCTCGGAAAGAATCACCCTTATCTCCTCCAACAGACTACCAGAGCCCACTGCACCAACCAGATCTATGTCCCAACATTCAAAAGCTCCAAAGCCGGAGGGTCTAACTTCCAACACTTCGCACCCAAAAACTGGAATGCCCTACCAACCTCACTAAGGAATGAAAAATCATACACTACCTTCCGTAAAAACCTAAAAACCTTCATGTTCCAATAATGTTCTACTACCTGTATGTATAATTATGCTATTGCACTGTAACCATAGCAAAGCATAATATTTGACCCGTACTGTCCTCTGCTACTTGTCACTATCAATGCTGCACTATGAGTTTTTGTTTTCTGTATTACCACTGCAACCGACTAAGTTTAAGTCTTACCTGTATCAAGTTCAAGCTCGCTGTAACAGCGCCACGATGCCTCAGGGTAGTTTATGTGCGCTTTATAAATGCAAATAAATAAAAATAAATATGGAGGTGTTGGTAATGTCGTACTTGTTTTCTGCTAGAAGGTACAGAGCTAATTGAAACCATTGGGATTCCTCATTGCCTTCTATTTTCAGAATTATATCAACAGTTTGGTGCTCTTTTTATAGAAAGTTCTACGACAACACAAACATACTTGGTTTGGCGTTTCAGCACAAGTACTTTTGAACCTTTGTATTTCTTTTGTGTATGTGTGATGTAAAAAAATGACAGCTGCACTGTTGTCAGTAGCGTTGGCTGACAATGTTACAGTGGGTAAGTGCTCTTCAGTTTCACATTATTTCCTTAGGATGTGCTCAATTTCATCGCGCACTTGTTTGGCTGTACCGTGTAGGAGAATATCATTTAAATGTTGGAGTGCTAAAGTTGGAGTTTTTGCATAGTACAGTTTGTTGACTAGATTTCTGATTGTTGAATTGTTGGTTGCTAACATTTTAATACGGTGTAAGGTGCTTTTGCAAGCTGCTCCACAAATGCAGGCTAAGGAATGTCTGCCTATTCCATTGTACTTGCGCACTGAACAGGAGTCCATACTTTGTAGTATTTTCATTTTTCTTTTGTTGGTGCCTTTGACATACTGATTGAGGAATTGCTGCAAATTTTTGATTAGGCATGGACAAATGTTGTACATTCATGTGCAAGGCCATTTGTAGGTGAGGCGTGTGGTTTGGTGGATTAGAGAGTGCCATCTAAGTTTGATGGGGATATTTGTGAAAGAAGTGTTTCTTCTTCCATTATAGTATTGGCTATCTTTTCATATCCTCGTCCACTCTGATGAAAGGCAATTTTGTTAGTTAGTTGTTGTTTGTAGGATTCTTCATTGAAGTATGGCTCTGTGTTGGTGGTGTGACTCCACTCGCCTGCACATATGTGGCCAAAGTTATCTATGGTGACATTGCGTTTGTTTTGTAGTACTGCTTGTAATTCACCATTTAATCTTGTTAGTGGTTTCAATCTCTTTAAAGTTACTATAAACAATGTCCACTTCACACTTACAGCAGTGTCTACATGAGCTTCCATCATGACTTTTCTGTGGTAGGTTTTGAGGGTTGAGTGTGATTTCTGTCCTCTACTTGTAAGGTTGTGCAGGACTCTGTGGTGGAGCACTTTTTGTAAAATTAGTTTTCTTGAATGCTTGCTTGTGATGACACTACTATTTCTACGTTCTCTTTTACGCAACCATAACTCACGCTAACACTGTGCACTGCAAGGACTAACACACATGACATCAAAGATGACATCACAAATGTCATTGATGACATCACTGATGACATCACATGTATATGTAGTTGTCATGAAAAGCCTCCCAAAGGGATTGCCTTTGTTATGTTGCCATACAACTATCAGAGATCATGGGGAGAACTATCATTACATAAGTAGGTAATTACACAAGGCATTGCTATAAACAGTATTGCATTACACATTTCTTTGCATTACAAGACCGAACTCATGTACAAATGTAAGCAGTGTGTGCAGCATACATAATCCAGGTGCAATATCCACATTTTTCCCATGATGTATAGTGAAATTATGCATGCTTTGCTGTTAGACTTTTGTGGACTGTTAAATATGTGCTCAGTATCTACCAATCCCTCAGTTACTATATAAATATACTACTACACACAAAAATGAAAGACAGCACAACTCATACCAATACCAGCATATACAAAGAAATTAAAGTAAGCAAAACGTAGCAGTACTACCACAAAGTGTTCACAACCAAACTGATTATTTTAATGCACAGAAATAAGTGCTGCATTTCAGGCTTCCTTCTTCCCGTATATATATGTAGCATATGATGTCACTGAACCCCAAGGAAAGCAATGTAAGAACATATGAGAATATTAAGGTGTACAAATGTTGTACCTTCTTACTTTGCAATTCCTCACTGCTAGTCAAGAAAATCCCCTAGTCTGCATATCTCACTAAACTAAAAAAGTGTGTGCCAGATTTGTGATGTCATCAGTGATGTCATCAATGACATTTGTGATGTTATCTTTGATGTCATGGGCGTTAGTCGTGTGTGTAGCGTACCATAACTTACGAAAGTGCACACCGCAGAGGTGTTGTGCAATCTGTTTGCAGAACAGAGTAGCAGGTCACATAGGTTTGCCCTGTAAGCAATGGTGCACCAAATCTGTTGTGCTACAGTGCATCAGTAACTAATAGCAACCATGTCAATCCGGCCGAGTACACACAGTAATGGAGAAAATTATGAACGGGCCTTGCTGCGACCCACATCCGCAGCTGCAATAGTCCCCCTTGTCCCAATCTCATGTGTAGCTAGCAGCAAAGGGGAGTATGTGCACATGTGTTTCCCCAATGGATGGCGAAGGCCATGTCCCAATGAAACAGAAACATTCCTTCTTCCCTTTCCAGTGTCTTCTTTGCAGCACACCGTCATTGCGTACTGTTAAAAAGTTGTCCAGCTTCTAGAGAAACACTTTTTTTCACTTTCTATTAGCTTTATTTGTGTTTTCTTGTGCAGACATTGTTGCAGTAAACTCTTCTCCGCATCTTGTAGACGGGCAAACTAAACAGCATTACCAGTGGGCGACAAAGAAATGCCATTTGCTTGGAAAAATTCAGCATTTCCACACCTAATGAGGTCATTGTTGCAGAAGAACATCCCAGCAGCGGACAAAAAAGTATGCATTCTTCTGTTAATAAAAAATCTTCCTGCCTCTGGCTTGGAACTACTTCCAGAAGCAATGCCCCATACTCTTTGTGGTGTTATGGATGAGAAAAACACTGTAGCAGTGGGAAAAAGCCTCTTCACTAGATTTAGCAACCTCGTCAGTCGACGGAACAAGCCTAAATAACCCATATGCATGCCGCTGTAGTGGATGACGATAACATCGGCTCTAGCAAAAGTGGCCAGGCATTTGCAAAGTGCATCCATGTCGGCGAAACTGCGCTTGTAGCCTTCGTTCCACAATGCCACCACTCCTTCCAATCTGAAATTGTCAGCAAAGTTTCTTTCTAGGGCATACTTGTGCAAATCTAGCAGAAAGGCATCACCTATAGGCAACACAATGTGTTTCGCTATGTCAGCCAGCCTCACAACGCAGAGTGTAATGTACAGCAGTTTGACCGCCCCTTCCTGTGAACCACAACCACAGTACCTG
Organism: Ambystoma mexicanum; assembly: GCF_040938575.1. Lineage (NCBI taxonomy): Eukaryota > Metazoa > Chordata > Amphibia > Caudata > Ambystomatidae > Ambystoma > Ambystoma mexicanum. The sequence continues at coordinate 839,959,485 of NC_090933.1, read as the reverse complement.
ATTGGATAATCCCGAAAGTCCCATGTCCATTGGCCAGCAAGGTAAGAAGCACAGATTGTGGCACCTGCGATGCCCAATGTACTGTGAGGGCCGCACCCTAGTAAAGCAGGAGCAGTCCTTCTTCCCTTTCCACGATCTTTTGTCCAGCACAACCTCACTGGGTACGGGTAAATGGGCACACACGATTTCACCAATGCCATCCAAGACATTACCCTCTAACACTGTCAGTTCTGCACAACACTTCAAAGGTACTGTTACAAATTCAGCCTGCTAGTGTGCGTCCAGTAGAAAGTTCAGTCAAAGATTTCAAGATTTGCGCATTCACATTCATCCACCTGCACACCCATCACCACAAAAAGGAGGTACAGAAACTTTTTCTGCACTATGTGTATGACTGGGTTATAAGTGCCTGTGCACACGGTATCTGCCACTGAGCGGCCATAACGTTCTTTAAAGGCATACTGTTTTTTCCCCATCCCCTACCATGAAGTGGCACTTCAGTGATATGTGCTCACAATGTTCTCATTTAACCAAATCATACAGTGTAATATTGAAACAGGAACTCTCTGCTTTCCTTCCAACAATGCTACAAAATGTTTTCCTCACTAACCCATCTCCAATGTAAATCGCAAAAAAATGCCACCAATAGTAGCATTGAATGTATCGTACCAAGCGAAAGCAACTTTCCAAAAGACCACTTTATGCACAGTTGCACTTCTGGCTACGCTGAACTATTGCAACAGGCTCTTTTTAAATCTGCCCCTTCTACTCTCCGCCCTATGGAATGCATCCAGAAGAAGAGTGCACGACTTGGGATGGTATCTCTCCTGCATTGAAATGTCGCCAATAGCTCCCAGTGGCTGTGAGGAATAAAGTGAGAAGACTGCATTATGCAAAAGGCCTTCTGGCTCCTGGGACCTCAATACCTTCAACTGAAACTCCCTATATATTTGCCTGCGCGAGCTCTTCCCTCATCCGCCTCCAACTCCCTCAGGGTCAGGCGCTTCTGCAAAAAAACAGTTGGTGGTAGTTGTGCTTTTTCGCCTGCGGCCTCCCTCTGCAAAAGCCTCCCTGGCTCCCCGGCACTTGAGGGGAACCATTGCTGGTTCCGGAAGCACCTCAAAGCCTTTCTCTTAGCATCTGCTGTTTCTGCTCCTCTCCACTACCTGACGTAAACTGATTCTGCACTACTTACCTAGCAACAATGTGATGTTGGGCCCATGTCACTTCCCCCCACCAGGCAAAACACTGCACTGGCTTTCTAGCAAACCCTGCAGTTGAGGACTTTTTTCTGTATGCCTAACAGTGCATCCACCACCTGTTTTGTGCACTTATCCATGCACTTGGCACAATAGGCCCTTATTTTTACTTATTGTCATTTGTTCTTCTTCCCATGTACTGTACCTTCCCCTCCCTCCACCCATGTACTTGGGCGATGTAAGTCACACTTGGTCTAGTAGGGTTGTCACTGTCTCCCCTCTGTTTCCCCTCCCTTGCCTCGTTGCGCTTTGGTAGACGTGTGTATGCGCATTAAGAATGCCATAGCATACAATTGCTCATCATATGATATCATACACAGAATGCATGCACCACAGTAGGATGGCTGCCACTTACTGTGTGCACTGCAAAATATTTTTTTTGTTTTCCGCAGTACCCGACTTACTGCACACTTTTCAAAAAATATTGCATTCACGCAGCACTGCTTGCATGTTACTAACTGCAAATAAATATGATATGATATGGCATTTATAACGCGCCTAAACACAAGTGTTTCATGCATACACCCAGGATTGTAATATATATAAATTGAGATAAGCAGTATTTGCACCAACTTAATGATAAGTTACTAGTTTTTGCCCAGTTCACAGGTAAAAATAACTTGCACTGATCAGTAATTTGATGATCACAAAAGAATTTGAATATTCAAGGTTTCAGGTCTTGAAGTTTAACTCTCTACACCCAGGATGCCTGCCTCTTTCCTTGTACACGTCCACCATACCCTTCTGCACTTCTTTGTGCAAAGAGACCTTCTGGCACAGTGTTTGCATACACACCAGACCCACCAACCTTAAAGAGCAGTGTCTTTCGCTCCACAATTTCCTTTCCATGGCTCCCATCCAGAAAATGGCTGGATGTGGCATGTGGAAGCATGAAAGTACAGCGTAATCTGCTGAATTTTCGTGCTATGTAGGTAGGGGGTGTGGGGGAGTTGGGGGGTAAATGTAAAACAGATTAGGGGTTTGAGTCTGTAGTATTGTCTCAGAAAACAAACATTTTTTTAAAATTTTATTTCTTTGTCCTTTTTTTGTTATGTACGTGCTTGCATACATTTTTTTTATCTCTTTCAATGACTTTCTATTTGCTTTTCCTCACATTTGTACAGACTAAACGTCAACGATTTGCTTACAGTTCTACAGGATTGACTGCAACGCTGTGTGCAGAGTGGCAAAAAAAACAGCATTGCCAAAGGAGGTAAAAAAATGCCATTTCCTTGGAACCACTGCAAATGTTGCTTGTTAACGCTGTCATAGTTGTTGCAGAACATCCCAGCACTGTACATAAAGTCACACATGCTTCTGTGTATGAAACACCTCCCGACCTCTGGCTGTTGGCAAATTACACCGGCATGGTCCCATGCACCTCTTGGTGGCATGGAGGAGAAAATGACCTTGGCAGTGGGAAAATCTGCATCACTGCTGTCATCAACTTCTTGAGGTGACGGATCAAACTTGAGCACGACATGTACCCTAAATGTAGTGCTCCATAATGCATGACCACAACATCTACACTGCCAACAGAGGCCACACATGTACAAAGGAGAACAATGGCACCGAAACCCCACTCATACCGTGCCCCAAAAAGCATCCACTCCTTCCAACTGAAAGTTAGTATCAAAGCCTCTTTCGACTGCATACCTCTGCAGATCTTGCACAAAGGTATCACCCACGATGGGCACTCTGCGTCTGTCCATCTCTGTCAACCTAACTGAATCAAGGTTTGGGGAAATATATCACCACCCCTTCCTGTGACCCACACCCTCAACAACCGATTGGATAATCCCCAGAGTTCCATTTGCAAAGGCACCATGCTCAAAAGGGCAGATTGTAGCACATGTGCCTTCCCAGCTACAGCGAGGGCCGCAACCCAGTAAAGCACAGGCACTCCTTATTCCGTTTCCACTATTGTATATGCAACACTCCCGTATTAGGTAGTATGCAATAGTCACACATGCATGTAGCATTCACATGCAAATCCTCTGCATGGAACACTATCATATCTGCACTGCACTGCAGTCGTACCTTTACACACTCACTGTACCGGTCTTGTGTTATGTGAAAGCACCTCCAGGTAACAGCTCCCCAAACCGATGCACACTTTCAGCGTCCACATTCACCCAGAGTGGCACCCAGCACCACAAACTGCAGGTAGCCATAATTATTTTTCCTCCCAGCACTCCACCAACTCCAATGATAAAATACTTCAAAGTGCAGTACAGTAGTTAGTAATCTGCGCAATGCCCCCTACTCAACCACATACACTATGCAGTTGAACCCTATGCACTGGTACACACACACTTTCCCACCACAGCACTCAGTGGACACACTGCAGAACTGGTCACTCCATAAACTCCTGCCATGCACTGGCAAATATACCATGTGCGAACAATGAGCACACCCATGCAATCAACAATGCATGCACAACTCACAAACCACACACAAAATGCAACAATCTGAGGAGTAGTTGCAAGAAACCCACATAGCCGTTTGTGTAAGGCTTCCAGCCATGCATCCAAGATGCTAGGCCCTCACCACACAGAGCACTCCCTAGTGCACCCCACGTTGTACTCCTCATGTCATGTGTAATGCATTCCCCATCTGCAATTGCGCCTACTACCTTTCACCCTGGCCACATCTTTGCATGCATGGCTCCATGACATTCAGTTGCCTGTGCTGAACGGTATGTGTGTGCCTCTGTACATTGTCCAAATTGCAATTTTCTGATGCTGCTGACTTCCTTTCATGGGGCAATGTGGTCAAACACTTTCTCAAGCAAGGGTCTTATAAGGGCCTAACCATTGCAAATGCAAATGGTGACATGTGGATCCCTTTTGTGCAACAGGGGCAATGGTGAACACTATATGCTAATGTTCACAGAGCAGCGGTTCCATGTGTTAATATCCCTGCAAAAATGAGGCGATACAAAAATTTCGCCAGATTTTTGCGGCAATATTAAGGCATGTAACCTACAGGGGAACGGGGGACACCCCCACAACCCCTGCTCCCAAAGACCCCCAAAATTATCCCCCCCAAATATATCGCCTATGGCCGTTCCAGACAACCATATCTATGGCAACATTTTTGGTGGGGATAATATGTAGTGATACAATAGCATCTCACTTCTGCTGTTCTACCAAGTATACAATTTCCTCCGCAACCATTGTGTGCTACTCACCAACTTCAAATGCATGTAGAGTGACAACTGCATCGCTGCATTATGTTTTGGTGGCCATGCACCCAACAGTCTAGGCCTTGGGCACACTCACCACAACATAACAGAGCCATGCAGCCGACCATGTAGGCATGTGCCAGAAATCACAAAGACAACATACACACCAGCACTTCCTCCCAACCGATGCACCATAAAGCAGGGAGGCGAGGACATGTGTTCCACTTACCGTAATGCAGAAACATACCTGGGGCAACCAGACGTGGACTCCCTGCTCACTGTGCTTAGAGAGGTACAGCTTCACCTCTCTGATGATGCCCAACAAGGCTGAAACAAGTGTATGGGGTTGCTGTTGGTACTCTTGTTCAGAGAGGAATTGCCATAGTATTTCGGTACTGGACTGCCCATGTGGGCGGGACAAAGACTGATATGCAAATGGATATTTCCCACCTGTGAAAGGTACAGTGAGCAAAAAGCATATGCTGCAAACTCTCATAGCAGAACAGGTTATCATGCCATGTTCTTTCTGGAGAGGAGCGCCTGCTACCTTTTTTGAAATATTTGCAAGGAACTTGGGGTTGGTCACCCTAAGTTACCTGGGGGCAACCAGACGTGGACTCCCTGCTCACTGTGTTTAGAGAGGCACAGCTTCACCTCACTGATAATGCCCAACAAGGCTGAAACACGTGTATGGGGTTGCTGTTGGTACTCTTGTTCAGAGAGGAATTGCCATAGCATTTCGGTGCTGGACTGCCCATGTGGGTGGGACAAAGACTGATATGCAAATGGTGTTTCCCATATGTGAAAGGTAGATTGAGAAAAAAGTGTGTGCTGCAAACTCTCATTTCAGAACAGGTTATCATGCCATGTTCTTTCTGGATAGGAGCGCCTACTACCTTTTTTGGAATATGGTATGGTGTGGTTGGATGACGAATATGACCACACGCAAGGGGGAGAAGATGAGTGGGATACTGTAGAGGAGTTGGAAGAGGAGGAACAACCACCTCTGATTTCTCCACGAGTAGAAGGTTTGTGAGGACCTAGGTTATGAAATAGGTACGGGCGTACAGCAGAGGTCGGCGACGGGAAAAAAGAAAGTGATGAAGACGGTCCAAGCACAATTTCCATTATTACATAAGGGCTGGGGAGAGCACAGTATATATTATGGGCCAATATGGATAAGAATAATCTCATAAAGGCACTCCCATCTCTCACCCCTGGAGCGGGCAAGTGGACATATGCCTTTGAAAAGTAAACAGCTGGTACAACTTTAGCTGTAGGGAATTTGAAAAGTCTGTTTGTGTCAATACTGGGTGATCAGGCAGACAACACATGGGTTAAAGCTGGGTACCCGGGTGTGAAGTTGGGTTACAATAGACATGATGGGGTGCATTTCAATCATATTAGGTGCCAAGTGTCGGCGGTGCTTTGGCACACATATCCGAATATACCCGCTCTCCAATCAACTATGCAGAGGATGATGCAATATGATGAGGATCCTGCCCGGTACATATTGCACACACAAGAGATGTGGAGGGTAGAAACGGGAGACTCCTGGGATCAAGTGATTCCATTCTATTCTTTTTTAGTGAAAAGGGGACTTCTGAAGGAAGTCCAGAAGGTGCTTGACAGGAGATCGGGGATCGAGGCAAAGGGATGGGAGGAAATTCAATCTATTATTATACATCACTGTAAATGGTTGAAAGAAAAGGAGAAGGAAGCTGCGCAGCGAATGCAAGGGGAGGCAGCAAAACTGGTTCAAAAGAAGTTAGCCAGGTTGCATTGGAGGGGGCTGTAGTGACTGTGCTGAAGGATTGGCATGCTTTAGGGTTGTTGGGACAAACTCCCAGGTAAAGCAGAAGGCCACTAGGAGTTTGCAGACTCTTAGAAGGCACAACACATTCCACACGACAAACAGAGGACTCAGTCAGCGGCAAGTTCAAACTGCGGTTTATTACTGACAAAACCAACAGGGATCAGCACAGGGACAGAAGAAATCTATGTAAATCTCAACTTCTCCTGGCTCGCAGGCCCGTTTTGTACCCTAATTTATTTATTGTATTTATTTGAAATGTGTATAGCACATCTAACCCAGCGGGATCGAGGCGCTGTACTGGACATTGAAAGAGACTTGAGAGTTACATGATTACATAGTTACATCAATAAAGGTGCTATAGTTGCAGAGTTGCACATATGCACAGAGAGTTGCTGTGCATACATGTTAAACATTGATAAGGTACAGGAAGCTGAAGGACAGTTATTTTAACATTTCTTGTGTGAAGAGAAAGGTTTTCAGATGTTTGTGACAGGTCCAAGGGGATATTTCTGACCTTAGTGTGGCAGGTAGAGTATTCCAATGTTTTGGCAGCTACCACTGGGAAGCTGCTGCCTCCCGCTTTCTGTAGCTTAAAGCACGGGGTGGAGAGAAGGTGTGAATAGCTTGAGTGTGTAGGCCTGTTGGACTGGTTAGTGCTGAATTTATCTGCCCGGTATTTAGGTGCAGCTTTGTGTAGACATTTGTGGGCCATAGTGAGTGTTTTGAAGACGATTTGCTTCTGGATGGGAAGCCAGTGGGTGTCTCGTCTTCGAAGAGATGTGGGTCTTTTTTGTTTAGCGCCGCTCTAAGGGTGTTGTTTTGGATCACCTGCAGTTTTTTTTATATTGTAGTTGTTCGTGCCAATATAGATGTCATTGCAATAATCAAGTCTAGACAGCATGAGAGCTCTGGCGAACGTGATTCAGCTGTCAGGTGAAAGGAAAGGCCTACAGGAATTCATGAACTTGGATGTGTAGGCTGCGACCGACGCAGTGGTGTTGACTTGTCGAGTCAAGGTGAGGGTAGAGTCAAGGTAGAAACTCAAGGGTTTTTACTTCCTTAGAAACTTTGTTAGTGTTGCTGTCTATATTGAAAGCTTTGAAAGAGTCAAATCGTTCGTTAAGACAGTGTTTGGAATCAATGAGAAGAAGATCTGAATCAAAATCCGTGTCATGAGAGCCAGAGATCAGTATGAGGTTTTGAGTGTCATATGCATAATTGGTGCATGTGACACCCAGATTGTCGAGGCGGTCGAATAGTGGTTTTGTGAATATGATATAAAGTGTAGGTGAGACACAGGAACCTTGGGGCACGCCAGAGGTGACCGGGGCTGGTGGGGCTGCAGCAGAGGGTGAGAAAACTCGTGAGTTCTACCCGCAAGGAAAGACTATCAACAATGTATTGCTTTCGTGTGTTGTGATTGACTAAGTCAAAAGCTGCAGAGAGGTCTAGCAGGAGGAGGAGAGCTAGGTTGCTGCTGTCTTTTAGCTCGTCCATTTGTATTTTCAGGACAAGCAGTGCTGTTTCCATCCCATGTCTAGGGACGAAATCCTGATTGTCGTAGGCCAAGGTGATTGTTGGTTTCTACATGATTTTGAATCTGGAGATACGCTGCTCTATCCAAAATCTTAAAGAGGAATGGCACTATGGTTATGGTTTGGTAGTTTGTCAGTATATTTGGGTCTAGAGTGTTTTTTTTTAGAAGGGGAAGGACCCATGCGTCTTTGAGATTGGTTGGGACGGAGCCACTATCAAAAGAAGCATTGAATAGCCTTGTGATGAATGGAGTTAGTTCAGGTGCACAGTCTTTGATCAGCGAAGCAGGGCATATGTCAACTTTGGCATCTGGAAGGTTTGAGGTTAGATAGGATTTTGGAAACTTCTGAGTTGGTGACATGTGTGAATTCGAAAAGCTTTCCAGTTTTATGATTAGCTTGAGTGGGAGTCTGTTGACGTTGGGAGGGTTTGAGGTTGTTTTTTTTTGTTTCAATTTTGGATTGATGGAGGGCTATTTCGTCTAGGAAGGCATGTTGAATGCCAGAGCACCAGCTCTCATCTTTGAGGCAGATTTCTGAGGGTGGGACCAGTGAATCAAGTTCTCTTAGGATGGCAAAGAGTTCTTTGCTACCTGAATTAGCATTGGTGATTCTCTCATTATTCGTAGCACTTGTTTTTTGAAGGATAGGGTGCTTATAATTTTTGGAAGCTTCTGCAAAGTTAGCTTTGTTCAGTTCAGTCAGGAGTTTTTTTCCAGTTGGCCTCTGCAGTTTTCATTGTACTGTGCATAGTTTTGAGGTTAGGGGTGAACCAAGTGTTAAGATCGGTAAGTGGTTTGGCCGTACAGAAGGCTAGAGGCATTATTTTGTCGATGGCTGCTTGGACAGTTTGGTTGTTACCATGGCTGATGGGTTGTTAGTATGAATGTTGTGGCGTGCCGTGATTGGGTGTAGCTAAGAGAGGATGTTGTTTAATGTGATGCTACGTAAGTTTCTGAATAGGGCTGCAGGTGCCATGGGAGGGGAGGAGGGGAGGAGTCTAGTACCAAATCATGGTGATGTTGAATGTGATGATGTGATGGTCTGACTAAGGGCATTAGGTGTTGTAAACAATGTTTTTGTTGTAGTTGAAATCTGCAAGCCAGTCGAGTGTGCAACCTTTAATGTGTGTGGGGTTGTTGATACGGTGGGTGAAGCCTAATGCCGTGATGGTGTCAGCAAGGGCTAAAACATTCTTATCCATAGGGTCATTAAAATCCAGGTTGAAGTTTCTTAGTAGAAAGGTTTGGGAACTAGGCTTGGTATTGGTGACTAGGAGTTGTGCTACTTCTTCCTCGAAAGAGGAAGTGGGGCCAGGTGGTCTGTAGACAAGGTGAATATTCAGTGTAACTGTACGGGATATTGTTATTTTAATGGATAATAGTTCACATGAGTTGAAGGTGAGGTTTAATATGTCCCTGATATTTAAGATGTTCTTAGTGATAATAGCTACTTCTCTACCTTTTGCAGTGAGTCTATCAGTTCTTTAGATGGTGTAGTTGTCTGGAATGGTGAGCGAGAGAGCTAATGACTCCAGAGTGACGTTACAACCTGGTCCCTCCTCCAGACCACTGGATTGGCTGTCAGGTGTCTAATAACCTATATGGCCACCTATGTGTGTTATTCTACTGGGTCTCCCATGTCAGGTGGCTGGCCTGGTCCATCCACAAGTTACTATCTATAACAATGCTGCAGTGTGAGGGTCATGCCATTGGTTCTTGCCCATTGCTACCCTCCCCTAGGATATTCAACTGTGATTGGCTAGAGATGACGTCTCCAGGCCTGGGATCTGCAAAAGGTTCTCAGCTCTTGGTGTACCTTTTCAAGGTAGGAAGAATGACTATGTGTCTGCATTGTAACTTGTGTTTACCACCTTAGGCTATGAGAGTGCTTGCTCGCTCCGTGCAACACTTGTCTCATATTGTAACATCTTTGTTGCGGTCCTCTGTCTGGTAGCGTGAGATTGGCTCTCTTTCCCAGTGCCGGCCACTGTCCATTGTCTGCGTCACGTGTTCGGAGACCATGATTTCAGGCTGTGCAGCTCTGAATTTTGAGGAATTGTTCGTATTTATTGCAGCTGGTGCTGCTGTCGTTCAGGTAATGGAATGTCATCTGTATCTTGTGGCCTTGGCAGTGGGCCCTGTCCCACACATTTGCTCTCTGTTCAGCCTGAATTCAGCTCAGCTCTTGCTACGAGGCCTACGGCCTGCTGTAGTTTTCCTAAACCATAATGCAGTTTCTACAATGTCCGTGCTATACTATATTCTCCATAGGGTAGTCACACTTGGTTCTGTCAGGTCCTATAGGTGCTCCTGCAGTTCAATAAGGTTATTTGCATGTAAGCATCTGCATGATTTGCTCAGGATCTCTTGCTTCTTGCGGTTTCTGCGTTGCTGCGTTTAGCTAATGGCAAAATAATAAAAGCAATGACAGTATGTACATGTATCTGTCATCTATCTATAGAACTGTATGCTCGTGTTCTTTGTGCATTTAAGTGCATGTTTGTGTGCCAAAGTGCGGATGGCACTTGTGCTTCATGTCTACTGCTGCTAGGTTGTGGTGTCTCTAATGACGTCAGCAACATGGCTTCTTGGTGCTTTAATCAATACTGTCGATTGAGGTGTATTTGGTTGCAGCCTGGGGCTCCTTGCTCACTCTGGGGTAGGTTTGTACTGTGCCTGGCCTGTAGGGCTGGCTCAGGGGGTACCTCTTGAAATATTTGTCTACAATAGGTCAGTTGGGAATTTGTTCAGAAATAGAATGGGTGGTTGCAATGATTCCTGGTCTTCTTCTTTGTCATGTATTCCATAGGAGGGGGAGGAGTGGGTAGGCTTCCCCATTCCTCTTCAGTCCCCTCTCTGGTCAATCAGTCGACCATAAACCTATATGACAATCCTTTTGCTCTGAGCTGCCATATCCTTGTTATTCCTCCAATGTGTCCATAATAGTTTGTGTAGACGTCAAACAACCAGTGCATGTAAACGGACACTCCTTCAGGGTTGCACCAAACCCACATTCCTTCATAATACTTTGGATTGTGTGGGTTGTCCAGCTTCATGGATTTGGTTGTAAATAGGTCACACTGTACGATCTTGGATCTGAGCTTGTCCCGTACTGTAACAATCTCGTGTTTTGTTCCCCCTATGTTTATGTCCATCAGGATCTGCATTCCGATAGCCTCTTCTGCTGTCTTCTTACACCTTGCCATGCAGATTTTGATCCCACAGATGGATGCTGCTCCCAGCACGAGTGCTCCTGCTATCACCTTCAGTCCGTCTATCAGCAGTGTTCTATCGTCCACCTGACATGGTCATCCCACCTGCTGGGGTCGGGGGAATATTAGTAGAGGGTACAGCGGTAGCAGTAACAACAACGTATAATTGCCAGAATATGAATCCCATCAAGCCACTATGAATCAATAGACACAACATAACGATAATGTTCTTTATTGTTTCTTTCATTTCCACTTACACTGCTGAATCCTTGTTGCTTGGTGATACGGTTGCCCACCTGAAATGTGCAGGAAAAGACTTAACTGTGCTAATAGGTTAGTGCACTTAAGCCCCGCGGACCAAATAATCACTTATGGCAAAGGCAAACACCTCCTCCCAGATTTTTCTTACTGAGCTGTCTCTCAATATGACCAGCAGTGGGGGATCACTGTGCTCAAGTTGTGGGTATGTTTGGGCCAAATACTCTACAAAGACAAGGTAATGTACTCCAGGGGATTGTGCTCTGAATCTGTTGGGTCTCCTCACATAGGGCCTCATTACACGGTAGGCGGTAGGGATTTACCGGTACCGGTAAAATACCGGTACCGGTAAATCCCTGCCGCCTTACTACGAGGTCCCTTAGCGGGTTGGAGTTTTAACGCCTGCTTTTTGCAGGCGTTAAATACCAACCCGCTAAGGGACCTCGGAGCTAATTACGGCACCGCTAAATTGCGGTGCCGTAATTAGCGCCTTCCCCATTCCCATTGAGCCCTATGGGGCAGAAATGGGAATGGGGAAGGGCAATGGCGGAAGGGGGATTTACCGCCCCTCCAACCTTGGGATGGGGCGGTAAATCCCCTTTCCGCCAAGGCGGTGCCGGTATTTTACCGGCATGAGCCATGGCGCTAATAGCGCCATGGCTCACCGCCTACCGTGTAATGAGGCCCATAGTGTACAAACTGGTTAGAGAAAGCTTCTGGGTGGTAGGTGGAAGGTAGCATGGGTGAAACAAACATAACACTCCCCACAACATTCACGTAGGCCCTGCGTTTGTGGAAAGAGAAAATAACAAACAGACAGTGTATCCTTAATCGATTTGTACAAGTATTCCAGTTGCTACTTCAGCTGCTTGGGATCTTGTGACCATGGGATGTCTGCGTCTCCCTAATCGGGTGAGATTGGTAAGCACTTGTTGCTCATTTAGGTGCTGAACGTTGGACCTGTCGGTCATGGGAACCTTGTTGCCAGGTGAGGCCACCGCTTTGTTGGGATTGATGTCCTGTAGGTGATTGCACACTGTTTTTCCTACTTGCTTAACAGCACAATCTGCCACTTCCTCAACCACATGCTGGCCAGTGAACCGCGGTGTGTTCCAGCGCCTTATGAAACTGCACAAGAGAACAATATAACCTACTTTCACAGGGTGTTTCAGTCTTGTGTTGTGTCCAACCAATACCTGGCACTTCTTGCCCACCGCATTGTTGAGCTCTGCCCCAACTGTCAGTGCTATGCGGTTGACACTCAGCTCAAATTCAGGCTCACTTCCGCCACCTTTTCGCCTTCTCTCATCTCTGACTTTCTGTCCACTATCCAGGAGTGGCATGCCACCAATGATCTCTGCCACAATGCCAGTAAGACTGAGATTCTCCTCACAGGCACACCTGCTCTCTCCTTTCCTGTTGCTCTCTGGCCGGCCTCTCAATGGGCCTCTTCCTTCTCCCACCTGTGAGGTTAAAAACCTCAGGGTGATCTTCGGCCCCACATTCTCCTTCTCACCTCACATCTCTAACGTCTCTAAGAAGTCACACAGAGGTATTCTTCCTTTCCTCTTGTTCCCCCAGAAGCTCACTGTCT